>NC_064645.1:53542021-54152378 GCF_023864345.2 Schistocerca serialis cubense | reverse complement strand
GGGGGCCAGGAAGTGGGTTCAGGGGAAGGTCCCAGAGCTGGCCCGGGTCTGGAGTATGTGGCAGCATGGGGCTAGCAGCAAGTGTCTGCTGGCTATCTCTAGGAAGATCATCCACCAGTGTTGGAGAGGGCATCAACATAGGCCTCAAGAAAGGGGCTGGTGATCGGAGAGAGAGAGAGAGAGAGGGAGGAGCCAGCGTTTGGTGCTGTGGCTGCTCGAGGAAAGGAGGATGCAATTGGTTTTGGTGACGCAAAACCATCCAGTCATCCAGGCATACATCGAACAGTTGTCGACCACGGGGCTGGATAATGACCCCTGGAAGCCAGCTGGGCCAGGGCCTGAAACTGCGAGCCCACACCTTGGAGCCGGATGAATATCGAGAATCGCTGGGCGGGGCGCGAGGTCCAACCTGCAGCAGGAGGAGATGGAGAAGGGTCCGAGGCTGGCGATCATGGAGCAGTTCAGCTGGACTTGTCACCCATAGGCCTGGTGCTGTAGGTACTGAGAAATAATGTAAGAGCTTGTTCCGGAGAGCAGTCCTGCATGTACTTCTTCATCTGAGTTTTAGAAGTGCGAACAAGGTATGCCTCTCAATTGGATTTTGGATGGAAAGGAGGGGTAAAGACGTGGTGGATACCATTACTGTGGCAGAATTTGTTGAACTCTTGACTGCGAAATTGCAGGCTGTTGTCTGATACCAAGGTGACAGGAAGGCCTTCAATGGAAAATATTTTTGACAGGGCCTTGATGGTATTGTCTGTGGTGATAGAGGAGCATCGGATAATGAAAGGGAAGTGGTAGTTGGCATCCATGATGAGTAACCAGTAAGCGCCGAGGAAGGGTCCTGCAAAATCCACATGGATGCATTCCCATGGGAGGGAAACAGCTGGACAGGATTGGAAGGACTGGCACAGTGTGAAAAGGGCCTGGGTACACTGATGACAACCACGGACTATGCACTCCACATCTGCTCTCATGCCTACTCAGAAGGCATGGCGATGTGCGAGGGTTTTCGTCCGGGCAATACCCCAGTGACCTTTATGAAAGACGTAGAGAATCCGGGACCGCAGGGAAGTTGGTATGATGACTCGTGGATTGGCGTCATTTTCCACACAGAGGAGTACCCTGTTGACAGCCATGGTGGGTGGAGAAGTGGAGAAGAAAGAAGAATCAGAGGTAAGCCTGGGTGCGAGGTAGAGGAAATGTCGGCCAGCTGCAGAGAACCTAGTGGTACACCAGTTGTAGGAGCGGATCTGCGGTCATCGCTGCGGCCATCCTCTCAGCTGTGACTGGGAATGCAGTTAATGCATCCTGTATGTCGTCATTGATCTGAAAAATTAGTAGGTCCGACGTTGAAAGATGTCTGGTGTTCTAGCGATGCCATGCATGAGATGGTTCAACCAGAACAGCCCAAATGGTGTGTTGATGACGACCAAGTGAGTAGAAGGTTCATCGAAAGGTATTTGGAGGTAGGCCTCGGCAAGACTGATCTTCGAAAAAAATTGCCCACCTGCGAGCTTGGAGAACAGGTCCTTGGGATGTGGCAGCTGTAGCATAGGATTAAGCATAGCCTTGAAGTCACCACAAACCCGAAGACGCCCATCTGGTCTCTTGAGGACGACCAAGGGTGTCACCCACGAACTTTAACGGACTGGAGTGACGACTCTCTCCATGGTGAGACGGTCCATTTCATGTTGAAGAGGCTGCTGGAGGGGGTGGGGGCCTGCTGGGCCCAGAAGTACTTTGGGCGGGCAGATGGTTCCAGCTGGAGCGATGCATGAAAATCTTGGGCACAGCCAATGCCCATCGAGGAGAGGTCCTGGAATTCCGAGCGCAGGGTAACGACTGCTAGCAATGGAACCTGGGAAGACATCAGATGAACACTGTCATCGATGGCGAAACCAAAGGCCCGGAAAGCATCCAACCTGAAAAGATCCGCCATGGCCATATTGTTAACCACAAGGAGAACTTCCTGGCGAACCGAGTTATACAGGACGGAAGCCATGCACTGACCCAAGAGGGTGATCACTTATTATAAGTAAGGAGGCGCCGAGGTGTGGGCGCCTGGGGAGGGGCCCCAATCTTCGCATAAGAGGAATCAGTGAGACTGCTGTGGCCGACCGTTGACCTGAAAGTCGATCATCAGCTTGGAAGATAACGAATATTGTACCTGGTTGACTTCCATGGGTATAGGCCCCTGACGGTCATTGGCCAGATGAGATGGGGGCTGCTGACATTGACAAACCAAACTGACATGTCCGGGGTACACACTGCACAATATGCCCATCTGCCAGGGCAGTCTCCCTGTGCATGGTTCTTAAAGGATCCCAGGCAGGACGGCAGCCAGAGTGGCTGGCGGCGCTGGGGAGGGCTGCAGAGGCCTCTGTGCACTGACGGTCCGTCCGAGGGCGCGAGTTCCTGGGCAGGGCGGCTGCCCTGTCGACGCTGTGCAGAACAGCACGGTCGGCGCCGGTCATCAGAACGGACGGCGGCAACGTCTTCGACCTCCGCCAGCGATGCGAAGGGCTCCAAGGCGTCGTGGTCGCGGAGGGCCGCCACTTCCACCAACTTTCCAAAAGCTTGTTGGCCGCCGTAGAGATTTCATACTTGAATCTTGATCTGGCCCAGAGTAGGATCGTCGAGTCTGAGGACGCTGCGCCAGAAACCCGTGTCAGGTGCAGCGTGGATGAGTTGGTCGCGGACCATCTCATCCACCTAGGATGCTTTGGAGACTCGTGTGTTGAGGTGACATTTTCGGCTGAGACTTTGCAGTTCCGCTGCCCACTGGCGATAGGATTGGCCAGCCTTCGACACATAAAATTCGATATGGCCAGCCAACATGTAGAACCGTCGTCGCTAGTAAGCCGCAAGAACCTCACAAATCTGGGATAAAGTCAAAGAATCTGGACATCGAGGTTGGAGTTTCGTCAAGAGAACATACACTTTGGACTGGTTCCAGGACAACAAGTAGGAACGACGAGCAGCCTGGTGGATTTGAAAATGCAGCTGGAGCCGCTTAACGTATGTTTCGCAGTCTTCAGCATTATCATCGTTGAAAGCGGGAAACGGCGGGGGCGGCAGAACCGGGCGGTTTTGCAAGAGTTCCGTAAATAAACGTTCCTGTGTATCCTGAAATTTCTTTCAAAACTGTTGAAAACCTTGTAGTAAGTCGTGTACACTTTGGATCAGCTGCTGAGGTACAACTTTCGCAATGAGGAAGACACACGCAGGCACCAACTCGTAGCCACTTGTGTAGTGACTGACACTTCGATATTTTTCACGAACACAACTTTTATTTATGTACGTTTATAAGGTTGATGACTGAACAACTAATGAAAGGTAAAAAAAAACAAAAAAAAAGATGCCAATAAAAGTCTCCTAATTGAAACAAACAAAAAAGGTTCACTTCTAATTTTCCACAATGGTTCGTAGTAACACACACACACACACACACACACACACACACACACACACACACACACACGCACTCACTAGCAAAAGTCCAATTCAGAGACGAAGACGTAATCTTCAGCGGTCGAAGTCTACGAGGTTGGCATCCGGAGTGAAGCGAACTTTGGGGCTGGTTCTAGCCCCTAGATAGCTGTCTCCAGCCAATCAGGTTTTGGCGTAGTGATACTACCTTCGAGCCGTGGCTCAGGCTCCCCTTGCACGGGATTTCTGTTTCCATTATCTTGTATGTAAACAGCCAGTGTTTACCATGGCGCTTTTGGTACGCCTTAGACATAGACAACCCCATATTCTCAGGTGTAATATGGGTTGCCGGCCCTCAGGGCCTACCTTGGCTCCGGCATAACATACCTGATTACCAGTAGCCATTTACTGTAATGCTAGCACCCTTACATTGCCGATTTGACACAGAAATGGCGTCGCGATTAAATACTACAGGTATCCATGCCCAATTCTCTACAATGCACTAACGCGGCTATGGTCACCACATGGAACCTCTCCTGGGAGTCCGGTAGCTTGTATGGGAAACACCACTGCCCCTATACTGATGATCTAGCACCCAAAGACAGAGTTTGTGCACCGGTAATTTCGTCCAGTCTGAATACCACCGGCCCCATGCCGTCTTCTATCCAAGAGACTAATGCAGCTATGATCACCACATGGAACCTCTCCTGGGACTACAGTAGTTATACCTGATGCACCATGGCCCATTTATTGTAACCATAGCAACCTTACATTGAAGACGCGACACAGAAATTACGCCGCGATTGAAAACTACAGGCTCCATGCCTACATATCTCCAAGAGACTAATGGGGCTGTGGTCACCACATGGAACCACTCTCGGGAGTACAGTAACTTATACCCAATGCACCGCTATCAGTTTTCTGTAACAGTTCCACTCTTACATTGACAATGCGACACAGAAATTGTGTTGCGACACTGGTCCGGTCTAGAAGTCTAGAAATGGCACCTCCCCTGGGAGTCCAATAACTTGCATGTGATGCATCAATGCCCATTTACTGTACCCCTTCTTAACCTCACATTGACAATGTGACACAAAAGTTCCAGTGCCATTGAAAGCTATAGTCTCCATGCAGACGATTCTCAGAGAGACTAACGCGGCTACGGTCACTGCTTGGAACCTCTCCTGGGAGTCAAGTAGCTTACACCGGATGCACCACTGGCTGTTCACTGTAACCCTCGCACCCTTTCATTGACGACACGACATAGAAATATTGTCGCGATTGAGTACTACAGGCTCCATGTCACTTCTCTCCAAGAGACTAACAGGGCTGTTGTCGAAGCATGGAACCACACCTGCGAGTCCAGTATTTTATATCCGATGCATGACCGGGCGTTTACTTCATGCCGACTTCTCTCCAATACAATAACGCGGCTATGGTCACCATGTGGAACATCTCCTGGGAGTCCAGTGGCTTGTGTCTGATGCACCACTGCCCGTTTACTGTAACTCTCGCACCCGTACATTGATGATGCGTCACAGGATTTGCAGTGCGATTGAATACTGCAGGCTCTTCCGACTTCTGACCAAGAGACTAACGGGCTACAGTTACTGAATGGAACCTCTCCTGATGATCCAGTAGCTTGTATGCGATGCACCACTGCCCGTTTACTGTACCCCTCTTACCTTCACACTGACGATGCGACGCAGAAATTGAAAAATGACTGAAACCTACAACCTTGAGACGTACTTCCATCCAAGATACTAATGCGGCTATGGTCACCGCATGGAAACCCTCTTGGGAGTCCAGTAGCTTATATTCGATAGAGCACTACGCGTTTACTGTAACCCTCGCATCTTTATACTGACGATGCGACACAGAAATTGCGTCACGATTGAATACTACAGACTCCATACTGACTTCCCTCCAAGAGACTAAAGCGGCTATGGTCACAGCATGGTACCCTTCCTGGGAGTCCAGTGGATTTTTCAATTGCACCACTGGAAGCTTACTGCAAACGTTCCACCCTTTCACTGACGACCGGCTCAGAAATTGCGTCGCGATTTAATACTATAGTTTCCACCCCGACCTCCTTCCAGCTACGGTCACCCCATGGAACCTCCCCTGGGAGTCCAGTAGCTTGTATTCGATGGAGCACTGCCGGTTTACTGTAATCCTGTCACCCTTACGTTGACGTGGCGACAGAGAAATTGGGTCGCTATTTAGAACTACGGACCAATGGCGACTTCTTTCGAAGAGACAAACGCGGCTACAGTCAAAACATGGAACATCTCCTGGGAGTCCTGTGGCTTGTGTATGATGCACCACTGCCCGTCACTGTAACCCTTGCACCCTCACATTCAGTTTGTTACTGAGAAATAGTTTCGTGATTGAATACTACAGGCTGTAAGTCGATTTTACACCAAGAGATAAACACGGCTACGATTGAAGCACGGAACCAATCCTGGGAGTCTAGAACTTATATAAAATACACCACAGATTGTTCACTATAATTCATGGACCCTTACAGTGACGATGCGAGACAGAAATTGCGTCGCGATTGAATACTACAGACTCCATTTCGACCTCTCTTCAAGAGACTAACGCGCCTACTCTTACCACATGGAACCCTCCTGTTAGTCCAGTAGCTTATATGCGATCCACCACAACCTGTCTACCGTAACCTCTCACACTCACACAGAAGTTGCATCGCAATTGAAAACTACAGGCTCCATGCTGACTTCTTTCCAAGAGGCTAATGTGGCTACGGTCACTGAACGGAACCTCGCCTGGGAGTCCACTAGCTTGTATGCGATGCACAACTGCCCGTTTAGTGAACCCTCGCACCATCTCATTGACGAAGAGACACAGAAATTGCATTGCCATTGGAAACTACATGTTGCACGGCAACTTCTCTCCAAGAGACTAACGTTTCTACATTCACCGCATCTGGCATCTAGTGGGAGACCAGAAGCATATAGCCGTTGCACCACTGGCGTTTTATTGTAGCCCTCGCACCCTTTCATTGTGGGTGCGACACAGAAATTGCGGTGTGATTGTATACTAAAAGCTCCTTGTTGGGCTCTCTCCAAGAGACTAATGCGGCTACGGTCACACCATGGAACTTCTCCTGGGAGTCCAGTGGCTTATGCTTGTGCACCATTGCCAATTCTCTTTAACCTTAAGACCCTCACATTGACGATACAGCACAGAATTTGCGTCGCGTTTGAATACTACACCGACCTCTCTCCAAGAGACTAATGCGACCGCATGTGACCTGTCCTGAGAGTCCAGTAGCATGTATGTGATGCACCACTGCCCGTGTACTGTACTCCTCAAACCCTCATATTGACGATGCGACACAGAAATTGTATCGCGATTGAAAACTATAGGCTCCATGCCGACTTATTACTTTGATGAAAATAATTACAAATCCGTGGGCCGTAATTATAACATTATAAATTAGGTCGTCTCCAATTAGTGATCCTGGTTGACCTAATTCTTATTGATGTTCCTACTATTCCTGCTCATGCTCCAAGTAAAAAATTTAAAGTACCGATGGTTTGTTGAGAATAATCATTTTTGCGGTAAGATGGCTGAATTTTAGGTTGCTATTTTAATTTCTATTGCTTGAATGTAAAATTTTAGCGATTGAAATTATATTTATTATTATGATTTTAATTCTGGGTCTTTTTAAATAAAGCTTATTACTATATTAATTGTCTTAGCAGCCATAACCAAGAGAGTTCAGATTCCTTTTTCTTCTTGACTTCCTGCTACTATCTCTCCAAGAGACTAACACAATTACGGTGAAGGCATGGAAGCTTTCCTGGGAATCCCGTAGCTTGTATCCGATGGACCACTGCCCGTTTCCTGTAGCCGTCCCACCCTCATGTTGACGATGCGACACAGAGTTTGCGTGCCGATTGAATACTACAGGCTCCTTGCTTACTGCTCTCCAAGAGACAAATGCGGGTACGGTCAACACATGGAACCTCTCCTGGGAGTACAGTAGTTTATACCCGTTTCACCACTGACCGTTCATTGCGTCCCTCGCACCCTTATAGTGACGAAGCGACACAGAAACTGCGTCGCCACTCAATACTACAGGCTCCATGCCGACTTCTCTCAAGGAGTCTAACTCGGCTTCGGTCACCACATGTAGCCTCTCGGGGCTCGGGGAGCCCAGTAGCCTATACCCGATGTACAACTGGCCGTTTGCTTTAACCCTCTCGCTGTTACACTGACGTTGCGACAGAGCAACTACGTGCCATTGAATACTAACAGCTCCATGCCGAGTTCTCTCCAAGAGACTGGCGCAACTGCAGTCGCCGATTAGAACGTCTGCTGGGAGTTATCTATTTTTTAATTTCTTTATTTCATTAACAGTACAGAGTCAGCCACCGCCTAGAAATGTAAAGTTGGTCGGATGCTACTGAATCTAATAGCAAAGACTTCTCATTGTTACTATATTATTGGTATACAGTTGATAATGCTTTTGTTTAATAATGTAAAGATCGTAATATATAAATATTTCCTTGAGGGGAGTCCAGCAACTTCGGTTCGATGCGCCACTGCCGGTTTAATGCAACCCTCACACCATCATATTCAGTTTGTTACGGTGAAATTGCGTTGTGATTGAATATTACTGGCTCATTACCGACTTCTCTCCAAGAGACTAACGCAGCTATGGTCATCGCATGAAATCTCTACTGGTTATCCAATAGCTTAAAGCCCATGGACTACTGCCCATCTACTGTATCCCTCGCACCTTCACAATGAGGATGCGACACATAGCTTGTAGCGTGATTGAATACTAAAGGTTCCATGCTAGGCTCTCCAAGAGACAAATGCGGCTATGGTCACTGCATGGAACCTCTCCTTGGTGTCCACTAGCTTGTTCCTGATGCACCATTTTCTGTTTACTGTAATCTTAGAACCCTCACATTGACGAAGCGACACAGAAATTGCACGAGATTGAAAACTATAGGCTCCATGTCGACATCTCTCCAAGAAACTAACGTCACTACATTCTAGGCATGGAACCACTTCTGAGAGTCCAGTAGCTTGTGTCTGAAACACAACAGCCAGTTTGCTGTAACACTCGCACCCTCACATTGACGATGAGTCAAGGAAATAGTGTTGCGATTGAACAGTTTCCATGCCTAGTTCTCTCTCAGAGACAAATCTGCCTGCGGTCACAGCATGGAACATCTACTGGGAGTCCAGAAGACTGTATACTATGCACCAATGCCCGTTCACATTTCCGATCGCGCCCTCACATTGACAATGCGACACAAATATTGCATCGCGGTTGAAAATTACAGTCTTCATGCCGACTTCTTTCGAAGAGACTAACGCGTCTACCGTCACCGCATGGAACCTATCCTGGGATTCGAGTAGCTTATATCCGATGCACCACTGCCCGTTTCCTGTAGCTGTCGTACTCTTTCATTGACGAAGCGGCAATGATATTGCGACGCGATTGGAAGCAACAGGCTTCATGCTGACTTCTTCCAAGAGTCTAACGCGGCTAAGGTCACCACATGGATCCTCAACTCGGAGTCCTGTGGCTTATACTCGATGCACTACTGCCCGTCTAATGTAACACTCGCATCCTCACAATGGAGATGCGACTCAGAAATATCATCTCGATTGAAAACTACAGGCAATATGGTGACATGTCGCCAAGAGACTTACGCGGCTACGGTCAGCACTTATGACCACTCCATGGAGTCCACAAGGTTTTATCTGATTCACCACGGCCCATTTACGTTATCCGTTGTACCATTACATTGACGATGCGATACAGAAATTGCATCGCCATTGAATACTACATGTTCCATGCAGGCTTATCTCCATGCGACGTATAAATGCATCGTGATTTAAAATTACAGGCTCCATGCCAACTTCATTCCAAGTGACTATCACGTCTACTGTGACCGCATGGAACCTCTCCTGTGTGTCCAATAGCTTATACCTTATGCACCACTGCCCATTTACTGTAACGCACGCCCACTCAAATTGTAGATGCGACATAGAAATAGGTTCGAGACTGAATAATACAGGCTCCATGTTTACTTCCCACCAAGAGACTATCGTGGTTATGGTCACCAAATGGAACCTCTCCTTGGAGTCCAGTAGCTTATACCCTATGCACCACTGCCCATTTACTGCAACCCTCGCATCCTCACATTGACGATGCGACACAAATTGACTCGTGATTAAAAACATGCTCACCAATAGCGTAATTCGGCTATGGTCACCGCATGGAACATATCCTGGCAGTCGGGTAGCTTGTGTTCGATGCTCCACTGCCCATTTACTGTAACTCTCGCACCACCACATTGACGAACCGACACAGAAATAGCCTTGCGATTGAAAACCATAGGCTGCATGCCGACTTCTCTCCATGGGACTAATGCGGCTACAGTCATTTCATGGAACTTCTCCTGCTAGTATAGTAGCTTAAACACGACGCGCCACTGGCCGTTTACTTTAACCCTCTCACCCTCACATTGACGATGCGAGACCTTAATTTCATCACGATTGAATACTACAGACTGCATGCCGTCTTCTGCCTAAGAGGTTACTGCATGGAAAATTTCGTGGCAGTCCAGCAGTTAAATTCCGATGCACCACATCCCCATTTAGTGAAACCCTCGCAGACTCACATTAACGGTACAACACAGAAGTAGCGTCGCAATTAAATACTACAGGCTACATGCCGACCTCCCTCCAAGAGACTAACGCGGCTTTGGTCACCGCATGTAACCTCTCCTGTGAGTCCAGTAGCTTGTATTCGATGCATCTCTGCCTGTTTACTGTAACCCTCACACAATCAAATTGACGATGCGACACAGAATTTTCTTCATGATTGAATACTGCAGGCTCCTTGGGGTCTTTTGTCCAAGACACTAAGGCGGGAAAAGTTACCACATGGCACCTCTGCTAGGAGTCCAGTAGCTTGTATTCGATGCACCACTGCCTGATTACTGTAACCCTCGCACTCTCACATTGGCGATGCGACACAGAAATTGCTTAGCATTGCGTACGACAGGTTCCATGCCGACATCTACCCAAGAAGCTAATGCTTTCCTCAGGGGTTGTCTCGCCATTAGGCCGGTGCATTAGCCTTAAGAATATTGTCAGAGTCATTCTGCTAGTGTGCATCTATGTTCCTGGCGCACTTACGGTTACCGCATGGACCTTCTCGTGGTGGTCTCGTAACATGTAACCTATGCACAGCTGCCCGTTTACTGTAACCCTAGCACCCTGACAAGGACGTTGCGACACAGAAAATGCTTCGTAATACGATACTGCAGGCTCTCTGCCGACTTTTCTCCAAGACACTAATGAAGCCCTCAGGAGTTGTCTCGCCATGAGGCGGGTGGTGAGCTATTGCATAAGCATCGAGGACATTGTTGGAGTCATTATGCTAGTGTACGTCGATCATCCTAGCGCCTACAGTGACCACATGAAACCGCTCCTGGGAGTCCAGTAGCTTGTAACCGATGCACCGCTGCCCATTTACTGCAACCCTCGCACCGTCGCATTGACGATGCGACACAGAAATTGTTTCTCGATTGCTTACTACAGGCTCCAGGCCGATTTCTCTCCAAGAGAATGATGCCACACTCAGGGGTGTTCTCGCCATTAGCCGGATACTGTCTTATTGCATAAACCTCGATTACATTGTCAGAGTCATTCTGCTAGATTACATCTATGATCCTGACGCGGCAACGGTCAGCGTATGGAACCTCTTCTTGGAGTCCAGTAGCTTCTAACCGATGCTCTGCTTGCCTTTTAATGTAACCCTCTCACCCTCACATTGAGGATGCGACACACAAACTTCTTCGTGACTGTGTACTACGGACTCGCTGCCGACTTCTCTCCAAGAGATTAATGCCGCCCTCAGGAGTTATCTCGCCATTAATGCTCGCAGTTTTCAAATGCTCCCCACAATGTTCCATTTTATTTCTTCATTTTTGCTGTGTTATTTATTTTATTATGATTGGCTATGTACTCCATACATAAATACATTGATATCTGTTCCTGTCTTCTGTGTGCTTCAGTTTTTTGTTTGTACACTTTGTCATCAAATATGTAGTGCATTTTACATGCTGCACGTGTCACACTAAAGATGGAAAATAGTGCAACATACTCCGAAGTCTCTGATGCGAAAGCAGGACCTCGAATTTGGATGATTGTCAATTTCGCTCTGTATTTCGTGCTATATATTCGAGATAATGCCATGTTCTCCAGGCAAAATTGCCCGCTACAAGCCACTGAATGAAAACATCGATACCAATGGTACATATTTAAACTGAAAGTATTAGTCCAGCAACAGTAAACTTCAGAAAAAGACTCACTGTGAAGGAACTATGCGACTGTCACAGAGATGGGTATATGTGATGTACATGTACATGCAAGCAGTTATTGAGCTTGGCATTGGCGGAGATGTTCGATGTCCTGGAGGGATACAGTGCCAAATTCTGTCCAGTTGGCGCTTTAGGTCGCTGATCTCTCCCAATTGAGAACATTTGGAGCATTATGGGCAGGGCCCTCCAATCATCTCAGGATCTTGACGATCTAACGAGCCAATGGGACAGAAGTTGGCAAGACATCGCTCAGGAGGGCATCCAATAGCTCTATCAATAAATGCCAAGCCGAGTAAATGTTTGCATAAGGGCCAGAGGAAGACTAATGCGTTATTGAATTTCTCAATTTATGAAGCAGTTTCTCTTGAATAATTGACCCAATTTTTCTGATTGTCTAATCATGTGTTTATCTGTACACGCACATCATATACACCTATTTCCGTCCCATAAGGATAATTGCTTTATGGTGCGTCGCTTTTTTTTCTTGTTGTAAATTTAGCTGTAGAAAGAAATGGCTGGGTTTCCACTTCTTTTTTTGACCCAAGGACAACACGAGTTGCCATTTTTATACAAATATGCATATTTATTCCGGTTAATAACACTAGTATACACAAACTCCACTCACAGTGTACTCGTTGTAACCGCGAGTCTCGCTGTCGCACCTCCACTGTAGGATAGCCATCCGTCTAGTAATGCGGGTTGCGTGGGGCAGGGAACACGGCAGGCGAATTTTATGAAAGATTGCACTCCCGATTTTAGATTTTAATCTCTGTTTTTTTAACATTTTAGCATGGATTCACGGTTTTACAACTGTGTATGCAGATAGCTCCCAACAAGGCGACTCCCTTGGCTGTTCCATAGTCTTCCTCTACCGTGTCTTCAGGATTCACTTTCCCCGTACTCATACCGTATTTTCTGCAGATCTCCGTGCGATGCTGAAGGCATCAGAGCAGATGAGGTATTTTCAGGGCAAACAGTTTCCCATCTGCTCTGATTCCCTTGTTGGCGTACAATCGTTGCGGTACATGTACTGAGCAGATAAACCGGCGCTGCTCATACACGACCAGCTGTACTTCCAACAGTGGCAAGGGAAGAAGGTGTAATTCTGCTTGATACCAGGGCACGTGGCACTCTGGGGGGGAATGAACAGGCCGACAAAGCCGCGTAGGAGACCTGCAGGAAACATACCGCCACAGAATTCGCCATTCACTCGAACGCTCCCATTCTGCTGCTGAGTTGTAGATCTCTGCAGTTACGGGAGGAGGTGTGGCAGGCGGTGACGGACAACGAGCTGCGATCAGTGAAGCCAACTGTCCGGCAGTGGAGGTCCTCGTATCGGGCGCTCCGGCGCAGTGAGGCGGCCCTGACCCGCCTCCACACTGGACACCCTGCCCTCACACGCGGCTTCCTACCTCAGTGAGAGGAGCTCCTGTCTGTGGTGCACGAGGCGCACGGGTCAGTGTACACAAAAGTTCTTATTTCGTGACAAATGGGCAGAAGCAAAGTTAGGTGGGATCTCCCCTCCATTTTATGTGAAAACAAGACGAGTGTGGTGAAGCTTTAAAAATTTTGTAATATGTTTGGACTCTGGACTAAGCTTATAGGTTGGAGATTTTAGTGTGTTGCAGACTTGCTGGTGCACATCCTATTGTTCCAGCAATCATCCAGCCACAGGTATCCGCTGTCTCCTTTTAATTCTTTTCACTCCTACTTACTTCTTTTATCTTGTGTTGAATTTGGACTGTGATTTTCGTTCTTTCGTGTGTGTGTGTATGGGTGTGTGGGAGAGAGAGAGTATGTGTGTGTGTGTGTGTGTGTGTGTGTGTGTGTGTGTGTGTGTGTGCATTCAATTTTGCGTTTTCATTGTTTTCGTGCCAGTAATTTTACGATATTACTTAATACTCGTGTCATTACGTGTCATTACGGACGCTATACACGGTGCTGTGGTGTGTCCTCAAACCCTTATAATCACCATTATAACCATCTCTTGTAGAGCGCTCAAATCACCAGCAGTCTCGCTACGCCTGCCGTGTTCTAATATAATTCTGGGCCTCTGTGGGAGCCAAGGTGGAGATCTGGTCCAATCTCGGTGTAAAACCTTAAAACCAGCCACACCTGACTCTAGAAGGCAATCCTTCTCTCGAATCCCATAGCGCCTCGTCGCTTCCCGATTGCGAAAAAGCCTTTCCACTTTAGCCCGAGCAGCGGTGTGGTACGCAGGTAGGCGTGTAGGCCATGCGCGGCGTTTTACTTGCCTGGCGGACATCGAAAAGCCGTCGCCTGATGTGAAGCGGCGTCTGAGCAGCCTCAGCGCAGAGGTTTGGTATGGGGCTCGTTTGGAACACTCCAGTGGCCAGCCGAGTCCCTTCGCAGCGCACCGCGTTCCATACCTTTAAGCCAGGGGATCTTGCAGACCCACACACTGTGCAGCCGTAATGGAGCCGAGATCGCACGAAAGATCTGTAAAAACGGAGCAGTCAAGTCCTGTCTGTCTACCCCCACGAATAGTGGGTAAGGCACTTTAAAATGCTCAGTGCGTTGAGTGACTCTCTTTTCAGGTTCTTAAGATGTGCCAACCACGCAAATTAGGCCCAAAAACTCATCCTCAACTCATAGAAATTAAAATAGAACAGCAGCAGTAAAAAGAATCCATAGAAGTTTCTCGGACGATGACTTAAAACACCTCTTCACTGCCCATTCGTCCAACCGTTGTCGAAGAGCTACATGCAGCTGACGTGTTGTCGTTACAGCGCTTGAAGAGGAACAAAAGACAGAGAAGTCATTACAAATACGGAACACAGGACAGGACATTTAACAACTATTAATAGCTATCGCAAAGGCAGTTACACTTAAGATACCACCTCGCGGGGTCACGTTCTCCTGTTCACAGCAGTCAGAGAGGACGTCATCGACTCGATATCGAAAATAGCATGGCGAGAGGAAGGACCGAATAAAAATGAAAAGACACCCACGAAAAACCCATTCATGTTGCTGCCTAACGATAAGAAACCTCCAAGTTGTGTAACAGGCCTTCTCTATGTCAAAACAATATACCCAAAATATTTTTTTTTTTGGGGGGGGGGGGGCAGGAAACCTTGTTGTATAGCCACCTGCAGGAAGGCAAAACCTCCTGAAGAAGCACTGAAAACGACTAAGAAGTTGCCTGGATCCTAAGATCCAGACAAGGTGGTGCTTGACCATATGATCCAAGGTCTTCCACACACAGCTAGTGAGGGCAACATGACGATAACTACTCTTCGTCGCTCCACCAAGGGACAGGCTGCCTTTACAGCAGGCCTCAAGACAGCAGAATGGATGCTTCAGTGGCGTGGTGGATCTTATGGGTAATTTGATTCACCCATTCCTGGACACTGTCACGGTCCACTTTGTCTGGGAGATGAATCCAGACTGGGAATTGGTGACTTGAGTGCACTTCATCAACCACTTTCCTTTGAGTGGTGTGCATGAGGGCTGGAGAGCGTGCTGAGAGATCTACGACAGTTAACAATGCACAAGCAGTGCTGAAGTGTGTGTTTCGTCCCGTGTTCAGTAAACTTGCATGCAAGGACAAGAGAATGCTCTCAATTGCTCTACCCCAGACGCAGGAGGTTGCAGAGTCGCAAAGCACCTTATGTGCATCAAAGTCACCACAGAGGATGAAGTGATGAGGGAGCTGAGTAAAGAGGTCTTGGAGAGCGTCTTCACCGAACACCTCATGTGGGGGCAGGTAAAGTGAGCCACTGTCAACTGGTGAAGCACATGGGCGAACGTAGCAACTATTTGCGGGGTGGTTGTGAGGGAGTGAAGCAGGGATTGGTAGGCGTTGTTGAGGAAAGTGGGTACTTCTTCTCTAGCTCTCACTCCACTGAGATCGTCCTTCTTGTGGAGAATGTAGCCACGTAGCTCAGTACTGTCAGAGAATTAGAAAGTGTCTCTTGAAGGCAGAAAAACATTGGTCTATCCTGAGTTAACAGACGTAATTCCTCTACATTTGTCCTGAAACCACTCAGGTTCCACTGCGATATGGAAGCCATTTTAATGGTAAGGTTTTGCTCTGTGTTTCCCCTTGTCGTTGACGTCCATACCAGCGATGGTGTGATCGTTGTCAGATGCATTAGACAGTCACAAGGTTGGTTGGTTTAAAGATTAAAGGGACCAAACTGCAATGGTCATCGGTCCCTTGTTTCAGAAACACACAGAGCACAGTGAAACCATCCATTAGTCATTCTAACCACTAAAATAAAAACTCCAGGGGAAGAAAAGCCCCAAGGTCAATAACAAAGCAACATGGAAAACGGAGCATAGCAACAAAAACAACATAGAGAAAAAAGTCAGAAGGAATTAAAACTATACAGCAGAGGATCGTGGCTGGCTGATCACGAAAATAAAAGGATGAGCCAGCCACTCTGCAACACGTTAAAACGTCCAGCCTAAAAGATTAGGGTGGAGTCGAATTACAGCTCAAAAGAGGGTGATGTAATAAAATTAAATGGACCTATAAAAGCCGCTTGCGCGAATAAAACTTAAAACCCGATCTGCCATAGAGACATTGTCACCTAAAAGAGATGATAAATCACCCTGGAGATTAAAAGTTCCCCAGAGAGGGGTTAAAAGAGGACATTCCAACAACATATGGGCCACCGTCATGTTTGCACCACAGCGACAATGAGGGGGGTCCTCTCGACGCAGCAGGCGACCGTGCGTCAGCCAAGAGTGACCAATGTGAAGCCTACAGAGAACAACAGAATCCCTGCGAGAGGCCCGCATGGAGGAACCCCACACAGTCGTGATCTCCTTTACTCGCCGCAGCTTGTTGGGTGCAGACAGAGTGCGCCATTCGTCTCCCCACATCCCAAAGACCCGACGGCGCAACACCGATCGGGGATCAGTTGCCGGGAGGCCGATCTCCAACGTCAGTTTGCGGGTAGCTTCTTTGGCTAACTTGGCGACGAGTTCGTTTCCCGCTATCCCAACGTGTCCCGCGGTCCATATGAACACCACTGAACGTCCACGCTGTTCAAGAACGTGAACAGACTCCTGGATGGCAACAACAATGGGATGGCGTGGGTAGCACTGGTCAAGAGCCTGCAGACTACTGGGAGAGTCACTGCAAATGACAAAGGACTCTCCAGTGCTGGTACGAATACGCTCAAGCGCACGAAAAATGGCTGTTAGCTCTGCGGTGTAAACACTGCAGCCTTCCGGCAAGGAGCGCTGGTCTACATAGTCCGCATGAGCATAAGCGTACCCCACACGGCCATCAACCATCGAGCCATCTCTATACTTAACCTCCGAGTCACGGGATGCGTCGAGGAGAGTAAGAAATTGGCGGCGCAAGACTGCAGGGGGAATGGAATCTTTTTGCCATCGTGAGAGATCCAGCCGAAGCTGCGGCCGACGAATACACCAAGGTGGTGTATGTGGGTGGACCTGAAAAGCGGATGGAAGAGGCAAAGACTCGAGGTCACTAAGGAGTGACCAAACACGGATCCCAATTTTATGGCCTGATCGCGGCCGCCGGTATGGGATATGGACTGCCGCATTAGCGAAAAGGAGACGGTAGTGAGGGTGATGGGGCGAACAACGGACGTGGGCCGCATAGTTGGCTAAGAGTTGTTGACGCCGAACGCGAAGTAGAGGAACCCCAGCCTTAGCAAGTAGGCTATTAACAGGGCTGGTGCGGAATGCTCCTGTCGCCTGTCGAACCCCACAGTGGTGAATGGGGTCCATCAATTGCAACGCTGAGGGCGACGCTGAGCCATACTCCACAGTCCCATAATCCAGTCGAGACAGCACAAGGGCTTTGTACAGCTGCAGCAGCGTATTACGATCTGCACCCCAAGTTGTGTTGCTGAGGCAGCGGAGGGCATTCAGATGCTGCCAGCACTGATGCTTGAGCTGATGAATATGTGGAAGCCAAGTAAGCCGGGCATCGAGCAGCAGTCCCAGAAAACGGTAAGTGTCAACAACCCTGAGCATGGCATCCTGAAGATAGAGCTCAGGGTGGGGAGGGACAGTTCGACGCCGACAAAAGTGCATAACACAAGTCTTCGCAGGAGAAAAGTGAAACCCATGGGCTAGGGCCCACGCCTGCGCCTTGCGTATTGCTCCCTGCAACCTACGTTCTGCAACACTAATGGTGGAGGAGCTGAAAAAGATGCAGAAATCGTCAGCATATATCGTGGGTGAGACAGACGACCCCACTGCTGCTGCAAGGCCATTAATGGCCACAAGGAAAAGTGGCACGCTCAATACAGAGCCCTGTGGAACGCCGTTCTCCTGGACATGAAGCGAACTATGGAATGTGCCAAGCAAAGGGCGGAATGTGCGAACAGATAAAAAATTCTGAATAAAAATGGGGAGAGAGCCCCGGAGACCCCACCCGTGCAACGTGGCGAGAATATGGTGCCGCCACGTCGTGTCATATGCTCTGGAGAGGTCGAAAAAGACGGAGACGAGGTGTTGGCGCCTGGAAAAAGCAGTGCGGATTGCAGACTCAAGGAAGACCGAAGTACCGGCGGTGGAACGGCCCTGACGGAAGCCGCTCTGGCACGGAGCCAGAAGACCCCGAGACTCGAGCAGCCAACACAGCCGTCGACTCACCATATGTTCCAGTAGCTTGCACAGAGTGTTTGTCAAGCTGAGGGGCCGATAGCTATCCACATTAAGCGGGTCCTTACAAGGCTTCAGCACCGGAATGATGGTACTCTCTCGCCACTGCGACGGAAAGACATCATCGCCCCATATGCGGTTGAAGATGGCAAGAACACATCGCTGACAGTCCGGGGACAGGTGTTTGAGCATCTGATTGTGGATGCCATCTGGCCCAGAGGCTGTATCGCGGCACTGTGCCAGGGCGCTTTGGAGTTCCCACGAACTAAATGGGGCGTTATACGCCTCGGGGTGGCGAGAAGCAAAAGAAAGTCGTTTGCCTTCCCCCCAGCGTTTTAGCGCACGAAACGCGGGCGGGTAATTCCCTGATGCAGAGGCCCGAACATAGTACTGAGCGAAATGCTCGGCGATTGCATCGGCATCGGTGCATAGCGCCCCGTTGATGGTAAGCCCTGGGACACCTGTAGAGTGCTGCAATCCAAAAATGCGCCGAATCTTCATCCACACCTGGATGGGTGAAGTACGGGAACCAATGGTGGAAACGTACCTCTCCCAGCACTCCTGTTTCCGCCTTTTGACGAGCCGCGGGACCTGAGCACGGAGACGTTTGAATAAAAATAGGTTCTCCAAAGACGGGTGCCGCTTATGTCGCTGAAGAGCCCGCCGACGCTCTTTAATGGCTTCAACGACCTCCGGAGACCACCAAGGCACTGACCTTTGCCGGGGGCGCCCTAACGAACGAGGGATGGTACGTTCCGCAGCGGAAACAATCGCTGCAGTCAGTGTACCGTGGGGGAGAGATTCAACAGTGGCAGCAGAGGAGAACACTTCGCAGTTTGCCTTGCTAAATGCCCATCTGGGCAAGCGTTCATTGGAGCGATGCTGGGGTAGTGAAAGGAAGATGGAAAAATGGTCAGTACCACACAAGTCGTCATGGACTCTCCAGTGGACTGATGGTAAAAGCCCTGGGCTGCACAACGACAGATCTATGGCCGAGAACGTGCCATGCGCCACACTGAAATGTGTGGCGACGCCAGTGTTTAAGAGGCAGAGGTCGAGCTCGTGGATGAGATTCTCAACAGCCCTGTCTTGGCCAGTAATCTTCATTCCACCCCACAGGAGATTGTGGGCGTTAAAATCCCCCAGGAGAAGAAAACGTGTGGGGAGTTGAGGGACAAGTGCAGCCAATTCGGCCAGGGGGACTGTACCACCTGGAGGGAGATACACACTGCAGACGGTTATGTCCTGGGCAGTCCTTGCTCTGACAGCCACAGCTTCCAATGATGTGTGAAGGGGGACAGGAGCACTATATACAGAGGTAAGGACATACACGCAGGCTCCACCTGACACACTACTGTCAACACTACGGTTACAGGAATAGCCCCTGTAACCACGAAGGACAGGGATCCGCATTGCTCGGAACCAGGTTTCCTGGAGGGCAACGCAGAAAGCAGGTCTCATGCTTAAAAGCTGTCGTAGCTCAGGGAGATGGCTGAAATAACCGCCACAATTCCACTGGAGGATTGTACAAAGCGTGTCTTGTAGGGGCATGAAGGCACTGAAAAAGCAAATTACTTCACAGAGTCACATGCTGCCACCGACTAAGTGACTGACGTCGCAACTTCCATCGTTTCTGAGGAGACGGCGAGATCCAGGTCATCAGGGGATGCAAAGAGCTCATCATCAGAGGCTGAGCTGACAGGAAGCTTTGGCGCAGGAGCCACTGGGTCCTTATTCTTTTAAGAGAGCTTCCTCTTCTCTCTCTTGTCTTTGGGAGGAGGGTTCGCATGCTGGGAGGGATTTTCTGACGCATTGTCAGCAACAGAGGAAGAGCGTGAAGCCCTTCAACCAGCAGCTAGTGGCTTCTTCAGTGGCGTCTTGCGAGACACCGGTAAAGTCCTTGGAAGGGAGTCCCCCAAGGGACGGCTGAGGAGCTGGAGGAGGCTGTTGCTTCCCCAGCTGAGGAGCCGGAGGAGGCTGTTGCCTCTCAGGCTGAGAGGTGGGGATTGATGACCCCAGTTGTTCGGGGTCCACTGCTCCCAAACCGGGTGTTTTGGGAGTAGTGGAAGAGAGAGTGGCCCCTACCAGCGGTGGGGCAGGCGTAACTTGACTGTTCTGTGGGCGATCTGAGAAGGGAGTCTTTGCAGGAACTGGTGGCAGCAGAGTTACAGCAGCATAACTCCTCAGCATAAGTGTGGGGTTGAGCTGTTCTAGCTTCTTCCTTGCCTCTTGGTAAGTTAAACGGTCCAGGGTCTTAATTTCTTGTATCGTCCGCTCTCGTTGGTAGACTGCACAGTCTGGCGAGCAGGGAGAATGATTCTCCCAAAAGTTAACGCAGGTGGGAGGCGGAGCACATGGAGCATTTGGATGTGAAGGTCGTCCACAATCACGACACGTGGGGCTGGCAGTGCATCTGGAGGACATATGTCCGAACTTCCAGCACTGGAAGCATTGCATAGGGGGCGGGACATAGTGCTTGACATCGCACCGGTAGATCATGACCTTGACCTTCTCAGGCAAGCAGTCACCCTCAAAGGCCAGGATGAAGGCACCTGTAGTGACCCTATTATCCTTCGGCCCCCTAAAGACATGACGGACAAAGTGCACACCTCGTCGTGCCAGGTTCTCCCGTAGCTCTTCATCAGACTCTAGCAGAAGATCTTTATGAAAGATAATTCCCTGGACCAAATTTAAGGACTTATGGGGAATGACGTTAACGGGGATGTCACCAAGCTTCTCACAGGTGAGTAATGCCCGTGACTGTGCAGATGATACTGCTTGTATCAGAATGGCCCTGCTCCTCATTTTGGAAAGAGACGCCACTTCTCCAAACTTATCTTCAAGATGGTGAACAAAGAAGAGAGGCTTAGTCCCCAAAAACGAATCCCCATCGGTTGTGCTGCACACAAGGTATCGTGGTGAATACGGCTCCTCTCTGTCCGCAGCCCTACGTTCCCCCCATGGCATGGATAAGGAAGGGAACGATTTGGGGTTATATGTCACAGCATTAAATTCTATCTTACCGAACTTAGAGATGTTGGTGGTCGTGCGACCACCGGATTGAGACTTCACCCGCTTCATTGCGGGGCATCCACCCCGATGCCACCCACTCCGACCAGGGGCTCTCCCATGGGTGCCACCTAGCCACAGCAAAGGCCGCCTGGCAGGATGGCCGTTGCTGGGAGTCCTGATGCCCCAGAGAGACGAGCATCTACTCCTTGGCTTACATGGGGAGGTGTCAGTTCAGGCATCGGCAGTATGATCCCTGTGTTGTTAGGGGGCTACAACCTAGAGGGTACATGACGACCCCATCACAACGGGCTGGCTACCATGCTGGATTTTGGGTGCCATGGGAAGTCTATGGTATCGTGGGTGCAGATGGTAACGCACTAATGGTGTAACTTACACAGTCCATCAGGTGTGTATGACCAAAATGAAGGATGGAGGGTGCAGTTACGATGCCAAGACGATAAAGAGTACCAAGGTCTTAGGGCACAGGGGACTGATGGTGCACCACGTAAGGCGTCCTTCCCCAAAAGGCTCGTACTTCTATTGAATTTGGAAAAATGGTCAAACCCCAATGGGGACCATCGCATTAATAGCCGAAACAGTGAGACTCCTTCTAGTCGCCTCTTACGACAGGAAGGAATACCGCAGGCCTATTCTTACCCCCGGACCCGCAGGGGGAACGGTCACAAGGTTACATGGTCCGTCGGCTACGACGGGAATTGCTTTGGCCGTCGGGCCTTCGTCTCCAGCTTGGATTTTGGGGACGGTGGGAGGGCAGAAGTAACTGAAACATTATGTGAACCTCTTCGGATGTCGTTCGTGAGGTTTTGCTATCTACGCTGACATTACATTTGGCAACCCTCAATGTTTCAGCGATATGAAGCGGCATGTAGGCTGGTAGCTGCATTTACAGGTGCAGGTAGGTGTGCCCTGCTCAACAGTCACAATATGAGTGCCGACACTGATGTTCTCAGTAGGCTGTTCCGATGTCGAGACAAAAGTGTTACAAAACTTGGTGGCTGAGTGGGTTCAAGTTCTTTCTTCAAGTCTTCTTTAGTTCAATGAAGACAGGAGAGTCCCTGCTCAATACTGGATGGACAGGGAGGAGCAGTGCATTGGAAACGTCGTTCATGTCCTGCACTGCCACGCCGTCCACACGTGGGCCGACCATTACAACCCAAAGTGGTGTGACAGAAGTGTTTGCACTTGAAGCAGCGCATTTGATTTGGGACATAAGGCCTAACCTCAAGGTGGAGGAAGCCCGCCGCTCTTCACTCAGACAGCTTTGTCTGACAATGTCAGGATAAAGGAAGCTGACTTCTGAAGTCACCGTCAACCCTTTTCATAACGTTTTGGACACGAGTCACCCTTGCGCTTTCCCATTCCTGTTTCAGTTCTTTTGCATCCATATTTATAATGCCCTGGCATGTTACAACACGTTTAATGCTATTTAACTCAGTGTGGGGCTCACTGCTGATGCATTACTCTCCAAGTAGCTTGGGATTCAGCAGCTTCTGTATCCAGCTACATAGTCACCAGCAGGAGAATCTCATTATGTAGC
This sequence comes from Schistocerca serialis cubense, assembly GCF_023864345.2. Lineage (NCBI taxonomy): Eukaryota > Metazoa > Arthropoda > Insecta > Orthoptera > Acrididae > Schistocerca > Schistocerca serialis. The sequence continues at coordinate 54,129,383 of NC_064645.1, read as the reverse complement.
CTTTTGATTGATTTGAGTTGCCCCGCCAATCCCTCGAGAGCTTTTTGGATGTAAAACGGTGACAATTTCTAAAGAGAACCGTTCACACCTACCGCAGGATGTGACACGTTACTCTGATTACTGCTGTTGACAGTCAGAGCTGACTCAGCTGAGTTAGCCACCCAGACAGAGCCCCATATGCGCGGGTAAACTTTATAACTGAGCTGCAGCAGGTTCCCCAGAAGTTGGTCACCAGTGACTGTTGCTCCTCAAGGGCCACGTATTTCATCAGTGCACAGCGCACCTTGACACTGAGGGGTTGTTTATAAAGGTTTACCCATCCTCGCGATGCGTGTAGTTATACGAAGATCCCTGTTTCCTGTGACGCACGATGTTCCACTGCAGTGCCGGACGGTAGTCGCTGAAGCGTGCCCAGGACTCACAGTTGCAGAGAACTGGCGGCACTTAACCAGTCCGCAGCTCAGGAGCCCTGGTGTCGCCAAGCCCGTACCCAGAAAATATATGCTGAGCCCTGCGGGCGCCCTACGAGAGAGGTTGACACCTTAACAGGAGCTACGCTACACATCAGCAGTCACGTGAAAGGAATACTGCACAGTTTCATATCACCACTTAAACCAAGGTGTAAGCTGCCTCCTGCCACTTAGTAGACTGATGAGCAACGACCCGTTCACCAAAGCAGTTGTCAGACAAGATGACGGCGAGCCCGAAGGGAAACCAGTCTCCCATCGACAACGCAAGACAGTCGCAGGGACTAGTGTATGTGCTGGGAAGAAGGTAATCATGTTTACCAGTTTGCGCTTTGTCTGTAATGTGGGTACTGACAGAGACTAGACCTATATCTACAACGATCAGACGAAAGTTGTGCGTTTGTGTTACTCAATACATCAGTGTTCCGGACATAGAAATTTGTAGTTAAATCAGTATTTGTCGTATTTAGGTGTATGCTGGTCTGATACCATTTACCGGGAGCAGCACCTGCGTCCACGCAGACTTTTGAGCTGCACCACGTAGAGCGTCGTCAGTGTACAAGAGTTACTGTAGCAACAGTAGTTGGCGACGACGTGAAGTTACAGAAGTTTTGGATTTTAAAAGTCAGTGGCTCTACGATCACCGCGTTAGGGCACGTACACGGCTTCTGACGTCATTCGCGCCCCGTAACGCCCTGGAGTACAGCAAGCAGGTCCACCGAGGTCTCGGGGTCGGCGGCGGAGCGGCGGCAGCTGCGGAGGAGTGAGGCAGGAGGCGTGGTGCAGCGAGCGGGCCGCGGGGGGCAGAGCCGCCACACGGCCGGGACACATCGGTGTGCAGCGCCAGTTCGCTGCTGCTGCACTCAGTCAGGAGAAACGGGGTGCACTGCGTAGGTGTGCTGAGCCTCAGGTTGCGGTTAGTGACTCCCATCTGCACTACTGTGTAAAGGCAAGTCGTTGCTCAACTTTGTTACCAAAAATCTCGAAAAGTTCTTCACTGTTTTACTTCAGATTTTCACACGATACTCTCACTAACGTTCGGACGGACAAAGGCTAAAAGTTAATAGCAAAAATCCCGAAAAGTTGTTGACTGATTTACTTGAAATTTTTACACGATAGTTGAAAGTATCCCCCTCCCTCCTCTTCTTTTAATGCATGCGAGTGGTATTTGTCTAGGAATATTCGTTAACTGATAAAGACTTTATAAATAGGATAGCATCACTAAGACTCACTGTTCTTTTAAAGAGGATTCTCGTGAAATTTTCTACACTTCTGGCCAATAAAATTGCTACACCAAGAAGAAATGCAGATGATAAACGGGCACTCATTGGACAAATATATTACACTAGAACTGACATGTGATTTCATTTTCACGCAATTTGGGTGCGTAGATCCTGAGAAATCAGTATCCAGAACAACCACCTCTGGCCGTAATAACGGCATTGATACGCCTGGGCATAGAGTCAAACAGAGCTTGGATGGCGTGTACAGGTACAGCTGCCCATGCAGCTTCAACACGATACCACGGTTCATCAAGAGTAGTGACTGGCGTTTTGTGACGAGCCAGTTGCTCGTCCATCATTGACCAGACGTTTTCAATTGGTGATAGATCTGGAGAATGTGTTGGCCAGGGCAGCAGTCGAACATTTTCTGTATCCTGAAAGGCCCGTACAGGACCTGCAACATGCGGTCGTGCATTATCCTGCTGAAATGTAGGGTTTCGCAAGGATCGAGTGAAGGGTAGAGCCATGGGTCGTAACACATCTGAAATGTAACGTCCACTGTTCAAAGTGCCGTCAGTGCAAAGAAGAGGTGACCGAGACGTGTAACCAATGGCACCCCATACCATTACGCCGGGTGATACGCCAGTATGGCGATGACGAATACACGTTTCCAATGCGGGGTCACCGCGATGTCGCCAAACACGGATGCGACCATCAAGATTCTGTAAACAGAACCTGGATTCATCCGAATAAATGACGTTTTGCCATTCGTGCACCCAGGTTCGTCGTTGAGTACACCATCGCAGGCGCTCCTGTCTGTGATGCAGCGTCAAGAGTAATCGCGGCCGTGGTCTCCGAGCTGATAGTCCATGCTGCTGCAAAAGTCGTCGAACTGTTCGTGCAGATGGTTGTTGTCTTGCAAACGTCCCCATCTGTTGACTCAGGGATCGAGACGTGGCTGCACGATCCGTTACAGCCATGCATCTCGACTGCTAGTGATACGAGGCCGTTGGGATCGAGCACGGCGTTCCGTATTACCCTCCTGAACCCACCGATTCCATATTCTGCTAACAGTCATTGGATGTCGACCAACGCGAGCAGTAATATCGCGAGACGATAAACCGCAATCGCGATAGGCTACAATCCGACCTTCATCAAAGTCAGAAACGTGATTGTACGCATTTCTCCCCTTTACACGAGGTATCACAACAACGTTTCACCAGGCAACGCCGGTCAACTGCTGTTTGTGTATGGGAAATCGGTTGGGAACTTTCCTCATGTCAGCACGTTGTAGGTGTCACCACCGGCGCCAACCTTGTGTGAATTCTCTGAAAAGCTAAACATTTGCATATCACAGCATCTTCTTCCTGTCGGTTAAATTTCGCGTCTGTAGCACGTCATCTTCGTGGTGTAGCAATTTTAATGGCCAGTACCGTATAAAGTTAATCAGAACAAGAGGGGGAACATATTTATGTCCATGTGGGCCAGAAAAGTGGCTCCTCTTTTATCATTTCATGATACTTTCAAGGAAGGTCTGTGGACGAGTATATTGGGATTTCTGAACATTAAAACATCCATCTATAGCTGGTCTGACTTTATTAACATTTATGATCTGCACATATAATTCGCCTTGCCTTTTGACGTACTCAACACTGAATGACACAGAGTGAGATAAAATTCGACCTACGGCACTAAGAAGTTTAATTAACATAGAGAGCACGTGCCCACAAACAGTCCTTGAGCGCACGGGCGGGCTACATATATAGCCCAACAAGAAATTATGTTAGCTAGAAATTATGACATAATTTAAAGAAAACGCGTTACATAAATACCAAATATCTATATTTTTATCACCTTTACACTTAAAATTTGAAAAAAAAATAACTTTTTAACTATCTAAACAAAGAAATAAAAAACTCTTTAAAAATCGATGTTCAAGCACCGGTTTTGGTGAAGTTCACATAATTTTAATTTCAAGAGTAACAGTCAAGAGTTTCCCGATGTCTAATCTTCTAGTGGAATTAATAAATAATTTCTCACCATAATCTTCGTTCAGTTGGCATACATTCAGCGCACACGACAGCCTGATGACCGCTACAAATCCGTCCGTACATCTGCTGCATTGTGTACCCGTACTGCGACGGCGAGCCCTGCTACAAAAAGAACAACGGTTAGCCCCACCACGAGTAAGTGTAACAGGGCGTATGGGTTGTTCTGGAGGTTCAAGAAGTAGTCCGCCTTTCAGGTTGACAGCTCTGGGTAAGTTTTGCTGCGATATTCGGCGCTCAATACAAGATCTCTCTAGCACGAATTCAACTTCTTGTAGGTAGTTACGGTGGACGACTTTCATTTCAGAGTTTTTCATCTGATGTACCACAAACCATTTATGCCCGCCATATTGACAAAATTGTAAAACAGTGTGACTGTTTCCAGTAACGTAGTTTTGTCTACACATTTTATAAAAAATATCGACACCGCACTTTGATTGGTTATGAAATACGATGAGTCTGGTTTTCCAGCATCACCACTAGCAACATCGATTTTGTCATCATTTTGAAATGTAAATAACAACAATACTACTTTATTTCGCTTTGCAACATAACCGACTAGAGTGCAGTCAGGTTGAAACCAGAAAATGGATTCGTTTATTTCTCGTTTTCTTGTTGTTTTGAGCAATTCGGCTATCACTTGTTTATTCTTTCTTAGCATTCCTACGGCCGTAATATTGTGAGTCAACAGTTATTTCATGTAGGCACACTAGTAAATCCGTTGTCCGTAGTGATTTTGCATCCCAGGTCATATAATGGACACAGAATTCGGTGGACGATATCAGTCACTCTATTTCATTCTCAAAATGGTCCTCCCGGTTGCATACCGACGTAAATCTCAAAATTATAGACATATGGATACTTGGCGTCCACCACCATAATGATCTCTATACCGAACTTCGGTGGATTGTTTGACATGTACGTCAAGGAAGCCCAGCGTCTCTTGAAACCGACTAACTCCTCATCAGTCTTAAGATTTTCTCTGAGAGTGTAATATTACTTACAGCTCTGAAGCATTATATTGGTAATTTGGCGTACTGAAACCAATCAGTCGTTTGCTTGACAAGCCTGGTCGTCTCTTACATCGTCAAAGCAGAGAGCACTTAGTAGGAGTCGGAATCTACTCTCAGATATAATTGTGCATACTAATTCAATGTCAGTACCTTTCGAATCGTCCCAAAAGTACTTTAGATTTCTTAGGCCTGCATGGCAAGTTCCAATTACTAATGAAATGCCTATAATTGCCTTGATATCTATCAGGTCAGTATGGGATGCATTTCTCTCTCTTTGATGTTTGCTTTTTATTGTGTCAATGCAAGTGTATGTCGAATGAACGAGAATGTTTCAAAAATCACCATCGAAAAATAGCAGAAATGATAGAAGAGTTGTTTAGTATCGTTAGCCAAACCTATTCGGCATGGTGGAAGAGCCAATATGTTGTGATACCTGGTTCTTGAGGTGAGTGGTGGGAACTTACTCCATGTCGCAGAATTACGAGAGTGAAAGGTAGCCAAACCCGACAAATGCACATTTTCATCAGCATCGTTTTCCTCGCCTTCCTGTTCCGTATCACACTTGTGAGGAGACACAGCCGGGACATTTTGTTCACCAGCCTTTCTTCACTTTCGCTCAAAACCTCACCGTCTACGTCGTCCTTCAATAGCCGTCACTGAATTTGTCCATCCATCTTATTTATACACTGAAGCGCCAAAGAAACTGGTACAGGTATGTGTATTGAAATACAGAGATACGTAAACAGGCAGAATACGGCGCTCTAATGGGCAACACCTATATAAAACAACAAGTGTCAGGCGCAGTTGTTAGATCGGTCACTGCTGCTACAGTGGCAGGTTATCAAGATTTAAGTGAGTTTAAAGATGGTGTTACAGCCGACGAACGAGCAATGCGACACAACATCTTTGAGGTAGACGCACGACCATTTCACGACTATACCGTGAATATCAGGAATCCTGTAAAACGCAAATCTCCGACATCGCTGCGGCCGGTAAAAGATCCTGCAAGAACGGGACCAACGACGACTGAAGAGAATCGTCAGCATGACAGAAGTGCAAACCTTCTGCAAATTCCTGGAGATTTCAATGTTGGGCCATTAACAGCCTCATGAATCCATGGACTCTGCATGTCAGCAGGATGGTAGATGCTCTGTAATGGTGTGGGGCGTGTGCAGTTGGAGTGATATGGGACTCCTGATACGTCTATATACGACTCTGACAGGTGACACGTACGTAAGAATTCTGTTTGATCACCTGCATCCATTCACGTCCATTGTGCATAATGAGGGACTGGGGCAATTCCAGCAGGACAATGCGACACCTCACACGTCCAGAATTGCTGCATAGTGGCTCCAGGAATACTCTTCTGAGTTTAAACACTTCCGCTGGTCACCGAGCTCCCTAGACATGAACATTGTTGACCATATCTGGGATGCCTTGCAACGTGCTGTTCACAAGAGATTTTCATTCCTTGGTACTCTTAGAGATTTATGGACAGCCGTGCAGGATTCCTGGTGTCCATTCCCTCCAGCACTACTTCAGACATTAGTCGAGTCTATGCCACTTCAGCCGACCAGTGTGGCCGAGCGGTTCTAGGCGCTACAGCCTGGAACCGAGCGACCGCTCCGGTCGCCGGTTCGAATCCTGCCTCGGGCATGAATGTGTGTGATGTCCTTAGGTTAGTTAGGTTTAAGTAGTTCTAAGTTCTAGGGGCTGATGACCTCAGCAGTTAAGTCCCATAGTGCTGAGAGCCATTTGAACCATTTTTATGCCACTTCGTCTTGCGACACTTCTGCGTGCTCACGGTGGTCCTGCACAATATTAGGCAGGTGTACCAGTTTCTGTCGCTCTTCAGTGTATAAACAACAATACAAAGAGTAGAAAATGACTAACTGCAAAAATGCGTACAAATGACAATACTATAAAAAGCGCAATGCTTTCGTAGTATTTATTACAGTACTTGTATCATATTTACCACAGTTTAACAGCTCTTTCAATCAGAAATTTAACTTCCACGAACGATCGCGCGGGCTACAGACGTAGCCAACAGACTTCAGCGACAGTTTATTTACACGTCTTTACGCCGCGGCAGTCGGCGTGCTACTACCGAGAACTGGGACTCATACCTGAGGAATACATGGAACGGCGGCACTGTAGCGCGCTGCTTGCTGATAATAAACTACTGGTTTGGTCGCTGTGCTACACAAGTAGCCCGCGCGTGCGCTCTGGTGTTAACAAAGAAGAAATGTGTGTATGATCTCAAGGGCATCGAATGTTGAGATGCAGTCGTATATGCGCACCTCTGGGGATCACAGGATTACTGAATTTCACAATTGCATGAAGACACTCATGTAGTCTTTCACTCGTCAGCATGCCTTCAACGATACTGTGGCAGCAAATATTCTAAAGATTGGGGGGGAGGGATCACAACGAGTGATTAGGAAATTGGCGTCGCGCGCACTGTTAATTAACGTCAAGGAGAAACATTACAAAAACTTGACTGCTACTCCAGACTGGAACAGGTGAACGAAGACACATTATCCAGTGGTGATCGTTACAGCTTGCACAAGGGGAATCATAACGGCGGTTCCAACCCAGTGGCGCCGCTGCACTACAGACAAAGAATAAACCGCCAAAATAACAAATTGTAATGTCACACGATGGCCACATCTCAGTTTGTTCAGCAGATGCCAGGTGACTTACCGTCTGTGAGGTGTGCCACATTTAAAACTACACTCCTAGTGGCGAGAATCCACGCAGAATACCATATCTTGTTCTGGACGGCAGTTTAATTTAATCTATACACGCTATGCTAACCTCCCTACTTTCATACTGATTCGTTACATGCTTTACTCACCTTCATTGTGTGGCAGGAAGAACCATTCTTATCATCTACAAAAAAATGTTCAAATGTGTGTGAAATCTTATGGGACTTAACTGCTAAGGTCATCGGTCCCTAAGCTTACACACTACTTAACCTAAATTATCCTAAGGACAAACACACACACCCATGCCCGAGGGAGGACTCGAACCTCCGCCGGGACCAGCCGTACGGTCCATGACTGCAGCTTATCATCTAAACACGTGACGGCCGATCAAAGTGATCGCCAGATAATCAATATTGGTTCCAAGTGAATTTAACGTAACTTCACACATGGCGGATGCATTTCAATATTCTATAGACGGATTCGCGAAGCACCCAACAGAAATGTACCCACTTCTTGCAGATTACTCACGTGTTGGCAGTAGACCACTGAGCTTACCAAGTCCATCTTAGATTATTTTTATCAAAATATTCCATAGATTATCACATGCTTTATTGACCTGTTAATTAAAGCTGAAACTTAAGAAAGACAACGTTATGAATTAGCTCTAAAATAAGATGGAACCGATGTGGTTCGACGGTCAGATCAGAACAATGTCAGTGTATAACGCAATCTGAAATTTACTTACAATAAATCACATTCAACACCATTACGCGGCTAAAATCACCGACCCCATTACTCACGTTATAGTCTATGTACTATCGACTCCTCTGTGAAGCGAAGGTACACTTGTCCAGCATATCGCCATGGCATACGTCTCTCACCTTCGAGGCTCTGGAGCGTCGTGTCCGCTGTTCCAGTCGCCCTTCCCCAAGGTGAGGGCGTGGAAGTTCATACCTGTTACCAACCTTGGATCGCACCACGTGTTTTTGGGATGTCGCAGATTCCTCCCGCAGTGGTGAACCTACTAAGTTGGTAACACAGCCCACCGCCTCTCTATCTCTGCCTAAGAAGGGGCGATCTGTAAATCACTCGGACTGCCACAATTACTGAAGGTCCGCACCAGGAGGTGGAAAGATAAGGGAAGGGGACGGATCTGCATCATAACTGAATAAATAACGCCACATTTGCCTTCTCCCTCACGTTTGGCTCTGAGTGCTCAGTACACAAATGAAAGGAAGATACTCAACGGCACTGATGGCTGTACATACATTATTACACAAATTAAATAAGATGTAATAAATTTAATGAAACTGGGTCCAATTGACCCCTTTCATCACCTAAATGTCCTTATGGGAATAGGGTACATATCATTCCAATAGACGTCATGATATTATGAAAAGCAAAGTTACTACTCACCATGCAGCGGAGATGCTGAGTCTCAGATAATTACAGCAAAAAGACTGTCACAAATAAAGCTTTCGGCCCGTAAGGCCTTTGTCAAAAATAGACGGCTGACGTGTGTGTCTGTCGTCTACTTTTGTCGAAGGCCCACAGGCCGAAAGCTTCATTTGTCACAGACTTCTTGCTGTGCTTATCTGTGACTCAGCATCACCGCTATACGGTGAATAGCAACTTTCCTTTTCATAATATTGTTAAATTCCATCCTGGATTTTCTGTTGTTCAATAGACGCCATAAGTCGTTGTGTAACGTCGTTACAAAAAATCTCCAAACCTCGGAGTTCTGCACCTTATTCTAAGAAAGGTTCAGAAGGACATAGTCCACATAACGTTTTTAATTCATATGTTATAAAAATGTATACCTACTGTATAAAGGGGAAGTATTATTAGCAAAACTTTCGAAACGTTCTTGACTAATTTATTTCAAATTCCGCCCAGGGGCTCAGCATTTATTAGCTGTGTACAGGCTAGGTGACCTCGGGTTCCTGAGCTGGAGGACGGGAAGTGCCGCCATTCGTCTGTCACCGTAAGCTCTGGACATGCCTCAGCAATCACTGTGCGGTGCGGCTGTGGAACTTTTGAGTGTCACAGTGAATGGGGGTCTTGGCGTGACCGGCTGGATCACGAGGATGGTAGAAACCTCTATAATAAGTCCCTAGATCTCAAGGTGTGCTGCGCGCGGTTGAAATGCGTGGCTATTGTGGTGGAACAGTCATTAGTGGACAACCTCTGGGGAACCTGCTCCACCCCAGTTGTATAAGGCTTTCCTAGGCACGCAGGGATCTGTCTAGGTGGATTTCCATTTCCTTAGCTACTCGCGGGACCGGGATGGAACCCTCGAAATTCCCTTCTTCTCCTGCCAGCGGAAAGAGTGGACCGCTGGTGGGTACGAACACCTAATCGAACAAGAAGGCTCGTGTAGCCAGTCCTCCAGACTTAGCTGATAATTCGGAAAGTCTTCGGTCTAGTAGAAAACTAACAAGACGCATGCTGGTCATGAGACTGTGTTTTTAATAGTGAAATACGAAGAGAGCATTTTCGAGAATTTTTCGCCTTTCTATATTCAAAGTTTTATAGAGGCTATTTCTGGCACTTTACAGTCAGTTAAGCAATTCTGTAGCGGAGCACTGTTGGCTGAAACATCTAGCTCCCAGAAAGTTAAGAACATACAGAAACGACAATTACTTGCGGAATATGCCATCGAAACTGAGCTGGACAGCGCCCTGAATTACGGTGGAGGTGTTATGATGTGCAGGGATCTGGTGGACATTCGCAAGGAGGAACTGAAAGATGAGTGCGCTCCCGAAGGTATAGTCGACGTGCGAAACATCACGAAGGGGATGTATGGGGAGTTTGTAAAGTCCGACTCCTATATCCTGACGTTTAATAGCACACAACTTCCTGTGCACGTTAAGGTAGATTTTCTTTACCTAAGTGTGCAACCTTATGCCTCCAACCCAAGGTTCTGCTTCAAATGCCAGCACTTTGGACATACTACTCTTGGGTGTAAGGGAGAAGCCACTTGTGGCAAATGTGATAAGGCCTATTCATCTCTGTTGAAATGTGTCAATTGCTCTGTAGCTCACCCTGTCTGGAGTTGGGAATGCAGTGTATATCGGGAAGAATGGAAGATACAAGAGCAGATTACTCTGAAGCACATCGCGTGTGGTGAGGCTAAGAAGATGTATAAAGGTACGCTGCCCCCAACGTCCGCTACCTCGTTTGCTTCTGTTCTTAAACAGCCAGTGAAGAAAGCCGATGCTGCTACACAAACGGAGGTTGCTAGTGCCAATGCACTTGTGCTGCTGCAGTTATTTCTATGCCTCTACCTACCCCAAGAACTTCAGAAAAGGCTGTGCTGCAGCCGTTGCAGAGCTCTCTGCATCTCCAAACATTGAGCCTGGGATGCCTTCCATTGCTGCCGTTACCACGGCCTCATCTATGACTCTGGAGCCCACCCAGGACAAATAATCAAAGTTCAAGCGTCCCCACTGATGAAGTCAAGAAGTAAATAGTCCAATGATATCGACGTTGTTCTCTCTGTCTCCCAAGGTTCTTCCGTAGAACTAATGGACCTTCATGTCGAACTCGAGCAATCATCTCATCCCAAGACTGAACCTCACCCTATTGTGGGCTCACCTCAGTGGCAGAAAGACAGGCTGAAGGTGCTAACCCTGTGACAGATGGCTTCCATCCTCCAGTGGAACATTAATGGCTTTAGGACTCATCTGGAGAAGCTGAAACTTCTAGCAAAGGAACTCCGACTGTGCCTGGGTTTATGGGAAAGGCATTGCCCCTGTATTATGGGGCTATACTCTCTGTCATATGGATGACCTGACTGGAAAAAGGACCAATGGAAGAGAAGCTGCTGTGTTTGTAGATCATGCACACTATTGCTCTGCTCTCCTCCCAACTACTGATTTGCAAGCAGTTGCAGTTGAAACTCATGCAAGTCGGAAGATCACTATTTGCTCACTGTGTTTACCTCAGCATGGTGGCTTTCACCTATCGTATGGAAGAACTTACCCAACAATTTTTCCTACTGCAACACTCCAGTGAACATCGTGTCCTTTGGTGCTCGACCTCTGCTTGCCCTAGGGGTCGAGTTTTGGAAAGTCTCATGACGTCTCATGAGCAATAGATCCCCAGCACAGGTACTCTCACTCATTTCTGTGCTGCTGCAAGATCTTCATGGCTATCGACCACTCATCCTACTCGCCAGCCCTTGTAGACTCCATCCTGTGGGAAGTCATTGACGATCTTCATTCCAGTCACAACTTTCCTCTACGCATTCACTTACTGGATGGAAGATTACTTGAACAGAAGCCACCAAAAAGGTCAGCAGAACTAAATGGACGCTGTTTAGCGATGTGGCTGTGTTTGAGCACCACAACAGCGTCCTGGAAAGTGTGGACTACATCACACGAATGATCCATCATGCTGCGAACTTATCCATCCCAAGGTCGTCAGGTCATCTTAGAAAGCAATGTGTACGTTGGTGGATCAGTGAGAGCCACCCTGCTACTCTGCAATATGGGCCAGGTGTGCGGCAGCTCTTCCACAGTTTAAATACCGCTCAACAGCAGACAACCTCTCAGCATTTCGAGTTGCGAGAGCCGAGGCTCGACACGTGGTTACGGAGAGCAAGAAAAGGTCATGGAAAGCGTTCCTGGACTATCAGTAGTTCCACGTGTTCTACAAACGCATGGGAAGCCAGCAGGTGGACTTCTGGTAAACACAGTCGATTAGCAATAGCAACAGTTCTAAACGGGGGTGTCTCAAAGGAACGCCCACAGACATCACTCAGATGGTGGCCAAGCATTTTGCTGCAACTACGGCCATTGCCAGCCAGGATCCAGCGTTTCGCCGCTACCGTCCAACTACTGAGAGTTGAAAGCTGGACAAAACAACACGTAATAACACTGCATAATATGGTAAATTTTAGAACCAGAAAATATATTGAATTAATAATTTCACTTTCTGTACTAATATGGACAAGCCATAAATACACAACAATACACTATAATGTTTACTACAAACTTCGTACTGTCTATGGATCTGATTAAAATCGGGCATAGGTTACCCTAGAAATAGCACTTTCGAAACACACATACAATGTCAATTTTGAAAAAGATAAAACACTAATAAATTTTGGTTTTATATTGACTTTAACTTTGCTGGTCAAATCAGTTCAGTACACTTCAGAATTTAAATGAATAGAAAAGAAAAGGGGGGGGGGGGACCCTGGAACTGTTACGATCACTGTACTGAAATTTTTGATTATCGAAAATCGTTAAGCACTCAAGATTTCCCATATATGAGTTGCTACTCTTTTTGTCTTATTCTTTAACTACCATTATTTTTGTCTCAAATTAATTAGCATTCATTACTAAACCAATTTCAACATTATCTTCCAACTTTGTCAGACCTATATTATTTACCAATATATTCATTAACAACAAAGTTCTTTAAACATCATTCTAACATAGATAGGTCTGCAGGTAATTATTATTAACATAAACTTTAAATCTTCATCTCGGGACTCTCGGATTGCACAACATGTGGAAAGGACCCTGTCTAGGTTAGAGATGAGGGTAATTAAATGATAGGACAGTTCTGGTAAAAGTTAAGTTGTTATTGAAGAGTAAGGAACAAAAGTAACACTGGCCCACACGAATACAGTACTAAACGTTTCAACCTGTTCGTATCGATGCGGCGGTTGGCGGGCGGCGAGATTGCGAGGCGCAGAGCACACATACACTCACAGCTATGGCTCTTGATGTATCGGCACTTCTTCATAGCGTCGCAATACTTTTCCATTTAGTGCCTATGGAATATTGCCATGCTGTATAGTCGTCGGTAACGGCACATCCGAGGCTCAATGAAACTACGTCTTCCAGGAGAGCCTCCTCGATCCAGAGCGTGTTTCTCAGACCGATGCCCAACTCCGACTACTACTGCTGAGCCCGCTATGCCGTGCCGCGCCCGTGTGCATTTTCCCGCGCTCGCCTGCCATCCACCTTTTACCGCTCCCCTACAGACAGGGTATTCACCCGAGGTTTTGCATTCTACAGATCCTAATACATTACCTACGTATGGACCAGGCGCACAATTACAACTTTAACATCTTACAACAGTTTCAACATTTCTTACATTTCCATTTTGTTGTAATATTGCTTGCAATTTGACATAAACATTAATATTCACATCGAAAATTGTTTGCAGTTCCTTTAACATAATGGCATGAAGCAAAAAAGAAATGAAATCAGGACATCGATTATACCAATTTATCGACAAACAGAAGCAAAATTTATTATATGTACAATAGTATAACGTTGTTGTTGTTACAAGCTTACAGTGTGGAGGTTTGAGGAGTGGGCTGTGAACACAGGTTTCTGCAGAAAAGTGAGTATGTACTCATTTTATTCGTTGCCTTTGAATTTTGATTTACCATTCTGGGCCTCATTCTTGGCTCAAACTGTCGTGGTTAACGCATCTGAGAGACCTGAAAGCCAGAACACTGAATGCACTTGTGTGTGTGCCTGAGGGAGCAGAGAGGGCACGTTTGCTCCAATTTTATAGAGCTTTTGAGTAATCCTGGTTGACTATGGATGCACAACTTACGGGTCAGTGAGGCCTTCTTACCTGAAGATTATTGACGCTACTCACCATGAGGGTATTAGGCTGGCCACAGGTGCTTATAGGATCAGCTCCTACCCAGTCTGTGTATTGAGGCTGGGTTTCCACCACTTACCTTATGGCGGCAACTCCTCATGGTGCGTCAGGCATGTATGTTCCTCGTAGCTCCGATTTCAGTGTAAGATAGAGCTGCTTGTTTGCCTCTGGAACGCCTTTTGTCCAGTCGTCCACGAGCGACATGGCCACTTGGGATTCGTGTATGGCAAGTGCTGGAGACACTAGGTGTGTAGCAAGTACAGCCCCAAATCCAGGGTTTTAACCACCTGCCAACGTAGTTACTGTAGAGGCACATAGCAGTTTTAGATTTCGTGCAGTACAGGGGAGGTGCACTCCTGCATATGTTTCTAATGCGTTACTTACGGACATTTCAACTGCGCACTACATCTTTAGAACTGTCTTTACGTCGGCGTCGAAACAGGGGGACTCTATTGACGGCTATGGTATTTTCCCTGATCGTATCCCTGAGATCCGACTGCCTCAAGACTGTACTGTCTTCGATACGGAATTATATGCGATCTTGCCGGCACTGGAACGGAATGTGATTCGCGTATTAAATTTCTTGTCTATTCCGATTTTCTGAATGCCCCTCTCTCTCTACAACGTTTGTACCCAGCAGATAAAGTAGTCCAGAATGTCCAGGATGCTCTCCTCCAGCTGCAATGACTAGGGTAGGAGGCGTCTTTCTGCTAGGTAGTAGGGCACGTAAGTACTCCGGCGAATGAAAGGGTGGACCTACCAGGCAAGGAGGCGTGTCGTGATGCTCTGTTAGATCGGTGCGTCACCCCCCTGTATGCTGTCTCTTCGCTGTTGAGATACAGAGTCTTGTGTCGACGGAAGGATGCGTGGCTGGAAATGACAGGCAATGAGCTCCTTCTAGTAAAGCCCACAACGCGGTCATGGCGTACCTCCTTCCAGCCGTGTCAACGGCGCGAGGTTCTCCTTACTCGTCTTCGCTTAGGGCACAGCCCTATGACGCACGGTTTCTTGCTCCGGCGATAGGACCCTCCAATCCGTGGTGCTTCTGGTGTACAGATCAGTGTATGCCACATTTTATTAGATTGTGTTTTATTTTCCCCCTACCAGCGGGCGGCGGCGGATTTGCCGGCTCATCTGCCCTGCATTTTGCGTAACGTTCCAACGAACGTGATGAGAGTTGTAAGGTTTTGTGATTTGTCCAACTTGTTTCTGAAAATTTTGAGGAGATGTTAACAGGGTGACTGATTCACCCACTCTTTTTGTAAGTAGTCAGCCAGTCACATTTCCCTGCGCCTTTTTTTAGCTCCTCTGTCGTTTCTCTTGCGTTTTAATCCAATGAACAGCACGTTTTACCCTTTCTCCATTGTCTTCGTGCTCCTGAGATAGAACGATCCGTGGTCAATGTGAGTGAGGTGGGATAGAGTGCATGAGTGTCATTTGATGGATTTCCTCCTCACTGCATCACAACATTTTCGTAATTTTGTACACATTCGTTTCTTTCAATGTGTGTAAAGACGCTGATAACCTCGCCTTTGAGCGCTTTAAGCTCTAAACACACACTTACTGTATTTCAAATTTTCACGCGGAGTTTAGCAAACATTTCGATGGTCATAGGATAAATATTTTCTATTATGTATGGTATAAAAAAAGAGAGGAAACGTTCCTAGGAAAAATATCGGAAAGGTCATGACCGATTTACTTCAGATTTTTACATGGTTCTGTAATAAACTTTTGGAGACAAAGACATAGACAGCACATTTTTAAATAAATATGGTATATAAATATATACATGTGCTTTTATATAAAGACAATGCATTGTTTAACGCTGTTACCAAAAATCTCCAAAATTTCTGAACCAATTTAGTTCAAGTTTCTTGTGCTCTAACAAACATTCAAACACACATAGGCTATACATTTACAATAGTTATAATATATAAATTAAATACTTAATGTATAAAGGGAAACATTATTTCGAAGAAATCTCGATAAGATCTTGAGCGGTTTACTTCAGATTTTTATAGATTACTCTAATAAAGGTTTGGGTGGACATAGGGTACATATTTTTAATAGATGGAATATATAAATTTAATACATGATACATGAAGGGTAAACGTTGTTAGTAAAGATCTCGAAAAGTTCTTCACTGATTATTTCCAAACTTTTGTGATACTCTAATAAATGTAGAGACAGATATACGTTACTAATTTTTGACATATATTTAATGTATAAATAGGAAACGTTGTTAGCAAAAATCTCGAGGACAAGTGGTTGACCGAATTATTTCAGATTTTTTCACAATATTAAAGTAAGCTTTCAGATAGAAATAAGCCATATATTTTAAAAATTATATGTATGTATGTATTATGTATGTATTATGTATTATGTATGTATGTATTATGTAACAAAACATGTCATAGTTGATTGTTCGTGCGCATGGCAATTTTATTTTTTAGCAGTAAAACTGTTGTATTTACACTTTTAAAACGCTCAGACAACCGTTAAAATATGAAATTTAGAGCTCTCAAAACTGTATTTTAACGGTTCTCTGAGCGTTTTAAAAGTGTAAATACAACAGTTTTACTGCTAAAAAATAAAACTGCCATGACATGTTTTGTTACTTAAGTTACATATTATTTATTAGTTTATGATTTGTTACAAAAAATTGTAGTAAGGCGAATACCTACAAGTACGTCCCTCGTCTGTTGGTGTCTACAGCGGAATGTCGTCCGCGAAGCAGCCGAGATTCCACGTAGTTTGAAGGATCAAAACGAGTGGGTGATGGGCCATTCGGCATGAGAAAAAATACAGTAGAGAGGAAAAACTTTTTGTTAAAAGAGACACTCTATCGTCAGTAATGATCAGATTCATCTGCGAAGAGCCTCTCTCACATTCGCTAGATGACTCTACAATTATCTTGATGGTGGTTGTCGACGGAAGCCAATTTGTGGGACAATTTGTTTTGTTTCCACAATTACCAAGTTCTCATTGTTGTCAAAAAGCACTCACGAAATGCTGTACTCGTTATCTCATTTGTTCAACTCAAAGCGAAGTGCAAGTGACTCAACTTCTTTCTTCCCAAAACTTTTGTCTTTAATGTCTTTGTGTGGAATTTATGCCACACTGCGCCCTGCACATTACATTATAGGCTGCAGTGCATAGAGCGAAGCAGCATCGGTAGCCGGTAGTCGGCAAGGCCCACGAGAAAGAAAGGGCGCGGCGCGTACGTCATGAAGGTAGTCGTGAACTCGCTCGCTCAGCTCAGCAGACAAAATGTGTTTCTAAACCTGTTAACTCGCAGCTGGGCGTGAAAGCACTAACGAGAATTGCATCTTCCACTGGAACCTGCTACTGTCAAGTCTTACTGATTAACCGTACTGCAGCAAAATTTAATTTAAGATCAATACTCGATATAAGTGGTATAATGGCTTGTTTATAGCATTTAGTGTCTTCTGCTTAACAATACTCATTACATGCTAGGAGTGGTGCCTTATACAACTGATAATCATTTTAGAATGATTTGATTTTATTGTACGCCGGTACAGCCGTAACAAATTATAAGTAGGCCCATGGACTTCCCATAATTATACGAGGTGCATTCAAGTTCTAAGGCCTCTGATTTTTTTTCTCTGGACTGGAAAGATATAGAAACATGCGCTTTGTTTTAAAATGAGGTCGCGTTCATTGTCAATACGTCCCAGAGATGGCAGCACCGTACGGCAAATGGAATTTTACCGCCAGCGGCGAGAATGAGAACTGTTTTAAGTACTTAAAATGGCGACGTTTTCCTTACTTGAACAGCGTGCAATCATTCGTTTTCTGAATTTGCGTGGTGTGAAACCAATTGAAATTCATCGACAGTTGAAGGAGACATGTGGTGATGGAGTTATGGATGTGTCGAAAGTGCGATCGTGGGTGCGACAGTTTAATGAAGGCAGAACATCGTGTGACAACAAACCGAAACTCGCACAAGCCGGTCTGACGACATGATTGAGAAAGGGGAGAGAATTGTTTTGGGGGATCGCTGATTGACTGTTGAACAGATCACCTCCAGAGTTGGCATTTCTGTGGGTTCTGTGCACACAATCCTGCATGACGACCTGAAAATGTGAAAGTGTCATCCAGGTGGGTGCCACGAATGCTGACTGACGACCACATGGCTGCCCGTGTGGCATGTTGCAAAGCAATGTTGACGCACAACGACAGCATGAATGGGACTTACTTTTTGTCGGTTGTGACAATGGATGAGACGTGGATGCCATTTTTCAATCCAGAAACAAAGCGCCAGTCAGCTGAATGGAAGCACACAGATTCACCGCCACCAAAAAAATTTCGGGTAACCGCCAGTGCTGAAAAAATGATGGTGTCCATGTTCTGGGACAGCGAGGGTGTAATCCTTACCCATTGCGTTCCAAAAGGCACTACGGTAACAGGTGCATGCTACGAAAATGTTTTGAAGAACAAATTCCTCCCTGCACTGCAACAAAAACGTCCGGGAAGGGCTGTGCATGTGCTGTTTCACCAAGACAACGCACCCGCACATCGAGCTAACGTTACGCAACAGTTTCTTCGTGATAACAACTTTGAAGTGATTCCTCATGCTCCCTACTCACCTGACCTGGCTCCTAGAGACTTTTGGCTTTTTCCAACAATGAAAGACACTCTCCGTGGCCGCACATTCACCAGCCGTGCTGCTATTGCCTCAGCAGTTTTCCATTGGTCAAAACAGACTCCTAAAGAAGCCTTCGCCGCTGCCATGGAATCATGGCGTCAGCGTTGTGAAAAATGTGTACGTCTGCAGGGCGATTACGTCGAGAAGTAACCCCAGTTTCATCGATTTCGGGTGAGTAGTTAATTAGAAAAAAAATCGGAGGCCTTAGAATTTGAATGCACCTCGTAGGACTAATAAAAGTAAGATTCCATAATAGCGGATTCCAGTAGAAGATTCAGTTTTAGTTTGTACAGACACGCCTAGTTACGAATGAACAGGTGTCTGCTGATTTGAGCGAGCGAGCTCAGGGCAACCTTCGTGACGTAGGCGCCAGGGCCTGTCTTTCTCGTAGGCCTCGGCAGTTCGTAGCTGACGTCACACCACCCGACGCCAGGTAGTCGCCTACTGTGGGAGCAACGTGGAACGTTCGAGGGGCTTCCTATGCTGGAGCAATGGGGGGCAACCGCATATCCCGCACAGTATGCTGTTGGAGGCTGCTATTAAGCTTTAGCTTCTAACCGTACCGGTGGTCTTGCTTGTACTGAGAGCAGTCATTTAATAATTTCAACAACTTTAATAATCATGTATGAGAATAGTTAGCTGTTTTATTAGAACTTCTTTTATTGAACTTTTATTAGATGTTGAGATGGACCAATCAGAAGCGAGGAGGAGGAGGACACATTCACGAAACGGTGGCTAAGCGGCTGCAGGATTCGCTGTTGGGACTGGCGTGTAAAGTCGTATGTTGTAAGTGGTAGGAGACTGAGTGACGCTGAAATGTTTCGTGTCATGTTACTAGAATTTATGTAAACTGAATGCTGAAGCATATTGCGTCCAGTGACACTGTTGTTCACGGTGTACAGGAAATATTTAAACTTTCAAAATTTACTTTTACTGCCTGTGTGCGCCTGTAGGCTCTTCACGGCAAAGTTTGAATAACCTTGGAGAGGTATTTGTGGCTTCCAAAGTCAGTGTCCGTTTCTTTATTTCGACCGAGTCATAATTTGAAATTTTATTTTTTGCAGCTCTGTTCGTCCTTGCCCCATTCAATATAGTAGAAACGAACTGGTGACCCGCTGAGAAGACGAATCCAATGGCCAGTATCTACAAACGGCATCCATGGGACATCTATAGAAGACACAAGGTGAGCTAAAACACCTCGAGGTAATCAGTGGAGATACAGAGCGGAAATGCAATCCAGTGTTAGGGACTTCAGTTTCATAGTGTCCGTGTTATTATCGTGTAACCTAAACGGTGAAATTCAGTGCCGGATGGTGTAATGTGTGGAAGCGGAAGTATACATACCAATTTTCAGTAGTGTATAGTAGGAACTGAGCATATGCCTTGGAGACCACCGTTTTGGTGATAAAAAGGTTTAATAATCTGCAGTGCACATCACGTTCAACTGCTTGTTTTCACTTCGCTATTTTTTCACTGTATTTGAGTTATATTTCGACCTGGTGCTTGTATCAACTACAGTGAATGAATTGGCCAAAGCTGCATCTTCCCGACTGAACATTCTCTTTCCAGCCGCTAGTGAAAGGTTGTTATAAAACTCAACAGGAGAAATGGACAATTCTTTAGTTTCGTTGCTGACAGGTTCACAGCTTGCTCATAAAAACTTCCCGGGCTATCTTCCAGAGCGGTAAATGTGTTAACCAACATCTGAGGCTCTTTGGAAGCCAGAAGTAAGTCTACATCTCGGTATTGTAATTTCTCGCTCACGTCTGAAAGTTCTTGAAATGTACATCAACGCCAAATCTAAAACAAAACACGTCGATGAGCAGTCCTTCATACTTGCATCTGTCCGAAGACGTGTTGGGTCTTCCTTAGCTGCTGCAAAATGGTCTGCAAGAACCTCCTAATTCTCCCAAAACGCTGAAACTACGAAAACTGGACGAAACCCACCTTGTGTCTAACACTGTTGCAGTTTTCAACAACTGGACGCCAGTCTCGTCTGCAAGCAAACGCACCTCTCGGCTGTTGTTTGGTGAGGTTTGTCAGGGCCGGTCCGTGTTCCGAATGTGCTCCTGCCGTGTCGCGCCGCATGCGTTCCCACGCCCACAGAGCATGCCGCGTGTGAGCTGTGCTCAATCGCCAGTGGAGCAAACAGACGAGGAGGTTGTAGTTGTCCTCGGCACTTATTTAGTTTAGTTGAGCAGAAAACAAGAGTCGGAAAGAAAGAAACGTCGTTACTGGGTTCACCCTCTATTCAGACTAGAGGAAATGGAGAATTCCATTCGATATTTAATAGTCTCGCTGATGATCCTGTGAAATTTGTGAAATACTTTAGAATGAGATTTACTAAATTCAAGAATTTATTGCAATCCCTTCTTCCTGAGCTTCAGACAAAATACGCGACAGCGTGTTTCAGATGAAGAAAGACTGGCTGTAACACTAACGTAAGAACTTCTAACAGCACTTAACACTAATTTTATATTTTATTATGTCTTGCGTATTTACACTTTTACTCTTGATTGTTTATTGTTTTCTTCTCTCTATTAATTCGTTTCAACTTACTTTCTTAGAAGTACCTTGCTACCGGGGATTCTCAAGTTTCTGTTAACTTCAGTTACAGAATATCCCCTGCATTCATAAATGGATCATCATTTCCGCATGTAAGCTCATATGGAAGCTTTAGTCGGCTGTTGAAATGCCGCAGCCAACTCAGGCAATGTCCGTTGTGCATTCCGACGGATTTGGCCAATTCCAGCCGGACAATGCGGCACCCCACACATCCGCAATTGCTACAGAGTGGCTCCAGGAACACTCTTCTGAGTTTAAACCTTTCCGCTGGCCACCAAACTCTCCAGACATGACATGCTGTTCAGAAGATATCTCCACCCCCTCGTGCTCTAACGGATTTATGGATAGCCTTGCAGGATTCATGGTGTCAGTTCCTGTTGTAACTGCGACCATGACGGTCACGGCGTAGCACTGACAGAAGGCGCGGCGGGACCCGCGGAGAGGCCCACGAAAAACAACGCAACGGAAGAGGACGGACACGACCAGCTTAGGACGCAAAGAATACGACAAGGCCGAACAACAGAGTCACAAGGAAACAAACTCGTACACGAACCAGGAAGTAAGTAGTCTAACGCAAAGCGAGGTGTAAACCGACGTAAGCGAGATCAGACTGACTGATTGAGCTTTTTTTTTTTTTCCTTTATTGAGTTTCGATTCCCCCTAAAGGGGGCGGGCTGGTAGCAGCTTATTACGCCGCTCTTCAGCCGAGTGACACGACAACTAAAACAAGAATAAAATAATACATACATAAGGAGATAAAAAAGGGGAACATAAAACAGAGTAAGGGGAGAAAATGGAGGTAAAAATACACTGACATGTAGACGTTGATTGGGGACAGTTAAACAAGTCACCAGAAAGTTAAAAAACACAGTTGGCGATTCTTAAAACACAGAGAAGACACTGGATGCGCATCCACAGGTTAAAAGTTGGCCACAGTATTAAAAAAACTCCGAAACAACACACTTAAAACCCAATTGGAGCACACACGACAAAGAATGAAACTACCAGGTGGGACCTGCCGAGGGAAAGGTCAGAGAGGGTGGAAAAGGAGGGGAGAGCATGGGGCAGCTGGGGAAGCGGCGGGATGAAGAGAGGAGGGGCAACCGTGGGTTCACGAAGAGGCAGGAGACACATGGGGCGGGAGAGGAAAAGGGAAGACAGGGCAGGAGGGAGCGCAGAGACACTGAAAGAAGGCACAAGAGATGGAGGGGGAGTAGGAGGGGGAAGCCGCTCAGGAGGAGGGAGGGGGAGGAGAGGGAGCCCTGAGGAGGAGGCAGGATCTGGCTGAGCGAGTGGCCAGCGCTTAAGTACGCTACCGGGGGCGCCGCTATTGGCCGCAGGGACCCCGTGTTCCACTGTGGCGCCCCCACGCTGAAAGCGGGCCAGGAGGCGCGCGCCGCGATGGTGCAGAGACCTCTATGGGTCTTCGACGTCCGTGACGTCTGGCGCGGATTCAAATTCCGTGGCGCGCGGCACCAGAGTTCCCTGTACTACTACTTCAGTCATTAGTTGATACGATGGCACGCCGTGTTCCGGCACTTCTGCGTCTACGGGGATCCTTCACGATATTAGGTAGGTGTACCAGTTTCTCTAGCTCTTCAGTGTATATAGGGTGCCCATAATTAAATTTCCAGTTTCAAAACTCTCTAGAAAGAGAACCGCTCATCAGAATGACTTCAAATTTGAACAGAATATTATTGACGCAGGGGGAAACTTCAAGGAAGAAAAAATGAAAAAGCTTTGACCAACAGATGGCTCTGTAAGCGTCAGAAAATGGTCACCAACAGACGTGCGGCACGCGGCTGTTCCTCTGATTTCGGGATGCCCAACATGAGTGACTCCACGAAGGATCGCGCGATGCTGCTAAAGCTCTTTAGAAGAACGATAACTGTACGCAGGTAGCCCCACAGAAGTCCCCGACGCTCAAGGGTAAGACAAAAGGCATTCGTCCGATGCACGCTAAGGGTCTGGAGAAAGTGATTACAAAATTTAAAAATACTGGTCCTCATCAAGGGCAATGTGGTAGAGTGAGGGAAGCAGCTAATCCGATGTCCGTCAGAGTTGTGGTCACAGCACTGAAGGAGGGGTCGAGCTGTAGTGTGAAAACAAGCAGTGCACGGGGAATTGCACGAACGTCGGACATACCTGCGAGAACGCTACGTAATATCCTACGAGACATCCTGCATTGCTATCTGTACAAAAGCACACATGTTCCAGAAGTTTCTTCCTGCTGACCTGCCAGCAAGAATTTGTTGCTCGCTTGGAAGTTGACAACCAATGGTGATATAACATTCTGTCGATAGACGAAGCCCATCTCCAAGGACATGACGGCCTCGGTGGCCGTGCGGTTCTAGGTGCTTCAGTACGGAACCGCGCTGCTGCTACGGTCGCAGGTTCGAATACTGCGTCGGGCATGGATGTGTGTGATGTTAGGTTAGTTAAGTTTAAGTAGTTCTAAGTTATAGGGGACTGATGACCTCAGATGTTATGTCCTATAGCGCACAGAGCCATTTGAATCATTTGAATCCAAGGACATGTCAATATACAGAATTGCAGAATATGGGCAACGGAAAACCCGCCCACACATTAACCGGTACCGCTGCATTCTGCAAAAGTGACTGGCTGGTGTTCGATGACGGCATCTTTTATCGCAGAGACGCGTTTTCTCGAGGAGTCCTGTTACCTGTACCGTCACTGGTAAACGCCATGAGAGTCTACTGCTCACCACCGTCATTTCCACATCTACATCTGCGTGGATACTTGCAAATCAAATTCAAGTGCCTGGCAGAGGGTTCATCGAACCACCTTCACAATTCTCGATCATTCCAATCTCGTATAGCGCGCGGAAAGAATGAACACCTATATCTTGCCGTACGAGCTCTGATATTCCTTATTTTATCGTGGTGATCGTTCCTCCCTATGTAGGTCAGTGTCAACAAAATATTTTCACATTGGGAGGAGAAAGTAGATGCTCGGAATTCCGCGAGAAGATTTCGTCGCAACGAAAAACGCCTTTCTTTTAATGACGTCCAGCCCAAATCCTGTATTGTTTCTGTGACACTCTCTCCCATATTTCGCTACAATACAAAACGTGCTGCCTTTCTTTGAACTTTTTCGATGTACTCCGCCATTCCTATCTGGTAAGGATCCCACACCGCGTAGCAGTATTCTAAAAGAGGACGCACAAGCGTAGTGTAGGCAGTCAGTCTCCTTAGTACGTCTGTTACATTCTCTAAGTGTCTTGCCAATAAAACGCTGTCTTTGGTTGTGGTGTTCCTTCCAATTTATGTTGTTCTGTAATACCTAGGTGTTTAGTTGAATTTACGGCTTTTAGGTTAGACTCATTTATCGTGCAACCGAAGTTTGAGTTCCTTTTAGCACTCATGTGGATGACCTCACACTTTAGGGTCAACTGCCACTTTTCGCAGCATTCACATATCTTTTCTAAATCGTTTTGCAATTTGTTTTGGAACTTCAACAGCGTGGACGTGTGGGTAGCATCGTTTTCATGCAACATGGCGCTCCCCTGTACATTGCACAACCAGTGAAGCGGCTGCTGCAGAGGTATTTCGGAAATGCAAGCCGCCGTTTCCCTACAGCCTGGCCGTTCAGATCACCTGAACTTCATACGTGTGACTTGTACGGGTTATCTGAAGGATGTTGCATTCAGTGCGTAGCTGAATTGAAGGCACGCATAGCACAACACATTCCGAACGTGACCCCCTCCCCCCAACCCCCCCCCCCCCTCCTTCCCCGAGGCACACCGATCTGTTGTGGAGTATGCCGGTACTCGATTTCAACCTGTCCCATAAGACGGTGAACAACATATTAAACACGTCTTGAGCCAGTCTCACGTCAGTTATAAACCGATAAATTTTATTTCTTGTGCAGTGTTCGGTCCTGGGATATTTAAAAACCGATGTCTTTTTCTTTAAGCTGTTCTTGGCGTCAGAACGACTAAAAACCGATATTTCCCAGCCCATGTAGTACGACTTTGCCGTCCTGGATGCGCTTACCTAACTAGGAATACCACAACTGTTGACTAACGAAGTTGTGCATTCATACACATTCAACAGTATTGATGGATTAACGTGCAACTCAAACCATTGCGATTCTTCTGTCATTTGTAGCAGACGGAATTTACTTGAAGATCCTTACAGTGCCATCTACTGGTAAAATGTTTCTTAATTTTTTTTGTTCCACGTCGTTTGCGCTCAGTCGATAGTACGATGACCATATCTGACGTCATTACGAGCAGTGGTTCTCTTTCTACAGCGTTTTGAAACTGGAACTTTAGTTATGGGCACTACATATTTATTAGTTTGGTGCATAAGTTCGTAGCGTTTTTGCTTTGCATGTTGGTATTCCGGTTGCTATGGGTTTATTTGTTGACTGTCGTCGTTTATTTGAAGTTTATTGTTGGTATTTGAATTTAAATATTGTCATTTTGTGATCTGGAGACAGTGAGTAGAACTGTGAACGCTAGAAAATAGAGTGCCAAGTAGAGAAATCGGAACGTGTGTGACATATCCTTCTATTTGTGTTTAGAAGAGGGTTGACATTTGCAGAGGCAGCCGGGAACATTTCTGCCGTGTATGGGGACAATGCCGCTGGACAGAGCACGGAGAGAAAATGGTTTTCTCGTTTTAAAATGGTTCAAATGTCTCTGAGCACTATGAGACTTAACATCTGAGGTCATCAGTCCCCTACAACTTATAACTACTTAAACCTAACGATCCTAAGGACATCACACACATCCATGCCAGAGGCAGGATTCGAACCTGCTACAGTGGTTCTCGTTTTAAAGAGGATCGTTTCTCCACGTTTCTCCACGTTCAGGTAGATTTCGGGGTTTGATGAAGATCGTTTAAACTCATTAATCCAAGTCAATGTTCCCCGGAACTTGGAAGTGTCATATACTGTGACCATTCCATCTTGCGGCTTTCGCGTGCAAAGGCGAAGGTTCAAAAATGGGGTGTATGAGAACCGCGTGCTCTAAGTCAAAAATCCAAAAATCAGCGGATGGCCATATGTGTGTCTCTGCTTGCTCGTCGTCAGTTGGCTAGTGAAAAATCCGACCATCCCCATTCTGTATTGTTACTGGTGACGACAAATGGTGTCTCTATGTTAATGTAACTAAAAGAAAGCATTTCAGTGGTGTCAAGTGAGAGCTCTTTTGAGGGCAGAGTGAAGGTCTGTTGTGTGTTGGGACGAAAGCCTGTTCTGCCTCAGTGCCAGTGATGGCTGTGTGTCGGTTAGGAGGAGGCTTTAGAAGGAGGCTGGTTGATGGCCTGCAACCAAACTGCCTGTGTGGTAGATACATTGGATCTACGTCTGGGGTTATTGTATGTAGTGCGATTTTGTATGGCAACAGAAGCACTTAAGCACTCTCGTGGTTATCCCACGCACTCTAACCGCAAATTTGCACGTTAATCTAGTAATTCGACCTATTGCACTGTCATTCACTAACAGCAATTTTGGGAGGGAGGGTCATTTTCCTATAGGGCAACAGGTGGCCCACATAC
Source organism: Schistocerca serialis cubense (assembly GCF_023864345.2). Classification (NCBI taxonomy): domain Eukaryota; kingdom Metazoa; phylum Arthropoda; class Insecta; order Orthoptera; family Acrididae; genus Schistocerca; species Schistocerca serialis. Next base: position 54,102,532 of record NC_064645.1, on the reverse strand, counting down.
TACTGCTGTAACCCAACATGCTCTACAGAGTGTCGACACGTTAGCTTGGCCTGCTCCATCGGCAGATCTGTCTCCAATGGAGTTCATTTGGGACATTTTGGCTGACAACTGCAGTGTCATCCACAAACAGCATTAACCATCCCTATATCGACCAAGCAAATGCAACATGCATGGAACTCCATCCCACAAACTACCGTCCGGCAACTTTACAACAGCGCGACCGCTACGGTCGCAGGTTCGAATCCTGCCTTGGGCATGGATGCGTGTGGTGTCCTTAGGTTGGTTAGGTTTAAGTAGTTCTAAGTTCTAGGGGACTGATGACCTCAGCTGTTAAGTCCCATAGTGCTCAGAGCCATTTTGAACTGTACAACAAAATGAATGCACGTTTGCATTCTTGCATTCAATATTTTGGAGATTACACAACTTATTAAATCACAAGCATTTCACATTTACAATGACTTATCTCGCACTAACATTCACGTGTAATCTAGCAATGTTAATTATATATATACAGGGTGTTACAAAAAGGTACGGCCAAACTTTCAGGAAACATTCCTCACACACAAATAAAGAAAAGATGTTATGTGGACATGTGCCCGGAAACGCTTAATTTCCATGTTAGAGCTCATTTTAGTTTCGTCATTCCAAAGTGATCAAATTGTAAATTTTCAGAATCAACATGTGTGGGCTGACGAGAATCCGCACGCAATTGTGCAATCACGTCATCAACACGGATTTTCTGTGACCGTTTGGGCAGGCATTGTTGGTGATGTCTTGATTGGGCCCCATGTTCTTCCACCTACGCTCATTGGAGCACGTTATCATGATTTCATACGGGATACTCTACCTGTGCCGCTAGAACATGTGCCTTTACAAGTACGACTCAACATGTGGTTAATGCACGATGGAGCTCCTGCACATTTCAGTCGAAGTGTTCGTAAGCTTCTCAACAACAGATGCGGTGACCGATGTATTGGTAGAGGCGGACCAATTCCATGGCCTCCGCGCTCTCCTGACCTCAACCCTCTTGACTTTCATTTATGGGGGCGTTTGAAAGCTCTTGTCTACGCATCCCCTGTACCAAATGTAGAGACTCTTCGTGCTCGTATTGTGGACGGCTGTGATACAATAAGCCATTCTCCAGGGCTGCATCAGCGCATCAGGGATTCCATGCGATGGAGGGTGGATGCATGTATCCTCGCTAACGGAGGACATTTTGAACATTTCCTGTAACAAAGTGTTTGAAGTCACGCTGGTACGTTCTGTTGCTGTGTGTTTCCATTCCATGATTAATGTGATTTGAAGAGAAGTAATAAAATGAGCTCTAACATGGAAAGTAAGCGTTTCCAGACACATGTCCACATAACATATTTCCTTTCTTTGTGTGTGAGGAATGTTTCCTCAAATTTTGGCCGTACCTTTTTGTAACACCCTGTATATATAACCTAGAGAAATGTATTCTCAAAATTTCATTCCTTTGCATTAAATATTTCTTGGTGATTCGATATTTTTGTGTTGTCATTGTACACTCCTGGAAATTGAAATAAGAAAACCGTCAATTCATTGTCCCAGGAAGGGGAAACTTTATTGACACATTCCTGGGGTCAGATACATCACATGATCACACTGACAGAACCACAGGCACATAGACACAGGCAACAGAGCATGCACAATGTCGGCACTAGTACAGTGTATATCCACCTTTCGCAGCAGTGCAGGCTGCTATTCTCCCATGGAGACGATCGTAGAGATGCTGGATGTAGTCCTGTGGAACGGCTTGCCATGCCATTTCCACCTGGCGCCTCAGTTGGACCAGCGTTCGTGCTGGACGTGCAGACCGCGTGAGACGACGCTTCATCCAGTCCCAAACATGCTCAATGGGGGACAGATCCGGAGATCTTGCTGGCCAGGGTAGTTGACTTACACCTTCTAGAGCATGTTGGGTGGCACGGGATACATGCGGACGTGCATTGTCCTGTTGGAACAGCAAGTTCCCTTGCCGGTCTAGGAATGGTAGAACGATGGGTTCGATGACGGTTTGGATGTACCGTGCACTATTCAGTGTCCCCTCGACGATCACCAGTGGTGTACGGCCAGTGTAGGAGATCGCTCCCCACGCCATGATGCCGGGTGTTGGCCCTGTGTGCCTCGGTCGTATGCAGTCCTGATTGTGGCGCTCACCTGCACGGCGCCAAACACGCATACGACCATCATTGTCACCAAGGCAGAAGCGACTCTCATCGCTGAAGACGACACGTCTCCATTCGTCCCTCCATTCACGCCTGTCGCGACACCACTGGAGGCGGGCTGCACGATGTTGGGGCGTGAGCGGAAGACGGCCTAACGGTGTGCGGGACCGTAGCCCAGCGTCATGGAGACGGTTGCGAATGGTCCTCGCCGATACCCCAGGAGCAACAGTGTCCCTAATTTGCTGGGAAGTGGCGGTGCGGTCCCCTACGGCACTGCGTAGGATCCTACGGTCTTGGCGTGCATCCGTGCGTCGCTGCGGTCCGGTCCCAGGTCGACGGGCACGTGCACCTTCCGCCGACCACTGGCGACAACATCGATGTACTGTGGAGACCTCACACCCCACGTGTTGAGCAATTCGGCGGTACGTCCACCCGGCCTCCCGCATGCCCACTATACGCCCTCGCTCAAAGTCCGTCAACTGCACATACGGTTCACGTCCACGCTGTCGCGGCATGCTACCAGTGTTAAGGACTGCGATGGAGCTCCGTATGCCACGGCAAACTGGCTGACACTGACGGCGGCGGTGCACAAATGCTGCGCAGCTAGCGCCATTCGACGGCCAACACCGCGGTTCCTGGTGTGTCCGCTGTGCCGTGCGTCTGATCATTGCTTGTACAGCCCTCTCGCAGTGTCCGGAGCAAGTATGGTGGGTCTGACACACCGGTGTCAATGTGTTCTTTTTCCATTTGCAGGAGTGTATTTCCATAATTCCTTCAAAACATCCAGTTAGCCATCCAATACCAGCTAAATGAATGGAGCTTCCTCAGTATCTGTGTCATTAAGCATCTAGACTGCTCGCTGGATGTGACAAAGTACTTATTAATGTGTGTGCAAATCGTAGGATGAAAGGTGTCAGTAGCAGACGGCCTTCAATGTGTTTGTTTGAACTCTAGCATAGTGTCGCTGAGATGCTGAAACATACGGACTGGTACACGCTCGAAGACAGACTCATCTATCACATGAAAGCAGACTTAGCACGCTTCAGAAACCATTGTGAAGTGAGGAACCTGGGAATACTGTCCTGCACCCTATGTATCGGTGCTGCATGGGCCGAGCATTTAGACACGACTGGACTACTTGCAGTGTCTACAATGCTGTATTGAGGCTTAATACGTGCAGTGTCATCAATCAACAGCACATCAGTGCTTCAAAGAAGCCTAATACTTTTCCACAAGACAGACAGCCTCTCTCTGAACGTCGACCAGGCGGCAACGCAAATGCGGCTAGAAGCCACAGGTCGCACGGACCTACTGTCTCCTGCCAGACACGTGGTCGAAAACAGATTTGGCTTTGTCCTAGCGCCAAGTAATACTGGGGGCAGCGCTCGAGCCAGACCACACCATATTGCACTGTGCGACTTTCCTGTGTCAAGTGCCGATTCCCAAAACACTCGAGAGCCACATCCGCGACGTCGCTGGGGAGCTGCCAGCTGTGGACTCAGAGCATTCGTGGCCTCCTACCCAAAGAAGACGGCTACTGTCTGGTGGTGGCAGACTGGTGGACTTGTAAATACATTACTGTTTAACTTTCTAATGGCTACCTGATGAACTGAGACAATTTTACTCTCTGGAGAACTTACTCTTTCTTCATTCACTTTTCACTTTAACACTGAGCGTTGAGCATCACCACGAACTTTGACTTTCATGAATGTGTGTTTAATGAACTGGCGTTCAGCAGACAAAAGTGTTTTTTTCTATTCCAAGAAGTGATTTATGTTTTGTTTCAGTCCACTTCAGTGTTCATGTGCTGTTAATCTTGGATAAATAAACTTCTGCAATAGCAGCCACCTCTTTTTTTTAAATTTTTCCGCCATATCACACATAGGTATTTAAACAGTGATTCTTAGCATGCATTGCAAATGTCAATACAGCGAGAATAAATCATGAAGTGTGGAGCAAAGCCAAGTCCCCTCTGCTGTGCAGCTGACAGCAGATTGCAGCTCGTGGGCGTGGACCTAGGCGTCGACATTCCGCCGCAGCGCTAATGGGTCGCAGATTAGGGGGAGGGCCGCGGGTCAGGTTTCGCGGCGCTGCGTCCACAGCTGGCGACGCCCCACTGCGCCTCGGGGGCGCCTCGCAAACATTTGCCTAACTGTCAGGACCGCACTCAATTAGGGCGGAGCCAGGCGACGCAAGGCCACCGAGGCACTCCTCCCCCTTCCCCCTCCATTCAATTTCCCCCCCCCCCCCGCCGCCGCCCTAATTACTAGCGGGAGCGGGCGCAGTGGGGTTCACTTGCTGGCGCCGCTGTCTACCGCCCACTGAGCGTAGAATACGAGGCTACCGGGCACCGGGACAGCCCGGCACCTGCTAGCAGACAACTGGAACGTGCCAGTGTTTGAGACGGGATGGATAAGTAGCAACTGAAGAATCAGCAAAATAGAATTGACCAGGAAAACCTTGTGTGCACCTTAACATGTGCAAGTAAGGATGGAGGATGTAACTTGGATTGCCTATCTTAGTGACCATGCAACATTTTCCTGGGAAATCTTATTTTGGCCACCCTGTAAGTGCGTTCCTGACACACGAGATTATTCATAAGCACCTCTGCAATTTCAGGAGACAACCACAAAAAAAGTACATGCTCTATCTGAACAGACCTCGGAACGTCCAACAGACTGACTGGCCAACATCTCATTCTCAGCCGACTGGCATCATTGGATGTGTATATGGGGCCCATGGGCTCCGAATACTGCGCCCTCTCTCCCAGTGGAGGTTCGAGTCCTCCCTCGGGCGTGGGTGTGTTTGTCCTTAGGATAATTTAGGTTAAGTAGTGTGTACGCTTAGAGACTGATGACCTTAGTAGTTAAGTCCCATAAGATTTCACACATACACTCTCTCCCTCTCCCGGCTGTTGTCAGTTTTCGTGACATGGAGCTGCCGCTGCTCGATCGAGCAGCTCCTCAGTTAGCATAAAGAAGCTGAGTGCACCCCAGAACACATAATCTGCTCGTACACTATGAATTACTTCGAAAGTAAACAGTCTGTTGACACATAGTATGAATTCAGGAAATATCACTGCTATGATACACAACTAGATCTTCATTCTCACAAGGTAATGAGGGCTACTGACAGGGCATCTATAATTGATTCCATCTTTCCAGAAGGCTTTTGACACCATTCCTCCATTCCTCAGAAGAGACTTCTAACCAATTTCGCGCCTACATACCGTTTCAGTTGTGCGACTGGATTCCTGATTACCTGTCAGAAAGGTCACACAGTACGCAGTAATCGACGGAAAATCATCGAGTGAAAGAGAAGTTATATCTGGTTTTCCCCGAGGAGTGGTTTTATGCCCTCTGTTCTTCCTGATCTGCATACAGTCAGTTCCACAAGAAAATGTACGCCGTTATCTGTATGAAATATTATAAATATATGTTTACATGAAAATTCGTATTATTAGTAATTTCACAATTACCCTACAGTTAATTCAATAGCCGCCATTATTGTCATTAGTTTTGCATCTTTTTGGCATGCTTTTCACGAGATTTTCTGCATATTCTGTCCGTCACGATCCCCATATATTCCTGATGTTATGTGACAGCTGATTCAAAGTATATATTATCCTTCCTTTAAGCTTCATCTTAATATACTACCAGACATTTTGATTGGATATGCAGCCGGAGACTTTACAGGCCGATCCATCGTGGACCTTCCATGGTGTTGTTTCTACGGTGTACAGAGACGGCTGCATTGTTTTTGGGTCCATTATCCTCTTGAAGCACCCAGTTTATTTGATTCGAACCAAATAGCTTCTTAATGGACCTCAGAAGGCATTTTTGATAAATACTGCACAGTTTTTCGGCGCTTAAATTGCCTGTAAATAAGTGCAAATAGCCAAAACCGCGTTTGGAGAGAGATCCACAAACATGCACTTCTACCGTGTGTTTGACAGGCCGTTGAAGCAACCTTTCAACGTTTTGCACACCAAGGTTTTGAAAGAGCGGACCAGGCCCAGAAAGGTGATGCCTCCTGACGCTTCATTTTAAATTGCAACCAACAAACAAAACATTCAATTCTCACACTGTTTATCTACACACTGTGCAAAAGCGCGTTGATTACAGATTCGAGACCATTATCAGAAATGTCGCTGTGGACGTTGCATTTAAAATTATGGCGAACACTTTCTTGTAGAACTAAATCTACACATCATAGGACACAATCAGAGCAGCTCTATTAGACTGTTTACGATCTAGTAAAGTTATCGGTAGATCAAAGCCAACTGTAGAATGACTTAAACACTATACCTGTTTGGTGCGAAAAGTGCAGTTGTCTCTGAATAAGGAAAAGTGTGACGTCATACACATGAGTACAAAACGAAATCTGTTGAATTTCTATTAAACAATAGTCCACGGTTGCAGCCATCGGGCAGTAGAACAAATGAAACTTAGAGAGTTGGCAGACGCAACATCCACGCGCTGTAATGTACAGCGAGGTGACAAAAGTCCCGGGATACCTCCCAGTAGCGTGTCGGATTTCCTTTTGCCCCGCGCTGTGCAGCCGCTCTGCTTGGCATCGACTCATCGAGTCGTTGCAGGTCCCTTACAGAAATAATGAGCGTCCATGTTGCGTCTGTAGCCGGCCATAATTGCGTAAGTGTTGCCATTGCAGGATTTTGTGCGTGAATTGACCTCTCGGTTATGTCCCATAAATGTTAGATAGGATTCATATCGGGCGATCTGGGTGGCAAAATCATTCACTCGGATAGTTCAGAATGTTCTACAAAGCAATCACGCACAATTTTGACCGAGTCACATGGCGCATTGTCATCCATAAAAATTCCATCGTCGTTTGCGTACATGAAGTCGACGAACGGCTGCAAATGAACTCCAAGTAGCCGATCATAACCATTTAGAATTTCAGTTTGACCAGAGAGCCCACAACATTCCATGTATACACACCCTGCACCATTATGGAACCACCACCAGCTTTGTTGACAACTTAGGTCCACAGATTCGTGGGGTCTTCGCCACACTCGAAGCCTGCCATCAGCTGTTACCAACTGAGATCGGGAGTCATCTGAGCAGCGCACGGTTTTCCAGACGTCTAGGGTCCAACCGATATGGTCACGAGCCCAGGAAAGGCGCCGCAGCCGATATCGTGCTGTTAGCAAAGGCACCCGTGTAGGTCGTCTACTGCTACAGCCTATTAACGCCAAATTTTGCCGCACTGTTGAAATGGATACGTTCGTCAAACGTCCACATTGATTTCTGCAGTTGGTTCACGCAGTGTTGCTTGGCTGTTAGCTCTGACAACTTACGCAGAACCCGCTGCTTTCGCTCGTTAAGACCGTCGACCATTGCGTTTTCCTTAGGGAGGAGCAAAAGTTGAAATTCGGTGCTTCACATTGTGGATCTCGGAATATTGAATTCCCTAACGATTGCCCACGCGTCAAGCTCCAACTACCATTCCGCGTTCAAAGTTTGTTATTTCACGTCGTGCGGCCATAAACACGTCGGAAACGTTTTCACATGAATCATTTGACTTCAAATGACAGAACCGCCAATGCACTGCGTTTCAGGGCTCTAGAGGCGCTAAACCTCCCATCCCACATGACAGCACAAAGTCATGTTGAACCAGGGCAAGAGTTAAGAAATCTGCATCTCTGGAAAAAAAGGAAACTGCCGATTACTGGCTTTTTTAAGATTTGTGTAGAGGGAAGACGATTTTCTCCAAAGTCGTGTGGCTTCCCAAACCAACAAGCAAGCAGACACAATCTTAAAGATTTTTATCTAAAGCGCCTGTACCTTGGAGCTTGTGTCCTAGCTATGAGGTATAATAAAGATTCTATCTCTAAACGTTTCTCAGATGCCGGAGTTTCTTATACAACTGAGGTGGCTCATGAAAGTGGTTCACAGGACTATTTGCAGTATCGGCGAACATGAAAACATGTGAATTTTTATTACATGTGGCTCTGCAAACAATACCTCGTTTACAACTCCACTATGTAGATGCATCCCTTCAGCCTGTCTCCCCCAGCCCAGGCTTCTGCTCTTAACGTGGCAGGTAGCTCGGCATTGTTCTGCTGGAGACCTGTCTCGATGAGGGGCTGCCCTGTCTGCCCTGTACGACTGTGGGACTGTCCGGTAAGATTTACTGAGGGATGGGCTTGCCCCCCATTGCTTCCAACCACCCAACATGCCGTTTCTATGAGCTAAAAACCATAAAAACACCCTACCAGGCTCCATCTACATCTGCTCAGGCCATTAACTATCTAGAGTCTCGGCCAACGTGTGTCAGGTTGTAATACAATCTTTAATAATTTTCCATATGCCGAAAATAGGTGAGAGAGTAAATTGTCCTCCCTCAACTTGTTCTTACTTGGGAATGGTTTATTAATATGGAGTTGGACCACCATTTGCCCTTAATACAGCTGTGATTCTTCTTGGAATACTGGCATATAATGATTAAATTGTCTCCAGTGGAAAGTTATGCCACTCTTCGTTCACAATCTCCTCTAACTGATGTAGTGACAAGGGAGGCGGAAATCTGCTCAGAGTCTACGCTCCATTACCGCCCACATGGGTTCGATAATGTTCCAGGCCAGTGAAGACGCTGCAACTCAGTTTCATGCTCCTCATACCACGAATGTACTGTCCTGGCTGTGTGAATAGGTGCATTATCGTCCTGAAATATGGCATCGTTGTTGGGGAACAACATTTGAATAATGGGGTGCACCTGATCACCTAAAATGTTCACATAACCGTTGGCTGTAACACGGCCTTTGAGAGTAAAGATGGGATCAGCAGAACACCATGATAAGGCTGCCGACACCATCGCACTTCCACCTCCACGCTCAACCTTTGGAATCTAGCAATCAGGATGGTGTTCTCCAGACGTAAACCCAGCCTGACGTTGGAAATAATGAAAACATTGAATTGTCGGACCATACGTCGTGTTTCCACTGATCAGCTGTCCAGGACTTATGCCTCTGATACGATGTCTTACCCTTCTTTGCGTTGCTTGTCGTCACTGACGGTTTCAATATATGAGCTACTCCACGAATATTCGATTTGTCGAGTTTTTGGCAGACAGTGTCGATAAATACGGGGTCTCAAAAATGGCTATTGAACTCTCTACTCACTTTAGACGCCGTAGTTTCGTGTTGTTTTGACACAATTCCGGTTAGCGTTGGACGATGTCATTTGGTTTTAGATTTGCGCCCACTATTATGTTTACACGATGATGTCTTTTCATGTTTTGTGTAAACATGCTAATCGGGCCCTCACAATTTGCCCTCTTTGGATCTCTTTTAGATCTTTCATTGAAGATCGACCTCGGCCTCTGAATGCAAATACGAAGTGTGCACCACTCGTAAACAACCTGTACTGGTGCGCACTGAACACGCCCAGTCCAGCGCGACGCGTGCCTTACCTGCGTTGTTGACTGTCAAACGCAACCGTCCCATTAGGACCTACTACCACTGTTCACATTATTTTGCCTGTCCCCTGTAGGAGGCAATGTCCCGAAGTCTGAAGTAACAATTTAACCATTCGTTTTTCATTTTGTGCTAGGACTTTCCTGCCGGCTATTTTCTGCCAGTTACTGCTTCCTGGCTTGCTGTGGTAAAGTGAAAAATGTAATCAAGTCAAACGTGAACTTTTGTCAATTAAGGCGCTATGCACATAACATATATTTCACATATATTGAACATATTTCACAAATATTTGTACACATACTCCATCTGTATCTCTGACGATTTTTTCTCTGCACTTTCGCTTCACGTACCGTACCTCAATGTTTACGACGTCTTATCTCCTGACCTGTGTGTCGTACAGTGGTATACTTCTGCAGGTACACTCAGCGGTATATGTAGGTACGGTCTTCGAAATGTGCTGGAAGTAATTAGTAAACAAGTAATGAACGAAAACCTCACGCCTGATGCGGCAGCTTTACTGTAAGAACGGCGGAAACTTAGTAACCGATTAACTTTTTTTCTTTTCATCATTCTGTGTGCTGCAAGCGGTAAAATTTTCGTAAACGTTTGAAATTGAGTGTAAACTTTGTTACAAGTGAGTAAGTGCTCCCAGTATCAAACAGTTGGTGAGAGAAAACTGATATTTTCCCGTCATAGGCTACACTTCTATTCAACCCCGCTCCCTTTTGATAGATAGGTTGTTCTTATCCCCACAGCGCTTGTTTCCAGATAGTAAGACAGATGTGTACCAAGTTTGGTCGATATCGATCCAGTGGTTTAGGAGAAGTTGTTGAACATACATATATATATTTTTGTAGTAAGTATGGATTTGGTTATTTGCTATCCTTCCTGGTGCTGCTGTTCTAATGTCCAGCAGTGAATATAGTAAACTTCCAACGCAAGAAAACTGTAGCTAAATGCAGAAAGTCGGACTGGCAGTTGGCCTTCAAGGTGGATACACGTCAGGTGTTGCTTGTAATTAGGCGAAGACATTAGTTACCGTTCGATTGCATAATGTGAAATATCCAGCAGTAACCGATTGGGGGAGATCTAAAGTGGAACGACCGTATGAAACCAGAAGTAGGAAAAGCAGGCTCAAGGATGAGATTCATTGGAAGAATCCCAAGGAACTTCAGTTCGTCCAATCACTCACCATAATCCTGTGCCAAAGTAGTGCACCCATGAAGGAAGACTCGTTTGACTGAATCTGAGTGAAACTTGGACCGCTACCAGGTAGGGGAAATAGAGGAGGTAGAGCTCTCCGTTCTTTTAGCGCATGTGAGATAGAGAGAGACTGTGTGCTCAATTCTAGTGCAGGAGTGTGCAACAGTTATAGAGATTTTATCCTCATTTGTTTGTTTTAATGAGCGGAAAGGCGCTGATAAACTCGTCGTTGAGCTTCCATAAGCACCAAACACACACAGACACACACACACACACACAGGGTCACGAGCGCGCGCTAAGATCCAAATAAAAGCGGCACGATTCTTGACGGGTTCGTTCAGTAATGGTGAGAGCGCTGCAGAGGTGGTCACAGTCGCAGACGCTAGGAGAACGGCGCCGTACATAGCGGAGAAGTGTGCTGTTAGTATCTCGAGTGGGTTTGTTCCGAGGAGCGTAGGAAAAGAAATTATTTCCACGCACACGAAATGACATGTAAAGCGAAATCTGAGAAAGTGTTCACAGTATGAAGGCTTGGCGGCCGTCGCTCCACCCATGCACTACTGGCGAATGTGACAGGAAAAGTGAGAAATGGCGACAGCAGCCTCCGCGACACAACTTCCCGTTCAGCACGTGCGCCTCCTGCTGTGTCACAGGACGGTTCGTGCACGCTGGCTTCTGTTGCGTAGCTCGTTACACGCAGTCACTGGTCGATTAAGTCTCGCGTGTCGACGCGTCGTCACTCAGCTGTGACGGCGACCGACAGAATGACACCGCCGCCTGCTCTTTTTTGTAGTTCCCCGCAAAGTGGACGAGCTCGAACCGGACAACAGTTACTCTTCAGTGAAACACAGTGGTGTTAAAAGATACGGTGAGCTAAGTGAAACTGGCCGCTTACCTCAGACGCAGAGGTTTAAGTAGCGCTGCCGCTGAGAGACAGAGCATGTGACGCGGGGAAAATTTATTTTTGGGTTCCAGTACTGACAACAGGTGTGCGCCACAGTAATCTCACACGGAAGTAACATGGATTCGTTCATGCTCATTATACAAGCGGTACACACACTGAAGGAAAAAAATCGCAACATCGAGAAGATTTGTGCGGCGTAAACGAAAGTTGGTACGCGTGTTTTTTACATCTGAAAGATGATGTCTGTTCAAATTTCGCGCCAGTCACATAAGAGTGGCGCCAGGAAAGCCACTATGAGCATGCAAATCAGTTTTGCTTTAAATACAATCTGTAACGGGCGTGAGCGTTACTTATCTTTGAGCCTGGACGCTGTGGGTTGATGTTACTCAAGAATGGCTTTAAGGTGACAAAGACGCCATTGTCAACACCTCACTGAGTTCGAATGAGGTCGTGTAACAGGGCTACGAGAAGCTGGATGTCGCTCTTACGATACCACTGAAAGACTTGGCAGGAATGCAACCACTGTACATGATTGCTGGCAGCGGTGATCACGAGAACGTACGGTCGCAAGAAGACCGGACTTCGGATGGCCACGTGGCACCAGCGACAGGAGAGACCATCGTGATCGGCGTATGGCTCTGGCACATCGTACTGCATCTGCAGCAAGCAATTTGAACGGCAGTTGCCACCACAGTGACGCGACGAACTGTTAGAAATCGGTTACTTCGAGGACAGCTGCGAGTCAGACGCTATGTAGCGTGCATACCACTGACCCCAAACCACTGCCATAAGCGACTTCAGTGGTGAGAGGCGAGACCTCACTGGAGAGCAGGGTGGAGGTCTGTTGTGTTTTGTGGTGAAACCCAGTCCTGCTTCTGTACCAGTGATGGCCGTGTGTTGGTCAGAAGGAGACCACATGAGGGTCAACCAACGTGTCTGCGTGCAAGACACGCTAGACCTACACCCGCAGAGATGGTCTGGGGTACCATTTCGTGTGCACTCACTATGCATCCTGACTGAAAATTTGTGCGGCACTCTGGTGATTCGACCAGTTGTGCTGCCATTCACGAACAGCGTTCTGAGACGAGGTAGGGTGTTTTGCAATAGGATAACGCTCGCCCACATATCGCTGTTGTAACCCAAGATGTTCTGAAGAGTGTCGACATGTTGTCTTGACCTGCTCGGTCTCCTGATCTGTCTCCGGTCGACCACATGTGGGTCATAATCGGACTCCTGCGTCGTCGATAAAGACCATTAACCGTCTCTGGACTGACTGACCAAGTGCAACACGCATGGAACTCCATCGCACAAACTAACATCAGGAACCCGTACCACATAATTCATGCACGTTTGCGTGCTTGCATTCAACATTCTGGTGTTTACACCGGTTATTAATATACCAGCATTTCACATTTACAATTACTTATCTCGCGCTAAAGATGTTACCTAAATACTTAAATATCTTACCTAAATATAATAAATATAATAAAATATGTTAAATATGTAACCTAAACAAATGTATTTCCGAAATTTCGTTATTCTGCATTAATTATATTTGTTGTTGCTATTTTTTTCCGTCAGTCTATTTGTAGAAAGGAATATGAAATAAAACTAAGGGTGTTGTAATTCAACACGACGAGTGCAGAAAAATGACAATAAAACACTTAGTAAACATTTGTGGTCCTTTCTCGTATTGGAAGCTGCTTTTAAATATCTGCTCACACAGGCAAAACAACAGTTCGTCGCCGGCCCCAGTGGCCCCGTGGTTCTAGGCGCTTCAATCCGGAACCGCGCTGCTGCTATGGTCGCAGGTTCGAATCCTGCCTCGGGCATGGATGTGTGTGATGTCCTTAGGTTAGTTAGGTTTAAGTAGTTCTAAGTTCTAGGGGACTGATGACCTCAGATTTTAAGTCCCATAGTGCTCACAGCCATTTGAACCATTTTTGAACACTTCGTCACCTGGGGTCGACGAAGGTGGCAACAGAGAACAGTCGACACGAAGTGTTCCGAGTGCTGGCGGCCAATTGATCGCGCCCTTCCTGTAGCCAGTCTGATTCATGTAAGTTAGCAGTCAGTAATAACATAGGCACACACGCAGCCCAAAGTGCCACCGCTCAATCTTATTATTGGCAAAATAGTTTGACGACTACAGCTTTCAAGAGACTTAACGGGCAGTATGTTTTACTATACTTAAAATCGTATACTAGGTGTTCAGAAACTATTCTTTCAAATTAATGCCGCAGTTGGAGAACATCAAAACAAATATATTTCCACTTGGAACCTATGGGCTCTGAAGTCAATTTGTAATGGTAAGAGACATTTTGTTAGCGGTACTGGCATAAGATGTCGTGTCAGTGTACAGACAGGGAGTGTGTACCAACATTCAAACCTGCTCCGCATACGGATCACTGACTCTGAGATCTGCTAGGAAACACACCGATTCATTCGCAGTCATCAACAGCGAATCGGTCCTAATGTGGGGGCCGACAATTTCGGTGATAGGTTGATTGGACCATATATTCTTCCATTCCGCCACAACGGTCGGGGATGTTGCATCTTCGTGGGGTGCGTGTTGTTAGAACTGCTGGAGGATGTGCCTCTGAATGTTAGACGAAGGATGTACTTCCAACACGATGGGTCGCCAGTGAGCCGTGGTAAAAATTGCTGTTTTGAAGAGCGCGCAACAGCGCGTAGTGTGAAGTAGTCGCCCTCCGTTTCTGGTGGTGGCGCCGCTGTGGCAGTCGCAGCTTTGGTATCTCCCTCTGGTGGGAAAGGGGAAAAGTTGCCTGGTCACGTGTATTTAAGGGGCGCTATGAGCTCGCCAGTCGCGGTCAGTCTGGGTCAGTCTCTCGTCCCCAGCTTGCTAGTCTGTCTCTCGTCCACATTTGTTAGGCAGTTAGTGTCAGCCTGTCATTCGGAGTGCTAGTATGTCTGTCGTTCGGATCAACCTTTAAAGCCGCCAAATGAGAGTCTTTACACTCCGCCAGTAAGAGAACTCAGGGAGTGGTCGCCCGGTCGGGGCTTAGTTCCTGCATCTGAGTCTGCCCGTTAGGCCGTCAGTCTGCTCGAGTTTGCTCAGGCAATGGTCATTGGCGGTTGGATCGATCGGTTGGTCGGTCGTGCACTGATACACAAGATGACTTGTCCGCCTTGAGCTTTGGAGCATGTGAGGTCGCCACGTCAGTCCAGTGGGCCGTGGCGTATAGCGAGGGATAGTGACTTCGCGGTAGACACGAGAGCAACAGGAGTCAACCAACGACATCTGTCTGGCTGGTGCGAGCTGCGACGCCGTGAGACGGGAGATCGGCGCGCCTTCCTGGCCCGTTGAAGCGGCTGCCAGCGGACTGTTCGGGAGAGCAGTTTTGGGGTCCTGCGCCAGGTCTTCTCGAGAAATCGCAGTTTATTAGAAGTTAAGTGATTGGTGACATGTTGTTTGAATTACTCTTCTTAAATTCTACTTGTTTTCTTGGTGAGGTCACCACCCGTTTTGCTTTGGGGTCGTCCCACCATTCTTCTACGTTTGCCCACCCGCAGGAAGGTGGTTGTTTATAAATTGGGTGGTCCGTTTTTCCCTTGTGGAGTAGGGGCGGGTTAGAGCAACCTGCAGTTCGGGTTGTTCGGTAATCTCCCTATCAGTCTACCGTACGTTAGTAGGTGCCTCTGTCATGTTTGTCGGATTTAGTGTGATAACGAATTTATTGCTTGGAGTGTAACGGCCTAATTCCTGAAATATGTTTTGATCTTTGGAAACTTTAATATTATTGCCTATGATCTTGAGAGGCGGTATCTGTGTACTGTAGAGCATCTTAACTATTGTTTGACCCACCTTGTAGAATTTTATATAAGATTGCATTTCATGGGCTTTTATTTAAATGATCATTTTAGTGTATAAAATTGCCACCCTTTCACCGTAAGACTTTTCTTAGAAGTTAAAATCAAGTTGCGCCTTCGGTGGCAAGGTTAATATTTTAATTGTTAGTGTTTTGTACCATTTGCATACCTCCTACGGGGGTACATAGTTTGTGTGCTTGTGTAAATTGTTAAAACTCTTAGTTTAAAGTTATCTGGTGTGTTGCAAATTTGCACCAGTGTAGTCTTTCAGAGGCTGTTGTGAGCGGTCATAACTACGGCCGTGCCAAAAGGGAGCGGCAAGGTTCTCTGCCCGAAAGCTCATACAGTCAAACCTTGTTTCTTTCTGCTTCTGAATAAATTGTATATTTTATATTTAGAGGGTGCTTTCTGATTATAATTTTAAATCTGTTTCTTTTAAAACATGCCTTTAGGCACTATTAAAGTGAGTGAAATTCTCATTTGTTAAAGGAATTTGGTTATGATTTCATCAGTTACTCCCTCGCAACTATTTGCATGCTTACATAGTGTGATTAAATGTGTTAATGTTCTTGATGAATCGCTAGTAAATAAAATAAATTCTGAAGAATATCCTTTGAAAATAAATCACGGTTCAGCCATCACAGTTCAGCTCTGTTGTGAGAAGCTGTCTTCGGGAATCGGTGGGTCGCTCGAGGTGGCCCTGTAGGCTGGCCGCACAGCTCACCTCGCCTCACGTCTCTGACTTCTTCCTCTGGACATGTATTTGTAGGATGGTCTGGATGAAGGACTTATAGCGTGGAATAATGGTAGAAGTATGAAATCCCAGCGGCGGTTGTTGGTGTTTTTATTGATTTTAGGCGATTATAGACCTCGTGTTGGGTGGTGGGGATGCATGCACACAAGATTAGTTTTGCATCAAACGTTTGCCCAACGTACTTTTCTGAATTAGGAAGAGGTGCTGGTTGGCCAATGGTGGAGAGATGGAAAGCAGGGTCACAGAATCGCGGTGGACTGCTACAGCCAGAGGTCGTGGCTTCTCTTTTAAGCTGGGTTTCCTGGAAGCTCCCATTTATTACAACAGTCTGTCGGGCGATGCAGGTGATGTTGGAAAGAGGAAATGTGTAATGGGTAGGGAGGTGAGCCGCGCCTTCAGAACACTGAGGTGACGTGTGATGAGCTGGTGCTTTGGGATGTGTGGAACGTTTGCGGTAAGTAGTAGAGGGGGCAAGACAGATCGCTGAGGTAGGCCAGCAGTAGGCTGAAGGAAGGGGGGGCAGGTGTGACTTTGGTTGTGGGACATGTGGGACGCAGGCACTGCACTAATTCCTCCCACTATTTGAGCCTGTGAGTCGCGCCAGGCATGGTCCAAGCCCTGGTACTCAAGTAGAACGGTAAACTGGTAATCAGGTACTCATGCCTCCAGGGCCTGGCACAGGAAGGGGCTAACAATGACGGAACACTATAGACAACGTAAGTAACGTTAAGTCATTTGTCAATCTGACCTGCGGAGTATTTTGTTTGCACAGCTTTTTAAAGTAGTAGTTATTCCTTTCATAAAGTTCCTCTTTGTGGGCTGTTTACTGGGCATGAAAATTCCTTCAAAGTTGGTGGGAAATGTTATAAGAAGGCTGCAACTACACGTTGATTTACAAAAGGGATGGCGTAATTCTGAATTCGTAGAATTGTCCCTGAAGATCATCTTGGTGAAAGTCATTCGAAATCTGCAACCAGAAATAATAGCGTTGTCAACGTATGCAGTATGACAGTATGGTAGGTCCTCATGAAGTAATGTTTTGCACGAAGAATTAACTATGAGAGGTATTTGTGAAAAAGTAGATGCCACGTTATTGGAATACTGGTCACATACAAGGGTGGAAACCAATCACAAAGCAGTACTTCGATTACATAAAATGACAGCTTCATCATATGGCTCTGAAGGAAAGATGTAATATTTATTCCGCTATCGATCTCAACATACAACCAATTTTCAAGCGGTTCTGCGATTCCGTGACGTAAACGGCTGAGCGAAAACCTTATGAATACTGCGCAATGCGAAAACGGATGGCGCCTGGTTGTGGTGACATGGTAAGGAAGAGTGTAAACAGTGCAAACACGAATGAGGAATCGTTTTAGCGACGATACGGGTCGCCAATGGGCAAATCTACTGACTCCGTCGGGGGGCGGACCGTTACGCCCTGACGCCTGGGAACGAGCGTCTCGTCAACGGGGAAGCTAGCCGTCTGTCCGCCCTGCTACTGTCGCGAGCATCAGTGCCAACGACTGAAGGGCAGTGAAACGATGAGTGGGCAACACCGTGTTGGTTGTCATCATCTCACCAGAGTACTTGGATGTCGGAGCCTTACTCGCTCTGTAAAGCAAGGTGCGCGCATCTGATGACAGAGTGCCGTGCCGGTGCAGGCAAAAGTACTCCAGAGCACACCGTGCAGTGTTCGTCGTTGAATATGGGGCTTTACAGCAGACAGTCCAGATATGCTCCAATGTTGACCCAACGATACAGTCAGGCACGACTGCAGTGGGCACGGGATCGTCGGCACTGGACCGTGGGGCGGCGGAAATGCGTCACCTGGTCGGCTGAACGGCGCTTCCCGCTGCACTAGAGCGACGGTGGAGTCGGGACGCGTTGTCATCCAGGCGCCAGGGACACAGGCGAAGGGAGCAGCGTTACACTGGCGGAGACACTCTCCTGCGTTTCCGTCTGACCTGTGGCAGTAACCAGAGACACAACGACGGCTGTGGGCTAACTAAACCTTATTGTGGACGACATGCATCCTTTCTTGCGTGATGTCTCCCTGGATGGTAATGGCAATTTCCACCACAATAACTTTCAGTGTCCCACGGCCAGATTCATGCTACAATGGTTTGAGGAGCGTGATAGTGAGCTCATGTTGGTGCCTTGGATACCAAATTAGCTTGGTCCAAACTCGATGAAACACATCTTTGTTATTGTTAGTCGCTAGCTCCGTGTCCACAAACCATAAGCATGAACTTTACATGAACTGCGTGACCTGTATGATGACTTCTGCTGCTGCATACATTTGCAAATTTACCAAGGAGTCGTCAGACGCATGCTATGCAGAATATGTTCGGTACTAAGCTCCAAAGGTGGTTCAGCACACTGTTAATCATATGGTCACTAGTTTTAGCTCATCAATGTCTTACTACATGATTACTTAAAGTACATTCAGATTCATAAGCAGAAGAGAGTATTGGGACAAGGAGCGTTCTGGCCCACTCTGCATTGTTGACAGATGTATCCAAGATGGCCACGATAACGTCTTACAAGATGGCGACAATGACATCATTCAAGGTGGCTTCTCTTGGTGGGAAGTTTGAATTGTTGTGAGAAGATAGGATAGATAAGTCATCCAACCACCACATCATCCTAGGAACTGGCACAAAGTTTGAATTTTGGTGAGAAGATAGGTCAATCAGATTACCTCCACTACCTTAATCACCCAACCGTCACTTCATCCTAGGAACTGGTGGGAAGTTTGAATTTAGGCTGTAAAGAAACGTCACTTGCGCTACCTCTATCAACCTAAGAAAATGGTGGGAAAGAAAGGGCACTTGGACTAACCTAAGTCACCCAACCGCTACCTCCTCCTAGGAAATGGTAGGAAGAGGACTCAGCCTGTGCTAGACATAAGTCTTTATTATTTTGCATGCACCAGTCTTTATTTAAACAATTTGATGCAGTACACCCACCCAGTGTGTTCACCACGAGGTCATGACTCCAACTGACCCAGTACACAGTACCACTGCCAGAGGACACTCTCATCCATGACATAATCCAAGACAGCGTCATAGTGTAATAGGTCCTCTGCTTTTTGCGATTTACATAAACGATCTGGTTGATGGTATTGACAGAGGCATTAGACTGTTTGCCAATGATGCTGTAGTCTACAGGAAAGCAGTATCACGTGAAAGTTGTGAGCAAATCAATGAGGATTTGCAGAAAATTAATGCATGGTATAATTACTGGCAGTTATCTCTCAATATTAGTAAGTGTAACCTACTGCGTATAACAAGGCGAAAATCACCATTAATGTACGAGTACAAAATAAATGCCCAGTCTTTGGAAGCAGTAACATCCGTTAAGTATCTGGGTGTGACTACTCGAAATGATCTCAAATAGAATGATCAGATTACACAAGTAATGGGCAAGGCGAACTGTAGATTGTGATCTATTGGTAGAATCCTGAAGCAATGCAGTCCTTCCACAAAGAAAATTGCTTACAATACGTTAGTTCGTCCAGTCTTAGAGTATTATTCGTCTGTATGGGATCCTTACCAGTTGGGTCTGATTCAAGAGATTGAGGAGGTCCAAAGAAGAGCGGCAAGATTCGTGACTGGTACATTTAACCATCGCAAGAGCGCTACAAATCTCATAGAAAGTTTGAAGTGGGACACACTTGCAGATAGACGACGCGCTAAACGGAGGGGGCTGCTCATTAAATTTCTAAATCCTGTCATCGCCGAGGATGTAGAGCATATATTATTACCACCAACTTTCAAATCGTGCAGTGATCGCCATTCAATGATAAGGGAAGAGCTCGCACTGCGGCGTTCAGGCAGTCGTTTTTCCCTCGAGTGATCCACCAATGGAACAGAGGGAGAAGGGGGGGGGGGGGGGAGGGATATGACTGTCGCGAATTGTACCCTCCGCCACACCCCTCTTGGTGACTAACGGAGTATATATGTAGATGTAGATGAACAGTTAACTGATAGGGTTGTTCTCATCAGAACAACAGCAAGCCAACGCTGACAACGATGGTTCAGGTACACAAGCCGACGTCGCAAGCTAAAAATGAAGAGATAGAGAAAGTATAAGAGGATACTGAAGGGCTAATTCAGTAAGCAAAGGGAGATGAAAATCTAACGGTTAAGGGGGAATGGAATGCGCTTGTAAGGGAAGGGGTAGAAGAAAGGGTTACCGGCGAATATGGGCTTGGTACTACGAATGAGAGAGGAGAAAGACTAATTGAGTTCTGCAATAAATTTCAGCTAGTAATAGCGAATGCTCTGTTCAAGAATCACAGGAGGAGAAGGTATACTTGGGAAAGGTCGGATGATTTCAATTAGATTACGTCGTGGCCAGGCAGAGATTCCGAAATCAGGTACTAGATTGTAAGTTATACCAAGGACCAGATGTAGACTCAGCTAACAATTTAGTAGTGATGAAGAATCAATACGCAAAGGAGTGGTATACGGAGTTTTAAGGAACGAGAAAATCCGCTTGAAGTTCCATGAGGCTGTAGATACTGCAATAACGAATAGTTCACTAGACAGCTCAGTTTGGTAAGGAATGGACATCTCTAAAAGGGAAATCACGGAAGCTGGAAAGAAAAACATAGTTATAAGAAGGTAACTGCAAAGAAACAGTGGGTAACAGAAGATATGCGTCAGCTGACCGATGAAAGAAGGAAGTACAAAAATGTTCAGGTAAATTCAGGAGTACAGACATAAAAGTCACTTAAGAATGAAAAAAAATGAAGTGCAGGGAAGCTGAGGCGAAATGGCAGCATGAAGAATATAAAGAAATCGAAAAAGAAATGACTATCGGAAAGACTGACTCAGCATACAGAAAATTCAAAATAACCTTCGGCGATATTAAAAGCAAGGGTGGTAACATTAAGAGTGCAACGGGAATTCCTCTTTTATATGCAGAGGAGAGAGCGGATAGATGGAAAGAGTACATTGAATGCTTCTATGAGAGGGTAGATTTGTCTGATGTGATAGAAAAAGAATCAGGAGTAGATATAGAAGATATAGGGGATCCAGTATTAGAATAAGAATTTAAAAGAGCTTTGGAAGACTTAAGATCAAATAATTCAGAGTGGGAAGATAACATCCCATCAGAATTTCTAAAATCATTGAGGGAAGTGGTAGCAAATAGACTTTCCACACTGATTTGTAGACTGTATGAGTCTGACGATATACTATCTGAATTTCGGAAAAATATCACCCACACAATTCCAAAGGTAGCAAGAGCTGACAAGTGCGAGAATTATTGCACAATAAGGTTAACAGCTCATGCATCCAACTTGCTGACGCGAATAATTTACTGAAGAATGGAAAAGAAAGTTGAGGATGTGTTAGATGACGATGAGTTTGGATTTCGGCAAGGTAAAGGCACCATAGAGACAGTTCTGACACTGCACTTGATAATGAAAACAAGAATAAAGAAAAATCAACACACGTTCATAGGATCTGTCGATCTGGGAAAATCTTTCAAAACTGCCAAACAGTGCAAGATGTTCGGAATTCAGAGGGAAACGGGAGTAAGCTATAGGGAGAGACGGGTACTATATGTAATATACGTACAAGAACTAAGAGGGAGCAATATGAATGGAAGACAAAAAACAAAATGCTCGTGTTACGAAGGGTGTAAGACAGAGATGTAGTCCTTCGCTCCTAGTGTTCAGTCTGTACATCAAAGAAGCAATGGCAGGAATAAAAGAAAGATTCAAGAGTAGAAATGAAATTCAAGATGAAAGGATATCAATGATAAGATTCGCTGATGCTATTGCTATCCTCAGTGAAAGTAAAGAAGTATTACAGGATGTGCTGAATGGAATGAACAGTTTAATGAGTATATGATATGGATTGAGAGTAAATCGAAGGAAGAAGAAAGTAATGAGAAGTAGCAGAAATGAGAACAGAGAGAAACTTAACTTCAGGTTTGATAGTCACGGAGTAGATGAAGTTAAGGAATTCTACTACCTAGGCAGAAAAATAACCCATTACGGATGGAACAAGGAGGACACCAAAAGCAGACTAACACTGGCAAAAAGTGCATTCCTGGTCAAGATGAGATTGCCAGTATCACAGATGGGCCTTAAATTGAGGAAGAAATTTCTGAAAGTGTACGTTCGGAGCACAGCATTCTACGGTAGTGAAACATGAAGTCTGGGGAAACCGGAACAGAAGAGAATAGAATTATTTGAAATGTGGTGCTGCAGACGAATGTTGAAAATTAGGTGGACTGATAAGGTAAGGAATGAGGAGGTTCTACGCAGAATCGGAGAGGAAAGGGATATGTGGAAAACATTTGCAAGAAGAAGGGACAGGATGACAGGACACGTGCTAAGGCGTCAGGGAATAGCATCGCCGGCCGGAGTGGCCGAGCGGTTAAAGGCGCTACAGTCTGGAACCGCACGACCTCTACGGTCGCAGGTTCGAATCCTGCCTCGGGCATGGATGTGTGTGATGTCCTTAGGTTACTTAGGTTTAAGTAGTTCTAAGTTCTAGGGGACTTATGACCACAGCAGATGAGTCCCATAGTGCTCAGAGCCATTTGAACCATTTGGAATAGCTTCCATGGTACTAGAGGGAGCTGTAGAGGGCAAAAACTGTAGAGGAAGACAGAGATTGGAATACATGCAGTAAATAATTGAGGCCGTAGGTTCCAAGTGCTACTATCAGATGAAGACTCAAAAAGGATGACCATCTTGTGACCACAAAATTATCTCAAAATGGAATTTATCTTTATCTTGCATACCGCTCAAAATGGTTCAAATGGCTCTGAGCACTATGGGGCTTAACATCTGAGGTCATCAGTTCCCTAGGCTTACAAACTACTTAAACCTAACCAACCTAAGGACACCACCCACGTCCATGCCTGAGGCAGGATTCGAACCTGTGACCGTAGCAGGCGCGCGGTTCCGGACTCAAGCGCCTAGAACTGCTCGGCCCCAGCGGCCGGACCATATCGTTAAAAGTTTTGTAATTTTAATGGACAAACATGTCCATATCAAAAGCTGTACGCACTTTAAGATAAAAAACAATTATGCTGTCCTTACATTAAGTTGTTAATCACGTTTGTTGTTAATTTTTTCACATAAAATTCCTCTCAATTTTCTTTAATGGTGTAGTTCCTCTGATTTACTACATGTCACTGGTCCATTCGCGTGCTGGACATGAAACATGAAGAAACTGTGTAAGACTTTACAAGTTGCGAGTAAGTCTCTGCATTATAAAATCCTCCTTCCTCTTGGGTGAATGATTAAATGTTATTTGTTCCACATGTTTACTGAAACAGGAGAGACGACGGATGGGATGATGGGAACGAATTTTCTTTGTATGAGCAAAATCTGTAATTGTTCGTCCGCAACTAATAGAGTGATTCGTCGCCGTGGAGGGAAATGTGAGTACTTCAACACTAGTATTAGCGAAGGAGAGCAGCGTTTCTTTAAATGGATCAGACATTGAAAACCAAATTTTAAAAAAAAACGCAGGTTCTATTATTGATCACGCTTTATGCATTTAACGTCAGGGCAATAGCTGCCGATCAGTAGCCCTACCATATTACTTACACCAACGTCGTTTTGGCCTCCGATTACAGCTTGTAATCTCCCCACGGAAAATTAACCTCTACCACGCAATAATTAATAATTATCAATCAAATCATCCACATTTATTCACTTTTGAAAAGTATCTGATCGGATTTTCTAGTAATATATGCGCCGAGAGCTCGTCGACGCCAAGGTATTTTTCTAGTACGTTTATTCTTTGGAATAACAGAGAGACATATATGTATTCTCCATGGTTGTTAGAGACGGATAACTAGGACAGCTTCGGAAGTATTTGTTGGAATATTGTCGGGTTGCTAAAAGAGACATATTTGCTCTTCTTCTCGCTAAAGCGAGCTATTAACGTTTGTGCCACTAGCGGGTTATTTGAAGAGAGAGAAAAACTGTAAACGCAAATTAAGAAAGACTTGGAATCAACAGAAAACGGAACATGTAATGGAGATGGATTGAATATACAATTTTCCTCAGAAATAAGGTTTGTGACCCTTTTATTCTAGAGTGAATGACGAATGAGTTCTCTGTCTGAATCATTCATGATTGTCTTGGCCCTGTAATTAGTGGGGAAGTTTCAGTTGCGACGAAGAGAGCCTGCAATCACCGAGATTTTATAAAATCGTCCAAAAAGGCTTCGGACACATCTGAAATTCTAAATCTGTCGTAAAATGAACGAATTGTTCAAACGATCGATTTTCCCAACTGAATGCAGCGCTTAACAAGAATAATAGATATAAAGATCTTTTACAGCAAGCCAGCCGCTGAGTATTAAGACGAAGGGCTCCACCAGAGATTCTATTGGGCTGAGTTCACGTAAATGAAATATTATATTTAAAACTGTATATAGATAAAGGACAGAGAGAGAGAGAGAGAGAGAGAGAGAGAGAGAGAGAGAGAGAGAGAGAGAGAGAGCGAATGAAATTAGAGAAAATACGCAGAATCCTCCATTAGTATAATTGTTTGCCTGTCTTATCACGGATCAGCCTAAAGATAAAACAGGAGGCCCTTACTTTATTGTACAGGTTTATGTGTGAGAGACATTACACCAAGTTAGCGGCAAGCTGCATTCACATACTTTCATCATTTACAGTATAATCCATTATAAGCTCTGAAAAATACATTCAAAAACAAGGTCAGGACAGGAAATTTTAATAAGATTTACACGAAGATAAATCTTTTTAAAAATAAATTTAATTAGTGTAAGTTATACAACATTATCACTTTCTGGTACCCATGCAGATAGAGAAGCTGCAAGAGACAAGATAAGTGATTCGAGACGAAGTAAGTTGTGAGTTTCAAATGGTTTCAGATAAAAACATAAGGAAAAAATACAGAGAATATAATGGTTTAGTGTCCATAGTATCTGGTACTCGGCGAGGCTGTGTATTTCTGTGTTCTTCGATAAAGTGAACCATTTGATTTTTCTTAACTTAAGCACAATAGTTGGCAAGAATACCTTGTTCCAACTTGTTGCGAAATTTTTAATTTAACGGGTCATAGTGGACCTTGTGATAAATTTTTACTTGCAACATGTGCTACGTGCAGAATATATGGGCACACAGCGGATTGCTGCTCAGAGTGTTGAACAAAACTTTGTCACAACTGTAGTTATTAAGGTAGTGTTTGGAGGCGGTACTAGTATGTTCACGAAAAATGGGAAAATAAACTGCACAATATAGCGCACACGCTAGCAGCTAGTACCCCTAGCCACACGACATTTCCATTTTACCAGCGATATGATAGCCACTATTATGGATCAAGTTTCTAAATAGTTAGAAGGCAGTGCACAGCAGAAAGTGTATAGTGAACAGTTGAACCAGCAGTTGCAAGCCTTACTGGCAGGACACCATCCACAGTCGGGTGTCGGCAAAATTAAAACTGCCGTACATGTTTCTTCCTCATCTGTTGATCTTGCAGTCACTAATCCTATAGCCCCTTCTCTGGGAAATCGAAAGAGGACATCACTGCATTTGTACACGATATATTAACCATGGCTACTTTAAGTAACTGGTCAAATCAAACGTGTTTGCAAATAACCAAGTAATGTATCCACATTTCCATAGTTAGCAGAGAGTTTACGGTAAAGGTATAGAGAGCAAAATATCTCACGGTTTTTAACGAAAAACTCGGTAGCGTGCCGGAGAAAGCCAATGAAACAGTAGTTTCCTGATGGGACAGGCAAAGTGAATGCACAGACATCCGAGCCGATACTACAGCCAGATCCAGATGGGGTCGTGCTTAAAGAAGCAGAGAAAATGGCATTAGAAGTTTTCCTGAGAGCGATTACTCCAGAGTTCTCTCTGCGGCTGCGAATGGAAAACTGTGAGGATTTAGCTGCAGCACATCTCGTAGATACACACCCGAGGTGGTTGGAAGACCCTTCCCATTTTGCTCCAAACGTTCTCAGCTAGATAGATAGTGAGCGACCTCTCTGGGTTAGGCATGTACGAAGACAAGCAGTAGAAACCCTTGCTCTCTGCAAGTGGTCATTATTTCGCTGAAATGTTAGTCCTGGATGGCTGATAGTCTGGGCTGCCATTTCTTTTCACTGCAAGAATCCCTCGGTCTGCGCCGAGAGTGTGCTATGTGATTGTTGGATACTGCGAGATGTGTTTTTCTTTATAATGATCATATTGAGGAAGTTATTAATAGTGAACGTAAATACGTCTAAAGTTATTGTAACCTAAAATGAAGTGTGTACTGCTACTCTTATGAGTGGATTCTTAATGAAACCATTGGTAAAGGATGTAGGCTTACTTTTGGTATGGATTTATTAAATTATAGGCCTATTTTTGTTTGTTATTTACGTCATTAATTTGCTTTAGGCAATATTATTTCGTGGAAGTAGCTAGATGTGGGATTGTGTCCATGAAAAATGCTAAATTGCTTTCAAACATATCTCCTGAAACGATGGGTGGTTGAAAACTGTATGTCCCAATGGCTCGAATATGAAACGACCTCTTTAAAACAATTGAGAGTTTACTTTTTCGCAATATAACTTTGTATTGGATACTTTCTGTGATAATAAAGCTTGATGTTGTGAAAAATTTTAAAATGTTATTAAAATTAAACCACCTTCTTAACAGAATTGATTGTTTGCTTTTTGGCAGTTTCTTCGTGTATTCGTTAGCTACTGCACTGACGGAAAATCAAATCACGACACTAAGAAGTCGGTAGGCGTCTTTCTGCATCTGGAAAGTGATATCTGTTCAGATTTCGCCTAGCTGCATCGGCAGTACTAGGATGTAAATGTGGTTTGCTTTAAATACGTGCTGTAACTGTCGTGAGCGATAGCTAGACACACTGGACATGGTCTGGGGTGCGATTTCGTACCACTGTAGGAGCGCTCTCGTGGTTATCCCTGGCATTCTGATCGCAAATTTGTACGTCAGTCTGGTGATTCGACCTGTTGTGCTCTCATTCTTTGAACGGCATTCCAAGGGGGTGTTTTCCAACACGATAACGCTCGTCCAGACGCCGCTGTTGTAGCGCAATACGTTCTACACAGTGTCGACGTGCTGCCTCGGTCTGCTCGACCACCAGATCTGTCTCCAGTCGATCACATATGGCGCATTATCGGAAAACAACTGCAGCGTCACCCACAAACAGCATTAACCGTCCCTGTATTGACCGAC
The DNA here is from genome assembly GCF_023864345.2 of Schistocerca serialis cubense. Lineage (NCBI taxonomy): Eukaryota > Metazoa > Arthropoda > Insecta > Orthoptera > Acrididae > Schistocerca > Schistocerca serialis. The sequence continues at coordinate 54,075,005 of NC_064645.1, read as the reverse complement.
CGAGTGCAAGAGGGATGGAACTCTATCCCACAAAGTGACATCCGGCACATACGCAACACAATACATGCACAATACATTCAACATTGTGGTGGGTTCACCAGTTATTCATGTACCAGCATTTCACATTTGGAATGGTTTATGTCGCGCTTACATGAACTTGTGATCTTGCCTTGTTAATCACTTCAGTATGTTACCTTGACAAATGTAGTCCCTAAGTTTCTCTACTGTAGATAAATTGTATTTTGGTGTTGTGATTCTTTTCCATCGGTGTATGATGATAAAAATAAATTTTCTGAAAATTTTTTTTTCTTTATTATTGGGTCTCAAGAGGATTCAGCGCGATGGGAGTCGGCAGCGTCGTGTGACATGTCTCCTCCGCTGTGTGGTACGTGGCGACGTTCTGCCCTTCTGGCTGCGTGGTGCGTGCGCGCATCATTGTCACTGAAAGGTCAGAGCGGCAGCGAGTGGCGCGCGACAGGGGAAGTCCCGAGGCGTCACTGTGCGTCGCCTTGACCCGCGGCCTATGAGCTGCGAGACAACAAACAGAGGGCCGCCGCTCTGGATGGTGAGTGACAGCTCGGCACGCCGCGTCACGCCATGCAGCAGGAGCAGGCACCAGCGCGTCACGTGGCCCACACGGGAGCGCAGGCGAGCGCTGGGTGGCCGGCGTGTGCAGGACGCTCCCTCCACACCCACAGCTCTGGTCAGGCGTGCTGGCGGGGGGCCGTTAATGCGCTGGTGCCAGGCCGTGAGTCACACGCACTTCGCAGTCGCATAAATCTCTGTCACTCGTTGTAACAGTTGCTGCTTTCGTCTAAAGCAATGTAGCTATGATTTCAGCGATGAAATATTGTTGGATCTGAGGTCCGTCAGTTATGCAAAACACCGTGTTTCTCAGTACCCAAACATGTTTCGGCACCACTATGCCATCATCAGTTGGTTTTCGTTTTTATTTATTCTGCAATGTGAACATTTTTGTTAAATGATTATAAAATTATGTGCATTTTTAGTTCAAACAACAGATCGTTTCTTTTTGTAAATAGCCTTACATTTGATGTGAGCCGACCGGTGTGGCCGTGCGGTTCTAGGCGCTTCAGTCTGGAACCGTGTGACCGCTACGGCCGCAGGTTCGAATCCTGTTTTGAGCATGGATGTGTGTGATGTCCTTAGTTAGTTAGGTTTAAGTAGTTCCAAGTTCTAGGGGACTGATGACCACAGATGTTAAGTCCCATAGTGCTTAGAGCCATTTGAACCATTTGGTGTGAATGGATTTTCTGGATCACTTTTGTGTTAATTACTACAGCTAGCTTGTCATCTGCAAGCAAACGATGTTTATGAGAAGTGTTTTGCTGGGAGTTAACCTGTAATCTATAATGCAATTTAGTTTTTCGCGATGTTTTCGCGCCTATTTTTGTTGTTACTTACGTTTTCGTGTGGCAAGCACTTCCATTCTGCCCATCATGCTGAGGTGTTTTGATTCGCACGTAACTATAACAAGTATTTCCCACAAATAACGTAGTAAAACACTTTTCACTTCGCCAGAACACAGTGTGATTGTGCTTTGTTATCAAAATCAATATCGTTTGGTTGCAGATGACAAGTTACCTGTAGTAATTAACACAAACATGATCCAGAAAATTCATGCACACCAAATGTGAAGGTATTTACCAAAAGAAATAATCTGTTGTTTGAAATAAAAATGCACATAATTTTATAATCATTTAACAAAAATGTTCACATTGCAGTATAAATAAAAACGAAAATCCACTCATGATGGCACAGTGGTGCCGAAACATGTTTGGGTACCGAGAAAAACGGTGTTTTGCATAACTGGTGGACCTCAAATCCAACAATTTTAATTTCAAACACGGTCAACACAAGGAGCTGCAAATTAAAATGATGATGAAATATTTATTTACGCTATGTCAGTCATATCGTTATGGAAGCAATGTACGTTGCAGTCTACAGCTTTTTGTTGATTTGGGGTACGGGACCAAACAGCGAGACCATCGGCCCCATCGGATTTGGGAAGAGTGGGGAAGGAAGTCAGCCGTGCTCTTTCAAAGGAAACATGCCGACACTTGCCTGAAGCGGTCTAGGAAAATCACGTAAAATGTAAGTCAGGATGGCCGGACGTGAGTGTGAACCGTCGCCCTCCCGAATGTGAGTCCAGTGGGCTAACCACTGCGCCACCTCGTTCGGTTTCAGGCTACGGCATATAAAATTGTTGTACATAACACTATGTATTATATGTTTATATGGAATGTGTATGTGCGTAAATCAGCTGCAAAAACGCGTGTTAGGGTAAAAAAGTAAGAGGATTGGAACATCAAGAGAAATTAGCACACTAACGAAACAGCGTAACTGCTAAAACGTTAGCAGTTTCAGTGAACGCTAAAGTAACTAAAAAATGTATGCCAGATACCTTCCTCCATTTACATTAACATTAAATGTAAGATTTTTCACTTTGTGTCAAGAGCTTGTAAATGTCGGTTCAGAATTGGACTTGTTGACGTTTCCAACATTTCGCCTCTTCCTATAACAGTAGCACGAAACACTGAAAGACAATCCGATGAAATACAAGCGAGTACGATGTACAGCATTAATCAGGTCATACGCGTGAATGGATGTGGAATGGATATGGATATGGAGCGATACATATCGGAAAATCTGTTACATATCTATTACTGTACAGTTTGTTTGTCAAGATTAGGCACTGCGAAATAGGTATTGGTGACAACTCGCTTTTCTAAGAAGAAAGAAAGTTTGAGGAATTTGTTAAGAACTACCTCGAGGAAGCATTATTCAGATTATTAGGAGAATATTACCAGCATTTTAATAAGCTACCGTGTGCCACTGAAGAAGGCGCTAATATACCCAAGGCACTGCAATCCTTTCAGCACGATGCGTGCTTTACTCATGTTTTGAACACAGTCCTGAAACACATGCTGAATTATGATTATTTAATAAACAGCCTCGGAGTGGTCTATTCTATGATTCATGCTGCTAAAGGTTGTGCCCGTTTCGTGAAGAACACTGGTAACGTGAATCCCACACAGACAAGCTTGAAGCAAGAAACGGAGAGTAAATGTAACAGCTTTCGGAGGTAGGAGTCTCTGAAAAACTTACTGGTTTCGACAACAACAGTGCACACAATCATAATCCGTAGAATCTGGAGTAATCAGTTTAGATCGTGATACGGTTAATCAGTAGAAAAGTTTATTTGAAAACAAATTGAAACATACATACATCATATACAGGGTGGTCCATTGATAGTGACTGGGCCAAATATCTCACGAAATTAGCATCAAACGAAAAAACTACAAAGAACGAAACACGTCTACCTTGAGGAGGGAAACCAGATGGCGCTGTGGTTGGCCCGCTAGATAGCGCTGCCATAGGTCAAACGGATATCAACTGCGTTTTTTTTAAAAAATAGGAACCCCCATTTTTATTACATATTCATGTAGTAAGTAAAGAAATATGAATGTTTTAGTTGGACCACTTTCTTCGCTTTGTGATTGACGGTGCTGTAATGGTCACAAACATGTAAGTACGTGGTATACGTAACATTACGCCAGTGCGGACGGTATTTGCTTCGTGATACGTTACCCGTGTTAAAATGGACCGTTTACCAATTGCGGGAAAGGTCGATATCGTGTTGATGTGTAGCTATTGTGATCAAAATGCCCAACAGGCTGCTCGGTATCCTGGACGACATCATCCAAGTGTCCGGACCGTTCGTCGGATAGTTACGTTATTTAAGGAAACAGGAAGTGTTCAGACACATGTGAAACGTCAACCACGACCTGCAACAAATGATGATGCCCAAGCAGGTGTTTTAGCTGCTGTCGCGGCTAATCCGCACATCAGTAGCAGAAAAATTGCGCGAGAATCGGGAATCTCAAAAACGTCGGTGTTGAAAATGCTATATCAAAATCGATTCTACCCGTACCGCATATCTATGCACCAGGAATTGCATGGCAACGACTTTGAACGTCGTGTACAGTTCTGCCACTGCGCACAAGAGAAATTACGGGACGATGACAGATTTATTGCACGCGTTCTATTTAGTGACGAAGCGTCATTCACCAACAGCGGTAATGTAAACCAGCATAATATGCACTATTCGGCAACGGAAAATCCACGATGGCTGCGACAAGTGGAACATCAGCGACCTTGGCGGGTCGACATTATGGGAGGAAGGATAATTGGTCCCCATTTTATCGATGGAAATCTAAATGGTGCAATGTATTCTGATTTCCTACGTAATGTTCTACCGATGTTACTACAAAATGTTTCACTGCATGACAGAATGACGATGTACTTCCAACATGATGGATGTCCAGCACATTGCTCGCGTGAGGTTGAAGCGGTATTGAATAGCGTATTTCATGACAGGTGGTTTGGTCGTCGAAGCACAATACCAACAATACCATAGCCCGCACGTTCACCGGATCTGACGTCCCCGGGTTTCTTTTTGTGAGGGAAGTTGAAGGATATTTGCTATCGTGATCCACCGACAACGCCTGACAACATGCATCGGTGCATTGTCAATGCGTGTGCGAACATTACGGAAGGCGAACTACTCGCTGTTGAGAGGAATGTCGTTACACGTATTGCCAAATGCATTGAGGTTGACGGGCATCATTTTGAGCATTTATTACATTAATGTGGAATTTACAGGTAATCACGCTGTAACAGCATGCGTTCTCAGAAATGATAAGTTCACAAAGGTACATGTATCACATTGGAACAACCGAAATAAAATGTTCAAACGTACCTACGTTCTGTATTTTACTTTAAAAAACCTACCTCTTCGTCTAAAATTGTGAGCCATATGTTTTTTTGACTAATACAGCGCCATATCTCACAAAGCGAAAAAAGTGGTCTAACTAAAACATTCATATTTCTTTACGTACTACACGAATATGTAATAAAAAAAGGGGTTCCTAATTTGGAGAACGCAGTTGATATCCTTTTGACCTATGGCAGCGCCATCTAGCGGGCCAACCATAGCGGCATCTGATTTCCCCCTTCAAGCTAGACAAGTTTCGTTCTTTGTAGTTTTTTATTTTGAAGCTTATTTCGTGAGATATTTTTCCCGGTCACGATCAATGGACCACCCTGTATGAACAAAAGAAAAATGCAGCTACAATTTATAATACGTCCAGTAACCCGCAGCATCGATAACTGCTTCGTATCTCCGAGGCATTCTTGGAACCAAGTTATTCGCGTATTCACGTGGAAGAGAGTTCCAAATTCGTCGAATTTCCGTTGACAGCTGCTTCAAAGCGAGTTTTTCTTGTGCATGATACAATGTTAAGAATGGGTTCCCGGAAAAAAACTTTAATAGTCATTTTTTTCCATTTTACCGACTGACTTACGTTCTTCAAAGTCGTCCATGTTCTATATCAATTTACAGCGTGTTACCCCCTTTCGTGCAATGAACGTTGATTTCCCCGTACCTTTAGATTCCGCGGTATAGCTCGTTTTCGGACCTTTGGGGTGGCTACAGAGGAACACAGCTTCAAAACGCGACGAGTATACTGCAGTCATGTCTCTTTTTGTGTATCTGTCAGGAATTCAAAACAAACTAATGCTTTACAGACATTGCGTTCAGAACATAGATTTCCTTATTGGGCTACGAACGAACTAAGGCGTTATGTTTTACCATCTGTGTATAATGCCGGCCACGCTCATACTTAACAGACGGTAAGTTGTCTTTGAAAAGCAGCATGCGCCTTTTGTCTGACCTACTTCACTTCTTAATTATCCTTCACCTTTCCTCCAACTAGCCACGATCTGATAAGACATAAGTACGAATGTTAGTTTAAGTGAGAATAATCAATAATTTTTGTTCCAAGATCGTATCATGTTCTTTCATTTTTTTTCCGACTAGTACCCTTGGTATGTTATTGACGGGTTCTGCAGTGCAAGTACGAGTAAGTCTGACGGTATGAAGGCGAATAACGGACTTGGTCTGTATTTGTGTAGGCACCATTATGGATATCTCTCTGTGATCACTACGAATTGTTGTAATTATTCTGGAGCTGCTCGCTGTTTAATTTTACGAAGTATGATTTACTAGTGCGAACAATATTGGAGCACTAAGATATTCGAAGCTTACAAGGTCGTGAAAACGACAAACCAAGGAAGTTATTCCAAAAACATACATTATTTCATCGAAACTATTTTCGATTCACCGTCAATTTAACTTTACAGTACAGTTAAAGTATCAAGCGAAATTTGTGAGTGGATTGATGATTTCCTGGTAAGAAGGACACAGTGTATCTTGGATAGGCAGTCATCGTCAGATGTGGATGTGCCCGTGGAAGCGTGTTGGGACCCTTGCTGTTTATGTTGTGTGCTAATGACCTTGTGGACAATATTGATAGTAACCTCAGACTTTTAGCAAATTATGAAGTTATCTATAGTCAGGTACTCTCTGAAACAAGCCACATAAAAATTCAGTCAGATCTTGATAAGATTTGAAAGTGGTTTAAATGTTCATGAATGTAAAATGGAGCACTTCAAAAAACGAGAAAAAAACATGGTATACTATGACTATAACATTGTTGAGTCACAGTTGGAATCGGCCAGTGCCTACAAATACCTAGGTGTAACACCTTATAGGGATATGAAATTAAATGATCGCATAGCTCAGTCGTAGGTAAAGCAAATGGTAGACTTCAGAATATTGGCACAATATAGGGAAACGTAACTGAAAGTAATTTGCTCTGACTAGATCGTTCGCTCGTTCATGAGCATTAAAATGTTTGCCTCTTTTTACTTAAAACTGAATTTACTGTCCTGTGTTATAATAAGGTTGAACTTAAATTACTATTGCGAACAGCGGGTCTCAGTGCACCCATTTACGTAAAGACAAAACTAATTGGCGTTCACTGTGTAGGAAATTAAATCAAAATTATTACTCAGAAACCTCTACCAAAATCAAAACACTGCCCAAAACACTGAAACACTAAAATCAGGTAGCAATACTATGAAACACACACTGTTCACTGGCTCATTAAAAATCTGAATTATTAAAAAAATGCTTGGAACTTGCCCAATGGAAAAGCAAGATGAGAAACGAAAGCACCAACAAAATATGGAAAGAATCTCACCTGAAATATTACAGCATAATCAGCACCAACAGCACAGCATGAAGAAATAGCGACAGCAAAAATATGGTAAAATAAAACTAAAACAATCTTACTTGAAATGAAAATCTACTCTGTTCATTATAATTCATTATAATGACAATGCTGTATTTTAAACTCTTACAGTGAAGAGCCAAACAAACTGGTACACCTGCCTAATATTATGCAGGGTCCCCGCGAGGACACAGAAGTGCTGCAGAACGACGTGGCATGGACTCGATGGATGTTTGATGAAGTGCTGGAGGGAATTGACACGTTGAATTCCGTAAATCCGTAAGAGTACGAGGGGCTGGAAATCACTTCTGAACAGCACGTTGCAAGGCATCTCAGATATGCTGAATGATGTTCCTGTCTGGGGGGTTTGGTGGCCAGCGGAAGTATTTAAACTCAGAAGTGTGTTTCTGGAGGCCCTTCGTAGCACTTCTAGACGTGTGGGGCTTCGCATTGTGCATTGAAATCTGCAGCAATTTGCGGAAGGGTTGCACTTCTGGCACGCTGAACGATTCTCTTCAGTCGTCGTTGGTCCCATTCTTACAGTATGTTTTTCCGGCCGCAGCGATGTCGGAGATTTGATGTTTTACCGGATTCCCGGTATTCAGCGTACACTAGTGAAATGGTCGTACGGGAAAATCCCCACTTCATCGCTACCTCGGAGATGCGGTGTCCCATCGCTCGCGCGCCGACTATAACACCACTTTCGAACTCACTTAAATCTTGACAACGAGCCGCTGTAGCAGCAGTAACCGATATAACAACTGCGCCAGAAACGTGTTGTCTTATGTAGGCGTTTCCGACCGCAGCGCTGTATTCTGCCTGTTTACACACCTCTGTACTTGAATACGCATGCCTATAGCAGTTTCTCTGATGCTTCAGTGAATTTACTCCCTGTTTGTACCTACCGATATAGAATGTAGCAGCACTCCTGTTCATTGCTTCGAAATCTTCCTGTAGTACAGTGTGTTGGGGATCCAAAACATTGTAACAGTTCCAAAATGAAATTTTCAGTCTGCAGCGGAGTGTGCGCTGATATGAAACTTCCTGGCAGATTAAAACTGTGTGCCCGACCGAGACTCGAACTCGGGACCTTTGCCTTTCGCGGGCAAGTGCTCTACCATCTGAGCTGCCGAAGCACGACCCACGCCCGGTACTCACAGCTTTACTTCTGCCAGTATCTCGTCTCCTACCTTCCAAACTTTACAGAAGCTCTCCTGCGAACCTTGCAGAACTATCACTCCCGAAAGAAAGGATATTGTGGTGACATGACTTAGCCACAGCCTGGGGGATGTTTCCAGAATGAAATTTTCACTCTGCAGGGTTCACAGGAGAGCTTCTGTAAAGTTTGGAGGGTAGGAGACGGGATACTGGCAGAAGTAAAGCTGTGAGTACCGGGCGTGGGTCGTGCTTCGGCAGCTCAGATGGTAGAGCACTTGCCCGTGAAAGGCAAAGGTCCCGAGTTCGAGTCTCGGTCGGGCACACAGTTTAATCTGCCGGGAAGTTTCATTCTAGCAGTTGTTCTGAATGCGGTGTCCTTTATAGATCATCTACATTTCCCTAGAATGCTCCAAATGAAGTAAAGTGTAACACTCACCCTCTCTACAACCGGCTTTAGGTACTCGTTCCATTTCGCTTCGTATTGGAACGTTACGCGTAGATATTCAATAAATTCGACTGTGACAAGAAGCACACCTCTGATACTTTATTCGAGCGCTAGAGGTTGGTTTGTCTTACTTATCTTCGTTAGCTTATATTTTTCCACAGTAAGAGCAAGCTGCTATTCATCACACGAAACAGAAATTCCATGAAGTCATCTTGCATCCTGCTACACTCACTCAAAGGCGATACTCTCCCATTATCTTTAGCGTCACCAGTAAACAACCGCAGGTTAGTGCTCATCTATCCGTCAGACCGTTTACGTTTGTAAAGAACAGAATGGTTCTACCACACGTCCCTCAGGCAGAGTCACTCTGTCTCCGATGAAGTAGAATATACTGGGTCGCATTACTTAAAAAGTCTTCGAAACCTTCACATGTGTGATAACCAATTTCGTATGCTGCAACCGTCAGTAACAGCATACAGAGTGGCAGCCTGTCAAACGCTTTTCAGAAACCTAGGAATATGAAATCTGCCTGTTGTCCTTCGTGAACTGTTCGCAGCATGCTACACAGAAAAGCACATGTTGAATTTCGCAGGTGGATGCTGCCTACAGGGGTTGGACGAAAATAAAGAAACACCGCGAGAAATGCGTGCTTGAACATAAATCCTGATGCCGGTCAAACCAGCAGTTTCCGCTGTTTCATTTGACCACCTATGCAATGTGCTCAACACGTTGCAAATGTCACAGGCGGTCAGAACAGTGTTGTGTGTAGTTGTGAGTGCATCAGGTCAGAGCTAAGTGAATCTGAACACGAGCAATGGTAGGTGCTACTGTAACGAAGGGAGCCGAAGTGTTTGGTGTTCTCTATGTGTTTGGTGTTCTCTAAGAGGCATCACATCGAAGATTAATTCCGCATACAGGGCAAGCGGGAAATAACTTCCCCTAAGTCACAACGCGGACGTTAGTGTTTCTTAAGTGGCAGGTTTGTGATGAAAAAGTAAGAGGATGTCAGCTCCTACTGTCACTGCAGAACTGAATGTCGCACTCGCGAACACTGTCAGCGCCAAATTAACACGAAGGAAGCTTCTTCAGCTTGGAATTGCAAGGCGAGCTGCTGGAATTCCAAAACCACTCGACAGTGATGCAAACGCCCGTTACAGAAAAACGTGCTGCAGAAAACATAACACCTCGACTGTGGAGAAGTTGAAGAAAGTCATTTGGTCGGATGAGTCTTGTTGCACACTGTTTCTGGCCGGGTTTACGCCTCTGGAGTGAACCACTGTGGTGATGGAGGGAGCAGGGGGTGGGAGGGTGGAGTCTGCAGTGACTATTTGGGCAGCCATGTAGTGGTTTTCCATGGGCCCTGCCGGTAGTCTGCAAGATCACATTACGGCCAAGGATTATGTGAACGTTTTTGTGAATCATATCCATTCTATCGTTGAATGTTTGTTCGCCAATGGTAATACAGTGTTCCAAGAAGACCTGTCCACACGGATCGTATCAACCAGGACTCGTGTTTAGAGCACGAGGGTGGATTGCCGCAGTTCCCGTAGCCACCACAGTCATCAGATCTCAACATCATTAACCCTGTGTGGTTCAAAAGAGAACGCGCAAGTGACGACAGACAAAGATTAGCAGAGATTCGTGCGCGTATGAAAAGCGTACAACTACCACCGTCATACAATAGCAAAAGATCTGCCCGAAAAAATTCTGGTCTTATATAAATCGCTAATCGGGTCTAAGGCCTTCATCCAGTCACTCGTTAACGAGTCTGGTGTGGCAGTAGAAGATAGCAACATGACAGACGAAGTTCAAATTTCGCTTTTAAGAAATCATTCGCGCAAGAGATCGTATATTCATACCGTCGTTTCACCATCGCACCGTATGGACGACGTAGTAAAAGCATCCCTGGCGTACAGAAACAACTGCAAGAGTTCAAAACAAATAAGTCGCCCAGATTCGAATGAAATCCCAAATCGCTTTTCGAAAGTGTACTCTACGGCATTGGCCCCTTAGTTAGCCTGCATCTATCGCGAATTTCACGCCCAGCGCATAGTCCCAAGCGACTGGAAAAAGGCGCGGGTGACACCCCCATACATGAAGGGCCAAAGAACGGACCCACAAAATTACAGACCAATATCATTAACATCGATTTACTGCAGAATTCTTGGACATATTCTGAGAACGAGTTTTAGATGTTTCCTAGAAAGCTTATGCCCTCGAATCAGCATGGTTTTAGAAAGCACCACTAGCGAGGAAATCAGTTTGCCCTCTTCTCACATGATACACTGGCAAGTATGGAAGAAGGGAAACAGGCAGAGACCATTTTCCTAGATTTCTGAAAAACATTTGACTCGGTGCCACACGGCAGACTCTTAACGATAGAGCGAGCATATGGAATAGGTTCCCAGATATGCGAGTGGCTCGAAGACTCCTTAAGGAACAGAATACGTATGTTATCCTCGACGGCGTGTGTTCATCAGAGACTAGGGTATCGTCAAGAGTGCCCCACGGAAGTGTTATAGGACCGTTATTATGTTTCATATACATAAATGATGTGGCAGAGACGGTAGTACCAGTTACAGTTTATTATGTGGTGCTGTGGTGTACAGTAAGGTGTCGAAGTTAAGTGGCTGTAGGAGGAAACAAGATGACTTAGACAAAATCTCTAGTTGGTGTGATCAACGGCAGCTAGCTCTAAATGTAGAAAAAATGTACGATTATGCGAACGAGTAGCAAAAACCATCCCGTAATGTTAGGGTACAGCATTATTAGTGACTTACTTGACATAGTCACATCGTTTAAATACCTGGAAGTGACGTTGCAAAGCGATATGAAATGTAACGAGCTGTGAGAACTGTGGTGGGGCAGTCGCATGGTCAACTTCATTGTATTGGCAGAATTTTAGGCTAGTGCGGTTCATCTGTAAAGGGCGTCGCATACAGGCTGCTACTGCGATCTATTCCTGAGTACCACTCGAGTGTTTGGGATCTTCACCAGGTCGGATTAAAGGAAGACATACAAGAAATTCAGAGTTGGGCTGCTAGAATTACTACCCGTAACGTCGAACAATATGCGAGTATTACGGGCATGATTCGGGAACTCAAATGGGAATCCCTGGAGGCAAGGCGACCTTCTTATCGAGGAACACTGTTGATGGAATTTAGAGAACCGGCATTTGAAGGTGATTGCAGAACGATTCTACTGCCGCCAACGTACATTTGACTAAGGGCCACGAAGGTGAGGCACTAGAAATTTGGGTTTCTTGGAGGCAAATGGACAGTCCTTTTTTCCTCACTCAGTTTGCGAGTGGAACAGGAAAGGGAATAACTAGTAGTGGTACTGGGTACCCTCCGCCACGCAGTTAACGGTGGCTTAAGGGTTATGTATGTATATGTAGTTGTAAGAGAAGAGTGCGTGACCGCTATTCACCTCCGACAGCTTAAAAGAAATTTGGAATTATTTTGCAGGAAGAATAGGGTAAGATTCCGTTGAAAGCCATAGGAGATCTGTATTTATCCATTTCGACACGACTGGGAGCTGTTTCGAATGCCAAATTGATTTCTGCACCGTATTACATCCTCCCCATGAACCATGGACCTTGCCGTTGGTGGGGAGGCTTGCGTGCCTCGGCGATACAGATCGACGTACCGTAGGTGCAACCACAACGCAGGGGTATCTGTTGAGAGGCCAGACAAACGTGTGGTTCCTGAAGAGGGACAGCAGACTTTTCAGTAGTTGCAGGGACAACAGTCTGGATGATTGACTGATATGGCCTTGTAACACTAACCAAAACGGCCTTGCTGTGCTGGTACTGCGAACGGCTGAAAGCAAGGGGAAACTACGGCCGTAATTTTTCCCGAGGGCATGCAGCTTTACTGTATGGTTAAATGATGATGGCGTCCTCTTGGGTAAAATATTCCGGAGGTAAAATAGTCCCCCATTTGGATCTCCGGGCGGGGACTACTCAAGAGGACGTTGTTATCAGGAGAAAGAAAACTGGCGTTCTTCGGATCGGAGCGTGGAATGTCAGATCCCTTAATCGAGCAGGTAGGTTAGAAAATTTAAAAAGGGAAATGGATAGGTTAAAGTTAGATATAGTGGGAATTAGTGAACTTCGGTGGCAGGAGGAACAAGGCGTTTGGTCAGGTGAATACAGGGTTATAAATACAAAATCAAATAGAGGTAATGCAGGAGTAGGTTTAATAATGAATAAAAAAATAGGCGTGCGGGTACGCTACTACAAACAGCAGAGTGAACGCATTATTGTGGCCAAGATAGACACGAAGCCCACGCCTACTACAGTAGTACCAGTTTATATGCCAACTAGCTCTGCAGATGATGAAGAAATTGAAGAAATGTATGATGAGATAAAGGAAGTTATTCAGATAGTGAAGGGAGACGAAAATTTAATACTCATGGGTGACTGGAATTCAAGTGTAGGAAAAGGGAGAGAAGGAAACATAGTAGGTGAATGTGGATTGGGGCTAAGAATTGAAAGAGGAAGCCGTCTGGTAGAATTTTGCGCAGAGCATAACTTAATCATAGCTAACACTTGGTTCAAGAATCATAAAAGAAGGTTGTATACATGGAAGAGTCGGAAGAGTCTTGGAGATACTAAAAGGTATCAGATAGATTATATAATGGTAAGACAGCGACTTAGGAACCAGGTTTTAAATTGTAAGACTTTTCCGGGGGCAGATGTGGACTCTGACCACAATCTCTTGGTTATGATCTGCAGATTAAAATTGAAGAAACTGCAAAAAGGTGGGAATTTATGGAGATGGGACCTGGATAAACTGAAAGAACCAGAGGTTGTAGAGAGTTTCAGGGAGAGCATAAGGGAACAATTGACAGGAATGGGGGAAAGAAATACAGTAGAAGAAGAATGGGTAGCTTTGAGGAATGAAATAGCGAAGGCAGCAGAGGATCAAGTAAGTAAAAAGACGTGGGCTAGTAGAAATACTTGGGTAACAGAAGAAATATTGAATTTAATTGATGAAAGGAGAAAATATAAAAATGCAGTAAATAAAGCAGGCAAAAAGTAATACAAACGTCTCAAAAATGAGATCGATAGGAAGTGCAAAATGGCTAAGCAGGGATGGCTATAGGACAAATGTAAGGATGTAGAGGCTTGTCTCACTAGGGGTAAGATAGATACTGCCTACAGGAAAATTAAAGAGACCTTTGGAGATAAGAGAACCACTTGTATGAATATCAAGAGCTCAGATGGAAACCCAGTTCTAAACAAAGAAGGGAAAGCAGAAAGGTGGAAGGAGTATACAGGGTGAGTCACCTAACGTTACCGCTGGATATATTTCGTAAACCACATCAAATTCTGTCAAATCGATTCCACAGACCGAACGTGTGGAGAGGGGCTAGTGTAACTGGTTAATACAAACCATAAAAAAATGCACGGAAGTATGTCTTTTAACACAAACCTACGTTTTTTTAAAATGGAACCACGTTAGTTTTGTTAGCACATCTGAACATATAAACAAATACGTAATCAGTGCCGTTTGTTGCATTGTAAAATGTTAATTACATCCGGAGATATTGTAACCTAAAGTTGACGCTTGAGTACCTCTCCTCCGCCGTTCGATCGTGTGTATCGGAGAGCACCGAATTACGTAGGGATCCAAAGGGAACGGTGATGGATCTTAGGTACAAAACAGACTGGAACAGCACATTACGTCCACATGCTAACACCTTTTTATTGGTCTTTTTCACTGACGCACATGTACATTACCATGAGGGGTGAGGTACACGTACACACGTGGTTTCCGTTTTCAATTATGGAGTGGAATAGAGTGTGTCCCGACATGTCACGCCAATAGATGTTCAATGTGGTGGCCATCATTTGCTGCACACAATTGCAATCTCTGGCGTAATGAATGTCGTACACGCCGCAGTACATCTGGTGTAATGTCGCCGCAGGCTGCCACAATACGTTGTTTCATATCCTCTGGGGTTGTAGGCACATCACGGTACAGATTCTCCTTTAACGTACCCCACAAAAAAAAGTCGAGAGGTGTAAGATCAGGAGAACGGGCTGGCCAATTTATGCACGTCCTATGAAACGCCCGTCGAACATCCTGTCAAGGGCCAGCCTAGTGTTAATTGCGGAATGTGCAGGTGCACCATCATGCTGATACCACATACGTCGACGCGTTTCCAGTGGGACGTTTTCGAGCAACGTTGGGAGATCATTCTGTAGAAACGATCGAACAGCGGAGGAGTGGTACTCAAGCGTCAACTTTAGGTTACAATATCTCCGGCTTTAATTAACATTTTACAATGCAACAAACGGCAGTGATTACGTATTTGTTTATATGTTCAGATGTGCTAACAAAACTAAAGTTGTTCCATTTAAAAACACGTAGGTTTGTGTTAAAAAACGTACTTCCGTGCATTTTTGTATGGTTTGTATTAAACAATTACACTAACCCCTCTCCTCACATTCGGTCTGTGGAATCGATTCGTCAGTATTTGGTGTGGTTTACGAAATACATCCAGCGGTAACGTTCGGTGACACCCTGTATAGGGGGTCTATACAAGGGCGATGTACTTGAGGACAATATTATGGAAATGGAAGAGAATGTAGATGAAGATGAAATGGGAGATACGATACTGCGTGAAGAGTTTGACAGAGCACTGAAAGACCTGAGCCGAAACAAGGCCCCGGGAGTAGACAACATTCCATTAGAAGTACTGACGGCCTTGGGAGAGCCAGTCCTGACAAAACTCTACCATCTGGTGAGGAAGATGTATGAGACAGGTGAAGCACCCTCAGACTTCAAGAAGAATATAATAATTCCAATCCCAAAGAAAGCAGGTGTGGACAGATGTGGAAATTACCGAATTATCAGTTTAATAAGTTACAGCTGCAAAATACTAACGCGAATTCTTTACAGACGAATGGAAAGACTTGTAGCAGCCGACATCGGGGAAGATGAGTTTGGATTCCGTAGAAATATTGGAACATGTGAGGCAATACTGACCTTACGACTTATCTTAGAAGAAAGATTAAGGAAAGGCAAATCTAAGTTTCTAGCATTTGTAGACTTAGAGAAAGCTTTTCACAATGTTGACTGGAATATTCTCTTTCAAATTCTGAAGGTGGCAGGGGTAAAATACAGTGAGCGGAAGGCTATTTCCAATTTGTACAGAAACCAGATGGCAGTTATAAGGGTCGAGGGGCATGAAAGGGAAGCAGTGGTTGGGATGGGAGTGAGACGGGGTTGTAGCCTCTCCCCGATGTTATTCAATCTGTATATTGAGCCAGCAGTAAAGGAAACAAAAGAAAAATTCGGAGTCGGTATTAAAATCCATGGAAAAGAATAAAAACTTTGAGGTTCGCCGATGACATTGTAATTCTGTCAGAGACAGCAGAGGACTTGGAAGAGCAGCTGAACGGAATGGACAGTGTCTTGAAAGGAGGATATATGATGAACATCAACAAAAGCAAAACGAGGATAATGGAATGTAGTCGCATTACGTTGGGTGTTGCTGAGGGAATTAGATTAGGAAATGAGACACTTAAAGTAGTAAAGGAGTTTTGCTATTTGGGGAGCAAAATAACTGATGATGGTCGAAGTAGAGAAGATATAAAATGTAGATTGGCAATGGCAAGGAAAGCGTTTCTGAAGAAGAAAAATTTGTTAACATCGAGTATATATTTAAGGGTCAGGAAGTCGTTTCTGAAACTATTTGTATGGAGTGTAGCCATTTATGGAAGTGAAACATGGACGATAAATAGTTCGGACAGGAGGAGAATAGAAGCTTTTGAAATGTTGTGCTATAGAAGAATGCTGAAGATTAGATGGGTAGATCATATAACTAATGAGGAGGTACTGAATAGAATTGGGGAGAAGAGGAGTTTGTGGCACAACTTGATGAGAAGAAGGGACCGGTTGGTAGGACATGTTCTGAGGCATCAAGGGATCACAACTTTAGCATTGGAGGGCAGCGTGGAGGGTAAAAATCGTAGAGGGAGACCAAGAGATGAATACACTAAGCAGATTCAGAAGGATGTAGGTTGCAGTAGGTACTGGGACATGAAGAAACGTGACAGGATAGGTTAACATGGAGAGCTGCATGAAACCAGTCTCAGGACTGAAGACCACAACAACAACAACAACCGTATTACATGTGATAATGTGTTGTGTCTGTGGTGTGTCCATATTTTAGTAAACCCCTGATCACCTGAGTTGCTTTTCTGGCTTACGGAAATACGTTATCAGTCAGAATATACTTACGAATTCTGCAGAAAATCGACGGTAAGGATATTAGTCTGTAATTTTTACCTTTGTTTTATACAGGAGTCACCTGTGCTTATTTCCAGCCGTTGGGGATTTTGCTAGCTAATGAAGGGAGCAATGCCACAAGAACTCTCTGTAAAACAGAAACGGGCTTACATCCGACCCTGCCGACAGCTGCTTTCCAACGCCAGGAACGGCTACGTCTGTGAATGACTTTTAAAATGTGATATTTAAAACCTCAACATATTTCTTACTGTTTCTGTCACCACACTAGGTAGATTTACGAGTTACTTAATACAGCTCTTCCACCCGTTTAGTGGTTTTACATAGGATCTTGATTTTCTAGGACTCTCGGCACGCTCTTTCCCTAACGTATGACTGCGGGAGATGTGTACTTCGCGAATCAATCTTTTTATAGACACGCGAAGCATTTTTTCTGGGCTTACTCCACTTATAGGTTTTGTGGCGGCGTTCGTAGCGTCAAACAATTCGCTGTAGAGATGGCTTACGAAGTCACCGCCACACTTTTAATAGCGGGCCGACCGGTCCGCTGGAACAGTGAACAGAAAGATGAAAACCCAAACACTCTGATTAAATAAAAGTCGGTACTTATCTTTATTAACGAAGATACAGAAACACAGTAGTGAACTCGGTGTCTACAGAAATCTGTATAGTTCGAGTCGGAGCGGCTAGATCAGCGTCGGCTGACGACAAACAACAGCTCTGCTGCGATGAACACACAACTGACTAGCAAGTACACAATTCGGTGGCGAGTATACAACTGAGCGGCGAATACAGAACTGTCCTAGCGCTCGCGACTCCAGCGCTTAAGAAGCCAGAAGCCAGCAGTGGCGCGCGCAGACTTGCGGCGATTTCCTGTATCGCTGGCGCTGCTTATGCGGACGGCGTCCGGACTTTGATGCTGCCAACCTTTTGGCAGCGGGCTCGGGTGGCATTACTGGCTAGGATATAACAATAGGGTACACACTTCTCCAGAGTGCCAGGGTACAATGACTGTAGCCAACCAATGCCACACGCAAGATTGTTGGATGTGGTGACAGTTCCATCACTACAAAACCCCCGAGAAGTGTATGCCAAAAGGTAGTTCGCACTGTGCCACACATTAGCGTTTCGTCTAAATACTAACCGACATCGAAGAATTCTGCCTTTAAATTACTCGGAACGCATTATAAGTAGTCTCACCTTGCCTTCGCTGTCCCTATTGCAGCGGCAGGCGGGGAGGTGTGCTATTGACCCCTCATCAAAACGAGGTAACTGTTTCCAGAGTTCCACCTCGATGTCTCTTAACATATGTTATTAGATCAGATTTATTTAATTTATTTTAACGTCTTCAATTATTTCTTATACAATAATCATGAAGTTGATCAACTCTTAATTTATCCATTGTAGCTTTCTATTTGTTAAAAATAAAATTTATTACTTTGTAAAATACTAATATTTCAAAATTCGACTGGAAAAGAATTCTTATTTAATAGGTATTTAAAATTTTATTTATACAATAATTTTTCTTTCTTATTCTTCATATTATCTAAAACCCATTTTTTACATTTATTATTTTGGTTATCTTTATGTGAAAGTTTTCTATAAAAACAATTTAAATCTTTAATTTATTGACAAGCTTTCCATTTCTTTGTAGATTCATCAGTCACTTGTTTTTCATCATTATTCATCAATAATAATATTTCGAACATCCTTCACTAGGAATTTGTTGTAAATGGTTTTTGTAATGATATTACAAATATTTTTTCCACATACACAAGGAATTCGTTTTCCACTGTATACTTTTATATGATATTTATTTGCACATTGTCTATACATCGATCTATAACTATCTTATGTGCCTTTTTGTGAAGTATAACTATCAACTGACTTCTCATTGTTACCATATTTACACAGTTTTGATTGGACAGAGTCTGGAGACAGATTTAGCTGTTGCCTGAGAGCTTCCATTTATATAAAATCATTTTCATCTGTTTCCTATAAAGTTTCTGATTATTGTAATGTACCTTTCGATATATTTATTTCCTTAGAAACTAATTCTGATGATCTATTACAATCTATAACATATAAAGATAAATCAGTTGTACCAGCTTTAACTAAATTTTTGTGAATTCATTATATTCATAACAAGTATTTTGCTTGAAAAAAATACAGTAATTCATAAACATACCTGAATGCAGATTTTAATCCTGTAGGTAAACCTGGAAACCTTCTACGTATAATTCCTCATGATTTGTTTTTAAGATCACATTCATCTAAGCCTACATAGGAAAATTCATTAAATAGTAAAAATGTTCTACTAGAATAAGTGTTTATTACACCGATAATAATTTTTTTTGCATAATCCCATACTAGTTATTGATATTGGAAAGTCAAGCTTTAATTATAATGTCTGTAAATGTATCATATACATCAAGTCATCAACAAAAAAAAAAAAAAATAATATCACTCACGAAATAAATCTCTGGTGAACAGCCTGCATGGGACACAGTATTACGGTAAGCGACCACGTTGCCATCATCAGGTGCGCTGATGTACTGACTGGTGGTGGGCCGGCGCCAGGTATATATAGGACAATGTCCCTCCCGCTCCTCCCTCAGGGGTTTCCTATTAGTGCGCGCGGTCCGTGCCCCGCGCGCAAGCCAAGTACAACATCCGTTCTCCCGCTGTCTGGACGCTGCGTCCTAGGTCTTCTCGTTCAGGAGGGTCTGCCGGCACCGCTCTCGTTATAATCCCGGTGATCACGGGTTCCCACACCTTGCTAACGATGTAACCGCTGTCACGATTTAGTTGTGGCTCCCTTACTCTGATCTCTATGCCTTCTTTGATGACATAAACCCATTATTTGGAAGTCTGTGTCAGGACTTTGGTTTGGTCATAAGCCATGTTGTGGTGTTCCGACAGGCAATGCGCAGTGATTGCCGACTTACTGGACTGTTGCAGTCTTCTGTGCCGTTGATGTTCTCGGCATCGGTCCTCAGTGGTACGAATGGTCTGACCTATGTATACACTACCATGTTGGCAAGGTATCTGACAAACTCCTGATTTACATAGACCAAGGTTTTCCTTGACACTACCAAGAAGGCTCTTGGTTTTACTTGGAGAACGGAAGATGGTTTTCACTAGGTGTTTACGCAAAATTTTTCCGGATAAGGCCCTGTTGTTGTTGTGGTCTTCAGTCCTGAGACTGGTTTGATGCAGCTCTCCATGCCACTCTATCCTGTGCAAGCTTCTTCATCTCCCAGTACCTACTGCAACCTACATCCTTCTGAATCTGCTTAGTGTATTCATCTCTTCGTCTCCCTCTACGATTTTTACCCTCCACACTGCCTTCCAATACTAAATTGGTGATCCCTTGATGCCTCAGAGCATGTCCTACCAACCGATCCCTTCTTCTAGTCAAGTTGTGCCACAAACTCCTCTTCACCCCAATTCTGTTCAGTACCTCCTCATTAGTTATGTGATCTACCCATCTGATCTTCAGCATTCTTCTGTAACACCATATTTCAAAAGCTGCTATTCTCTTCTTGTCCAAACTATTTTTCGCCCATGTTTCACTTCCATAAATGGCTACACTCCATACAAATACTTTCAGAAACGACTTCCTAACTTTTAAATCTATGCTCGATGTTAACAAATTTCTCTTCTTCAGAAACGCTTTCCTTGCCATTGCCAGGCAACATTTTATATCCTCTCTACTTCGACCATCATCAGTTATTTTGCTCCCCAAATAGCAAAACTCCTTTACTACTTTAAGTGTCTCATTTCCTAATCTATTTCCCTCACCGCCAGTCGACTTAATTCTACTACATTCCATTATCCTCGTTTTGCTTTTGTTGATGTTCATCTTATATCCGCCTTTCAAGACACTGTCCATTCCGTTCAACTGCTCTTCCAAGTCCTTTGCTGTCTCTGACAGACTTACAATGTCATCGGCGAACCTCAAAGTTTTTATTTCTTCTCCATGGATTTTAATACCTACTCCGAATTTTTCTTTTGTTCACTTTACTGCTTGCTTAATACACAGATTGAATAACATCAGGGAGAGGCTACAACTCCGTCTCACTCCCATCCCAACCTCTGCTTCCCTTTCATGCCCCTCGACCCTTGTAACTGCCATCTGGTTTCTGTACAAATTGGAAATAGCCTTCCGCTCCCTGTATTTTACCCCTGCCACCTTTAGAATTTGAAAGAGAATATTCCAGTCAAAATTGTCAAAAGCTTTCTCTACGTCTACAAATGCTAGAATGTAGGTTTGCCTTTCCTTAATCTTTCTTCTAAGATAAGTCGTAAGGTCAGTATTGACTCTCGTGTTCCAATGTTTCTACGAAATCCAAACTGATATTCCCCGATGTCGGCTTCTACCAGTTTTTCCATTAGTCTGTTAAGAATTCGCGTTAGTATTTTGCAGCTGTGACTTATTAAACTGATAGTTCGGTAATTTTCACATCTATCAGTATCTGCTTTCTTTGGGATTGCAATTATTATATTCTTCTTGAAGTCTGAAGGTATTTCGCCTGTCTCATACATCTTGCTCACCAGATGGTAGAGTTTTCTCAGCCCCACAAAACGGAATAATAGCCAAGGCCGCCTCCTCCTGAGGTTCATCCTCAGTTTCCGCCAGTGCTGCAGGTGTGTGTGGGATGTAGAGCATTCTGAATTTGCCCTTGCTTGTAACCGTTCCTCCGAAACACGGTCTTCAGATGGTCCAATTCTTGTTGGAGACTGTCCCTGTCGGAAATGGTGTGAACTCTGTGTACATGAGGTTTGAGCACATTATTCTTTTGTGCCGGGTGGTGGCAGCTATCCACATGTAGGTACAAATCGGTGTGCGTCTTCTTGCTATACACACTGTGTCCCAAAGTGCCGTCAGCTCGTCTTCTAATTAAAACATCTAGGAAAGGGAGCATCCCATCCGTTTCGATCTCCATGGTGAGATGTGTGAGGAAGTCTGCCAGTTTATCTCTTCCATGTGGCCAGATAACGAAGGTATCATCCATACATCTAAGGAATCGGATGCGTTTTAGATGTGCTGATTCAAGAGCTTCCTCCTCGAAATGTTCCATGTACATATTTGCGACAATGGGTGAGAGCGGACTCCCCATGGCTACTCCTTCTGTCTGCTCGTAGTATTCACCCTCAAATAAGAAGTAAGTTGATGTCAGAACAAGTCGGAAAATGTTGGTGCTCTCTTCGTCAAATTTCTGGCTGATGAGTTCCAAGGATTCTGGTAATGGAACTTTAGTGAATAGAGATACCACGTCGAAACTCACCAGTATGTCGGATTCCGTAAGTGCAAGGTTGTTGATGCAGCCCAGGAAATCCATGGAGTTTGGGATATGGTGTGTACATCTCCAAACGTAAGGGCTAAGCAATTGTATGAAGTGCTTGGCGAGAAGGTACGTTGGAGCTGACAATGGGACATAACAGAATCGATTCCTTGTGCACCTTCGGCAGTCCGTAAAGTCTAGGAGGAACAGCAGTCCTCGGGCATAGCTTCTTTGTAATATTGCTGTAAAAATATTGTGGTAAAAATGTTAACCAGTTAGTTATTAATTGTGCATTCATATCACTACCTATCCATACCCACTACTTATAAGAAATATATAAACCCCCATTCACAAGTAATAAGTCATTGAATTTATTAATTCGACATAATGCTTCGACTGATTCATTTGTATTACTCCATGGTAATATTGGTGTATATTTTGGTATAGTTGGTTGTGTTGATATATATTTGAATGCCATCAATGTCATCTTGAAATAATTGTAAATGTGAACCATTACAGTATGGTAACATTACTGATTCATAAACATCTGAATGATCTAAACCTAATGAGTGACAAGTTTCATGAAAAAAATTCAGATAAATTTGTCTGATGTTATGGTGTATTTTTTTCAATCCCAAAGAACAACTGATCATCATTATTCATATGTATTTATACTGGATCATTATTCAGATTTGGAAAAAAATGCATGACCTAACACATTTCCTTTACAATCTAGGTTCTTGGCACAACAATGATCATATATTTCATTATTATGTAATCATCTTCTATTTGCAATTTAAGTATCAGGGTTATTGTTATCAAGATGAAATCTGATATCAGTATGTTTTTGCCATAAATGAAATGCTTTTTCTGTTATTTCTAATACTCTTTTAGTTGGTCCTTTATAGAACCATTCTTTTTATTCCATTTCTATAACTACCAAATGAATCTTTTACACCACATCAAGGCTTAGTCATAAATCTTAAAGTTTCTTCAGTAAACTCATGAGTTGTCTCAATATTGTATTGAAATAACACTAAACCTGTGAATACATCATCACTAACTTCAGTAAATTTTGTATCATCTTGAATGTTTAAATATCCAAAACCATAGAAAATTTTTAGAGCTTTAATCTTTACAGCAGATGTTGTTATTACAAACAACAGTAGTAGTATCTTCATTTATATACACCTAAAATATTATAAGATTAATTTCAACACAAGAATCAATGATATTTATTAATGAACCAGCATCTGCATCTGTACAACTTTTATTAATAAAAATAAAAAATCTAATAAAAAGTTTTATGATAAATGGAGCCAGTCATAGATCTGACACAGCCTGAAGGCTACTTAAGTAGCTGCTTTGTCAACAACAAGCTTCCATATAATAATAACCAAGTGTTAATGATAAGTGACAGAAAGAACAATCCCTGTTCTTATGGAAAGTGAAATGCCATTCTTTTAGGATATGAATGTCCTAGGAATGCAATTAAAGACCATTTTAAGCAAAAATATTGAAAAACAGATGAAAACTTAAACTTTGGTAGTCACATTTCAGTGCCACCGAAATATGTACAAAATTAAACAAAATTTATTTATGAACCAGGTTTATATTCATTAATCATGAGATACAAAATGCCTTTTGCAGATAATTTCCAAGAATGGGTTTACCAAAAAGCTTTACCATCAAGTCAGAAACATGGAGAATATAAAATAAAAGATCAAATAACACACTTAGAAAATTTAAAAAAATTAAAGGCGATCATATAGATCATTTAAGTTAACCAGTTGTTGATGCTTTAGATATAATACAAGAAAAAACATAGAAATAATTACTTTATCACCTCATGCAGTGGCAGCTGAGTTAACCTTTAAGCTGTCTCTTGTTCCTCAACCATTTAATGAAAATTTAAGAGCAACATTCAATTTTTATGAAATTATTTGATGAAAACTAGAATATAATTACTGTGTCAATAGCAAACAGTGAAAAATTTATGTACTCCATTATGTAGAATCGAAGAGAAACATCCTAATTGTGTAGAAATATTCAAACTTAATTATAAGCATACCTCAACAAAATTACACCAAAGAATGCAAGAAACTTCAAGAACTGTTTGTTGGTATAATTATTTTAATACTTTGAATTAATCTGCACAGGAACAATTGATTAACTAAATAATAAATCTAGGCACATTCTGAAGAATGCTTAAGCTGTCACTTCACCAAAATTGAGTTTATATTTTTTTAACAATTTCTCTACAAAACAGACAATTAATTTCTTCCTTTAACCATTCATCAACCATTCTTCATGAAAAATATGATTACAGTTTGTTGTCATAAACTAATGATTTTCATTACTTCAGCATATAGAACAACTTTCAATACGTTCTGAAGAATCTGTTTTTCATAAGTTTTCATTACTTCTTCTATGAAAGATTGTGATGACTTTTGACAAATTAAAATTAATTTCCAATTAACTTTATCTTTAAATTTTCTAATAAAATATTCAGATAATTTTTGATCACTTGATATTCCATCCCAACTTACTTTATCGTGAAACTAACCTTCATATAAATTCTGACAGATTGAAATAACCTTTCAACAATTTTTTTAATTATCTTTAAATTCTCTTATAAAACCTTCAGTCAATTCTTGATAATTTGGTATTTCTTCCACCTTGTCAGATTTATCTTCAAATTCTTGTAAAAAGTTTCAGATAATTTATGTGTATCTGATATTCCATCCCAATTTACTTTATCTTTATATTGTATTATAAAATCCTTAGCTAATTTTTCAGTACTTGAGGCAGAATCCCAACTTACATTACCTTGACATTGTCTTATAAAATCTTCAGATAAATTTACCTTCTGTAAGAAAATACAGTGAATATAAATTAAAGATAACTATAGAACAAAAAGAACAAGAAAATAACTATCTCAATCAAAATGAAATTTAATTGAAAATCATAAATGAAGAAAAATAAGAATTACAAAACAAAAAGAAGAAATTAGAGCAATTCAGTATGAATATGAAAAACTTTGTTGACAAGATCAATCAAAAAAGAAAAAAATGGGCATATTTACGTAGCTACCTCAAAAAGATATTCTTTAAACAATAGCCTTAAAGAGGGAAAACAGCCAATTTATCTATAGAAACTCTAATTTTAATTCTTCATACAACAGGAAACACACGTTTTAGATACATTACTACCAGAGTATGGGTGGGTGGAGATCACTCAGCACATTGCAAGGCATCCCAGATATGCTCAGTGATGTCCATGTCTGGGGAGCTTGGTGTCGAGCCGAAGTGTTTAAACTTTGAAGAATGTTCCTGTAGCCACGATATAGGAATTTTGGATTTGTGGACTGCCGCATTGTCCTGCTGGAACTGCCCAAGTCTGTTGGAATTCACAATGGATATGAATGAATGCAGATGATCAGATAGGATGCTTATGTACGTGTCATCTGCCATAGTCATATCTACACATATAGGGGTCCATATAACTTCAACTGCACTTGCCCCACGCCATTACAGAGCCTTCACCAGATTGTACTGTCTATTGCTGACATTCAGGGTCCAGAGATTCATGAAGTTGTCTCAATACTCATACACGAGTACCCACTTGATAGAGTTTGAAAAGAGACTCGTCTCTCTGTGTTTTGAAAGCTTCATGTGATAGATTAATTCCTTCATCAGCACATGTTAATTGTTCTTCTAGATTACTAAAAGATCCTCAGGATCAGGATAAATATCCTGGTAGATGCATCACAGGTCTTGGTAAATTATTTAAAGCCCAGTTTACGAATCCTTTTCAATGTTTTTCACTTTCCCAATATGTGTGAGGAATGATATTTAAATATCTAATCAAATATGGAATTTCTTTTGGATTACTGCTGATGAAATCACTTAATACATGAGTTAACATTTGAGATATTCCAACTTTTTCATTATGATAATTTCTTTTCCAGTCAATTTTGTAGTGCTCCAGCATGAATTCCTAATACTCTGTCGATTAAGTGATGGACATCATTCATCCAGATGTATTTGATTAGTTTTTCTGAATACTTCTTTGGTAGACCTTGGCCTGTTTTCATATGAACTTAAATCTATATCAACGTCTCTTCTTAAGTGTGGCAATTACTCATTGACAACTTGCTTTATGAGACCTTTATATGTTTTACCTCTGCTTGACTTTATCTTATTTGGATTTTGTCAGAATATAATGCCTTCGATTTGTACAAAATATCTGTATAGTTAGATAAAAAACATCATCAAATTTTTGGCCCGTGTCAACCACAATAATATGTTTTTTGGTTAAAAGATTCATTAGTCCATCTATAGCTTCATTTCTTTATGACCAATAGTTATATTATCATAACTGAATTAAACTGGTTAACTAACAACATATTTACATTGACCAACAGACCTGAATCCTAAATTTGTGTCTCCAGATTTGTTGATATAGTTTAACATTCTATCACTTATGTTTATCCTTTTAAAATAATCATCATCCTTTATTTTTAATTTCACTCTCCTTTATTTTTTGTCTGGATGCTGAGTTTGAACTCTCTTGTTTCTTTCTTCTTCATACTAATTCAGTGCATCTTGTATTTCTGACTCCCTTGATGTATAGTCGTAGTTACCAATATGACCTTCAGACCAATCGTGTAGTTGTCTAGTTGGTGACAAATCTCCAAAATTTTCTATATGACGAGAAAAAAGGGAATCATTTGTTTTCAATTTTTCTATTTTCTTCAGTATATTTCAGAATATTACCACCTAAACCTTTGATTCCTTTTTTACTTGTTCAATTGTATAGATAACAGGGCAATCTTCTTTTTATTTTTTCATACTCTTTTCCTGTTTTTTTCCATTTTTTAAACACATCTTCTAATTGTTCATTTACTCTTCTATTTTGTCTGTTTTTTTTTTCAGCAAAGTCTGGCTCATATTTTGTAAATATTTAATAAAGATGAAAAAATATTAACAAAATATTTGTAAATGTTTAACATTCTTGTATAATGTTTATGTTATGTTTGACATTCTCACTCAATGCTTATGAAATGTTGTATCTTATTTCTGAACTTGCCTCCATTTCCTTTTCTAGTAATGTCTGTCATAAAGAATCTAAACTGATCATTCCAGCATTAACTTTTCTTTAAAATCGTCAAACGTCTTTAAATCTCCACCAACAAACTCATAATAAATATTATTTAAATTTGTGTCATCTTCTCTGAAAATATTTAAAAAATTAAGAATACCTCTGACTAATTTGTTTGCTATTTTCGAGTAAGATTGAGCTAAATAAAAACAATCTATTCCTGTATGTATACCTCTAGTATTTATCAACAGTATATATCAATTTATATTTATCAATAATTATTGTTGCTTTTCCACATCCACTTAGTCCTATGATGGCTTATTGAATAGAATTTGGTAAAATTTACCATGTTTAAATTTTGAATTTTTCTAGGAACTCCTATTTTAGGTTCCAAATCAGAATTCATTTCTTTAAATAAAATTTTATTTATATATGTGTGTCATCTCTTTCAGTTGAGTGATGAATTATTTGTTAAAAAAAAAAAAAAGATTAACTGTACCTATATGAGACAGCTATAGTAATGTGGCACATTTTTGCTTTTATTCAATTTTCTTAACTCCAAATATTACATCAAAAAGTAATAAATTGTATTGTGATGGAGAAACGATCGAAATTCCTGTCAGTCAGTATAGTTTAAAATATTTACAAATTTTTTTCATTCGAAAATGTGTATTATAAACATTGAAGCAGCTGAAATTTTAGAGAGAGTAGCTATTGAGAATGAGGTAAATTATATATGGATGTAAACGATGGTTTTGGAAACGTACTTTGCTTTAGCAAACTCTGTTAAAGCCAATAAAAAGACCATCTTCCTAAAATTATTCTATTTAAATTAATCAAGATAGATTAATTAATATAATTTTTTGTAGAATGAGGAACAGGCGTAAGATTACTCCGTTCCCGACGACTTGTCAGTCAGTCTATTTCTTTTATCTTTTCAAACAGACGTATTAATCGAGACACCTGTGGTAAAAACCATTTTTGTAGGAATTTTCCCCAATGTTGCGTTTATAGACAGACTCTTGCACTAGAACCTGTGTGTGTTTAGTGTTCAGAGGCTGACACATAGTCATCTCATCTCTGAGGTCGACACCGTCATTATGCCTTAAGAGATTGATGTGACTGTCTTGATTACCCATATCCTGTGATAGAACCACCATCAGGGTGCGCAATGAGAGTTAAAGGAATTTGTCACATCTTGGTTATGATTGTCGGACTGTGGTTTGTAAATCACATTTGGGATATTTACAGACAAACCGTAATTCTGCAACCTTGTATTATGCCACCCATACGACATCTGATTATTTTTTATGTGAGTAATTTTACTTCTGGTTGGCATTACGCAAATCGCAGCAACCACCGTGTTTATTTCTGTGGAATAGTGCGCTCCTGTTTCCGTGGTAACCAGAGTGGCATCGATTATTGCACTTTCTTTTATGTTTGCGTTGTCGAGTGACGTTCGAGGTGACTGCACATGAGGAGCGCGACAGATGGTATCAGGCTGGCTAGAGTTATAATTCCGAGCTGCAACTTGGCCCCGTCATTTTGGCGTAGAGACGTGGAATTGGTTGCGTTGTATTAAACTTTCTGCGATTAAAACAGGAGAGAGGGACTGTGCAGTCGTTACTTCATAAAAGTGCAACGTGCTGGTTATAGGGTAGAATTTGTGTCGTTGTACGATATGCTCCATTACGACTGGCGTAATAATCACATACTTTAATTACAGTCGGTGGAGTATTTTGAAATATGTCCCTGACTGTAGGCAATTTCTGTTGTACGTCTGCAACTAGCATATTTATTTGGTCACGCCATTCAGGTATATCTTTACTTACTGTGACCTTGATTAGACTTAATTCCGATTTTATACACACATCAAAAAAAGTTTTCGATCACCCTGGTTCCAAGCTCTCCTGAAGATAGACGTTGACTGTGGATATTGTATCACACACACAACCCCTTTGACCGTTCAGAGATGTCGCTAAACCCACCCAAAGATGGGAACAACCATGCATGAGCAGCGCCTATTAGACGGAGGGGGTCCGACAGCCGATCAGTTCCAGTCATTCCACCAGGACGTAGGTACAGGGCTCGTGTTGTCTGTAGTGCAGCCATGCCTAGACGGTCAATACCGCGGTTCGATCGCATCCGCATTGTTACTTTGTGCCAGGAAGCGTTCTCAACAAGGGAAGTGTCCAGGCGTCTTGGAGTGAACCAAAGCGATGTTGTTCGGACATGGGGGAGATACAGAGAGACAGGAATTGTTTCACTCAGGCCACCCAAGGGTGGTGGTGGTTGACCCTACGGATTATAGTTCGGAGGAACCCTGACAGCAACGCCACCATGTTGAATAATGCTTTTCGTGCAGCCACAGGACGTTCTGTTACGACTCAAACTGTGCGCAATAGGCTGCATGATGCGCAACTTCACTCCCAACGTCAATGGCGAGGTCCATCTTTGCATCCACGACACCATGCAGCGCGGTACACAGGGGGCCCAACAACATCCTGAATGGACCGCTCTGGACTGGCATCACGCTCTCTTCACTGATTGACGCATATGCCTTCAACCAGAAAATTGTCGGAGACGTGTTTGGAGGCAACCCAGTCAAGCTGAACGCTTTAGACATACTGTCCAGCGAGTGCAACAAGTTGGATGTTCCCTGCTGTTTTGGGGTCGCACTATGTGGGTCCGACGTACGCCGCCAGCGGTCATGGATGGCGCCATAACGGCTGTACGATACGTGAATGCCATCCTCCGACCGATAGTGCAACCATATCGGCAGCATATTGGCGAGGCATTCGTCTTCATGGACGACAGTTCGCGCCCCCATCGTGCACGTCTTGTGAATGACTTCTTTCAGGATAACGACACTCCACTAGAGTGGGCAGCATGTGCTACAGACATGATGCATATCGAACATGCCTAGGATAGCTTGAAAAGGACTGTTTATGGACGTTGTGACCTGTCAATCACTCTGAGGGATCTAAGCCGAATCGCCATTGAGGAGTGGGACAATCTGGACCAACAGTGCCTTGATGGACTTGTGGATAATATGCCACGACGAATACAGGCATGCATCCATGCAACAGGAGGTGCTACTGGGTATTAGAGGTACCGGTGTGTACAGCAGTCTGGACCACCACCTCTGAAGGTCTCCTTGTGTGGTGGCGCAACATACAATGTGTATCTTTCATGAGCAATAAAAAAGGCGGAAATAATGTTTATGTAGATCTGTATTCCAGTTTTCTGTACAGGTTCCGGAACTCTCAGAGCCGATGTGATGCAAAACTTTTTTTGATGTGTGTAGATTCACCGGAATTCAGACATAGCGACTGTGACAGTTTCAGCTATGACACGATGTAGTTCTGAATTTAGTTTGTCATTTACCTCTGAATCCATATACGAAAGTCATTGTGAAACATTAGATGTCAGTTTTTCTATTTTACAAAATCTTTTTAAAGATCTTTAGATATGTTTTCGAATTCCACAGTCATGTCGTCCCTCATTGCCTTAAATTTTTGTAACAATAAAGTATTGAGATCAGTTGGTATTTGTGTATTCATTTCATGTGAAATATGACCGATGGGAACATTTGCTTCATGTGAAACATTATCATCAGAATGACGAGTTATTCTACGTGAAAGAGCACCTAACTGAGCACCATTTTCAGACAATAACTTATCTTTCATAATATCGGCATCAGTTTTAGAGCGCGGTTCAAGATCTTTTCTTGGCTACCGAAGGTCGAACACCAATAGACATCAATCGGAGGACGAAGAATGTGTATGGGTCAGCACGTCAGTCTAAAACCGCCGTTGTGGAATGGTGCGCGGCAGGCGTACTGCTGCTTCATTATAACACACGTCCCCATAAAGCAAATGCCCTAAGGCAGAAGTTACGCCAGTTGAAGTGGGAGATGCTCGATCACCCACCCAATAGTTCTGATCTCTCCCAATGCGGTTATCACGCCTTCTGTCCCTTAATAAACACGTTGAAGGGTCGATAATTCCTGTCGGACGAGGATGTTAGCAGAGAGTTACAGATTTCTTCACGCGGCAACAAACGCTATTTTACCAGACGGATATCGTCAACCTACCACGTCAATGGGATTAATTGTGTCAATGCTCACGGCGAGATTGCCAGATTGGCATGTCAATTCTGAACTGTACGGCCTTTGAACAGTAACTTTTAAATCGCCCTTTACATGAAATAGCCCGGAATTAAAATATTAATTTGCTGATCCACTATGAGGAAAGTTCGTTGCTGCCCCGTTTTGGAAGGACACGTTGAACGTCTGTAATCCTCCCCCCAACGAGCGTGGAGCAGCCCCGTCGCCTGTCCACGGAACTGCGGCGGTCAGCGATCGGGTCCTCCAGTCTGCACCAGACGGCGGAGACGACAGATCCGTCAAGCAGTGGTCGATATTCTAGGAATGCTCGCTGTCCAAATTCCATCCGCTACGGCGACAGAGATGGCATTGTGTGCAACCGTGACCTTGCCACTGTGCGTATCTCGCAGCTACCTCGACACGTCGCTAGATCGCGTCGAGTGTAAAGCTTTCAGAGGGCGCCGGCCCGTTATCGACGGTGAGCGCCTGCCGCCGTCCATTTGGCGTCCAGCGCCACTAATGGAGCGGCTGCGGCCTTATCTGGCGCCCCGGCCGCGTCGCTATCTCTGCGTCACAACGAGCGAGCGCCCAGCACTTTATGTAGTCGCGTGCGGCCGGCTGCCCTCTCCCCTGGTGCCGTCTCCATTTCGTAGAGGTCTTTGCCAAACATCACTTTACCGACTTTATTCTCTCATTAGCGGTAGCAGTAGCCTAGTGGGGCAAGCATTCCCACTTTATCTTTGCTTATCAAGTAATTAAAAAAGAACTATTAGGTGGTTATTAACTCTGTTACGCTGAAGAGAAGCAATACGGCTGCGCCCGCCCATACATTGTTGTTGTTGTGGTCTTCAGTCCTGAGACTGGTTTGATGCAGTTCTCCATGCTACTCTATCCTGTGCAAGCTTCTTCATCTCCCAGTACCTACTGCAGCCTACATCCTTCTGAATCTGCTTAGTGTATTCATCTCTTCGTCTCCCTCTACGATTTTTACCCTCCACGCTGCCCTCCAGTACTAAACTGGTGATCCCTTGATGCCTCAGAACATGTCCTACCAACCGATCCCTTCTTCTAGTCAAGTTGTGCCATAAGCTCCTCTTCTCCCCAATCCTATTCAATACCTCCTCATTAGTTATGTGATCTACCCATATAATCTTCAGCATTCTTCTGTAACACCACATTTCTAAAGCTTCTAATCTCTTCTTGTTCAAACTATTTATCGTCCATGTTTCATTACCGTACATGGCTACACTCCATACACTTTCAGAAAGGACTTCCTGACACTGAAATCCATACTCGATGTTAACAAATTTCTCTTCTTCAGAAACGCTTTCCTTGCCATTGCCAGGCAACATTTTATATCCTCTCTACTTCGACCATCATCAGTTATTTTGCTCTCCAAATAGCAAAACTCCTTTACTACTTTAAGTCTCTCATTTCCTAATCTAATTACCGCAGCATCACCCGACTTAATTCGACTACATTGCATCATCCTCGTTTTGCTTTTGTTAATGTTCATCTTATATCCTCCCTTCAAGACACTGTCCATTCCGTCCAACTGCTCTTCCAAGTCCTTTGCTGTCTCTGACAGAATTACAATGTCATCGGCAAACCTCAAACTTTCTATTTCTTCTCCATGGATTTTAATACGTACTCTGAACATTTCTTTCGTACCTTCACTGCTTGCTCAATATACAGATTGAATAACATCGGGGAGAGGATACAACCCTGTCTCACTCCCTTTCCAACCACTGCTTCTCTTTCATGCCCCTCGACCCTTATAACTGCCATCTGGTTTCTGTACAAATTGGAAATAGCCTTCCGCTCCCTGTATTTTACCCCTGCCACCTTTAGAATTTGAAAGAGAATATTCCAGTCAACATTGTGAAAAGCTTTCTCTAAGTCTACAAATGCTAGAAACGTAGATTTGCCTTTCCTTAATCTTTCTTCTAAGATAAGTCGTAAGGTCAGTATTGCCTCACGTGTTCCAATATTTCTACGGAATCCAAACTCATCTTCACCGATGTCGGCTGCTACCAGTTTTTCCATTCGTCTGTAAGGAATTCGCGTTAGTATTTTGCAGCTGAGACTTATTAAGCTGATGGTTCGGTAATTTTCACATCTGTCAACATTTGCTTTCTTTGGGATTAGAATTATTATATTCTTCTTTGAGGGTATTTCGCCTGTCTCATACATCTTGCTCACCAGATGGTAGAGTTTTGTCATGACTGGCTCTCCCAAGGCTGTCAGTAGTTCTAATGGAATGTTGTCTACTCCCGGGGCCTTGTTTCGACTTAGGTCTTTCAGTGCTCTGTCAAACTCTTCACGCAGTATCATATCTCCCATTTCATCTTCATCTACCTCCTGTTCCATTTCGATAATATTGCCCTCAAGAACCTCGCCCTTGTATAGACCCTCTATATACGCCTTCCACCTTTCTGCTTTCCCTTCTTTGCTAAGAACTGGGTTTCCATCTGAGCTCTTGATATTCATGCAAGTGGTTCTCTTTTCTCCCGAGGACTCTTTAATTTTTCTGTAGGCAGTATCTATCTTACTCCTCATGAGATAAGCCTCCACATCCTTACATTTGTCCTCTAGCCATCCCTGCTTAGCCATTTTGCACTTCCTGTCGATCTCATTTTTGAGACGTTTGTACTGCTTTTTGCCGCTTCACTTGCTGCATTTTTGTATTTTCTCCTTTCATCAATTAAATTCAGTATCTCTTCTGTTACCCAAGGATTTCTACTAGCCCTCGTCTTTTTACCTACTTGATCCTCTGCTGCCTTCGCTATTTCATTCCTCAAAGCTACCCATTCTTCTTCTACTGTATTTATTTCCCCCATACCTGTCAATTGTTCCCTTATGCTCTCCCTGAAACTCTGTATAACCTCTGGTTCTTTCATTTTATCCAGGTCCCATCTCCTTAAATTCCCACCTTTTTGCAGTTTCTTCAATTTTAATCTACATTTCATAATCAATAGATTGTGGTCAGAGTCCACATCTGCCCCTGGAAACGTCTTACAATTTAAAGTATGGTTCCTAAATCTCTGTCTTACCATTGTATAATCTATCTGAAACCTTTTAGTATCTCCAGGGTTCTTCCATACATGGGGTACGAAACTATCCATCGCACGCACGCACACACACACACACACACACACACACACACACACACACACACTCACACACACACACACGCACACATTCACACATATCCATTCGCTCCATCTCAACCAATTCTTAAATCCTAAAACCTAATACTATAAAATCCTAAAATATGCACCTTATACCAGATTCTTCAAATAACCCGACACAATGATTCTTTTCTTATAACATCCCTAGAGCTCAACGTCCCCACATTCTTAATCTATGCCAGCCTCATTGCGGTGTCTCCTCCCCGTGTGGAAACAACCATCACCGCCGCCTCGTCACTCTCACTGTGGTGCCAAGGAGTTTAATCTCCAGGTCACAGACGGAGAGGCGACACGCGATATTTATTCCAACTCCGATCTGAAGATCTCCACTGTCCTCCGTATCCTCAACAATTGCAGTCCCGCCTACCTTACATCTAAATCTACACGATTCCTCTGCAATCCACAGTTAAGTGCCTGGCAGAGCTTTCATCGAACCACATTCAAGCTATTTCTATACTGCTCAACTCTCGAACAGCGCGCGGGAAAAACTAACACTTAAATCTTTCTGTGCGAGCTCTGATTTCCCCTATTTTATTATGATCATCATTTCACCCTATGTCGGTGGGCAGCAACAAAATATTTTCACATTCTGAGCCGAAAGTTAGTGATTGAAATTTCATGACAAGGTCTTGTAATTAATGCCACCCCAATTCACGTATCATGTCCCCCGACGCCCTCCACCCTACTTTGCGATAGAACAAAATCTGATGCGGCTCTCACACAGCGCGGTAGTACTCTATAAAAGGACGTACAAACCTGGTGTAGGCAGCCTAGTCAGTGGACCTCTTGCATTATCTCAGCGTTCTGCCAATAAATTGTAGGCTTTAGTTTGCTATACCTAAAACATTATCTATGTGATCGTTTCGACTTAAGCGGATTCCTTTTCGTACTTTACACGTTTGATTATTTAGAGTCAATTTCCACTTTTCAAACCAAACAGACACCTTGTCTAAATCGTTTCGCAATTTGTTTTGATCACCGGATGACTTTTTAAGATGGTGAATGATGCCATCACCTGTTCAGATTGTCTCGTAAATCGTTTATATAGATCAGGAACAACAGAAGGGCTAAAACACTTCCTTGGGGGACGCCACATATCACTTCTGTTTTACTCGATGACTATCCGTCAATTACTACGAACTGTGAGAGAAAATTGGGAATCCAGTCGCACGTCTGAGGCGATACTTCATAGGCATGCAATATAATTAGATGCTGTTTGTGAGATACGGTATCAAAGTCCTTCTATAAATCTAAAAGTATGGGCATCCCCTGTCAATAGAAGCCGTTACTTCGTGAGAATAAAGAGCTAGTTGCGTTTCACAAGAACGACATTTTCTGAATTATTTTTGGCTGTTTGTCATTAACTCGATCTCTTCGAGGTGCATGTTACAGAATCCTGCTGCAAATCGACGTTAGCGATACGAGTCTGTAATTTAACAGATTACACCTATTTCCCTTCTTCGGTATTGGTGTGACCTTCGCAACTTTCCAGTCTTTAGGTACGGAACTTTCAACGAGCGAACGATTGTATATGACTGGTAAAATGGAACTATTGTATCAGAACACTGTGAGAGGAACCTGACTGGCACACAGATCTGAGCGGAGGCCATGTCTTTATTAAATGATTTAAGCTGCTTTGCTACATCGAGAACATCAAATTGTAAGTGGGCAGTTGCTATTGGTTCGAGCACTGTCCACCTGGTTACTGAGTGGCCTTCCACCGTCGATCGCATCTTCCAAACACGTCTTTAATTTACCTCTAGCGCCATGAAACTGAACACACCAAATCAGAGGCTCGCATCATCCGATACCTCTGCTGCCTCCAATAAAAAGACCACCATAACATGACTGCAAAAACCTTTCCCACCTGTCCTCACTGCGAGTCCCACCACCTTCATGAAGACTGCACCACACCAGAGGCAGTTTATCTACACAGCGCATGTTGCATATGCTATGGGCCCTACGACTTCAAGGACCCATAAGGTGCACTGCCCTAGATTTCTGCAGAAATTAACCATAAGCGCTTTGAATCAAAAATGTATGTATTAAACTGGGGACCTAGAAACGACGGAGAGGCTTCGTCCCGCCGTAGACCTCAGTGGATCACAACCCCACAACAGGCCACAGCAGTCCACAGAACCCACCGCCGCCCCACACCGAACCCAGGACTATGGTGCGGTACGGCCCACAGTGGATCCCCCCCACCCCTCCTCGGGAACGTCTCATACCAGACGAGTGTAACCCCAAATGTTTGCGTGGTAGAATAATTATGGTGTTCGCGTACATGGAAATAGTATTTGCGCAGCAACTACGGACACAGTGTAACTGAGGCGGAATAAGGGTAACCAGCCCACAGTCGCCGAGGAAGATGGAAAACCGCCTTAAAAACCATCCACAGGCAGGCCAGCACACAGGCAGTGAGCCTTGAGCAGCCGCTGTTGAAGTATCAGTGCAGCAGTAGTGCAGTAGGGAGTCGCATATTTAGCTTTCATATTTGTTTTGTAGTTTGATTCTTAATTTCTTTCCGAGTGTTTGTGCGCTTGCATATTTAATTGCATAAAATCCTTGCGTATTCTCGTATTTGAGAGGAGTTATATTGCTTATTCATAGCTGTAAAGTATAAATTCGCGGAGTCGTTAGTCAGTTGTTTGTTTTGGACAGCCAGTGCTTTCTGTTTATTTCGTAGAGTCAGTTAGCAGCAGACAGAGGCCAGTGCAGTTTCATCTGTGCTTGCAGAGTGACGTGCGCGAGCAGCAGTAGCAGAAAGTAGTCGTATATTCAGTTTTTCGTATTAGTTCCGCAGGTTTAATTCAAATTACTTTGTGTGTCTGTGTGCTTGTGTGGTGAAATTTTTCGGATCTTTGCGTATTTTCGAATTAGAAAGGGGTAGTATCAAATTTTAATAATGGTAGAGTGTAACATCGCGTAGGCGGTTGTCATTTGTACTAAGACAGGGGTAGAATCGCATTGTAATATCTGTGTAGTGGCGTAATTGTGGTCATTTGATTGCTTAGCTCGTAAGTAATTGTTCACATATCGCAGCTCAATCTGGCGC
Organism: Schistocerca serialis cubense; assembly: GCF_023864345.2. NCBI lineage: Eukaryota > Metazoa > Arthropoda > Insecta > Orthoptera > Acrididae > Schistocerca > Schistocerca serialis. The sequence continues at coordinate 54,037,239 of NC_064645.1, read as the reverse complement.
TGGTGACGCAACTGTGCAGTCGCATATTGCTGTTTTATTTGTCGCAACTCTATACGTCCAGATATTAGCAGTAGGATGGATAGAGTGTGTGCGTGCTGTGTGCGGGCGCAGGAGGAACTGGCCGCGGTTCGCGAGCAGCTGAGCGTGCTGTTGGCCACGGTCAGCCGCCTTCAGGCTGCTGCCTCGAGGTGCAGCGACGGCGGAGGGTCTGGCACGTAGCTTGAGACACCCCAGGTGTCGCTTGCTGCGTCTGCTGACTCGGCCGCCGAGGCACCTTCTAGTGTACCCGGCGCGTTGGGGCCGCCCTCACCTCAGGGTGAGTGGCGGACTGCAACGCGCTCGCGTCGCTCGAGGCGGAGGGTCAATGTGGAGGCTGACCGTCTGGCCTCGCCCGTTCATCCTGTCAGTGAGCAGGTGACCGCTCCTTCAGCAGGACCCGAGCAGGCAAACGGGCGCAAAGGCTTGCTGGTTATTGGGAGCTCCAATGTTAGGCGGGTGATGGAGCCCCTTAGGGAAATAGCGTGCAGGGCTGGAAAGAAATCCAAAGTGCACTCGGTTTGTCTGCCGGGGGACCTCATCCAAGATGTGGAGGCGGCCTTGCCTGAGGCTACCTAGCGTACGGAGTGCAGTCGTCTGCAAGTAGTTGCTCACGTCGGCACCAATGATGCCTGTCGCTTGGTTCTCAGGCGATCCTCAGTTCGTACAGGCGGCTGGCGGATTTGGTGAAGACCGCTGGCCTCGCACGCGAGGTGCAAGCAGATCTCTCTATTTGCAGCATCGTTCCCAGAGTGGACAGGGGTCCTTTGGTTTGGAGCAGAGTGGAGGGTCTCAACCAGAGGCTTCGTCGACTCTGTGACTTGCGCTATTGGGTGGGGAATTGTAGGACGCCCCTAGATAGGTCAGGGGTGCACTACACAAAGGAAGCGGCTACTCGGGTAGCAGAGTACTTGTGGCGTGCACATGGGGGATTTTAGGCTAGGCCGTAGTGTGAGGTGTGCTGATGAACACTCACCAGTCGAGGTGCAGGCAGGGAAATCAGGACGCGCTCAGTGTAAAGACACTTCAGCTATCAAGATATTAGCAGTAAATTTTCAGAGTATTTGGAACAAAGTTCCTGAATTTACTGCGCTCCAGGAAGCGTGTGGCGCGCAAATTATACTCGGGACTGAGACCTGGTTGAACTTTTAGAAAGTTCTGAAATATTTAGTGAGGGTTGGAACGTGTATCAGAAAGACAGATTAGACTCCGTAGGAGGTGGTGTCTCCATTGCAGTTGACAAAAATATTGTATCTATTGAGGTCGAAGTGGAGTGTGATTGTGAAGTTATCTGGACACGTTCAACAGGGCTAGGAGAAATAAAGTTAATTGTTGGGTGTTATTACCGGCCACCAGGTTCCACCGTGACAGTTCTAGAATCATTCAAAGGGAGTCTACACTCTGTATCGCAGAAGCACCCGGATCATGTTATATTAGTCGGAGGCGACTTCAGCCCACCTAGTATAGACTAGGATGTCTATGGATTCATTACAGGTGGTACAGACAAGCCGTCGTGTGAATTACTTTTGAACACATTATTCGAAAACTGTCTTGAGCAGCTAAATCGACAGCCAAGGCGTAATGGTTCAAAATGGTTCAAATGGCTCTGAGCACTATGCGACTTCTGAGGTCATCAGTCCCCTAGAACTTAGAACTACTTAAACCTAACTAACCTAAGGACATCACACACATCCAAGCCCGAGGCAGGATTCGAACTTGCGACCGTAGCGGTCGCGCGGTTCCAGACTGTAGCGCCTAGAACCGCTCGGCCGACGGACCTCACCGACGCTCTTGATGAATAGTCGCCTACATGTTATTTGTTTTTTTTTGTGTGTATACAGTGACTGTTCGAGAAGTATAGTTCAGTTTCAATAAACGACATTATACTGAGTGTTTTACAATACAGAGTATTCTTCAGAGGAAGAACTGTTTTCCTCTTGGTTGCGCCTACAAGTGCTTATTTATGTTATATGGTACACAGGGGTGTCTTGAGTGTAGTCTGCCTGGTAGGGGCCGTCTGTGGCAGACGTAGCAAAACCAACACTGAAATCTTTCCATGAAAGCTCTGCTTTCTCTGATTTTATTACGATTTTCATTTCTTCCTATAAAGGTGGTTGCCAACAAAGTATTTCCACATTTTGAGGACAAAGTTAGTTACTTAATTTTCTTGAAAAGATCCCGCTGCAACGAAAAACGCCTTACTTTTAATGTTTTCCACCTGAACTCGCGTATCATACCCTTGACACTCTCTGCCCTGTTTTGCGGTGGTACAAACATATTGCCCTTCTTTGAACTTTTTCGATGTCCTCCGGCAATCCTACCTGATACGATTCTCACACCGTGCAGCAACTCTCCATAAGAGGACGTACAAGCGTAGTGTAGTAGTTTAATAGACCTGTTGCATTTTTCTCAGTGTTCCTGTTGTGCCGTGCGTTCATACAGCGCGGTCGCCGCACGTAAGACGAGGCCACGGCCTTCTCGAGCTTCCGAGTGCCAACGCTCCGGTGGCAGCAGCGCGGCATACTTCAAAGTGCTCACAGTGGGAACGCCACAAGAGATGCAGCAGTCATACCGCAGGAGTCGACGGAGCTAATCAGGATGCAGCCCCACGTGATCAAGTGGCGTCGTCGCGGCCCATAAGAGGAGTCGTCTGGTGGGCGTCCTCGAGTACGGAGCACGTCTCTCAGTTGCGATGCTGTTACTGTGATAGTGTTTACGGCACATGAAATTTGGCTACGGACCTGTACACGAGTGGTTACGCCGACTTAATGGTTCAATTGGCTCTGAGCACTATGGGACTTAACATCTGAGGTCATGAGTCCCCTAGAACTTAGAACTACTTAAACCTAACTAACTAAAGGATATCACACACATCCACGCGCGATGCAGGATTCGAACCTGCGACCGTAGCGGTAGCGCGGTTCCAGACTGGCTACGCCGAGTTATATTTCACCTTGCTTTCAGAATAAATCTTCTAAGTTGTAATTAATTGGTAGTTTATACATGGAACACCAAAGCTCTGACAATAAATCGCGGGCTTTGATTTGCCTTACCCACACCATAATCTGTAAGATCGTTTCATCTTAAGTTATTCGTAATTGTAATCACTACGAAGTTAGTTGAATTTATAGCACTTAGATTTGTATGATTCATCGTATAACCGACATTTAGCGAATTTCTTTTGGTCCTCATGTGGATACGTCTACACTTCCAGTGATTTATAGTCAATTGTTACTTTTCATACCTAACAGATACCTTGTCTAAATCGTTTCATAATTTGTTTCCATCATCTGATGACTTTATATGACAGTAAACGAGAGCATCGTCTGCATACAATCTAAGAGGGCTGCTCAGATTCTGTCCTAAATCGTTTATGTAGATCAGGAACAGCAAAAATATGTTCAGATGTGTGTGAAATCTTATGGGACTTAACTGCTAAGGTCATCAGTCCCAAATTATCCAAAGGACAAACACACACACCCATGCCAGAGGGAGGACTCGAACCTCCGCCGGGACTAGCAGGAACAGCAGAGGGCCAATAACACTTCCTTGTGCGATACCACATTTGACTTTTGTTTTACTCTGTCACTTTCCGTCTATTACTGACATGAAATCCCGAATCCAGCTGTATAACTGAGACGATACTCCGTAGCAATGCAGTTTGATTAGAAGTCGCTCGAGAGGAACGGTGTCAAAAACCTTCTGTAAATCTAGAAATATGGTACTAATTTGAGATCTCTTATCGACAGCATTCATTCCATCATGTCAATAAAAAGCTAATTGTGTTTCACAAGGACTATCTTTCCTGAATCTGTGTTGTTTGTCAATAGATAGGTTACTCTTTTCTTCTTTTTTTGAGGTAATTCTCAATGTTCGGACACGACATTTGCTTCAGAATCCGACTGCAAATCGACATAAGTGATATGTTCTGTAATTCAGCGGATTACTCCTATTTCTTTTTATTGGGTACTGGTGTGATCTGCACACCTTTCCTGTCTTTAGTATGGATCATTCGTCCACCGACCGCTTGTATGTTACTGCAAAGAATGAAGCTGTTACATCAGCATACTCTGAAGGGAACCTAACTAGTATATCCTGGACCTAAGAACATGCCTTAATTGAATTATTTTGGCTGCTTCACTACACCGAGGACATCTACTTATAAGTTCAAATGTTGGCAACTGTTTTTGTTTCGAGTTCTGGATCATTTCGTCTTATTTGGTGAAGGAATTTCGGTAAACAGTGTTTAGTAACTCCGCTTTAGCGGCACTGTCATCGGTAACATAACCACGGTCAACGGGCAGTGAAGGTACTGATTATGTCTTAATGCTGGCGTGCTTTACACACCACACGGATCTCTATAGATGCTCTGCCAGATTCTGAAACGTGGCCTAAATGACATCTCGAATCCTGCATCTTACCACGCTAAATAACTTCTTATGAGGAGTAATTCAGCTCCTTGATGCGCCTTTTTTTTCTTTATTGAGTTTCGATTCCGGCTCGCAGCAGCTTAGTATGCTGCTCCTAAGCCTACAGAATTGGTTTTTAAAAGGGGAAGATAATAAATAATAAAAACAGGCGAGAAAATCGGAGACTTAAATGGTAACATGGCGGAAAAAATAGGAAAAAGGGATGATAATGCTAATAAAATACATACGAAGCAGACAGTTAAATTTAGACAGACAACTAAAAAAAAACGGCGACAGTCCGGTTTCTATTCGCAAGAAACATAAAATTCACACCCAGCGACAGCATGATTTCTTTTCGCAACACTGAACATTCACTTGAACACTGCACTAAAATGTTGGCAAATATGACATACCACAGCCGAGGGCAGGTGGGGGGAACCTAGACAGATGATGGGAAAATAAAACGGGGGGAAGGAGAAGAAAAACGAAGGGGGGGGGAAGGGGGGAAAGGAGTCGATGGAGGATGGGGACCCATAAGAAGGGGTGGTTTGGGCGGTGCTGAGCAGACGCGACAGGGAGTGGGGAAAGGCAGAGGAGGGGAATACAAAAGAACTCGGGGGGAGGGGGAGAAGGGAGGTAGGGAGAGGGTAGATGGGGAAGGGGGGAAAGAGGGAGCCCAGGGAAAGGATGGAGGAAAGGAGGGGGAGTGAGGATCAGAGTTGATAGGAGGAATAAATGGAGGGAGAGGGCTTGATGCGCCAGAGTCGATGCGAAATTAATGAAGAATTGCGCAAAAGTGTTGAGGAAGCCTTTGTAAGTACATATTTAGAGATGCTACGCAAGATGTCCAGGAGGATATGGGGATGCATATATCTCTGTCTAGTTCACGATAGCGCACATACAGATCCTCTGGATGCCTACTTTTCACTATTATGTAAGTGGGGGAAAGTCTTGTACTTAGAGGGTAGCGTATAGCAGTCTAGTGACAGATTCCAGAACCTCATGAACAAATGCACGCTAGAGACCCCCACAAGCTGTATCCGCCATTTTGTACAGTTTTTGTTGTTGTCAGGCGTGAGATTGTGTTTTGCGCAGCATTTGTAAGTATTTCGCGTTCTACACATTTAAGAGCAGTATAATATTTTAAAGTTGTTTCGAATAGTTAATAATTTTCAGGGACAAATTTTGTAGTGAGTAAAGCGCAATATATTTTTAGATTTAAATAAATTCCGGACAGTTAATCCATAGTTTATATATCATACAGCAGCTTCTGTAGTAGTGAGTAAAGTGCTATATATTTTTAGATTTAAATAACTTCCGGACAGTTAATCCATAGTTTATATATCATACAGCAGCTTCTGCCTTCAAACAGAAGAAGGTCTGTGACCACGGAACAAATGAGCTGAGTTTAATATCTTAACAATTATATGGAAATTTGTATTAGTGTCCAATTGCTTGTATTTCAGAATGTATTTAACTTGATAATACTTCTGCTTAATTTTAGCTGGCTTACTGATTGCTGATGTGCAATAAGGTAATAACGTAACAGATAGGCGATTACATATAGTACTGGCTAAATTTTCTCGACTGCAACGCTAGTAAATTTAAACCGAATGTTTCTTCATAGGTAATGATCAATGATGTACCTTGGAACATGTTTTCACGTTTGGGAGACCTTAATTTTACGGAATTTCCCAGGTACCATGTATATAAGGGACGTCGCCACCTCACTGAACCGTATGTGGCTCGCGTTCTTGCCATTCATAACTTGGTGTCTTGTGATAGCGGTAATCGCGTCTCGTTTCCTTCTTGTGTTAATGGCACCACTGTGTTTGGTAGTATTGTTTGTCCGCGAGTGGCAGCAGCAGCGGTTATCGATAGCCAGTGCTGTGGTAGTGTGTTTGGTGCGAGCGCTTTATTTCCGGGTCGGCGTGTGTGTGAGGCAGTTTGGCTTCGGACGGAGCAGCGAGGACGTCCGCAGGGCGAGAGCAGGCTGGCACTACTCGCCGTGTGCAGGCACTGTCCGACCGAGGGGCTGTAGCCGACGACCGAACCCAGGACGTTTGAAGTTGAGAGAACCTTATCCAGTAGCGAAACCTCCACTGTTTGAGATCTCACTGTTGTTCGCGTGTTGCTGCTCCCTGGGTCGGTGAGTCAAACCGCAACAACTGGAGTCTGTCAGGTTGGCGGAAGCTATTAGACGCCTTCTACTGCTTGATATTAGTTTGAATGTGGTGTTATTATTGGTGAAGTGCAACCAGCGGTATCTTACTGCCTAGTGGCCGCTAACGCCCCAGTTACCTGGTTTAGAGGTTAGCGTATTTTGCAGCAGTGCACTTATCCTCGTCTTGCCGATGCTGTTCAGCATCGCGTGTAAGTTGACAGCTTCTTTGATTGGCTTATGGATAATTGTTTTCCTTGTCTACCTTGGTTACAGTGGTTCCTTCTGGAGATGAAGTGCTGTCTGTCACTTCGCCCTCACCTGAAATATTCCATCGTTGTACTGGTTTCCTGGCGTTAGCTGGATTTGGTAAGAGGGTTCATTGGCGTTTAAGCTGCCTCTAGCTTCAGTTGCCCTCCTTGGGTGAACATTACTCTTGGGTGCCAGTCTCACTGCTTACACAGTTGTAGTGACCTTCCTCAGCTCGATCCGTGGAGCACTGTCTGTGGATCACTCTGCCTTACTCGGTGAAGTTGTCGTAATTCTATAAAATTTAACTTAATATTTTAACATGTAGTTGCCTTCCTCACTTGTAATTCCGGCCTGCAGCCTTTAATTGTTTGTAACATTGCTTGCGGCTTTCAGCTGACAAATAATTTTCAATTCTGTCTTGATAAGGCCTTCAGCCATCACTACAGCTTATTACAGTTTGTTAAGATTGTTTAAAAAGGGTTTTAATATTTTTTAACATGTAATTGCCGTCCTCACTTGCAATTCAGGCCTTCTCAAATTGCTTGTGGCTTTCAGCTGACAAACAATTTTCAATCTTGTCTTAATAATAAGCTCTTCAGCCATAACTATAGTTTGTTATTGTTTATTAAGATTGTTTCAAAAAGGTTTTAGTAGTTTTAACGTGTAGTTGCCTACCTAATTTGTAATTCAGGCCTTCAGCCATTGAGTATTCCGAAATTCCTTGTGGCCTTCAGCCGACAAATAATTTTGAATTCTTTCTTAATCAGGCCTTCAGCCATTAATTGTTTGTAACATTGCTTGTGGCTTTCAGCTGACAAATAATTTTCAGTTCTGTCTTCATAAGACCTTCAGTCATCAGTGTAGTAAATTCCTTTATAATGATTGTTAAAAATTATTTCCTCAAATAAAGCGTGTGTGTTTACTGTAGCCAACGGTACCTGATTGTGGCACCATCCACATTTGTTGCCTTATCCCGCCTCTCCCTGACTACCAGATCTCACTCACGCTTACAGGACCCAAAGGGGCACCTGCACATGGTTTGACAGCTGATGGTCACGTCACTTTGCCGGGGCTGCCAGTATCCTCCTGTGCAATCTATTGTACAGCAGGTGGCAGACAGTACTTGCGCGCATTGATTGCATGTCTGTTGCATTATTTTGTGAGCAGGTCTGTATGCTGTGCTATGCGCCATTTGAACAGTTTACGAGTTAATTTCGTGTCTGCTCAAATGTGTACTGCATTATTTAGGAGTTTGCATGTCTGTACTGAAATTATTTCGGTAATTTAGGAGTTGTTTGCTTGTCTGCAGAGCATTATTTAGGAGTACTTTACAGGTCTATGGGCTGTGTGGTGTCACCCAAAGCATGTCAGAGCATTTGTTCTGTATCAGTGTGATAAATATACTCTATCCATAAATAAATTGTTCCAAAATAAACAAAGTAAACTCCTTCCTTACTCTCTGCAGCAGCCCAGCGCAGGCTGAGTCATTTCTGCGCCATTTTCCACCTCCAGACCACCGTCTTGGATTACATCACAGGAGGGATGACAGCAGCCTCTGGTGGCAGTACTGTGTACTAGGCCAGTTGGACTCTAGATCTCGTGGTGGAGACACTGTCTGCAAAATAAAGACTTATGTCCACCACAGGCAGAGTCCTTTTCCCGCCATTTCCCCCACCCCGGACCATCATCTTGGATTATGTCACGGAACGGACAACAGAACTCTCTAGTGGTTTACTGTGTACTAGACCCAGACCTCATGGCAATATTGTGAACCCCATATATGAACATAATGGCGATTCAGTTTGCTGGATACATGAAATATTGCATCATTGGAGAAACAAATCTTCTTCAGAATGTAATTTCTTACGTCAGTGTTGCCTAGCATGTCCATCGCAAGCTGTTTGCACTAAAATTTGTACATAGGCTTTAATACCTGAAGCAGTTTGCACATTGTAGGGATGTAGCTGTAATCTCTTATACAAGACATTGTACACTACTGATCACCTCATTGCCTACTCTCTGACCATGGTATGCATTGATTTTGTCAGAGTCATTGCAAACGCCTGCTGTACCTTGTCCACGTTGTCATCTGAAAGAGATGGGCAGTTCGTCTTCGTTTTATGGCGAAAGCTACCTGTTTCCATAAAAGATATACTCGTACGCCAAGCCAGAATATTTGGCCGGGGTGGTGGTTTCCTTTCATACTATCTTCGAAACTTTTATTGCACTTGAATATCGGACGTTGTCATTATAAAGCAGGCCACAAATTGAACTTTCTGCTATGGCGTACACATTTTATTACCTTTTATTACGTCTTCAGGTTCAGTTTTGCGTCAGAATTGCATCAGCTGGAAGGATAAAATCTTTATGTTTGATCTTTCCACAAGCTGAAAGCCATTTATTAATATCTAGTATAGTTCCTAAGTTATTAAAGTTTAAATCATATAGATAATTTATGGACACCCTGAATATTAAAGTAAATTCCCACAACCTGTGTGCATTCCTCTTCATCTTGGAATAACTATTGCAACCAACATCCATTTCAACCTGCTTACCAAATCGTGTGCTAGCATCCTTACCTATTTATAGTTACTTCGTTTCAAGCGCTACTGTGTGTCTTCTATACAGGGTGAACATTAATAAAACCGGGAAACTGCAGGGACGGTTTAAAGATCTTGGGAACGGCACTGGAATTGATCTTCAAGCATGACAAAGCGTTCTTGACATCATCAATTCAGGAGTCCGTGTTCAAATGTTTCTCAAGTTCGTAATTACGTTAGAAGTTGATGAAGGCCAGCTTCGGAACTTTCTTATGGGAGTAGAAATGGGTTCTTCTTTCTCTTCCTCCATGACTACACTATTTAGCTTCTGACGAAGAGTCTGACAAATATTTTCTATCTTCTCTTCAGGCAGTACTAAGAGTTCCTTGAAATATGGATGAAAAACGGTAATCATGTAATGAGAATCCTATAGTTCGTTAACGACTTTTGGTTTTAGATACATTTCTGTACATCCTTTCAGCAATTTAACTTCCTCAATACCATCTTCGCTTTGGCATGTACCTTGTAAACTAAATGACCACGTCACCACAGAAGACAGGATCGGTTCCGTTTCGCCCTCCAGGTCATTTGTGGCCTCTTGAAAAGGTTCAAAGAAATTAATTACGCCCTACATTATATTGGGCTGATACGAAGATATCATTTTCTACATTTTTTCCAAACAACAATTTGACACTCTCATTTTTCTGTGAATGAAACAAATGCAATACATCAAGTAGACATTATATCATTTCGTTTCATCATTTTAATGTAATGCATTTTTCTCAACTCGCCCCCAAACAGGAGCATTTCTAAGCACTGCCTGTATGAATTCATAAATGTCAGGCAATTCTTTACTGAGCAACTTATCCAATGTGTGCCTTAGCGTTGTGTTTACACAATGCACTGCTCGTCGCAGACGTTGTGGGGTTGAAGAGCTTTCACAATAGAATACAGAAATCACCAACCACCAACAAAAACATAAGATCAGCCTATATCGAAAACACACATACGCAGACACAACACTAGACAACTTATCATGCCATCCTACCACACAGAAACATGCTGCTTTTAAGTCGATGCTACCCAGAGCAAACTGTCTTAACTTAGATGAAAACACCCTCAACAATGAGATAGATACAACAAAGACCGTTGCCATAAACAATGGCTACACAGCCAAAACAATTGACGATTTAGATTGACAAATACACAAAAGTTAGGCAACGAATGCCCACACTGTGGACGAAGAGAAAATATTTGGCAGGATCACGTACTTGGACCCCATATCACAAAAAATTTCTAACCTTTTAAAAAAAACAATGTAACTGTTGCATTCTCTACCAATAATATGGTAGGAAACTTACTCGTCCCTGATATAAAGTAAAATACACAAACATACATCAACAGTGGAACGTACAAAGTTCAAATGGTTCAAATGTCTCTGAGCACTATGGGACTTAACATCTGAGAACTTAGAACTACTGAAACCTAAATAATCTAAGGACGTTCCCGAGGTAGGATTCGAACCTGCGTCCGTAGCGGTCACGCGGTTCCTGACTGAAGCACCTAGAACCGCTCGGTCACAGCGGCCAACACTATACAAAGTATCATGAACCAGTTGTCCTTCGTACCGTGTACGGAAAACAGACAGAAACTTCAAAACTCATTTTCAGGAACACGTAAATTCTTTCTGTTTTGTTTGGCAGGAGAGCCAACACCATGTTACTAGAAGGAGGCCGAAAGGCACGCGTTTTAGCTCACGCAGGCTGGCGTGAGGTCTGGAACAGGACAAGGAAATCAGAATTTAGAAAAACGGACGTAGCTGGTGGAATACTTAACTTTAATCCATTAATGAAGAACGTCGGTCTTGACGGTACATGATTCACAATATCAGTAGTAACTGATAATGGCGCCTTGCTAGGTCGTAGCAAATGACGTAGCTGAAGGCTATGCTAAACTATCGTCTCGGCAAATGAGAGCGTATGTAGGCAGTGAACCATCGCTAGCAAAGTCGGCTGTACAACTGGGGCGAGTGCTAGGAAGTCTCTCTAGACCTGCCGTGTGGCGGCGCTCGGTCTGCAATCACTGATAGTGGCGACACGCGGGTCCGACGTATACTAACGGACCGCGGCCGGTTTAAAGGCTACCACCTAGCAAGTGTGGTGTCTGGCGGTGACACCACACTTTCAGGCTCAACCTATTCGAAAAATGAGTTGTTGCACAACATATATTGTAAACGAAACATGTCATCAACATTCTAGAAAACAATTTGGTAGTACTACATAAGGAAGACACTAAATCTGTTAGAACAACTGGAGATATACCTCCACTAAATCAAAAAACCAGTGTGTGTGTTAAATGAACAAACAGATTTCGCAAGCCACGTTTATTTCAGTAACTGTAAAGACCTAGTCTAAAGTTATTCGCTGCATAAGTCAACTGTTTAATAATCAGATCTGTAGTAGTACGGATAAATTCATCTTTGATCACACCATGTGCAAAAACATCTGTGAATCGTTTACTAACATGCGCGCAAATGTGCCTCTTGAGTGAAATGATATGCACGAACGGGATGGAGAAAAGAATGTATGATGGTGCTAAAACGTTAAAAACGCTGTTGTTGGATTATGTGGTAAGTTTACACTGTTCATCTTTTCCACTATTTGGCAAATATTTTCCGCGTCTGACTTACGAAAATTCATAACCTAACATCAAACTTTTTCATGACAGGAATATTCATTTCGCCTTATTCAAGAGCGAAAATAAAGCATATGTTTAGACAAATATCACGGCATAAGTGTATATTTTCATTTTTATAATTATATATTTTATGAGTTTTGGTAGGGGTGGCTTTAAATATTGTGGGCTAGCATGAGACTTTTAATTAACGTATACCGCGATAACACTCGTACGGACATCGGCTGCCCCGAAGTACGTACGATATATATATATATATATATATATATATATATATATATATATATATATATATATAAACTCAGCGCGAGGCTCACCGCCTTCTAATAAATAGTTTACGTGAGCGCTGCTATTTAGAAAAGAAAATATGCGTATTCTTACGCAAACTGTAATTATTAATATGGGTCTCAGGGGCTACTGGTTATTTATGTACCAAATTACATAATGATTAACTGAGATATTGCTGAATGTAATGATTTTCAATATTTCTTATTCATTATTTGCAAAGCAAAACTGGAGAGAATCTCATCTGCCGTTAGGCTGCCAAAATGAAACATACTGAACTCATTCAGTGCTGTGAATTTTGGTAACTGAAATTAATTTTAACTTCGAAATTAATTAAAGATCAAAATTGAGAAGTCTCTCGCATTTACATTTAATATTATGACAGGAAATTTTAATTAAATAATACAGTCAGCCTAATGGCCGACTAAATCCTGGTAGGGCAGATGAGCTCGCTGCACTTCGAAGTTCTGTAAAGGCTTTGTTGATTATAATTGATGGTTGCAATCATGAGAGGTGACAACTAAGTCAATAATACACACATTCTAGTAACAATTTCTATTATATTTTTCAAAATTACAGATAAAACTTACGTTAATTATCAGACAGTACTACAGTGGCGGCCTACCGCTAGACGAAACAAAACAGGAGAGTCAGTTCAATCAAAGAATTGTCTCTGATCTTCATGGCCTATGTTACACAGAGATTGTACCAAAAAAACTGTGTTTTGTTAATTACATTGATATTTGTGTTTCGATAATAATAACTTATGTTCTTTACTATTTGTTATACATCGCGCACACGTACACAGTCTTGAAATAATTTATAATTCACATATCTCATGTTCTGAGGCATCAAGGGATCACCAATTTAGTATTGGAGGGCAGCGTGGAGGGTAAAAATCGTAGAGGGAGACCAAGAGATGAATACACTAAGCAGATTCAGAAGGATGTAGGTTGCAGTAGGTACTGGGAGATGAAAAAGCTTGCACAGGATAGAGTAGCATGGAGAGCTGCATCAAACCAGTCTCAGGACTGAAGACCACAACAACAACACAACAACATATCTCATGACAAAAACTTCCTTTCCCTTTCTCCAAATGTCCATTTATGTGACATACCGTCACACAAGTTAAACCTGATGATGGACCCACAGGGTCTGAAATGCATCTACTTAATAAAACACGAAAAGTTGTGACTGAAGGCTTTTTTTAAAATTCATACTTCCAGTGTACTGAAGACAGTCACGTCTGAAGCTGCAAAATTTGCATAAATTAAATTAATTTTTCATATAACTTTATGAGAACATTTTCACTCGTTTTTGAAACGTCGCTGTCAGGACGGGAGTCGTGCATCGCGCCACGTTTACCCGCCCGAGCTCGGTTCAAATGGATCTAAGTAATATGGGACTTAACTTCTGAGGTCATCAGTCCCCTAGAACTTAGAACTAGTTAAACCTAACTAACCTAAGGGCGCCACACACATCAGTTCCCGAGGCAGGATTCGACTCTGCGACCGTAGCAGCCTCGTGGTTCCGGGCTGAAGCGCCTAGAACCGCCGGCTCCGAGCTTGGCAGCGGCCTGCCTCTGTGTGCTATCGCCGGCACCGTGACTGGCGGCAACGGAGTGCGCGGGCCACGGTGCGCTGTCGAGGCCCGCGGCTCTTTCGGGGTACCTGGCCCAGCCCAGATGTCAACAGGGGTGGGCGCAGCCAGGAGGCAGGCGGCGTCGGGGAGGCGGCAATCACTGGCTTCCTGAACCATCTGCACGCCTATGAGAATGGTGAAGGTTTGATACGGTAGGAACTGCGAGTTGTTGATTCTTTACAGAGAAAAATAACCCCTATGTAAAGTAATTAAGCGCTGTTTAAAATTACTTCCCATTTTATTTTTATTTATTAGGATGTCTGTCTCAAATATTTGTGGCTTGTTTGCCGCATTTTCAGCACCCACAGAATTTTTAGAATAATGTATCCTTTTCATCGCTGGTCTATTTCGCCACCTCTGAATCTCAGATGCGGCTATGTATTTCCCGACATCGTATTCTGGCGTTGCATTTCCTGAGGGCCTTGTCTCTCAAATCTTCATTCCGATTTTGATTTTCGTTATGAAGGTTCCCTTTTTCCTTTCCCCACTATGAAAATCATTATTACAGTATCTAGTTTTCCAAGAACTCTTCACTGGAATTTGTCGGACTGTGGGCGAGTTCCCATTGTAAAAATTCCGCTACTCGTATCTCTAGCGTTGTAATCTCCGTCGACGCTCCGAGCGGACGATTTATATCCGGTAGGCCGGACGTGGTGGCCTGGCGGTTCTAGGCGCTTCAGTCTGGAACCGCCCCACCGCTACGGTCGCAGGGTCGGATCCTGCCTCGGGCATGGATATGTGTGATGTCCTTAGGTTAGTTAGGTTTAAGTAGTTCTAATTTCTAGGGGACTGATGACCTGAGAATTTAAGTTCCATAGTGCTCAGAGCCATTTGAACCATTTTTTATATCCGGTAGTTTAGCCAGTACGCGCTCACAAAAATCCTGCGCCAACCCACTTCCGTGTTTCGAACTTGACCAATTTAGGAACTTATCCTGAAGTCGCGTTTGTCTTGATTCTCTCAAGAATTTGTCCAGGAAATAGCTGTCCAACACGCCGTTGGTAGCAAATATAAATGTCTTTTAGTGAACTTAGTTTTTGCGTCTTCCAACATTCCTCTCACAAAATCATCTTTACATGTAGCATGAAAATCAACACGAGGATATTTTCCATCATTTGTAAAACGTTTTCCTGATTTAACTCGTGGAACACCTATCACAGTAGTAGCCTGAATCGCTGCTAAGAATTTAATTCAGCCCTCACTTCTTTAAACTGCTGGTCATGCTGCACAGCTGCCTTCTTTAACCTCGATTCAAAATGTTCTCTACTTTTTAAGCAACTTCTCTTCAAGTTCTACTTCTCTACCTCACAAATTTTTAACCGATTTAATGGTGACTTTCTCAAGCGTATTTTGCCTCACTATACAATCCTTAATATCGCACCAAGCTCGTCCAGTATATTTTGCAACTTTACCCTGAAATCTTTTTTATACTGTGTCGACAAGGCTGTTAACCAGGCCAACCTCCTCAGAAATTATGCTCATGTCTGTTCTTATAACTTCTAATTTTCTATCAAAACGTCTTTAATCTCCGATTTAACTTTTTCCAACCCAGCTTTTACATTTCCATTATCTGAACTATCAGAAGTTCCCTGTTACATTTTTGTAGTCAATGTCCTTATATTAGCTTGTATTTCTAACAAAATTTTAATTAATCGTGACAATGTACCGTCTGAAAGCCTACAACCGCTCTCTGAGTTTGGAGTACTTGCCCCACGAAAATCGTCCCTATCAACATCCCCACTGATTTTGGACTAACTGGCCCACTAAGATTATTTGAACTGCACATGCTGCGTGACTGCTTGATCGTTGGAACCTCGATCACTGCCGGTAACTCTGTGGGTTCACACATACTAACACTATCGGCGCAAGTACTTAACTTGTCGGCCGTGCTGTCTGCTTCTGCTTTACTGCTGCTGACGCAGCAGTCGACGCTGATTAACTCAAGGTCTCCGCTGCTGCCGGCCGTTGCAGACCCGAATTCAGCACGCCCCTGCGTAGACCTCTTCTTCTTTCTTGAAGTTCTGCGGCGAACTGCCCCACATCTAATTTTTGCTGCCGATCCTCACGCAAGAAACTGCTGCACATTCTTTTTCTCGGAGCCCCCACGCAAACTGTCTATCATGCAATAGATCTGGATCACGGAATATTGTAGTATTAGAATTGCAGTTGTAGTTATAAAGGAATTAAATTCATATCCCGGAGAAAAACGCCTAATTGTGACTGTACCTAACAGCCACAGCCGAGTAGTGGCTCTTCTAAACAGCATCCCACACGAGGAAACCACTTGGACCTTTACTGGTGGCTACTCGTACTGTAGGTACCTGGGCTACGCTCCGCTCTCTTTCAAAAGAATAGCTCGATGTAGTTACAGGGTCGACTCGACACTCGGCTGCTTTCATACCCGCAGATAGTTCGCTGCAGATAATAACGTGCAGCTGTGACCCTGCTGCCAAATGGTCTATGAATTGGCTACAATCGAAACTTAATAAACCACACAGAAATATGAAATGAAAGATAAATTATTAATTTAATAACATGTGTTCTATTCTAACGCCTGTAATTGATTTAGACGACAGAGAATTATGTTGGATAACGTTCATTCAAGAAAAGACATCTAAAATAAACTGCAAGTGGTCCTACGATATTCAGTTAAAATACAGACAATAAACACCTTTATCAAAAGCACTAAAACTATGTTGAGAGCGTTACAAGAATAGTAGCAAAATACCCAAACTAAATGGTAATCAAAGTTACTCATTTCGTAGTCACAATACACGAAATATTCACCAGTTCAAAACAGTTCAGAGCACAAAATGATGATTCACACATTAATACACTTGATACAAAGAACAAGAACTCATAATATATCTATTCTCAGTTCCATAAATCAAGCGGTAAAAACAAAGTCCTACACTGGAGCACATTCAGATCTCTCGAAATACGAAGCCCCTTCAGAAGTTGAAGTACAGTAACGGTCGTTCACTGCTCAGAAGCAATCACCTAGACGCCAGAATCGTGCACATTACTCTAGATAGGTCTGCCTTCTCCCAGAACTCTTCAAAAAATGTGTCCAGAATCGCTCTCTTGAGCTCTTCACTCAAAATGTCCCAGTCTGCAGTTGACCCCCGTAGTGTTTCACTGCTGTCTGCTTTTCCATTGGCTGAAGGCCATCCCCACCAAAAATACATCGTTCTTAGTGTGCTACAGACATGATTTGGCTCAGATTGATCGCTACTTGGACTAAACTATTACGTTACAACAATATTTAAATAAAGAAATCTCATAAACATTCGGTTGCACTCAGTTCATTTACATTAAATATAAGCAAACGTTGGTTCTTAAATAAATAAGCCAGCAGTCTTGTACATGTTTACTCACCGTAAACGACAACAGATTGTCATTAAATATTATTTAAACAATTATTTATGCCTTCTTGTGAGAAGCATCTTTTTGTTCTCTTTTCAGTTGTGGTGCCTGTTAACAAATATGATAGACCACTTCTAAATTTGCACAGTTTCTTAAAAGCACTTGCAATCAGTATTTAAATAAAGTTACTGAAAAAATAGTAAACTGTTCATCAAATAACGATATAAGCATGACAATATAAGGTATTACTGCTGTTTCATTTGCTATGTGATTGTGGAGGATACAATGTTCCGAGAAACATTTATATCATGAAACTTGCGTAAAAGGCATCATAAATCAATAAATAAAATAGATATAGATATGTAGCATTCAGGGATGATAGCATTAGTATAACGTTATCATCTGAGATATCGTTTTTAAATTCAGAACATCATTGTGAAAATGTTTTCCCTTCTGAAATATTAACTTTCGTAGTTCTAAACATATTGAAATACTGTTGCGTTATTGAATTGCCTCATTTATCTGAGAACATTGGTCCATTTAGATTTGCTATAATACTTAATAAGAATTATTGTAGACCGTCAAAGAGCTGTAAGAAGATTTCAGCTTGTGTGAGACTCCACCTTGTCTGGAAACATTGTCTCCTGCACAAAGGCCATTGAAGCAACAGCTGTTAAATTTCCTGTACTGGACCTCTCCCTATTTCTGGCGATTCTGCTAATCTTTGCACTTGGACTTGCTCACACCGGTCACTTAGGCAGAAGATGGAACTACGGTGACATGCAATGATACCTGGACCTACTAACGTTCAGCCGGCCGAAGTGGCTGTGCAGTTAAAGGCACTGCAGTCTGGAACCGCAAGACCGCTACGGTAGTTCTAAGTTCTAGGGGACTAATGACCTCAGCAGTTGAGTCCCATAGTGCTCAGAGCCATTTTTGAACCTACTAACGTTCAGCCATACAACAAATTTGTCTGTCATCGTGCCAGTGATGAATGGCTCATTAGCTCGCCTAAATACGCATAACATTACACTGTGTACCAACTCGTACATTAAATTGGAAATAATTTTGCTGAAGTGTTACTTTGAGAAGTTGTATAATTCCATTGTCCTTCCGTTGGTAGTTTGTTATGAGTCATGAAATTGTGTTCTATAATACCTGTTGTTTTTGTGTAGGTATGTTAGTATAGTTTTGATATGTTAACACAATTAACAATTGGACATCTAGGAGCCAAGGGCTTATGTGTCTTTAATTACCCATAAAGTGTTGGACTTTTTGGTTTCATTAGAATATTTGTTTTCTTTTTGTATTCTGATAATACTGAGTTGGAATTTTTCATTCTATCGATCTGTTGCATGGTACATGTGTTACCAAACAGCTCTGACCCACTCAAAGCATTAATCCACATTTGGACAGCCCGTTTCTCGCAACATGAGTGGGCACACTGCGTACTTTGTACACATGTCTCAAATAGCTGTATTTATGTTAACAAGGTAAACATGCATGTGCCAATCACATTTTAATCTAAATTAAATGCAATAACGATAGAATAAACGTACATTATATGAGCTGAATCATTGTTTATTTCACAATAATATATTGAAGTTTCATTATATCTCTCTTTCCCCACCTGCAAGTCTCACAGCAATGTCCCACTCGATGCATTAAAGGGTAAAGTTGCATCAGATCGGAACCGCTTATTTGATTACAAATTATCTCGTTGGTAACTGCCTCATTATGGGATTGTGCTATGGATTATTTTCTTGTTCGCATCACAAATTTTGCTAGTATTGTTTCTCTGTTTTATTATATGTTATTTCTGCTCAGTTGGATCTATGACAACACAATTTATCACTGTATTAGTTGAGCAATAATGAAGGAACTGGTAACGGCTGACAACTGTATAACAACAATGGAGCGATACAAGACAATGATATTTGTGGTTGGCACACTTAAACAGGTTTAAACAGTGCAGTTTCGTCGGATACCATCCAGTCGCTTATTTGATTAATAATTACCTAGAAAACAATGGCCTCATTGTGGGATTGCTATGTTACCTCACAGTCTGGACCATTTTCTCGAACAGATCGTATTTTTTTCTCACCTAGTTCACTATTTATATTATCGCTGCTCAGCTGGATGTATGGCAGCAAAAATTAACACTGTGTTAGCTGAAACAACAATGGAGGAATAGATATGGGCTCATGAGTATAGCACAAGAATGAAATGGTAGAAGATAGTTTTACTTGTGCATGGTGTACCTATACACAAGCAGGCCTCCTTGAGGTTAATAGTGTAACAAAATAATTTATCTCATAAGGTACCCTTAAATCAATAACAACATTTTCTGTAAACTCTGATCAAGTATCAGACAGTGGCTAATTTG
The DNA here is from genome assembly GCF_023864345.2 of Schistocerca serialis cubense. Lineage (NCBI taxonomy): Eukaryota > Metazoa > Arthropoda > Insecta > Orthoptera > Acrididae > Schistocerca > Schistocerca serialis. The sequence continues at coordinate 54,017,469 of NC_064645.1, read as the reverse complement.
TCTTACCCTTCCAGTGAGGTCTGATGTCATCAGCACTCAGACATGTCAGTAAGAAATGAAAATCGTTTATACCCACTGAAAGTGTTGCATACGACTTCATACACAACACAGTGGTAAGAACAGATGGGCTACAGAGTAGTGGGGCAACTGTAAAGCTGGATGGAAGCAGAAATTATTAGAAAACAAGATAACAGAGTAAATGGAAGATTTACTCAAGCTGTTTTTCTCCAAATGAACAAAGACTCGTTACACAAAATGCAGCAAGAAATAAAGTCCAGGTCTCAATGTTAACAAGGATGAGGCTCTCTGTACTTAGCACGAACCATGGTGGCTCCTACATAGTGTCATGTACTGACATGTGAGTGGGCACTGTGGCTGCTGCCAGCTATCCTATATTGCATTGGCAGAGGGCGCTTGTAATGCAGAGCCAGATCATGCACAACTACTGTTGGTGTCTGATGGAAACTCGCAATTCAATTGCCTAGTTTGGCACCTCTGGGCAGGATCAATATATGATGCCACAGAAAATCTGAAGTAGTGCACCCCAATACCATCTCCATCCCAGAGATCTAGTAAATTTTTGTGTGATGTTCATAGAACACATGTCAAAATCGGAAGCCCTGACCATACTTTGATTTTTGTTAAGTTAGTATCTGTAGCATTTCTTACTCTGGGATATTTAGAATTAATGGTAGGTATGTAAATGATAATACAGCAAACAATTTCTTCCAAACTGTCATCTGTGAAGAAAAGCTGTAAATACTTGACTTGATACTTGGTGTGTCTTACTTCATCTGTGACTGCTAGTAAATGGTTGACAATATAATGCTGAGCTCTTCCTATTTTCCTGCCTTCTGAATCAGAGGTCAATAACTCCATTACATACCATCTTCCCCAACATAAAAGTCAAATTTATCGATAGTATAAGTTTTGTACAAAGAATGCTTACTTTCAGACTTACAATCACTTTCGAAGTTTGACTCTAGATTACTAAAATCCTCATTAACAAGTTCTTTGTCCAACCATTTCAACAGCTGCTCATGATCAATTAATCTCCTAAAAATAATAAGAAATTAAACTTCATTCAGTAATCAGTGTTGGTAAATAAAAAGATTCATAATTGTGTGATCACTAGGTTGAATAAATGTTCTAAATAAGCAAATAAATAAACAACTTTTCTAAACTTTATTGTTTGTATTTTGTAATATGACCAGGAAAAAAGTGCCTTGCAATACATTGTAAAGAACTGACATTGAACAAACTTTACAAGAATGCACACATAAACAGACACTCATCAGTTCATGGGTTTTGCTGCTTGAGACAATAACGACTATCTTCAATAATTGCCAGCGATTTGTTAAAGATGGAGGTGAACATAGAAAAAGTTGCTTACAGAAATCTTGACTTTCTAATTCACTGATGATTGAAAGTAAAACCAGGGACTCACATTCCACAGTGCCTTTAATGGAGAGCTAAACTGAAAGTTACTCCTGCGACAGTACTTGTGTGTTTGCTTTGAAATCAGTTTTAATCTGTTTAGATGAATGTAATATGAGATACAAAAATCGAACTACACTCTCTACTAACCTATAATTTATGTAAGTAATATCAGTAAGGGAGCTGCATGCACTTTGATAAATTATATGGGGAACTTATAAATGAAAATATTTAATCTGAAGGTTCATAGGAACTGAAAAGCAAGATACAGTAATCCTTCCTTCCTTACTGCTTAACGTAATCGTTTTCATCAGTATTGCCAATATGTAAGCTCTGTGTATTATTTCAAGCAATACAGATGATATAGATGTGGAAATATTTTACTTGAAGGTCCATTGTGCTTCCAAAGTGTGCAAAATAGTACATATTTTGAGAAATAAAACAGTGTAATTTCCATCCACATTTCGAATTTTGGTGGAGATCTATAATTAAACTTGCGTATTACAATGAGAAACTTCCAGTGTGTGTGTGTGTGTGTGTGTGTGTGTGTGTGTGTGTGTTTGTGTGTGTGTGTGCATGCGCTCACAGGGTTTTACATCACGTATCTTTATTACTTGTTGATTTTATTTAATGGTTGATTACAGAAAATACAGTCTTGACAGCATAGTTCCATTTTGTTAAAATTGAAGCAGTTCATTTCCTACTTAACCATGACTAGCCTAACCATTTCTAATAAACGCCCTTAATTTCGAGTTTTCTAACGATTCGTTATCTTCTCCTACTCCTAAATTAGTGATGAAAAAGAACCATAAAAACGTTAGGTTATGTGAGTACACAGCATCAGCATCAACACTCCCCAGTATTTAGATATCATTGTAACACCTAATTGTTTAATATGAGTGTTATACATGAAGAACGGGTCTGAATAATTACAATCAGAGTGCCTCCTTGTGTGCATGTTTGCTAGTACTTTGGTCGGATTTGGATGGGTCATTGGGGCCCAATTTTAAATGTCATCTGCAAGTGATTTCCTTTTAAACAAACGTGTTTATTTTGTGGAAATAACATACTTTAATTCATAATCATGTTTTAGGACCAGTTTGACGAATTTGTATGTGCATAAGTGAAAGATAACACCATGATATTTCAAATAAATGTTGTTGTACTTGATGTAAACATTGTAATATTCAACACAAACGTCGCAGTTTTTGCATCACTGATCTACTTTTGCTGATATTTTAGACTTGTAACAACGCAACATTTAACAAGATTTACAAATTTGAAGGTACATTGTGCTAGCCTAACAATCTGTGGAACAGCGATCGAACATTAGATGTTTGCAAGTGCAGACATCTGTTGGTGATGACAAGCAACTTAAGTCGATTTTATTTCGCGTTTTTGAAGGTTTTAAAAACATTATTTAGAGTAAATCTCATATCCAGCAAGTACATGTTACTACTTCATTAATTACGCTGCATAAGCAAATAGTGGTTTTTAACTATTTATTGAAAATATCTTGCATATATAGCGAATGATGTATGCCATATTTCCCATGAAACTTCCAAATGGAACCAGTAAACCAGCTGAAAACGACTATTATAAGTCAGTAACAACAACACAGTTGTGGTTACTTTTTTAACATGGGATCATTTCACACAAGGTACGTTTCATTTTAGTGTGTGTGTTTTGACGACGTATTTCAGATTAAGAAATACTGCTAATGTAATTTCAGGACAAACAATTTTTGAGGACAGCCTAGATTAAGCTACATAGTCATTGGCTTTCATTTTCATGCATGCTAAAATGCTAGACTCCGATTGGAGGGGAGGGCAGGGAGGTAGTACATTATGCCGTGTGTGTGTATTTGTAAAAAATTAGAAGTAAATTTGTGACACTATGTTATGCAGATAGATTGACTGTATCGTTACTGACTGCTGCTTGAGCTTCACTGATATCTAGAACGACTTGCAATTGATGTGGCTATATTTGCATCTCAACTATCTTAACCTAAACACGAAAACAACGTAAATTGCCCCGAAAAGCAAATTGACAAGACAGACAAGTGGTGCAGGGTGAATAAAACCACGCTGAACACAGAAAAAGCAAAGACAACGTAACCATCGACACCGCAGGAATCTCCTGGAACCAGGTACAAAATATTTCGTAATAACATTAGACTGTAATGCGTTTTTCCATAACCATGCTGAATATGTCAAACAAAAAGGGCCAAAGTTGATTGACTGAACAGGGAGTAAAAATACAAGATATTCACACACGGTAGTCATTCACTACTAGACAATGACTCAGGAGCCCTTCACCTAAAGCTCATGGCTGTCTAACCACTATTAGCAGCCTGAAGCCCAACAAAATTTATTAGCAAAGAGGTATTGGTGGACACCTAGCAGACAGTAAAATCAGTGGGGTACCATCAAACAGAGAATCATGTACAAGTAAAGTAAGGTCCTTTATGGCAACAGAATTCTATCAGGAATATATTTGTTTCATCAACGGTCGGAATGGTTCACAACATCGAAAAAATTCGGAACTGCTGGGTTCCAAATATGAATTATGTGTCTAACCTCCATTGTTTAACAGTCTATCAATACACATGATACCTTGCATTGCACTTTTAAGTCATATCTCATGTTTCCTGTCTTATGACCCACCGAGGAGTAGTGGTCATATCATACCTCGTCCTGCAGTTCACGTTTTGATTTCCTGTGGGCCCACTAAACGGTTTGAGCCAAATACAGTGATTACTCCTTTGAAAAAGCAGACGGGCCATATCGTTCTCAATTTCCTCGAAACAGAATATGTTCCCCATCTCTAATTACCCAGCAGTCAATGGGACATTAAATCCAGATTTTTCTGTCTTTCGATTCGACTGTCACACATTATATGAACATGTTATGCTGCAAAATTGTACTAATTCACATTTATTACAAATGAAAGTCGGTGCTACAAAAAAAAATGTTCAAATGTGTGTGAAATCTTATGGAACTTATCTGCTAAGATCTTCAGTCCCTAAGCTTACGCACTACTTAACCTAAATTATCCTAAGGACAAACACACTTACTTATGCCCAAGGGAGGACTCGAACCTCTGCCGGGACCAGCCGCACAGTCTGTGACTTCGGTGCTACAGTAACACATCACATCACAATAAATATTTACGCAGTAAGTGACGGAAATGAAACCAGACCGGAGCAGGAAAGGCATGGATCATCCATAAACAGCTGCTGCCCTGTTTTCAGAGTTCGGACATGAAGCTTAACATCTTGTCATGGACGAGACGGTGTACGTTCTTGTCGAACAAGACGTGGAAATGGTCGTAGCCCTCTAGCGGTACCACCATCTTCTTGACATTGCTTGGAATCATTCGAATCTGCCGCATACCTTCCTGTGGATGAGAAGAAAAATTACAAATGTGTTTGACGGAATTTCAGTAGTGCATATGACATAATGATGAACGAAAAGCCAGCAAGGTACTTGGGTCCTATCAACTGCGACATTCATGCAAACACCCACGAATGTACACATACTTTATGGCTACTTTTTGTTAGGTAACAGCTAGAACTTCTGAGGTTTTTGAGTAGTGAATCCAAATCTGGCCCCAGTTTCTTTTTCCTCTCATGAATAGTTTTGTCAACATGTAACGACATTATAACCAAGGTAAACGTAGATGTGCAGTGAACGATAACGTTAAGTTTTAAATGTGGACAAAAAAATAACTGAGGTGTGAAAATGAAAAAAATTCTTTATTACCAAAAACTGTGTGCACTCTCACTTAAGATTCCCTTTTCCTACAAGCCTTAGATCACCTAATAGAGTTTAAAAATGAAAATGGGGCTTCGTTATACAGGGAGACTGGTATGCTTTAGCTCCCCACGCTACTCACTCAAGTGCAAGCTTCATCTCCAAATAACTCCTGCAGTCTGTGCCCATTTGAACTGACGTACTGCAGTCGGCCCTTGGTCTCACTCTGCAGTTTATGCTTCCCCGATCCTGACTACCCACATTTTCCATCCAGCAGCGTATTCCTTAACGCCTCAATATTGTCCTATCAATCAATCCATTCTTTTGGTCAATTTGTGCCATACACTCACTTTTATACACTATCATTCTATCTTCTCATAAATTTGCCTACGTGAATGAATCTTTTAACTTCTCGAAAAACAACAATAAAATTGTGTGCCTTTAATGAAAATGTACCAAATGATACAACTGAAACTATAATTATGTATGGTAAAAATAATTAACTTCTGATATGCAGCATAGTATTTTAACAAAAACTTTAAGCTGGAAAATTTAGTATTAATTTTCAGTTTCAAAAACTTGGAAATCTATTTTTTTCTGTATAAATCAAGGCAAATAAACTGAACATGAATGATAGCTTTAAAAATCAAGTAAGTAAACTGACCAGTCATAGTAACAATTATTCACTAAATTAACAGAGCTGAAGAAATAAATCTTATAATATTTCAAAAGCTGAAATTTTGGTAACTAAATATGGTTAAAAGGTTATATTACTTTCAGATGATGAATTTAAAATTACTCTGCCAAATGGCTATAGTAAAATCTTTTTGACAAGACAAAGATGAATTGAAGAAAATTATTCGATTGAATTTCATATATTGAGGTAAAAAAGCAAAATAAAGATAAATCAATTCATGTTATTGAATTTGAATGAATTTCGGATTTTTAAAAATTTTAACTCAGTAAATTTAGTTGTTGAATATTAAATTTGTAACTGCATATTTTGTATTTTTTGAATTAAAAGAGAATTTATTTTGGGTATGTAGATAAATTTTTTAATGTGGGATACTGTAAAACTAAAATTTTGGTTCTATATTGAAAAATTTCAAAATAGATAATTATTATTAATTGATTTGTTAATCGATCAAAATTAAGTAATCAATGAAAGTTATTGATTAACAAAACAGGGAATTTTCGAAGAATATGGGTTTTGGTCCAGGAAACTCATACAATTTCTACTAGAAACATTGTCCAGAAATGTAGTGTTTTCATGTGACAGCCGTTTGAAGACAAATTTGCTAGCAGCAGGCAGTCATGGTGGTCAGTGCTTACATCACATCGGCTGATGTCATTTGACGTCTGCCCTACATGTCTGACCTGGTTTGAGGCTCATTCATGTGTGTGTGAGAGTTAAAACAACATTGTTGATTATGCATTTGCAGGATACACCAATATGATGGTTCTGAATGGTGAAGCTCATGGTAATGGTAGAGCTCCTCATCGTCTTTATCAAGATCATTCTCCACACCGTCCAGATTCATCGTACATCCTTTTCACTACAATTACACAATGGCTTCGTGAAAGGGTACCTTCACTGTCAGCAGGCGTGACTGTGGTGCTCCAAGGACTCACCACACATCCGTGTTGGAAGAGGAAGTACTGCCTTATGTTGAAGGGAACCTTTCAACAAGTGTGTGAGAAATTACGCATGCACTGGATGTTGCTCCCAGCACCGTCTGCTGTGTTGTGGCGGCCGACAACGACATTCATACCACTTCCAACATTCCATACCACCTTTAACATCCACAGAGATGTGACTGAGCCTCAAACCAGGTTAGAAGGGCAGGACAGACATCAAATGACGTCAGCCAGGCCGATGAAAGCATCATACACAGTGACTACCATGTTGTAAACCTACGTAGTAGACTTGTTTCCAAACACCTCTTGCATGGAAAGGGGACATTTACAGACACTGGCTTCCTTTAGTGCTCTCTCAATATACAGATTGAATAACATCGAAGAATGATCACACCTCTGTCTCACACGCTTCTCAACTACTGTTCCCCTTTCGCACACTTCAACTTACAACAATTTAGATTTTGTCACGTAATTAAGTAGCATGCTTTGGACTCAATTTGTTAGAGCCGATGGAATCATTATGTTGTTCTTTAGTATAAAACAAGGGAAACTACCTAGAGCGGCCCCTAGATGGTCAATAACACTAGAAAATAATATTATGCAGTATTATTGACCATCTGACTAGAAAGTGCAAAATATTGCGCAATATTATTGACTTTCTTCCTAGACTGTCAATAATACTGTGATTTGGAATGTTGATATAAAGACGCTGCTAGTGTGACAATCGCTCAACTTTGTTGCAACAGAAGAAAAAGGTGGATGAAAAATTAGGTCAAGGAGCGTCAAGGATCACTAATGAAAATTTGGTGAGAGAATTGAGTCTGACCGAAGAAAAAGAGATTATCATAACTTTATAAGTATTGATGGTCCAACATCTGATACATTACTCGAAATGACTGTCAACATACATAGTCGTCCCCTTACACTGGCACTTGCTCCCTTTCCGCCTTAGAATCTAGACTACGATGTTTTTATTCATTAGAAAATTCTTATACACTTCTAGAAGTGATTCCCCATTAGTCCACTAAACCTTTCGTTTAGCCAAATGTAGCACTGCCTGGTTGACCACAATGAGACAATACCATGCTTAAAGCAGTTGGTGTATAATCGTTTCTTGTTTCAGGAATTAAAGTGATGTGGTTGTAACACTTATTAAGTGGATAACCATCAGTTCTCAGAGATATAATGTTTCTTGTGTCACCTATAAAATTTAGGTGTTGTGGTTTGATACATTTCACAAGTGACCAACTCATTTACATGGAAAATGGCAATGTTTGAGTCTAGTACCCATTCCCATCCCCCATCCACGATAAATTTCTGCATGATCAAACAACAAACACAACAATGAGTGACGTTTACAAGTGTAGTATCATTGAAAGTAGTTAAAAGAAGTAATGGTAACATGTCATGCCTTGCAATAATATGTGCACTGAATGGTTATATTAGGATAGGTAATGTATCAACGCACATAAATAACTATATATACTTTTATTCATAATTTTGCGTTAGTTAATTGTTTTCAAACATTATCCTTCTTATAACTTTTCCATATTTTCTAAACAACAACATTCGAGTCATTTGTAACATCTCTGCTTTTGTACTGATGTGCTCTAATATTACAAAATGCCCAGCAGTTATTTATATGTAAATTCAAGGTGGGTAGAGAGGGTGGGGAGAAAGGAAAGGAAAGAAAAGGGGCTACTGATTTCAGCTCTAGCGGGACATTACGTGAAATCAACGGTGACGAGTGAAAATAAGTGACAGATCGGGATTCGAACCCAATATCTCCTACTTACTAGGCGGGTGCGTTAACCATTGCACCATCCAGGACAGTGCTAGTGCAACCGCGTAAACTATCTTTGCACACCTCACGGCCAACCCCATATTCCCACTGAGTGCCACCTATCCAGCGTGCATGTTCATTTCCCCCATGCTCGCTACTCTGAGATACCCATAGAAGGTCAGAGGTACTTTTGCATCTGCACTGAAGAAGGTGGATGCACTGCCGATCTAGGCGAATAAATTATATGAATGTGTGGGCTCTGTTCTTTCGGGCATCAATAAACTCTTCCCTTTCCTTTCTTTTCTCCCCCCTCCACCTTCAAATTACGTGTAATATCAGCTGCAGATTGCGCGTGGTTCCTGTGCTTTCGGTCATGTCTGTAAGAACTGTAAGAACAGACAGCACACATTCATGTAAGTTATTTATACATTCGACACAGTCCAGTCATTGCGCTCTTTCGTCTTGTTTTGAACTAAATTTCAACAAAAAAAAAAAGAAAAAAAAAACAGCGGACCCGTAGATACTCAGTCTGCAGACTGCCCACAGACGGCACAATATTTCCGAGCAGCGCAAAATATTTCGAAGCTTTTTGATGTTTTCAGTATCACTGCACAGCCTCTCAATCTTTCCCCTAGATGATCAATACTATTGCACTTCAGAAAAATTTGTGCCATATTTTTAAGGATCCAGGGGCACTTTCGTGTGCCCCTAGCGACCCACTTATTCTTCCGCTTCGATTAACGAAATGTTTGTACCTCTAAGCTAATTGTGAAAATAATGTCGATATTGGTTTAAGATTGGATTATTGAGCACTTACTACAATCATCGCTAGTTATCTGTACAGACTTATTTTATGTTTCAGCAGCCTAATTCCACTGGGGAGGAAACGTTTGATGATACGAAAATTACGTGCCATCAGCGTGGTATCACATGCACAATTTGCATCCTATTTCTTAGAACCTAAATTATTTTATATACAGAGTCCGATTATTGTTGCTGTGCCCCGCGACACGTCTTTATCGCATTGTACCGCACATTAATATCGTTTGTCATCACCAAACTTATCGTACTCCTACAGTGACGACTGCGCCTGGTCTTCTCGTAACATGGAATTCAACACGAAACAAACCGCAGATTCAGGCTCACTGTGGTTTTTTTGCTTGAATCAAGTCCTAACTGGAAACTAAACATGGTCATTTTCACTCCCGCTGTACCCTCTGTGATTTATGCCACCTCCGAATAGTTATCATTCTGGCGTAAAATGCAGTCTACCATTCCTGTCTTATTCCGAACTTTTTCTGGGATGAATTGCACACTGTTATAACTGCAATATAAATACGTAAAACTGCAACCAGTCAATTTTTTGAAACAGTTATTGGTTCATTCCATGAACCAGCTTCCTGGAATGAATAAACAGCTAGTGGGCTTTTCCCTGGAATGAATAAATAACTATTTCAAAAAATTGACGGGTTGCAGCTTTATGTATGTACATTGAATAAACTGTCATGCGTTCTTAAAAATCCGTAATGGATAAGCTTACTCTGTTGTAACTGTTGTCTGGTTAGTCTGTATATAACCTTTTTCTCCCAGGATTCTATCTCTGCTACCTTCAGAATTTCATATGGTGTATGGAGTGTCAAACCTTTTTTTCTAAGTGTTCAAATACAATAAACCTAGGATTTCCTTTCTTTAACGTATCCTCCACACTGATCAGCCAGAACATTATGACCACCTGCCTAACAGCCGGTACGAGGACGCGCCCAACTTTCGCACGGATAACAGAGACGACGCGTCGTGGCAAGGAAGGAATGAGGCCCTGGCAGGTCGCTGGGGGGAGTTGGCACCACATCTGCACACACAAGTCACCTAATTCCCGTAAATTCCGGGGATGGGGGTGATGAGCTCTGACGCCACATTCAGTCACATCCCAGATGTGTTCAATCGGGTGCAGATCCGCCGAGTTGGAGGGCCAGCACATCCACTGACACCCGTTATTGGGTTCCACTGCTGACCTTGTGACAAGGCGTTGAAAAATACCACTGCCGTCGGGAAACATGACAGTGATTGTGGTTGAAGTAGCTGTGTAAGTGGACTGAAACCAGCGTACGATACTCCTTCACTGTCATGCTGCTCCACTGGGCCCACGGACGCCCGTGTCAATGTTCCCCAGAGCATAATGGAGCCGCCGCGACGTTCCCTCTGTCCCGCAGTGAAGGTGTCAAGGAGCCATTCCCCTGGATGGCGACGGATTCGCGCCCTCTCATCGGCGTGATGAAGAAGGTACCGGGAGTCACCAGACTGTGTACTGCTCTGACCCTGCGCCAACGTCCATTTCCGATGGCCACGTGCCCATTTCAGTCGTAGTTGCTAGTTGCCGATTTCATGTGTCAACATGGCACATACATGGGTCGACGGCTGCTGAGGCCCATCGTTAGGAGTGTTCGATGCACTGTGTGTTCAGACACACTTGTACTCTGCCCGACAGCAAAGTCTGATTATAGTTCCGCAACAGTTCGCCGCCTGCCCCGTTTCACCAGTCGCCCAGCCTACGATGTCCGATATCTGTAATAAGGGGTCCCTGCCCAACACCACGACAGCGCCGGCCGTTGTGGCCGAGCGGTTCTAGGCGCTTCAGTCTGGAACCGCCCGACCGCTACGGTCGTATGTTCGAATCCTGCCTCGGGCCTCGATGCGTGTGATGTCCTTAGGTTAGTTAGGTTTAAGTAGTTCTAAGTTCTAGGGGACTGATGACCTTAGATGTTAAGTCCATTGTGCTCAGAGCCATTTGAACCACGACATCTGGACGTAGTTTCACCTTCGTTTCAAAACTTGTTGAAGACACTCACTACAGCGTTCGTCGAAAACCTGACAAGTCGTGCGCTTTCAGAAATGCACGTGCCGAGCGTCCGACCCATCACAATCTGTCCTCGGTCAAACTCAGATAAGTCGCGTGCCTTCCCCACTCTACACACGGACTGCACGCTCACTTTTACTACAAGCACCTTGAGTATGTCTGGCTAGCAGCCATTCCTCGACAGGTGACGCTGTTATCGCCTGAAAGGGTTTATATCGATAGTAGGTTAGTGCTCATAATGTTCTGGTTGATCAGTGTAACATAGGTCGTGGAATCAATAATGCATCGCGTGCAGCTACACTTCTGTGAATTACAAGCCGACCTTCCCCGAGATCGACTTCTGCTATGTTCCCCACTCTTCAGCAAATAATTCGTATCAGCGTTTTGCAACCATGACTTATTAAACCGGTGGTTCGGTAATATTCCAACTTGTCAGCTCCTGCTTACTTACGAAATGGTGTTATTACATTCGGGTATTTTGCCCGTGTCATATATCTCACTCATGATGTAGAATAGCCTTGCAATGGCGGACTGTCCAAAGAATCTCAGTAATTCTGACGGAATGTCTCCTGCTCAAGGGGCCCATAACAGAAATATAATGTGGGTCGTTATGTTGCCTCTGTTCATAATAACAAACATCTCGTATGTTACCCAATCCCGCGTTTTTGAATTTTTATTTTACACGCCTAGTTCCGTACGTCCAAATTGAGGAGCAAATCTCCAAGGTCGTGGAACGTGTCAGTGCATGAAAATGCAACATAAAAGTAACAACAGATTTAATAAAATATTTTAGAACCCAAAAGAAGACAAGCTATAAGTTTATCTAAACCCAGTCAACAACATAATACAGGATTCAGCTTAATATTTCAAGGAACTACCCAACAAAAGAGAAGGGGTGACCTACTGGGAAAACTCTTCAGTTTCTATTTGAAAGCGCGTAGGTCACTGCTAAGACTTTTGATTTATTGTGGTTGTTGTTGTTGTGGTCTTCAGTCCTGAGACTGGTTTGATGCAGCTCTCCATACTACTCTCCTGCGCAAGCTTCTTCATTTCCCATACTTACTGCAACCTACTTCCTTCTGAATCTGCTTAGTGTATTCATCTCTTGGTCTCCCACTACCATTTTTACCCTCCACGCTGCCCTACAACGCTAAATTTGTGATCCCTTGATGCCTCAGAACATGTCCTAACAACCGGCCCCTCTTCTTGTCACGTTGTGCCACAAACTCCTCTTCTCCCCAATTCTATTCAGTACCTCCTCATTAGTTATGTGATCTACCCATCTAATCTTCAGCATTCTTCTGTAGCACCACATTTCGAAAGCTTCTATTCTCTTCTTGTCCAAACTATTTATCGTCCATGTTTCACTTACATACATGGCTACACTCCATACAAATACTTTTAGAAACGACTTCCTGACACTTAAACCTATACTCGATGTTAACAAATTTCTCTTCTTCAGAAACGCTTTCCTTGCCATTGCCAGTCTACATTTTATATCCTCTCTACTTCGACCATCATCAGTTATTTTGCTCCCCAAATAGCAAAACACTTTTACTAACTTAACTGTCTCATTTACTAATCTAATTCCCTCAGCATTACTCGACTTAATTCGACTACATTCCATTATCCTCGTTTTGCTTTTGTTGATGTTCATCTTATATCCCCCTTTCAAGACACTGTCCATTCCGTTCAACTGCTCTTCCAAGTCCTTTGCTGTCTCATACAGAATTACAGTGTCATCGGCGAACCCCAAACTTTTATTTCTTCTCCATGGATTTTAATACCTACTCCAAATTTTTCTTTTGTTTACTTTTCTGCTTGCCCAATATACAGATTGAATAACATCGGGGAGAGGCTACAACCATGTCTCACTCCCATCCCAACCACTGCTTCCCTTTCATGCCCCTCGACTCTTATAACTGCCATCTGGTTTCTGTACAAATTGTAAATAGCCTTTCTTTCCCTGTATTTTGGCTCTGCCACCTTCAGAATTTGAAAGAGAGTATTCCAGTCAACATTGTCAAAAGCTTTCTCTAAGTCTACAAATGCTAGAAACGTAGGTTTGCCTTTCCTTAGTTTATTTTCTAAGATAAGTCGTAAGGTCAGTATTGCCTCACGTGTTCCCATATTTCTACGGAATCCAAACTGATCTTACCCGAGGTCGGCTTCTACCAGTTTTTCCATTCGTCTGTAGAGAATTCGTGTTAGCATTTTGCAGATGTGACTTATTAAACTGATAGTTCGGTAATTTTCACATCTGTCAACACTTGCTTTCTTTGGGATTGGAATTATTATATTCTTCTTGAAGTCTGAGGGAATTTCGCCTGTCTCATACATCTTGCGCACCAGATGGTAGGGTTTTGTCAGGACTGGCTCTCCAAAGGCTGTCAGTTGTTATAATGGAATGTTGTCTACTCCCGGGGCCTTGTTTCGACTCATGTCTTTCAGTGCTCTGTCATACTCTTCACGAAGTATCGTATCTCCCATTTCATCTTCATCTACCTCCTTTTCCATTTCCATAATATTGTTCTCAAGAACATCGCCCTTATATAGACCCTCTACATACTCCTTCCACCTTTCTGCTTTCCCTTCTTTGCTTTGAACTGGATTTCCGTCTGAGCTCTTGATATTTAAACAAGTGGCTCTCTTTTCTCCAAAGGTCTCTTTAATTTTCCTGTAGGCAGTATCTATCTTACCCCTAGTGAGATAAGCCTCTACATCCTTACATTTGTCCTCTAGCCATCCCTGCTTATCCATTTTGCGATTCCTGTCGATCTCATTTTTGAGACGTTTTTATTCCTTTTTTCCTGCTTCATTTACTGCATTTTTATATTTTCTCCTTTCATCAATTAAATTCACTATTTCTTCTGTTACCCAAGGATTTCTACTAGGCCTCGTCTTTGTACCTACTTCATCCTCTGCTGCCTTCACTACTTCATCCCTCAGAGCTACCCATTCTTCTTCTACTGTATTTCTTTCCCCTATTCCTGTCAATTGTTCCCTTATGCTCTCCCTGAAACTCAGTACAACCTCTGGGTTAGTCAGTTTATCCAGGATCCGTCTCCTTAAATTCCCACCTTTTTGCAGTTTCTTCAGATTTAATCTACAGTTCATAACCAATAGATTGTGGTCAGAGTCCACATCTGCGCCTGGAAATGTCTTATAATTTAAAATCTGGTTCCTAAATGTCTTACCATTATATAATCTATCTGATACCTTCTAGTATCTCCAGGATTCTTCCACGTATACAAACTTCTTTTATGATTCTTGAACCAAGTGTGTTAGCTATGATTAAGTTATGCTCTGTGCACAATTCTACCAGGCGGCTTCTTCTTTCATTTCTTACCCCCAATCCATATTCACCTACTATGTTTCCTCCTCTCCCTTTTCCTACTCTCGAATTCCAGTCACCCATGACTATTAAATTTTCGTCTTCTTTCACTACCTGAATAATTTCTCTTATCTCATCATACATTTCATCAATTTCTTCATCATCTGCAGAGCCAGTTGGCATATAAACTTGTACTACTGTAGTAGGCATGGGTTTCGTGTCTATCTTGGCCACAATTATGCGTTCACTATGCTGCTTGTAGTAGCTTACTCGCAATCCTATTTTTTTTATTCATTATTAAACCTACTCCTGCATTACCCCTATTTGATTTTGTATTTATAACCCTGTATTCACCTGACCAGAAGTCTTGTTCCTCCTGCCACCGAACTTCACTAATTCCCACTATATCTAACTTCAACCTATCCATTTCCCTTTTTAAATTTTCTAACCTACCTGCCCGATTAAGGGATCTGACATTCCACGCTCCGATCCGTAGAATGCCAGTTTTCTTTCTCCTGATAACGACGTCCTCTTTAGTAGTCCCCGCCCGGAGATCAGAGTGGGGGACTATTTTACCTCCGGAATATTTTACCCAAGAGGACGTTATCATCATTTAGCCGTACAGCAAAGCTGCGTGTCCTCGGGAAAAATTCGGCTGTAGTTTCCCCTTGCTTTCAGCCGTTCGCAGTACCAGCACAGTATGGCCATTTTGGTTAGTGTTAAAAGGCCAGATCAGTCAATCATCCAGTTTGTTGCCCCTGCAACTACTGAAAAGGCTGCTGCTCCTCTTCAGGAACCACACGTTTGTCTGTCCTCTCAACAGATACCCCTCCGTTGTGGTTGCACCTACGGTACGGCTATCTGTATCGTTGAGGCACGCAAGCCTCCCCACCAACAGCAAGGTCCATGGTTCATGGGGCAAGTTTCTTGTGGTAGCTTACTGAAAATGGATCTAGCAATGTACTGCACACCTTTATGCACAATAGTATAAGAAGTGCGACACAAATGGAGATTGGACTTCTGCCTAGTATTAACTGAGGAAAAACTATTAATTCTTGAGAATAAGGTGATTTTGTTAACAAGAAACGACAGTATATACATATTGAGAGGCCGGTGTCAGAATACCCAGACTAATGTACAGGAGTCGACAAGAAGTTTGCGAACTTACATCACTAATTGCCTGAACCGCCCTTTCTGGGCCAAAAATATCCTTTAAGAATGGGGAGAGTTACCCCAAAACATAATACCGTAAGTCATAAGCGAATGAAGATAAGCAAAGTAGACTGCTTTTCAAGTCGAACTATCACTTCTTTAGGATACCGTTCGAATTGAAAAAATGACAGCATTAAGTCTTTGAACAGGATGCTGAATGTGGGTTTGCCACGACAGTTTAGTGTCTATCTGAATACCTAGAAATCTGAACTGTTCAGTTTCACTAATCACATGCGCATTCTGTGAAATTAAAACGTCGGGTTTTGTTGAATTGTGTGTTAGGAACTGCAAAAACTTATTCTTACGCTGATTTAGCTTTAGATTATTTTCTACAAGCTATGAACTTATGTCATGAACGCCACCGTTAGAAACAGTGCTAATATGGCACACAACATCCTTTACTACCCAAGCGAGTGTCATCAGCAAACAGAAATATTTTAGAGTCACCTATAATAGTAGAGGGTATGTCATTTACATAAATAAGGAACAGTAGTAGCCCAACACTGATCCCTGGGGCACCCCCATTTGACCGTACCCCGCTCAGACCCCGCATCACAGCCATTTTCAACACTGTGAATAACGATCCTTTGGTGTCTGTTGTTAAAGCAAGAGCTGAACCAATTGTGAGCTACTCCCCGTATTCCGTAATGGTCCGACTTCTGGAGGAATGTTTTGTGATAAACACAATCAAACACCTTAGTCAAATCAAAACAGATGCCTAACGTTTGAAAACTTTTGTTAACTGCATCCAGCTACTCACATAGAAGGGAGTACATAGCATTTTCAATTGTTAAACAACTTCTAACATCGAGCTGTACATTTGATAGCAAATTATATGAAATAAAATGATCAATTATCCTTACATACACAGCCTTTTCAATAACTTTAGCAAACACTGATGGCATAGAAATAGGTCTAATATTGTGTACGTTATCGTTTTCTCCCTTTTCATAAAGCGGCTTTACTACTGGGTGTTTAATCGCTCAGAAAACGGATCATTCTTAAAGGAAAAATTATAAATGTGGCTAAGTACAGGGCTAACATGTGCAGCACAGTGCTTTAATATTCTGCTGTCCATGGAAGTTTTTAGTCTTGAGTGATTTAATTATTGACTCAGTCTCCCCCCTTGTCAATATCACAGAGAAGTTTTTCAGACATCAACCTCGGAAAGGCTTTTCCAAGACGCTTAACAATTCCTTGTAGAAACTAAGTTTTTATTTAATTCACCATCAACGCTGGGAAAATGATTGTTAAATACTGTACATGTATCTGACTTGTCAATAACAGAAATATTTTTACTGCGGACTGACTTTATATCGTCGACCTTGTACTGCTGACCAGACACTTGCTTCACAATTGACCACGTCGTTATAATTTTAGCCTGTGTATTAGCTATGCTATTTGCGTACTACATACTGTTTGCCTTCCTAATAACAATACTGTTTGTAATGGGCTGTTGTAACTTCTTCTTCTTCTTGTTGGTACCATAGACTTGTAGTGCGTCGGCTGCTCACAGGCGGCGTTCCCTTGCTTCTTGAACCAGCTCTTCGGAGCTGTTGATGCCAGTCCATGTCTTGATATTCTGTGACCATGATTGCTTCCTTCTACCTGCTGGCACTTTCCTTCTATTCTGCCTTCTAGAATTAATTGAAGAAGTTTATATTTATTTCCTCACAATGTCTTTCTTCTTTTAATTGGCCCATTAGTTCTCTATCCACACCAGCTGTACGCAGTACTTTAGCATTGCTCACTTTCTCAATCCATGATATTTTTAGTAATCGGAGCAAGAACCACATTTATGTTACTTATAATCTCTTTACAGAGGCTGCTTTAATTGACCAAGCTTCCGCTCCATAGAGTCGGAAGGGGATAACATAGGATTGTTCCGCCATTATTCTCAGATGGAGCGGCATGTCTGTGTGTGTCAGCATATTTCGCAGCTTTCGGAGCGTTTCTTTGGCAATCCCACAGAGAATCTTAATTTCATCATCACAATCAAGTTTCGAATTTATCACAGGTCCTAGATGTTTAAATTTGGCTACTTTCTCGATTTTACCACAGTTAATGACTAGGGACTCGTTTTGACCGGGGGTTGTTCCAGTTGATATCCATTTAGTTTTCTTCGAATTTATTCTGACGCCAAAATGCTGACCAGCTTTATCTATTTCTGTACCTCGGCTATGGATGGTGCGAAAAAAGCTGTGTCGTCTGGATACCATAAGTTCCAGATCTTCACTCCATTTACTTTTACACCAAACGAACCTGAGTCTTGCCTGGATGGAAAAATCCTGTCCAGATACAAACTGAACAGTAATGGGGACAGTACACAACCCTGGCGGACTCCTTTCAGTATTTTCACAGATTCTGTTTTTAAATTTTTGTTAATTTTGACCTCTGCTCTC
Source organism: Schistocerca serialis cubense (assembly GCF_023864345.2). Taxonomy (NCBI): domain Eukaryota; kingdom Metazoa; phylum Arthropoda; class Insecta; order Orthoptera; family Acrididae; genus Schistocerca; species Schistocerca serialis. The sequence goes on along the minus strand of NC_064645.1, from coordinate 53,999,054 downwards.
TGATTCCAGAATAACTGTTGAATGATTCTTATGTCCTTACCATCCAATCCTATTTCTCATAAGATTGTGATAAGGGGGTCATGCTTAACGATGTCAAATGCTTTCTCATAATCGATAAAGCGTATATGGATTTCATGCTGATAGTTATAGCATCTTTGCACAAGTATCTTCATGCCAGACAACGCTTCTCGGGTACACATCCCCTTCATAAAGCCAAACTGGCTTTCTCCACAATACTCCTCACATTTATGATAAATTCGTTTATGTATAATTCTTAGAGATCAATCGAAATTCTGAGCACTTTTTTTGCATTTGCTTTCTTCGGTAATGGGACAAAGGTTGATTTCAGCCGTTCATCCGGGATCTGGCCTGAGCTGCAAATTTCATTAAATAGGGTTGTCTACGTTTATATGTCTACGCATTTTAAAATTTCAGTGGGTAAGTTGTCCCACAAGACGCTTTTCTGTTCTTTGTTACTTTCAGTGCATATTCTACCTTTGATGATACGATACATGGACTAGATTCTTCTTCACTTTGATTTACTGTCTTGTCTCTTTTGTCGTGAAACAGAGATGATATGTAATTCTCCCAGTGTTTTGTCATTTTTTCCGATTCGAATATAATCCGATTATCCTCATCTCATAAAGCAGTTAGGTTCTGCTTCTTGAAGCTTCCAGTTATAACCTTGATCTTGTTAAGGAAACTATAGGAGTCAGGTAACTTCAGCATTTCTTGTGCTCTAGTGCACACACATAATTGTGTCAAAAATGCGAAAGAACTCTTGTTTGTTACGTTTTCATGACTGAACAAATGATTAGGTTTCAATAAAATTTGATATGGACATTTCTTGAACCCCAAGGAAGGACATAGCCTTCTCGAGAAAGTAAAAATAAAAATAAAATTAAAAAAATAAGAAATTAAATATCCACCCCTAAGAGGTTGAAGGGAGTACATCAAAGAACAGAACCAATGTTAAAAATTATTAAATTTGTCGCATAATGTATACGTTGTATAATGTATAGTTACTTAAACAGCCCACGCTCTTTTGTACGCATTTCTCGGCAGTACGTGCTGCTGCATCGTGCAGTGGCACAGCTGGGACGGTTTGGGAGGGGGAGGGTCCGGCGTACGGCGTGAGCTGTGCCTAGTCAAATAGGCGGACACGTGAGGGCAGCCGATGGCGTTGCAGCTATAATAGCCTACTTAACCAGCATCACTCGTCACGGGTTCACCTGCAGGCAACAGCTAGTCTTTAAACATTACGCCATTCACTCTCTTGATTTCATGTACTCAAAGTCACTGACGACGTGATTGCTCCTGGCAGGTAGGCAACCTGCTGCCACTGCATGTAGGCAACTGAATGGGCAAAGGTCAGTATGGAGCAAAATAAGGAAAGGAGCAAATGTAAATGCCGTGCGACTAGGCGACTAGGGCCTCCTGTGGGGTAGACCGTTCGCCTGGTTCAAGCCTTTCGAGTTGACGCCACTTCGGCGACTTGCGTGTCGATGGGGATGAAATAATGATGATAAGGACAACACAACACCCATTCCCTCAGCGGAAAAAATCTCCGAGCCAACCGGGAATCGAAACCAGGCCGTTAGGTATGACATTCTATCGCGCTGACCATTCAGCTTCCAGGGGCGGACAAGGAAAGGAGGAAGGTTATGGTTTTAACATCGGAGCGACAATGACGTTATTAGAGGTGGAGCCCAAGGTCGGAATGTTTCAATGATGGGGAAGTTTCGGGCGCCCTTTTCAAAGGAACCATTTTGTATTTGCATAGAGGGATTTAGGAAAATCGTAATTCAGGATTATAGTGCACAAATGTGAACTGTTGTCCTCCCCAGCGTGGATCCAATATGTTGACAACTACGCCACATCACACCGATACATAGCTGCTGCCAATTTGCGTGAGTCGAAATAGTTTCAAGTTCAGTAACCATTATAGAGGTTGCTACATCCGCTGTTCGTCGATTCATTTAAACCAATTTGAAGGCATTATTTCAGTGAACTTGCACACCAAACGCTATCTCTTGTGGGAATGCGGGATGGCGAGTGAGCGTTTCACGGGTAGGTGGAGCTATGATAGTGGCGTGTAAAAGGCTGGGAATTTGGTCGGATGGGAAGCGTGCTTGGGTGGTCGAAGCGGTTAAGGCAAGCAGCTGCGTTAAGCGGGCACAAATTCCCTCTATTACCATCGATTCATTTCGATGCCCAAATGCGTCATTGATAACCTCTGAACAGTGTTCTTTCAAAGTGTAATGGATAGAAGTACTAAATCGGAAAATTTCCTTTCTCATGGGCCCGCAGCGCATATTAGGTCAAAGAACAAAGTATTAAAAGCTTTCCAAGTTGTGCTGCTTTTTCTATTAACACTTCATTACGAAAGTGTGCTGAAAAGCAATGCCTCGGAATTTTTTTTCTGTTCTCAATATTGGCTGAGATGTTACATATCATGCATATTACTCGGTAGACTTTGCTGCGTCGCTGGAGCAGTTTGCAACGCTCTGCCCATAGAGGGCTCAGTACTGTGGCGTGTAACATGGCGGTGTGTGTGTAGTGGACTGACCAGACAGCCAATCCACTAGGACGGGTAGCCGAAAGGCACGCGTTTAAGCTCACGCAGGCTGGCGTGAGGTCTGGAAAATGACAAGGAATTATAGTAGCCAAAAATAGTACATAGCTTCTGGAATACTTAACTTTAATTCAAAATTGTAGAACATCTCTCGTTACCGTACATGCTTCATTAGATACATAGCAAAGGATAGATGGCGCCTTGCTAGGTCGTAGCAAATGACGTAGCTGAAGGCTATGCTAACTATCGTCTCGGCAAATGAGAGCGTAATTGTCAGTGAACCATGGCTAGCAACGTCGGCTGTACAACTGGGGCGAGTGCTAGTAAGTCTCTCTAGACCTGCCGTGTGGTGGCGCTCGGTCTGCTATCACTGACAGTGGCGACACGTGGGTCCGACGTATACTAATGGACCGCGGCCGATTTAAAGGTTACCACCTAGCAAGTGTGGTGTCTGGCGGTGACACCACAGTGTGAGTACCTAATTAGGTGCGTGGTAAACTGGAAGCACGAATTCGAAGAATTCGTCACACACGGAGCACACTCTCTTTCATCGTGACAATGGCAGAATTCACACGACCGTTGCGGTATCTGGACCAATCCGCCGCCTTCAGTCCACTACCATCAGTAATACTTCATACAGCCCCAACTTGGCCCCATCCGATTTTCGTCTGCTTCCAGAACACATTCGAGGTTTTCAGTTTGGCACTGGCGAAACGGTGTAAGCAAAGGTGAAGTTGTGGCTCCGTCAGCGATGTCAAACATTCAGCAGTGGCGGTATCAACAAACTGTTGTCTCGTCGGGAGAAATGTGTTGATCGCCACGGTGACAACGTCGGGAAATAAATATGTAGACATGAAGAATAAAGCTGTCTAATGTGAATAAAGTTTGTTTTGTTTAAAAACTGAGCTGTGGCGACTGGCGCTAGTTACGTTCCACTTGCGTTGCTGATATCGATACTCGTCTGGTCTCGTATCTCTGACTGTTCCGCCTTTGGTTTTCCGGCTTGGCGTGTGTCCGGGAGTCTCTCTCCGATCAGCGTTCGACGAGGCAACATTGTTTTGAAAGGAAGCCTTCGTCTCCATCCGTGGTGCCTGGGCCTCGCCGTCCTCGTCGTTTCGCCGAGCATCGGGTGTACGGTGCTGATTAGTCGGGGCCTTTGCGTGCGAAACGTTGGTGGGTTCGTCGTCTCATGCTGGACATCTTCTCCTCGCACAACTGGAAGCATTAAGTTATGTAGGATTCATACTCTGATGTTAACCGGTGAAGATGTGTGAGACTTACGGGGCCATGTGGTATCTGCCGGAGATTAGTTACGGACAGTTCTGAAGTTGGTTCCACAGTGTCTTACGGATAGTTCTGAAGTTGGTTCCACAGTGTCTTATTCATTGAGGCTAATGTACTGCTTATTCTGCTTCAGGACATGTACAGTGTGTCTTATTTTGAGTGGCTTATATGGAAATCTTAGACTGTTTTAGGACACACTGTCCGGTCTGAGCTTGGTCGGGACTTTGTACGTGTGCAGCGGCCGTAGAATTCAACACAATTAGCTCCGGGTTGGTTTAATCACTTGCTCCAGCAGGATTTAGTATAAGTATTTAATGCGGGAATTTCCTTCAGCCTACTGTAAGTGGTGCCTTAAATTTTTGCTAACTTCTTAGAAGACTGTTGATTTACCAGGATCGCTCCGTAAGAATTTGCATTAACTCTTGGGAGCGTAATTATTATTAATTATAATCTTGGCTGTGACTGGAGCTTACACTGATTGGAATTTATTTGCGCTGCAGGAAATTTTCTCAAGACTACTTGTGCTCTGAGGTCGGTGCTGTTAACAAATCCTTGTCAGGGATACTTATGTTGGGCCCAGTCGGATTACACATCCACCGGTTTATGCGATCCTGTGAACAAGTTTTGGGCAGCAAAAGGTCGCACTGTCTGTCTTCCGCAGTGTTATTTTGTTCCAAGCGCCGCTATGGCCTTTAATGCTGTTGTTTAAAGTTAAGTTGCAATTTTAGAACGATTTTGAGTCATTCCATTTGTTAACTAAGAGAAGCTACCCTTTTATAACCTTATTGCTTCTGGAAGTTATTTAAACATTATACTAGTGGTTGAGATAACAACCGTCATTCTTATTTAATGTAAATTTTACTTATTTGCATATTGTTGGGGAACGCTGTAACCCTTGCTATCATTCTTGTTTGGTGAAGTGTTCAACTCCGTGTTCTCCTCCTTTCGCCACCTTGTGTTTTAGTTTAAGAATTTTTGGACTGTGGACTGTTATGTGGCCGGTTCAGTTTTATTAAATTTTTATTTTTCTCTTGTGCCCAGGAAGTTTTGGTAATTTTATGGCTGTTTAAATTTGGCTTGAAGGTTGTATCATTAGTATCTTAATTGTGTCGGCCAAAGAATGATTGTGTGAGAGTTATAATTGACATTTACTGTAATCGTTGATTATGGTTCAGTATTCAAGTTAATTGTTTAATTAAAACCTTAATTGTGTTTAATCCAATTCAGTCTGTCAAAAATAAATTTGTATGTTGTACCAGTAAAAACAAGGGGAGAAAGGTCCGAATAAAATTAATATATGGTGCCATTTTTTTTATTCTGTAATAATGGTAGTTGTTCTCTAATCAAAATTAAAATTATGTACAAGCCACAAGTTTGTCCATCAGCAAAGATCCGTAGCTTCCTAATTCATTGAGTAGCTATGTAATTTGAGCAGCAAACAGCTCAAACAGCTGCAAGAGTTTTCACATAAAAATTCGAAAACATTAAATTTTCAGAACGCCCTTGTAATAAATTTTATATACTATGTGATCAAAAGTATCCGGACACCCCCAAAAACATACGTGCATTGTGCTGCCACCTACTGACAGGAACTCCATATCAGCTACATCAGTAGTCATTAGACATTGTGAGAGAGCAGAATGGGGCGCTCTGGTGAACTCACGGACTTCGAACGTGGTCAGGTGACTGGGTGTCACTTGTGTCATACGTCTGTACTCGAGATTTCCACATTCTTAAACATCCCTAGGTCTACTGTTTCCGATGCGATAGTGAAGTGGAAACGTGAAGGGACACGTACAGCACAAAAGCGTACAGGCCGACCTCGTCTATTGACTGACAGACACCGCCGACTGTTGAAGAGGGTCGTAATGTGTAATAGGCAGACATGTATCCAGACCATCACACAGGAATTGCAAATGGCATGACGATCCACTGCAAGTACTATGAGAATTAAGCTGGAGGTGAGAAAACTTGGATTTCATAGTCGAGCGCCTGGTCATAAGCCACACATCACGTAGGTAAATGCCAAACGACTCCTCGCTTGGTGTGAGGAGCGTAAACATTGGACCATTGAACAGTGGAAAAACGCTATGTGGAGTGACGAATCATGGCACACAATGTGGCGATCCAATGGCAGGGTGTGGGTATGGTGAATGCTCAGTGAACGTCATCTGCCAGCGTGTGTAGTGCCAACAATAATACTCGGAGGCGATGATATTGTGTGGTCGTGTTTTTCATGGAGGGGGCTTGCACCCCTTGTTGTTTTGCGTGGCACTATCACATCACAGGCCTACATTGATGTTTTAAGCACCTTCTTGCTTCCCACTGTTGAAGAGCAATTCGGAGATTGTGATTGCACCTTTCAACACGATCGAGCACCTGTTCATAATGCAAGGCCTTTGGCGGGGTGTTTGCACGACAATAAAATGCCCGTAATGGACTGGCCTGCACAGAGTTCTGACCTGAATCGTACAGAACACTTTTGAGATGTTTTGGAACATCGACTTCGTGCCATCCGGCCGGTGTGGCCGAGCGGTTCTAGGCGCCTCGGTCCCTTAACCGCGCTGCTGCTACGGTTGCAGGTTCGAATCCTGCCTCAGGTTAGTTAGGTTTAAGTGGTTTTAAATCAAGGGGACTTTTTTGTGCTGGGGGGCTGCTTGAAGGCTTGCATTACCCTTTTCAGCCTTTTGCTGTACAAATACATTCATTTATTTATTATTTCAGTATTTTTTGCAAAAGTGCATTTGATCATATTTACAGTATAGAGTATGAGAGAGTATACAAAAATATAAAATAAAATAAATTAGAAATTGCAGTTTAAAGATTAATGATTCAAGTCATATTGAAATACAGTGTAAGTTTTATAGATATGCAATATTTTCCATCATGATTACTCCATAAATTCTATTTGAATACTTTAAAATATAAAGAGGTTGTAGCATACGATTAAAATACAGTACAGTAATATACAGTGCGGATGTGCTTTGAGGTGACTGATGTTTGTGCTTTAGTGTGGTGTTGCTTCATTTTATGTGTGAGAGCTGTGGTGGTGCTATTTTATGTTATTACTTAAGTGATTTGTTTATTTACTAACTATATGTGTGTATATGTGTATAGATAGATATTGACCGATTCGACATCGATACCTCTCATCAGCGCAGCAGTCCTTGAAGAACGGGCTGCATTCCCCAAGAAAGCTTTCAGCACCTGATTGAACGTATGTCTGCGAGTGTGGAAGCTGTCATCGAGGCTAAGGGTGGGCCAACACCAAATTGAATTCCAGCATTACCGATGGAGGGCGCCACGGACTTGGAAGCCATTTTCAGTCAGGAGTCCGGATAATTTTGATCACATAGTGTATCTATCTCGAAGAGTTCCTTTGGCAGAGTCATGCGTGCGATTAAGTAGTAAGAGGACAGACTAAAGGGGGCTCATGAGTGTCTGCTCTTACTTAGATAACAAATACCGGAAATGCTGTAAGAAGGTCACATTTGCCAGCTTGGTCTTGTCATTGAGAAGACTGTCAGGTGCTACATTTGCGTCGGTGTAGATTTTCATTTGTTCCAGTAAGTCCAGTGGTATGTCTTTGTTGACAAGGGGAAGTATCTGATGGGTCTGCTCCATGACAAATAACTGAAGTAAGTAACTAGTCGTAGATATCATTGAGTAGAAGTCACTTGACAATAATAATATATGTGATAGTAGTAGTAACAGTGGACGCCAGCACTGCGTACCTCAAAGGAGACCAGCCGGTCGCGCGTCCCGAGGAAGAAGGCGGTGGGCAGCGTCGAGTTGACGACGTGGTAGGCCGGCGGCCGCTCGCTGCCGTACTTGCTGAGGTTCTCCTCCCGGCCAAAGTCGAACGCCTGCAGGCGCTCTGGGGGCGACAAGAGGGACACTGTGTCATCCCACCTGCGCTACGAGTACTGTGCGTATGTGACGTGACGGGAAGAAGAAGAAAACTGCGAACTACAGACGAGGGCAACGTCACGAGGCAAAGTACACAGCAAGGGGACACGCAGCTGCACCTGCCATTGCGAGGACGCGAACGTCAGTAGCCGCACAAATAGGCACGTAAGCAAAGGCGGTTCAACTTCACTGCGTGTACACTGGGTCTCCTTTCTCAGCCTGTATCACCTAATCAACTACATTAATTGTATGTACCACAAAGTGCGTATGTACTTTTTTTTGTTTAAATTGAAGGAGAAGGGGGGAGAAAGAAAGGGAAAGGCAAGTTACGATATCTGCTGCATCAGGACTTGCCGTCCCGGTACGCGTCTCGGCGAACACACGCTCCCAACTGCCATGACTTACCCGCAGTCCCGCTCAATGTTCTCTATGCTGGCTACTTAGAGATTGCCGCAGGAGGTCGGACGCGATTCTCCAACTGCACTGAATGTGATTCACTTCGATGGGCAATGGCTCCACAGTATTCCGGGCGGATGCACTGTTAGGACCGACCTCCTGCCGTAATCTCCAAGTAGTGTGCATGGGGGCGTGCCCAGGGACTGCAGGTACGTGGCACTAGGTAAGAATGTGGATCAGCCGAGAGGCACGCCGAGATATGACAAGCAGTTGCGATAAATGCTGTGTCCGGGCAGTGAAGTGGTAAACGCTACCGCCAAGTAAGTGTTCGGTCAGAGGGTTAGCTGCCCTCTGTAATAATAAAAAAATAAAAAAAGAAAAAACTGAGTTAATGCACCGACGATGAACTTGAACAGGCGTCACGGGACGTCCGCCCCGAACAAATACAGCCCTACAACGAACAAAATGAGATCAATAAAAAATGTAAGCAGGAGAGCCAGGGTTCGAATCCTGGGCTGGCACACTTTTTACTCGTCGCCGTTGATGCCACACAGTCCTGATGCAGTTGTATCAAGAGTCACTTTCCTTTCCTTTCTCCCCCTCCTCCATCAGTTTTTATTATACATTTCACAGCTACGGATTCTGCCTGGTGTTTGTTCTTTCAGACACGTCAGAAAGAACAGGCATCACACATTCATATAACTTATATATTCATTTATTTTTAGCTAACTGTGCTACATATAAATTAAGTGACATCTTGCACTGATTGTACAACACTAGCGTTCAACACAGGACAGATTGGTGAATATATATCTATATACACACGTGTAAGAGGATTTCTGTTCGAGGCCGTTGCTCCAGCGTATATGCAACGTAGCGCGACTTCGATTCCAGTATACAGGATGGTACATTGATAGTGACCGAGTCAAATATCTCACGAAATAAGCATCAAACGAAAAAACTACAGAAAACGAAACTCGTCTAGCTTGCAGGGGGAAACCAGATGGCGCTATGGTTGTCCCGCTAGATGGCGCTGCCATAGGTCAAATGGATATCAACGTTTTTTTTTTTAAATAGGAACCCCCATTATTTATTACATATTCGTGTAGTACGTAAATAAATATGAATGTTTTATTTGGACCACTTTTTTCGCTTTGTGATAGATGACACTGTAATAGTCACAAACGTGTAAGTACGTGGTATCACGTAACATTCCGCCAGTGCGGACGGTATTTGCTTCGCGATACATTACCCGTGTTAAAATGGACCGTTTAACAATTGCGGAAAAGGTCGATATCGTTTTGCTGTATGGCTATTGTGATCAAAATGCCCAACGGGCGTGTGCTATGTATGCTGCCCGGTATCATGGACGACATCATCCAAGTGTCTGCACCGTTTGCTGATAGTCACGTTATTTAAGGGAACACGAAGTGTTCAGCCACATGTGAAACGTCATCCACGACCTGCAACAAATGATGATGCCGAAGTAGGTGTTTTAGCTGCTGTCGCGGCTAATCCGCACATCAGTAGCAGACAAATTGCGCGAGAATCGGGAATCTCAAAAACGTCGGTGTTGAGATTGCTACATCAACATCGATTGCACCCGTACCATATTTCTATGCACCGGGAATTGCATGGCGACGACTTTGAACGTCGTGTACAGTTCTGCCACTGGGCACAAGAGAAATTACGGGACGATGACAGAATTTTTGCACGCGTTCTATTTAGCGACGAAGCGTCATTCACCATCAGCGGTAACGTAAACCGGCATAATATGCACTACTGGGCAACGGAAAATCCACGATGGCTGCGACAAGTGGAACATCAGCGACCTTGGAGGGTTAATGTATGGTGCGGCATTATGGGAGGAAGGATAATTGCCCCCCCCATTTTATCGATGGCAATCTAATTGGTTCAATGTATGCTGATTTCCTACGTAATCCAAAAATTCAAATTGCTCTGAGCACTATGGGACTTAACATCTGAGGTCATTAGCCCCATAGAACTTAGAACTACTTAAACCTGACTAACCTAATGGCATCACACATCCATGCCAGAGGTCCTACGTAATGTTCTACCGATGTTACTACAAGATGTTTCACTGCATGACAGAATGGCGCTATACTTCCAACATGATGGATGTCCGGCACATAGCTCGCGTGCGGTTGAAGCGGTATTGAATAGCATATTTCATGACAGGTGGATTGGTCGTCGAAGAACCATACCATGGCTCGCACGTTCACTGGATCTGACGTCCCTGGATTTCCTTCTGTGGAGAAAGTTGAAGGATATTTGCTATCGTGATCCACCGACAATGCCTGACAACATGCGTCAGCGCATTGTCAATGCGTGTGCGAACATTACGGAAGCGAACTACTCGCTGTTGAGAGGAATGTCGTTACACGTATTGTCAAATGCATTAAGGTTGACGGACATATTTTGAGCATTTAATGCATTAATATGGTATTTACAAGTAATCACGCTGTAACAGCATGCGTTCTCAGAAATGATAAATTCACAAAGGTACATGTATCAGACTGGATCAACCGAAATAAAATGTTCAAACGTACCTACGTTCTGTATTTTAATTTAAAAAACCTAGGTCTTACCAAGAGTTCGTCTAAAATTGTGAGCCATATGTTTGTGACTATTAGAACATCATCTATCACAAAGCGAAAACAGTGGTCCAACTAAAACATTCATATTTCTTTACGTACTACACGAATATGTAATAAGAAATGGGAGTTCCTATTTGGTCTATGGCTGTGCGATTTAGCGGGCCAGCCATAGCGCCATCTGGTTTCCCCCTTCAAGCTAGACGAGTTTCGTTCTTTGTAGTTTTTTCGTTTGACGCTTATTTCGTGAGATATTTGGCCCGGTCACTATCAATGGACCACCCTGTATAAGCACCGACATGGAGGCAATACTCGTGTCTTTACAATGTCTTTACGGTAAATATGGAAACCTGAGCAGTTGCGACATTAGTACCAAATGCCTTCAAGCAGGATCAAGGTGCTGTATTCTTTTCTTGGCTGCCGAAAGACAAACCCAGGTAGACTTACACGTACAATGTGTATGGAGGCGGCACGTCTCTCGAAAATCACAACTGTGAAATGTTGAATGTCGCAAATCGACACAAAGACGCCGGTCGATCTGAGAGACCGGGCTTATCCGTTACACCAACTCAAGTGGGGCACAATCGAGCACCGTCTCTGTAGTCCTTGCGTCTCACAATGCGATTATCACGCCTTCCGTACCGAGCGAGGTGGCGCAGTGGTTAGCACACTGGACTCGCATTCGGGAGGACGACGGTTCAATCCCGTCTCCAGCCATCCTCATTTAGGTTTTCCGTGATTTCCCTAAATCGCTTCAGGCAAATGCCGGGATGGTTCCTTTGAAAGGGCACGGCCGATTTCCTTCCCAATCCTTCCCTAACCCGAGCATGAGCTCCGTCTCTAATGACCTCATTGTCGACGGGACGTTAAACACTAACCACCACCACCGGCCGCGGTGGTCTCGCGGTTAAGGCGCTCAGTCCGGAACCGCGCGACTGCTACGGTCGCAGGTTCGAATCCTGCCTCGGGCATGGATGTGTGTGATGTCCTTAGGTTAGTTAGGTTTAAGTGGTTCTTAGTTCTAGGGGACTGATGACCACAGAAGTTAAGTCCCATAGTGCTCAGAGCCATTTGAACTAACCATCCGTTCCTTAGAAAAAAATGGTACAAATGGCTCTGAGCAGTATGAGACTTAACTTCTTAGGTCATCAGTCCCCTATAACTTAGAACTAATTAAACCTAACTAACCTAAGGACATCACACACATCCATGCCCGAGGCAGCATTCGAACCTGCGACCGTAGCGGTCTCGGGGTTCCAGACTGTAGCGCCTAGAACTGCTCGGCCACCCCGGCCGGCCTTCCGTTCCTTAGACAAGGCCTTGAAAGGTCGACGATTCCAATCGGATGAGAGTGTGCAGCAGGGAATTACAGACATCTTCAAGTAGCGGGAGACGGTGGTTTCCTAAACGGGGATCTTCAACCAAGTTTGTCAGTGGGAAGAATGTCTCAATGCTCACGAAGATGTTGCCTGACCAGTATACCGATTTTGGACTTTACGACCTTTGAACGGAAATTCTTTCATCGCCCCTTACATAATACGTAATCACTGCTTAAGACAGGTATCCTTCGGTAGAGCACTACACACTTATAACCAACAGTGCACTTTAGAGAATCTCCACAGAGAAAATTAAAATTTTTAGTTGTAAAAATACAAGACCTTTTTGGTGAAAGACGTTGGTAAAAAACGAAAGTCAAAAAGCTCAATTATAGTATGAAGCAAAGACGATAAAATCGGTTACAATCTGATACAAATGGAAGGCTACACAAAACAGAACCAAGATACCGAACCTTAGGCATGCAAGGTCATAAATACTAAGTTCTAAATATTGTAATCGGATTTGGAACAGTTCAACCCCGTCGAATTTGACACTTATCGAACTAAGATACTAATAGCCAAAATTACTGTGTTTACATTTGATAATACGTAATTGATGTAGCAGTGTAAAAGAGAATATGCATCATTGGCTGGGAACTTTCTCACAATTCACCTGCGTGAAAACAGATTTCCGACATCTTACACGCTCCCAGAGATATTTTAGGTGAATGATTTAGCTGAATCAGCCTATTTTTTATCGAACTACAGTATAAGGGTGTGAAAACCCCCTCCCCACCCTACAACTAATCGCGCGAGCAAAGCAGGGTCGTACACTAGCCCACATGTACTTAGCGATGTGGACGACACATCAGTCGGGCACATCGCAGTGCCTTATAACCATCGACACGATACGATTGCTGCCGGACTAATGGTGGTAAAAGGAAATGTAGTCGACATTTCATGGAGCACGATGTATGATGAAGCTTTTTCGTGGAACGGATTACTGCGACATGCCGTGTGGCAACATGTCTGCAAGACATCACTTGAGTGCTTGCTTTCGTGGACGAGCAGTTGCACGGCTCGGAGCTGGTCTAAGTGTCACTACTGTGACCACAGTAACGGCTGTTCCCAAAAATGTTGGCTTGTGATTGAAACAGCCTGATGAAGGTGGAAATGGTGCGCGACAGCATACCGGTGGTCGTAGGCGAACCACCACACCGATACAGGATCGATACGTAGCTCTGGCGGCGAATAGGAGCAGATGTCTAATTCCTAGGCAGATTGCAGCAGACCTTGCAACTGCTACCTGTACTTTTGTATCTGCCAGAACTGTTTTGTGGAGATTAAACCAGGATGGTTTGTATCCTCTGAAGCCTGTTACAGGAATCCCACTTCTACCATCCATCAAATGCTTGAAATAGCTCTAAGCACTGTGGGACTTAACATTTGAGGTCATCAGGGTATTAGACTTAGAACTACTTAAACCTAACTAACCTAAGGACATCACACACATCCATTCCCGAGGAAGGATTCGAACCTGTGACCGCAGCAGTAGCGCTATTCCGGACTGAAGCGCCTAGAACCACGCCATCGTCGAGAAAGAGTTGGTTGTTGCACGGAGCATGTTGGTTGGGATCAGCAACAGTGGTCCAGAGTCATGTTCTCCGACAAACCCCGCTTCATTGTGGAAAGTGATTCTGGCCACCAGTTTGTGCTGATAAAGAGGGGAGTACGTTACACGCCACAGATGGTTCATGAACGCCATCTGTATGGCCTAGGCACTATGTATAATAGACAGGTATTATACACAACGGCCGAACACTGATGTTTATCTCTGCGCGACGTACCGTTGCAATTCTGAATCGTAGCCATTTGTTTATGGAAGACAATGCCCACTGAGACAGAACCTCTGAAATGTCGGACACACTGGAAAGTGAAGATATTGAACGTGTAGAATGCCCTGCATATTCCCGGACTTAAACCCTATATAGCATGTGTGGGACGCTCTTGGCAGTCGTATTTATCGAGGAACACTCCCTCTCCGAACCGTGCAAGAACTGAAAACCCCCTCGAGAGAGGTGGGACAATATACCGAAACTATCCCTCAAACAAGAGTGCATTCGTGCCCGAGGAGAAAATATTCGTTACTCAGTGTCCGATATCAACCTTTGCTGTTTTACCACGTGGTGAAATCTGTACAATGTTTCGTTACAAGTATATCACTCCACCTTTGTTATGTATGTACTGTGTTTCATGTTATCCATCATTGCTGGTAATAATTCCTGACCAATAACGTCTCTGTCCCGTAGCAGTTATCGAATAGTGTAGACCCTAGCATATGGCAGAGTTGCAATTAGGAGAAATTATTGTTTTCAACATGTTTGGGAAAAACATCACATTTTATCTTTGAATCGCGTATTATTCGAGACAACTTTATCTTACTATGTAAAACACATCAGCACAAAAAGAAAAAGAAACTGGTGATAAGGAGGGGTGGAATAAGTTGCTGAAGAATTTGGTACTTACTGGCCCTGATGTTCTGGAGGTAGTGTGCGTACGTGGTGGTGGGCAGGCCGCAGCTGGCGTGCGAGACGATCTCAGGCAGCCGCTTCTGAAATGCACCGCGAGTCGTCACACATCGCATTCACTGTACACACACTTCATGCAAACAGAAGAGGAGATATACAGGGCAGGGGAACAAGTACTGAAGTGCAAGGGAAGAGAGAAGCTTTCAGGGACGGCACGGGTATATGTAAGCGGGTTTATTTAACAGGCATAGCCACGTAAAGCGCACAATTTGGTAGTCACTGTTAACAAGAAATTAGCACGCATGACACGTCTCATCCTCTCCAGTGCCCTCCAGAACACGGAAAGCTCGCCATTAAATGAAATGAACTCTGGAGGCAACCGAATCTGGAGGACACGATCTGGGAAAACAACGGCAGTAGACAGTTTTATAAACCTCGATAAGGATGACGAGTGGCAGAATGTTTATAGTGCCAATAACATAGATGACAAATATAATGGTTTCCTCAACGTATTCCTCATGCTATTTGAAAGTTGATTTCCATTAGAACGTACTAAACGGGGTACTAGCAATAAAAGGCAGCCTGGGTGGCTGACTAGTGGGGTAAGGATATCATATAGAGAAAACTGGGAATTACATCAAAATGTTGGAAGTAGTCACAATCAAGCTACAGTACCCCATTACAAACAGTACCGTAAGGTGCTTAAAATGTTATTAGGAAGGCAAAGGGTATGTGGTACGCAAATAGCATAGCTAATACACAGGCTAAAATTAAACACCAGAGCGTTGTTGCCCCATGTATCAGCATTATCCTCAATTTATGAGCATGAATGAATTTTGAATACTAACCACAGGGGGCAATATTTTCTTTGTATTTCTAGGTAACTGGCGAATACCAGGTGCCCGAGTTTACTGACAGCATACTTCATTTTCTTTTCCTGCTGTTCCCCTGCTTTCATTCAGAAATGTGTGTCTTCTTTAACATTCTTCACTATCATACTTAAGATGAGCAAATTTCCTTACACTGTATATGATAACAAAGAAACAGGCTATGGCATAAACATAGTAACCCAGCAGAATATACATCTGCGTAACACCGGTGTAAAACATAATTGACAGCATATATGTAAATTCAAGGTGGATGGAGAGGGTGGGGAGAAAGGAAAGGAAAGGAAAGGGGCTACTGATTTCAGCTGTAGCGGGACATTACGTGAAATCAACGGTGACGAGTGAAAATAAGTGCCAGATCGGGATTCGAACCCAATATCTCCTACTTACTAAGCGGGTGCGTTAACCATTGCGCCATCCAGGACAGTGCTAGTGCAACCGCGTAAACTATCTTTGCACACCTCACGGCCAACCCCATATTCCCACTGAGTGCCACCTATGCAGCGTGCATGTTCATTTCCCCCATGCTCGCTACTCTGAGATACCCACAGAAGGTCAGAGGTACTTGTGCATCTGCACTGAAGAAGGTGGATCCACTGCCGATCTAGGCGAATAAATTATATGAGTGTGTGGTGTCTGTTCTTTCGGACATCAATAAACCCTTCCCTTTCCTTTCTTTTCTCCCCCCTCCACCTTCAAATTACATATAATATCAGCTGCAGATTCCGCGTGGTTCCTGTACTTTCGGTCATGTCTGTAAGAACTGTAAGAACAGACAGCACACATTCATGTAAGTTACTTATACATTCGATACAGTCCAGTCATTGCGCTCTTTCGTCTTGTTTTGAACTAAATTTCAACAAAAAATTAAAAAAAGAAAGAAAGAAAGAAAGAAAGAAACAGCGGACCCATAGATACTCAGTCCGCAGACTGCCCACAGACGGCACAATATTTCCGAGCAGCGCAAAATATTTCGAAGCTTTTTGATGTTTTCAGTATCACTGCACAGCCTCTCAATCTTTCCCCTAGACGATCAATACTATTGCACTTCAGAAAAACTTGTGCCATATTTTTAAGGATCCAGGGGGCACTTTGGTGTCCTCCTAGCGACCCACTTATTCTTCCGCTTCGATTAACGAAATGTTTGTACCTCTAAGCTAATTGTGAAAATAATGTCGATATTGGGTTAAGATTGGATTATTGAGCACTTACTACAATCATCGCTAGTTATCTGTACAGACTTATTTTATGTTTCAGCAGCCTAATTCCACTGGGGAGGAAACGTTTGATGATACGAAAATTACGTGCCATCAGCGTGGTATCACATGCACAATTTGCATCCTATTTCTTAGAACCTAAATTATTTTATATACAGAGTCCGATTATTGTTGCTGTGCCCCGCGACACGTCTTTATCGCATTGTACCGCACATTAATATCGTTTGTCATCACCAAACTTATCGTACTCCTACAGTGACGTCTGCGCCTGGTCTTCTCGTAACATGGAATTCAACACGAAACAAACCGCAGATTCAGGCTCACTGTGGTTTTTTTGCTTGAATCAAGTCCTAACTGGAAACTAAACATGGTCATTTTCACTCCCGCTGTACCCTCTGTGATTTATGCCACCTCCGAATATTTATCATTCTGGCGTAAAATGCAGTCTAGCATTCCTCTCTTATTCCGAACTTTTTCTGGGATGAATTGCACACTGTTATAATTGCAATTTAAATACGTAAAACTGCAACCAGTCAATTTTTTGAAACAGTTACTGGTTCATTCCATGAACCAGGTTCCTGGAATGAATAAACAGCTATTTCAAAAAGTGCGCTATTCCCTGGAATGAATAAATAACTATTTCAAAAATTTGACGGGTTGCAGCTTTATGTATGTACATTGAATAAACTGTCATGCGTTCTTAAAAATCCGTAATGGATAAGCTTACTCTGTTGTAACTGTTGTCTGGTTAGTCTGTATATAACCTTTTTCTCCCAGGATTCTATCTCTGCTACCTTCAGAATTTCATATGGTGTATGGAGTGTCAAACCTTTTATTTCTAAGTGTTCAAATACAATAAAGCTAGGATTTCCTTTCTTTAACGTATCCTCCACACTGATCAGCCAGAACATTATGACCACCTGCCTAACAGCCGGTACGAGGACGCGCCCAACTTTCGCACGGATAACAGAGGCGACGTGTCGTGGCAAGGAAGGAATGAGGCCCTGGCAGGTCGCTGGGGGGAGTTGGAACCACATCTGCACACACAAGTCACCTAATTCCCGTAAATTCCGGGGATGGGGGTGATGAGCTCTGACGCCACATTCAGTCACATCCCAGATGTGTTCAATCGGGTGCAGATCCGCCGAGTTGGAGGGCCAGCACATCCACTGACACCCGTTATTGGGTTCCACTGCTGACCTTGTGACAAGGCGTTGAAAAATACCACTGCCGTCGGGAAACATGACAGTGATTGTGGTTGAAGTAGCTGTGTAAGTGGACTGAAACCAGCGTACGATACTCCTTCACTGTCATGCTGCTCCACTGGGCCCACGGACGCCCGTGTCAATGTTCCCCAGAGCATAATGGAGCCGCCGCGACGTTCCCTCTGTCCCGCAGTGAAGGTGTCAAGGAGCCATTCCCCTGGATGGCGACGGATTCGCGCCCTCTCATCGGCGTGATGAAGAAGGTACCGGGAGTCACCAGACTGTGTACTGCTCTGACCCTGCGCCAACGTCCATTTCCGATGGCCACGTGCCCATTTCAGTCGTAGTTGCTAGTTGCCGATTTCATGTGTCAACATGGCACGTACATGGGTCGACGGCTGCTGAGGCCCATCGTTAGGAGTGTTCGATGCACTGTGTGTTCAGACACACTTGTACTCTGCCCGACAGGAGAGTCTGATTATAGTTCCGCAACAGTTCGCCGCCTGTCCCGTTTCACCAGTCGCCCAGCCTACGATGTCCGATATCTGTAATAAGGGGTCCCTGCCCAACACCACGACAGCGCCGGCCGTTGTGGCCGAGCGGTTCTAGGCGCTTCAGTCTGGAACCGCCCGACCGCTACGGTCGTATGTTCCAATCCTGCCTCGGGCATCGATCCGTGTGATGTCCTTAGGTTAGTTAGGTTTAAGTAGTTCTAAGTTCTAGGGGACTGATGACCTTAGATGTTAAGTCCATTGTGCTCAGAGCCATTTGAACCATTTGAACCACGACATCTGGACGTAGTTTCACCTTCATTTCAAAACTTGTTGAAGACACTCACTACAGCGTTCGTCGAAAACCTGACAAGTCGTGCGCTTTCAGAAACGCACGTGCCGAGCGTCCGACCCATCACAATCTGTCCTCGGTCAAACTCAGATAAGTCGCGTGCCTTCCCCATTCTACACACGGACTGCACGCTCACTGATACTACAAGCACCTTGAGTATGTCTGGCTAGCAGCCATTCCTCGACAGGTGACGCTGTTATCGCCTGAAAGGGTTTATATCGATAGTAGGTTAGTGCTCATAATGTTCTGGTTGATCAGTGTAACATAGGTCGTGGAATCAATAATGCATCGCGTGCAGCTACACTTCTGTGAATTACAAGCCGACCTTCCCCGAGATCGACTTCTGCTATGTTCCCCACTCATCAGCAAATAATACGTATCAGCGTTTTGCAACCATGACTTATTAAACCGGTGGTTCGGTAACATTCCAACTTGTCAGCTCCTGTTTACTTACGAAATGGTGTTATTACATTCGGGTATTTTGCCCGTGTCATATATCTCACTCATGATGTAGAATAGCCTTGCAATGGCGGACTGTCCAAAGAATCTCAGTAATTCTGACGGAATGTCTCCTGCTCAAGGGGCCCATAACAGAAATATAATGTGGGTCGTTATGTTGCCTCTGTTCATAATAACAAACATCTCGTATGTTACCCAATCCCGCGTTTTTGAATTTTTATTTTACACGCCTAGTTCCGTACGTCCAAATTGAGGAGCAAATCTCCAAGGTCGTGGAACGTGTCAGTGCATGAAAATACAACATAAAAGTAACAACAGATTTAATAAAATATTTTTGAACCCAAAAGATGACAAGCTATAAGTTTATCTAAACGCAGTCAACAACATAATACAGGATTCAGCTTAATATTTCAAGGAACTACCCAACAGAAGAGAAGGGGTGACCTACTGGGAGAACTCTTCAGTTTCTATTTGAAAGCGCGTAGGTCACTGCTAAGACTTTTGACTTCTTGTGGTTGTTGTTGTTGTGGTCTTCAGTCCTGAGACTGGTTTGATGCAGCTCTCCATGGTACTCTCCTGCGCAAGCTTCTTCATCTCCCATACTTACTGCAACCTACTTCCTTCTGAATCTGCTTAGTGTATTCATCTCTTGGTCTCCCACTACCATTTTTACCCTCCACGCTGCCCTACAACGCTAAATTTGTGATCCCTTGATGCCTCAGAACATGTCCTAACAACCGGCCCCTCTTCTTGTCAAGTTGTGCCACAAACTCCTCTTCTCCCCAATTCTATTCAATACCTCCTCATTAGTTATGTGATCTACCCATCTAATCTTCAGCATTCTTCTGTAGCACCACATTTCGAAAGCTTCTATTCTCTTCTTGTCCAAACTATTTATCGTCCATGTTTCACTTACATACATGGCTACACTCCATACAAATACTTTTAGAAACGACTTCCTGACACTTAAACCTATACTCGATGTTAACAAATTTCTCTTCTTCAGAAACGCTTTCCTTGCCATTGCCAGTCTACATTTTATATCCTCTCTACTTCGACCATCATCAGTTATTTTGCTCCCTAAATAGCAAAACACTTTTACTAACTTAAGTGTCTCATTTACTAATCCAATTCCCTCAGCATTACTCGACTTAATTCCACCACATTCCATTATCCTCGTTTTGCTTTTGTTGATGTTCATCTTATATCCCCCATTCAAGACACTGTCCATTCCGTTCAACTGCTCTTCCAAGTCCTTTGCTGTCTCTTACAGAATTACAGTGTCATCGGCGAACCCCAAACTTTTATTTCTTCTCCATGGATTTTAATACCTACTCCGAATTTTTCTTTTGTTTACTTTACTGCTTGCTCAATATACAGATTGAATAACATCGGGGAGAGGCTACAACCATGTCTCACTCCCATCCCAACCACTGCTTCCCTTTCATGCCCCTCGACTCTTATAACTGCCATCTGGTTTCTGTACAAATTGTAAATAGCCTTTCGTTCCCTGTATTTTGGATCTGCCACCTTCAGAATTTGAAAGAGAGTATTCCAGTCAACATTGTCAAAAGCTTTCTCTAAGTCTACAAATGCTAGAAACGTAGGTTTGCCTTTCCTTAGTTTATTTTCTAAGATAAGTCGTAAGGTCAGTATTGCCTCACGTGTTCCCATATTTCTACGGAATCCAAACTGATCTTACCCGAGGTCGGCTTCTACCAGTTTTTCCATTCGTCTGTAGAGAATTCGTGTTAGCATTTTGCAGATGTGACTTATTAAACTGATGGTTCGGTAATTTTCACATCTGTTAACACTTGCTTTCTTTGGGATTGGAATTATTATATTCTTCTTGAAGTCTGAGGGAATTTCGCCTGTCTCATACATCTTGCGCACCAGATGGTAGGGTTTTGTCAGGACTGGCTCTCCAAAGGCTGTCAGTTGTTATAATGAAATGTTGTCTACCCCCGGGGCCTTGTTTCGACTCATGTCTTTCACTGCTCTGTCATACTCTTCACGCAGTATCGTATCTCCCATTTCATCTTCATCTACCTCCTTTTCCATTTCCATAATATTGTTCTCAAGAACATCGCCCTTATATCGACCCTCTACATACTCCTTCCACCTTTCTGCTTTCCCTTCTTTGCTTTGAACTGGATTTCCGTCTGAGCTCTTGATATTTAAACAAGTGGCTCTCTTTTCTCCAAAGGTCTCTTTAATTTTCCTGTAGGCAGTATCTATCTTACCCCTAGTGAGATAAGCCTCTACATCCTTACATTTGTCCTCTAGCCATCCCTGCTTATCCATTTTGCGATTCCTGTCGATCTCATTTTTGAGACATTTTTATTCCTTTTTGCCTGCTTCATTTACTGCATTTTTATATTTTCTCCTTTCATCAGTTAAATTCAGTATTTCTTCTGTTACCCAAGGATTTCTACTAGGCCTCGTCTTTGTACCTACTTCATCCTCATCTGCCTTCACTACTTCATCCCTCAGAGCTACCCATTCTTCTTCTACTGTATTTCTTTCCCCTATTCCTGTCAATTGTTCCCTTATGCTCTCCCTGAAACTCAGTACAACCTCTGGGTTAGTCAGTTTATCCAGGATCCGTCTCCTTAAATTCCCACCTTTTTGCAGTTTCTTCAGATTTAATCTACAGTTCATAACCAATAGATTGTGGTCAGAGTCCACATCTGCCCCTGGAAATGTCTTATAATTTAAAATCTGGTTCCTAAATCTCTGTCTTACCATTATATAATCTATCTGATACCTTCTAGTATCTCCAGGATTCTTCCACGTATACAAACTTCTTTTATGATTCTTGAACCAAGTGTGTTAGCTATGATTAAGTTATGCTCTGTGCACAATTCTACCAGGCGGCTTCTTCTTTCATTTCTTACCCCCAATCCATATTCACCTACTATGTTTCCTCCTCTCCCTTTTCCTACTCTCGAATTCCAGTGACCCATGACTATTAAATTTTCGTCTCCTTTCACTACCTGAATAATTTCTCTTATCTCATCATACATTTCATCAATTTCTTCATCATCTGCAGAGCCAGTTGGCATATAAACTTGTACTACTGTAGTAGGCATGGGCTTCGTGTCTATCTTGGCCACAATAATGCGTTCGCTATGCTGCTTGTAGTAGCTTACTCGCAATCCTATTTTTTATTCATTATTAAACCTACTCCTGCATTACCCCTATTTGATTTTGTATTTATAACCCTGTATTCACCTGACCAGAAGTCTTGTTCCTCCTGCCACCAAACTTCACTAATTCCCACTATATCTAACTTTAACCTATCCATTTCCCTTTTTAAATTTTCTAACCTACCTGCCCGATTAAGGGATCTGACATTCCACGCTCCGATCCGTAGAACGCCAGTTTTCTTTCTCCTGATAACGACGTCCTCTTGAGTAGTCCCCGCCCGGAGATCAGAGTGGGCGACTATTTTACCTCCGGAATATTTTACCCAAGAGGACGTTATCATCATTTAACCGTACAGTAAAGCTGCGTGTCCTCGGGAAAAATTCGGCTGTAGTTTCCCCTTGCTTTCAGCCGTTCGCAGTACCAGCACAGTATGGCCATTTTTGTTAGTGTTAAAAGGCCAGATCAGTCAATCATCCAGTTTGTTGCCCCTGCAACTACTGAAAAGGCTGCTGCCCCTCTTCAGGAACCACACGTTTGTCTGTCCTCTCAACAGATACCCCTCCGTTGTGGTTGCACCTACGGTACGGCTATCTGTATCGCTGAGGCACGCAAGCCTCCCCACCAACAGCAAGGTCCATGGTTCATGGGGCAAGTTTCTTGTGGTAGCTTACTGAAAATGGATCTAGCAATGTACTGCACACCTTTATGCACAATAGTAGAAGAAGTGCGACACAAATGCAGATTGGACTTCTGCCTAGTATTAACTGAGGAAAAACTATTAATTCTTGAGAATAAGGTGATTTTGTTAACAAGAAATGACAGTATATACATATTGAGAGGCCGGTGTCAGAATACCCAGACTAATGTACAGGAATCGACAAGAAGTTTGCGAACTTACATCACTAATTGCCTGAACCGCCCTTTCTGGGCCAAAAATATCCTTTAAGAATGGGGGAGTTACCCCAAAACATAATACCGTAAGTCATAAGCGAATGAAGATAAGCAAAGTAGACTGCTTTTCAAGTCGAACTATCACTTCTTTAGGATACCGTTCGAATTGAAAAAATGACAGCATTAAGTCTTTGAACAGGATGCTGAATGTGGGTTTGCCACGACAGTTTAGTGTCTATCTGAATACCTAGAAATCTGAACTGTTCAGTTTCACTAATCACATGCGCATTCTGTGAAATTAAAACGTCGGGTTTTGTTGAATTGTGTGTTAGGAACTGCAAAAACTTATTCTTACGCTGATTTAGCTTTAGATTATTTTCTACAAGCTATGAACTTACGTCATGAACGCCACCGTTAGAAACAGTGCTAATATGGCACACAACATCCTTTACTACCCAAGCGAGTGTCATCAGCAAACAGAAATATTTTAGAGTCACCTATAATAGTAGAGGGTATATCATTTACATAAATAAGGAACAGTAGTAGCCCAACACTGATCCCTGGGGCACCCCCATTTGACCGTACCCCGCTCAGACCCCGCATCACAGCCATTTTCAACACTGTGAATAACGATCCTTTGGTATCTGTTGTTAAAGCAAGAGCTGAACCAATTGTGAGCTACTCCCCGTATTCCGTAATGGTCCGACTTCTGGAGGAATATTTTGTGATAAACACAATCAAACACCTTAGTCAAATCAAAACAGATGCCTAACGTTTGAAAACTTTTGTTAACTGCATCCAGTTCCTCACATAGAAGGGAGTACATAGCATTTTCAATTGTTAAACAACTTCTAACATCGAGCTGTACATTTGATAGCAAATTATATGAAATAAAATGATCAATTGTCCTTAAATACGCAGCCTTTTCAATAACTTTAGCAAACACTGATGGCATAGAAATAGGTCTAATATTGTGTACGTTATCGTTTTCTCCCATTTCATAAAGCGGCTTTACTACTGGGTGTTTAATCGCTCAGAAAACTGATCATTCTTAAAGGAAAAATTATAAATGTGGCTAAGTACAGGGCTAACATGTGCAGCACAGTGCTTTAATTTTCTGCTGTCCATGGAAGTTTTTAGTCTTGAGTGATTTAATTATTGACTCAGTCTCCCCCCTTGTCAATATCACAGAGAAGTTTTTCAGACATCAACCTCGGAAAGGCTTTTCCAAGACGCTTAACAATTCCTTGTAGAAACTAAGTTTTTATTTAATTCACCATCAACGCTGGGAAAATGATTGTTAAATACTGTACATGTATCTGACTTGTCAATAACAGAAATATTTTTACTGCGGACTGACTTTATATCGTCGACCTTGTACTGCTGACCAGACACTTGCTTCACAATTGACCACGTCGTTATAATTTTAGCCTGTGTATTAGCTATGCTATTTGCGTACTACATACTGTTTGCCTTCCTAATAACTAATACTGTTTGTAATGGGCTGTTGTGACTTCTTCTTCTTCTTGTTGGTACCATAGACGTGTAGTGCGTCGGCTGCTCACAGGCGGCGTTCCCTTGCTTCTTGAACCAGCTCTTCGGAGCTGTTGATGCCAGTCCATGTCTTGATATTCTGTGACCATGATTGCTTCCTTCTACCTGCTGGCACTTTCCTTCTATTCTGCCTTCTAGAATTAATTGAAGAAGTTTATATTTATTTCCTCACAATGTCTTTCTTCTTTTAATTGGCCCATTAGTTCTCTATCCACACCAGCTGTACGCAGTACTTTAGCATTGCTCACTTTCTGAATCCATGATATTTTTAGTAATCGGAGCAAGAACCACATTTATGTTACTTATAATCTCTATACAGAGGCTGCTTTAATTGACCAAGTTTCCGCTCCATAGAGTCGGAAGGGGATAACATAGGATTGTTCCGCCATTATTCTCAGATGGAGCGGCATGTCTGTGTGTGTCAGCATATTTCGCAGCTTTCGGAACGTTTCTTTGGCAATCCCACAGAGAATCTTAATTTCATCATCACAATCAAGTTTCGAATTTATCACAGGTCCTAGATGTTTAAATTTGGTTACTTTCTCGATTTTACCACAGTTAATGACTAGGGACTCGTTTTGACCGGGGGTTGTTTCAGTTGATATCCATTTAGTTTTCTTCGAATTTATTCTGACGCCAAAATGCTGACCAGCTTTATCTATTTCTGTACCTCGGCTATCGATGGTGCAAAAAAAGCTGTGTCGTCTGGATACCATAAGTTCCAGATCTTCACTCCATTTACTTTTACACCAAACGAACCTGAGTCTTGCCTGGATCGAAAAATCCTGTCCAGATACAAACTGAACAGTAATGGGGACAGTACACAACCCTGGCGGACTCCTTTCAGTATTTTCACAGATTCTGTTTTTAAATTTTTGTTAATTCTGACCTCTGCTCTCTGATTCCAGAATAACTGTTGAATGATTCTTATGTCCTTACCATCCAATCCTATTTCTCGTAAGATTGTGATAAGGGGGTCATGCTTAACGATGTCAAATGCTTTCTCATAATCGATAAAGCGTATATGGATTTCATGCTGATAGTTATAGCATCTTTGCACAAGTATCTTCATGCCAGACAACGCTTCTCGGGTACCCATCCCCTTCATAAAACCAAACTGGCTTTCTCCACAATACTCCTCACATTTATGATAAATTCGGTTATGTATAATTCTTAGAGATCAATCGAAATTCTGAGCACTTTTTTTGCATTTGCTTTCTTCGGTAATGGGACAAAGGTTGATTTCAGCCGTTCATCCGGGATCTGGCCTGAGCTGCAAATTTCATTAAATAGGGTTGTCTACGTTTATGTGTCTACGCATCTTAAAATTTCAGTGGGTAAGTTGTCCCACAAGACGCTTTTCTGTTCTTTGTTACTTTCAGCGCATATTCTACCTTTGATGATACGATACATGGACTAGATTCTTCTTCACTTTGATTTACTGTCTTGTCTCTTTTGTCGTGAAACAGAGATGATATGTAATTCTCCCAGTGTTTTGTCATTTTTTCCGATTCGAATATAATCCGATTATCCTCATCTCATAAAGCAGTTAGGTTCTGCTTCTTGAAGCTTCCAGTTATAACCTTGATCTTGTTAAGGAAACTATAGAAGTCAGGTAACTTCAGCATTTCTTGTGCTCTGGTGCACACACATAATTGTGTCAAAAATGCGAAAGAACTCTTGTTTGCTACGTTTTCATGACTGAACAAATGATTAGGTTTCAATAAAATTTCATATGGAGATTTCTTGAACCCCAAGGAAGGACATAGCCTTCTCGAGAAAATAAAAATAAAAATAAAATTAAAAAAATAAGAAATTAAATATCGACCCCTAAGAGGTTGAAGGGAGTACATCAAAGAACAGAAACAATGTTAAAAATTATTAAATTTGTCGCATAATGTATACGTTGTATAATGTATAGTTACTTAAACAGCCCACGCTCTTTTGTACGCATTTCTCGGCAGTACGTGCTGCTACATCGTGCAGTGGCACAGCTGGGACGGTTTGGGAGGGGGAGGGTGCAGTGTACGGCGTGCGCTGTGCCTAGTCGGCGGACACGTGAAGGCAGCTGATGGCGTTGCAGCTATAATAGCCTACTTAACCAGCATCACTCGTCACGGGTTCACCTGCAGGCAACAGCTAGTCTTTAAACATTACGCCATTCACTCTCTTGATTTCATGTACTCAAAGTCACTGACGACGTGATTGCTCCTGGCAGGTAGGCAACCTGCTGCCACTGCATGTAGGCAACTGAATGGGCAAAGGTCAGTATGGAGCAAAATAAGGAAAGGAGCAAATGTAAATGCCGTGCGACTAGGGCCTCCTGTGGGGTAGACCGTTCGCCTGGTTCAAGCCTTTCGAGTTGGCGCCACTTCGGCGACTTGCGTGTCGATGGGGATGAAATAATGATGATAAGGATAACACAACACCCATTCCCTCAGCGGAAAAAATCTCCGAGCCAACCGGGAATCGAAACCAGGCCGTTAGGTATGACATTCTATCGCGCTGACCACTCAGCTTCCAGGGGCGGACAAGGAAAGGAGGAAGGTTATGGTTTTAACATCGGAGCGACAATGACGTTATTAGAGGTGGAGCCCAAGGTCGGAATGTTTCAATGATGGGGAAGTTTCGGGCGCCCTTTTCAAAGGAACCATTTTGTATTTGCATAGAGGGATTTAGGGAAATCGTAATTCAGGATTATAGTGCACGAATGTGAACTGTTGTCCTCCCCAGCGTGGATCCAATATGTTGACAACTACGCCACATCACACCGATACACAGCTGCTGCCAATTTGCGTGAGTCGAAATAGTTTCAAGTTCAGTAACCATTATAGAGGTTGCTACATCCGCTGTTCGTCGATTCATTTAAACCAATTTGAAGGCATTATTTCAGTGAACTTGCACACCAAACGCTATCTCTTGTGGGAATGCGGGATGGCGAGTGAGCGTTTCACGGGTAGGTGGAGCTATGATAGTGGCGTGTAAAAGGCTGGGAATTTGGTCGGATGGGAAGCGTGCTTGGGTGGTCGAAGCGGTTAAGGCAAGCAGCTGCGTTAAGCGGGCACAAATTCCCTCTATTACCATCGAATCATTTCGATGCCCAAATGCGTCATTGATAACCTCTGAACAGTGTTCTTTCAAAGTGTAATGGATAGAAGTACTAAATCGGAAAATTTCCTTTCTCATGGGCCCGCAGCGCATATTAGGTCAAAGAACGAAGTATTAAAAGCTTTCCAAGTTGTGCTGCTTTTTCTATTGACACTTCATTACGAGAGTGTGCTGAAAAGCAATGCCTCGGAATTTTTTTTCTGTTCTCAATATCGGCTGAGATGTTACATATCATGCATATTACTTGGTAGACTTTGCTGCGTCGCTGGAGCAGTTTGCAACGCTCTGCCCATAGAGGGCTCAGTACTGTGGCGTGTAACATGGCGGTGTGTGTGTAGTGGACTGACCAGACAGCCAATCCACTAGGACGGGTAGCCGAAAGGCACGCGTTTAAGCTCACGCAGGCTGGCGTGAGGTCTGGAAAATGACAAGGAATTATAGTAGCCAAAAATAGTACATAGCTTCTGGAATACTTAACTTTAATTCAAAATTGTAGAACATCTCTCGTTACCGTACATGCTTCATTAGATACATAGCAAAGGATAAATGGCGCCTTGCTAGGTCGTAGCAAATGACGTAGCTGAAGGCTATGCTAACTATCGTCTCGGCAAATGAGAGCGTAATTGTCAGTGAACCATGGCTAGCAACGTCGGCTGTACAACTGGGGCGAGTGCTAGTAAGTCTCTCTAGACCTGCCGTGTGGTGGCGCTCGGTCTGCTATCACTGACAGTGGCGACACGTGGGTCCGACGTATACTAATGGACCGCGGCCGATTTAAAGGCTACCACCTAGCAAGTGTGGTGTCTGGCGGTGACACCACAGTGTGAGTACCTAATTAGGTGCGTGGTAAACTGGAAGCACGAATTCGAAGAATTCGTCACACATGGAGCACAGTCTCTTTCATCGTGACAATGGCAGAATTCACACGAGCGTTGCGGTATCTGGACCAATCCGCCGCCTTCAGTCCACTACCATCAGTAATACTTCATACAGCCCCAACTTGGCCCCATCCGATTTTCGTCTGCTTCCAGAACACATTCGAGGTTTTCAGTTTGACACTGGTGAAACGGTGTAAGCAAAGGTGAAGTTGTAGCTCCGTCAGCGAAGTCAAACATTCAGCAGTGGCGGTATCAACAAACTGTTGTCTCGTCGGGAGAAATGTGTTGATCGCCACGGTGACAACGTCGGGAAATAAATATGTAGACATGAAGAATAAAGGTGTCTAATGTGAATAAAGTTTGTTTTGTTTAAAAACTGAGCTGTGGCGACTGGCGCTAGTTACGTTCCACTTGCGTTGCTGATATCGATACTCGTCTGGTCTCGTATCTCTGACTGTTCCGCCTTTGGTTTTCCGGCTTGGCGTGTGTCCGGGAGTCTCTCTCCGATCAGCGTTCGACGAGGCAACATTGTTTTGAAAGGAAGCCTTCGTCTCCATCCGTGGTGCCTGGGCCTCGCCGTCCTCGTCGTTTCGCCGAGCATCGGGTGTACGGTGCTGATTAGTCGGGGCCTTTGCGTGCGAAACGTTGGCGGGTTCGTCGTCTCATGCTGGACATCTTCTCCTCGCACAACTGGAAGCATTAAGTTGTGTAGGATTCATACTCTGATGTTAACCGGTGAAGATGTGTGAGACTTACGGGGCCATGTGGTATCTGCCGGAGATTAGTTACGGATAGTTCTGAAGTTGGTTCCACAGTGTCTTACGGATAGTTCTGAATTTGGTTCCACAGTGTCTTATTCATTGAGGCTAATGTACTGCTTATTCTGCTTCAGGACATGTACAGTGTGTCTTATTTTGAGTGGCTTATATGGAAATTTTAGACTGTTTTAGGACACACTGTCCGGTCTGAGCTTGGCCGGGACTTTGTACGTGTGCAGCGGCCGTAGAATTCAACACAATTAGCTCCGGGTTGGTTTAATCACTTGCTCCAGCAGGATTTAGTATAAGTATTTAATGCGGGAATTTCCTTCAGCCTACTGTAAGTGGTGCCTTAAATTTTTGCTAACTTCTTAGAAGACTGTTGATTTACCAGGATCGCTCCGTAAGAATTTGCATTAACTCTTGGGAGCGTAATTATTATTAATTATAATCTTGGCTGTGACTGGAGCTTACACTGATTGGAATTTATTTGCGCTGCAGGAAATTTTCTCAAGACTACTTGTGCTCTGAGGTCGGTGCTGTTAACAAATCCTTGTCAGGGATACTTATGTTGGGCCCAGTCGGATTACACATCCACCGGTTTATGCGATCCTGTAAACAAGTTTTGGGCAGCAAAAGGTCGCACTGTCTGTCTTCCGCAGTGTTATTTTGTTCCAAACGCCGCTATAGCCTTTAATGCTGTTGTTTAAAGTTAAGTTGCAATTTTAGAACGATTTTGAGTCATTCCATTTGTTAACTAAGAGAAGCTACCCTTTTATAACCTTATTGCTTCTGGAAGTTATTTAAACATTATACTAGTGGTTGAGATAACAACCGTCATTCTTATTTAATGTAAATTTTACTTATTTGCATATTGTTGGGGAACGCTGTAACCCTTGCTATCATTCTTGTTTGGTGAAGTGTTCAACTCCGTGTTCTCCTCCTTTCGCCACCTTGTGTTTTAGTTTAAGAATTTTTGGACTGTGGACTGTTATGTGGCCGGTTCAGTTTTATTAAATTTTTATTTTTCTCTTGTGCCCAGGAAGTTTTGGTAATTTTATGGCTGTTTAAATTTGGCTTGAAGGTTGTATCATTAGCATCTTAATTGTGTCGGGCAAAGAATGATTGTGTGAGAGTTATAATTGACATTTACTGTAATCGTTGATTATGGTTCAGTATTCAAGTTAATTGTTTAATTAAAACCTTAATTATGTTTAATCCAATTCAGTCTGTCAAAAATAAATTTGTATGTTGTACCAGTAAAAACAAGGGGAGAAAGGTCCGAATAAAATTTATACATAGTGCCATTTTTTTTATTCTGTGATAATGGTAGATGTTCTCTAATCAAAATTAAAATTATGTACAAGCCACAAGTTTGTCCATCAGCAAAGATCCGTAGCTTCCTATTTCATTGAGTAGCTATGTAATTTGAGCAGCAAACAGCTGCAAGAGTTTTCACATAAAAATTCGAAAACATTAAATTTTCAGAACGCCCTTGTAATAAATTTTATATACTATGTGATCAAAAGTATCCGGACACCCCCAAAAACATACGTGCATTGTGCTGCCACCTACTGACAGGAACTCCATATCAGCTACATCAGTAGTCATTAGCCATTGTGAGAGAGCAGAATGGGACGCTCTGGTGAACTCACGGACTTGGAACGTGGTCAGGTGACTGGGTGTCACTTGTGTCATACGTCTGTACTCGACATTTCCAGATTCTTAAACATCCCTAGGTCTACTGTTTCCGATGCGATAGTGAAGTGGAAACGTGAAGGGACACGTACAGCACAAAAGCGTACAGGCCGACCTCGTCTATTGACTGACAGACACCGCCGACTGTTGAAGAGGGTCGTAATGTGTAATAGGCAGACATGTATCCAGACCATCACATAGGAATTCCAAATGGCATGACGATCCACTGCAAGTACTATGAGAATTAAGCTGGGGGTGAGAAAACATGAATTTCATAGTCGAGCGCCTGGTCATAAGCCACACATCACGTAGGTAAATGCCAAACGACTCCTCGCTTGGTGTGAGGAGCGTAAACATTGGACGATTGAACAGTGGAAAAACGTTATGTGGAGTGACGAATCATGGCACACAATGTGGCGATCCAATGACAGGGTGTGGGTATGGTGAATGCTCAGTGAACGTCATCTGCCAGCGTGTGTAGTGCCAACAATAATACTCGGAGGCGGTGATATTGTGTGGTCGTGTTTTTCATGGAGGGGGCTTGCACCCCTTGTTGATTTGCGTGGCACTATCATATCACAGGCCTACATTGATGTTTTAAGCACCTTCTTGCTTCCCACTGTTGAAGAGCAATTCGGAGATTGTGATTGCACCTTTCAACACGATCGAGCACCTGTTCATAATGCAAGGCCTTTGGCGGAGTGTTTGCACGACAATAAAATGCCCGTAATGGACTGGCCTGCACAGAGTTCTGACCTGAATCGTACAGAACACTTTTGAGATGTTTTGGAACATCGACTTCGTGCCATCCGGCCGGTGTGGCCGAGCGGTTCTAGGCGCCTCGGTCCCTTAACCGCGCTGCTGGTACGGTTGCAGGTTCGAATCCTGCCTCAGGCATGAATGTGCGTGATGTTCTTAGGTTAGTTAGGTTTAAGTGGTTCTAAATCAAGGGGACTTTTTTTGTGCTGGGGGGCTGCTTGAAGGCTTGCATTACCCTTTTCAGCCTTTTGCTGTACAAGTACATTCATTTATTTATTATTTCAGTATTTTTTGCAAAAATGCATTTGATCATATTTACAGTATACAGTATGAGAGAGTATACAAAAATATAAAATAAAATAAATTAGAAATTGCAGTTTAAAGATTAATGATTCAAGTCATATTGAAATACAGTGTAAGTTTTATAGATATGCAATATTTTCCATCATGATTACTCCATAAATTCTATTTGAATACTTTAAAATATAAAGAGGTTGTAGCATACGATTAAAATACAGTACAGTAATATACAGTGCGGATGTGCTTTGAGGTGACTGATGTTTGTGCTTTAGTGTGGTGTTGCTTCATTTTATGTGTGAGAGCTGTGGTGGTGCTATTTTATGTTATTACTTAAGTGATTTGTTTATTTACTAACTATATGTGTGTATATGTGTATAGATAGATATTGACCGATTGCTTAAACATTAGCATTAATATTAACATTGACGTTAACATTGACAGTGCCACTTTTCTTTATGTTGCCTGCTGTAGGTGGGAGGTTTGGATTGTTTGATGTTATACAATTGATTTGAGTTAATTGGGTGCTCTCATGTTTACATCCAGTCCTCTAATCACCTTAAGGGGATGACTTTCGTGGCAGTGGTGAACAATTGCACAAATTTTATGTCTATGCTACTTTTTATGTCTAACTTAGTTCTATGGTTCATGTGTGTGTGTGTGTGTGTGTGTGTGTGTGTGTGTGTGTATTTTCTGGGGTTAGTTTCTGTGTCTTTGGGTCAGGTGTGGGGGAGTGGGATGTCTTGGGTTAGTGGCTCCATGATCGGGGCGAGGTCTGGGTATTCTTGGCTGGTGTCGTGTGCTACTGCACGCGCAGAGTCTAGGGGACTGATGACCTCAGATGTTAAGTCCCATAGTGCTCAGAGCCATATGAACCATTTTGAACTTCGTGCCTGGCCTCGCCGACCGACATCGATACCTCTCATCAGCGCAGCAGTCCTTGAAGAACGGGCTGCATTCCCCAAGAAAGCTTTCAGCACCTGATTGAACGTATGTCTGCGAGTGTGGAAGCTGTCATCGAGGCTAAGGGTGGGCCAACACCAAATTGAATTCCAGCATTACCGATGGAGGGCGCCACGGACTTGGAAGCCATTTTCAGTCAGGAGTCCGGATAATTTTGATCACATAGTATATCTATCTCGAAGAGTTGCTTTGGCAGAGTCATGCGTGCGATTAAGTAGTAAGAGGACAGACTAAAGGGGGCTCATGAGTGTCTGCTCTTACTTAGATAACAAATACCGGAAATGCTGTAAGAAGGTCACATTTGCCAGCTTGGTCTTGTCATTTAGAAGACTGTCAGGTGCTACATTTGCGTCGGTGTAGATTTTCATTTGTTCCAGTAAGTCCAGTGGTATGTCTTTGTTGACAAGGGGAAGTATCTGATGGGTCTGCTCCATGACAAATAACTGAAGTAAGTAACTAGTCGTAGATATCATTGAGTAGAAGTCACTTGACAATAATAATATATGTGATAGTAGTAGTAACAGTGGACGCCAGCACTGCGTACCTCAAAGGAGACCAGCCGGTCGCGCGTCCCGAGGAAGAAGGCGGTGGGCAGCGTCGAGTTGACGACGTGGTAGGCCGGCGGCCGCTCGCTGCCGTACTTGCTGAGGTTCTCCTCCCGGCCAAAGTCGAACGCCTGCAGGCGCTCTGGGGGCGACAAGAGGGACACTGTGTCATCCCACCTGCGCTACGAGTACTGTGCGTATGTGACGTGACGGGAAGAAGAAGAAAACTGCGAACTACAGACGAGGGCAACGTCACGAGGCAAAGTACACAGCAAGGGGACACGCAGCTGCACCTGCCATTGCGAGGACGCGAACGTCAGTAGCCGCACAAATAGGCACGTAAGCAAAGGCGGTTCAACTTCACTGCGTGTACACTGGGTCTCCTTTCTCAGCCTGTATCACCTAATCAACTACATTAATTGTATGTACCACAAAGTGCGTATGTATTTTTTTTTTGTTTAAATTGAAGGAGAAGGGGGGAGAAAGAAAGGGAAAGGCAAGTTACGATATCTGCTGCATCAGGACTTGCCGTCCCGGTACGCGTCTCGGCGAACACACGCTCCCAACTGCCATGACTTACCCGCAGTCCCGCTCAATGTCCTCTATGCTGGCTACTTAGAGATTGCCGCAGGAGGTCGGACGCGATTCTCCAACTGCACTGAATGTGATTCACTTCGATGGGCAATGGCTCCACAGTATTCAGGGCGGATGCACTGTTAGGACCGACCTCCTGCCGTAATCTCCAAGTAGTGTGCATGGGGGCGTGCACGGGGACTGCAGGTACGTCGCACTAGGTAAGAATGTGGATCAGCCGAGAGGCACGCCGAGATATGCCAAGCAGTTGCGATAAATGCTGTGTCCGGGCAGTGAAGTGGTAAACGCTACCGCCAAGTAAGTATTCGGTCAGAGGGTTAGCTGCCCTCTGTAATAATACAAAAAGAAAAAAAGAAAAAACTGAGTTAATGCACCGACGATGAACTTGAACAGGCGTCACGGGACGTCCGCCCCGAACAAATACAGCCCTACAACGAACAAAATGAGATCAATAAAAAAATGTAAGCAGGAGAGCCAGGGTTCGAATCCTGGGCTGGCACACTTTTTACTCGTCGCCGTTGATGCCACACAGTCCTGATGCAGTTGTATCAAGAGTCACTTTCCTTTCCTTTCTCCCCCTCCTCCATCAGTTTTTATTATACATTTCACAGCTACGGATTCTGCCTGGTGTTTGTTCTTTCAGACACGTCAGAAAGAACAGGCATCACACATTCATATAACCTATATATTAATTTATTTTTAGCTAACTGTGCTACATATAAATTAAGTGACATCTTGCACTGATTGTACAACACTAGCGTTCAACACAGGACAGATTGGTGAATATATATCTATATACACACGTGTAAGAGGATTTCTGTTCGAGGCCGTTGCTCCAGCGTATATGCAATGTAGCGCGACTTCGATTCCAGTATACAGGATGGTACATTGATAGTGACCGAGTCAAATATCTCACGAAATAAGCATCAAACGAAAAAACTACAGAAAACGAAACTCGTCTAGCTTGCAGGGGGAAACCAGATGGCGCTATGGTTGTCCCGCTAGATGGCGCTGCCATAGGTCAAATGGATATCAACGGTTTTTTTTTTTTAAATAGGAGCCCCCATTTTTTATTACATATTCGTGTAGTACGTAAATAAATATGAATGTTTTATTTGGACCACTTTTTTCGCTTTGTGATAGATGGCACTGTAATAGTCACAAACGTGTAAGTACGTGGTATCACGTAACATTCCGCCAGTGCGGACGGTATTTGCTACGCGATGCACTACCCGTGTTAAAATGGACCGTTTAACAATTGCGGAAAAGGTCGATATCGTTTTGCTGTATGGGTATTGTGATCAAAATGCCCAACGGGCGTGTGCTATGTATGCTGCTCGGTATCCTGGACGACATCATCCAAGTGTCTGCACCGTTTGCTGGATAGTCACGTTATTTAAGGGAACAGGAAGTGTTCAGCCACATGTGAAACGTCATCCACGACCTGCAACAAATGATGATGCCCAAGTAGGTGTTTTAGCTGCTGTCGCGGCTAATCCGCACATCAGTAGCAGACAAATTGCGCGAGAATCGGGAATCTCAAAAACGTCTGTGTTGAGAATGCTACATCAACATCGATTGCACCCGAACCATATTTCTATGCAACGGGAATTGGAAGGCGACGACGTTGAACGTCGTGTACAGTTCTGCCACTGGGCACAAGAGAAATTACGGGACGATGACAGATTTTTTGCACGCGTTCTATTTAGCGACGAAGCGTCATTCACCATCAGCGGTAACGTAAACCGGCATCATATGCACTACTGGGCAACGGAAAATCCACGATGGCTGCGACAAGTGGAACATCAGC
The DNA here is from genome assembly GCF_023864345.2 of Schistocerca serialis cubense. Classification (NCBI taxonomy): domain Eukaryota; kingdom Metazoa; phylum Arthropoda; class Insecta; order Orthoptera; family Acrididae; genus Schistocerca; species Schistocerca serialis. The sequence continues at coordinate 53,962,815 of NC_064645.1, read as the reverse complement.
GACCTTGGCGGGTTAATGTATGGTGCGGCATTATGGGAGGAAGGATAATTGCCCCCCCCCCCATTTTATCGATGGCAATCTAAATGGTTCAATGTATGCTGATTTCCTACGTAATCCAAAAATTCAAATTGCTCTGAGCACTATGGGACTTAACATTTGAGGTCATTAGCCCCATAGAACTTAGAACTGCTTAAACCTAACTAACCTAATGACATCATACATCCATGCCCGAGGTCCTACGTAATGTTCTACCGATGTTACTACAAGATGTTTCACTGCATGACAGAATGGCGCTATACTTCCAACATGATGGATGTCCGGCACATAGCTCGCGTGCGGTTGAAGCGGTATTGAATAGCATATTTCATGACAGGTGGATTGGTCGTCGAAGAACCATACCATGGCTCGCACGTTCACTGGATCTGACGTCCCTGGATTTCCTTCTGTGGAGAAAGTTGAAGGATATTTGCTATCGTGATCCACCGACAATGCCTGACAACATGCATCAGCGCATTGTCAATGCATGTGCGAACATTACGGAAGCGAACTACTCGCTGTTGAGAGGAATGTCGTTACACGTATTGCCAAATGCATTAAGGTTGACGGACATATTTTGAGCATTTAATGCATTAATATGGTATTTACAAGTAATCACGCTGTAACAGCATGCGTTCTCAGAAATGATAAATTCACAAAGGTACATGTATCAGACTGGATCAACCGAAATAAAATGTTCAAACGTACATACGTTCTGTATTTTAATTTAAAAAACCTAGGTCTTACCAAGAGTTCGTCTAAAATTGTGAGCCATATGTTTGTGACTATTAGAACATCATCTATCACAAAGCGAAAACAGTGGTCCAACTAAAACATTCATATTTCTTTACGTACTACACGAATATGTAATAAAAAATGGGAGTTCCTATTTGGTCTATGGTTGTGCGATTTAGCGGGCCAACCATAGCGCCATCTGGTTTCCCCCTTCAAGCTAGACGAGTTTCGTTCTTTGTAGTTTTTTCGTTTGACGCTTATTTCGTGAGATATTTGGCCCGGTCACTATCAATGGACCACCCTGTATAAGCACCGACATGGAGGCAATACTCGTGTCTTTACAATGTCTTTACGGTAAATATGGAAACCTGAGCAGTTGCGACATTAGTACCAAATGCCTTCAAGCAGGATCAGGGTGCTGTATTCTTTTCTTGGCTGCCGAAAGACAAACCCAGGTAGACTTACACGTACAATGTGTATGGAGGCGGCACGTCTCTCGAAAATCACAACTGTGAAATGTTGAATGTCGCAAATCGACACAAAGACGCCGGTCGATCTGAGAGACCGGGCTTATCCGTTACACCAACTCAAGTGGGGCACAATCGAGCACCGTCTCTGTAGTCCTTGCGTCTCACAATGCGATTATCACGCCTTCCGTACCGAGCGAGGTGGCGCAGTGGTTAGCACACTGGACTCGCATTCGGGAGGACGACGGTTCAATCCCGTCTCCAGCCATCCTGATTTAGGCTTTCCGTGATTTCCCTAAATCGCTTCAGGCAAATGCCGGGATGGTTCCTTTGAAAGGGCACGGCCGATTTCCTTCCCAATCCTTCCCTAACCCGAGCATGAGCTCCGTCTCTAATGACCTCATTGTCGACGGGACGTTAAACACTAACCACCACCGCCGGCCGCGGTGGTCTCGCGGTTAAGGCGCTCAGTCCGGAACCGCGCGACTGCTACGGTCGCAGATTCGAATCCTGCCTCGGGCATGGATGTGTGTGATGTCCTTAGGTTAGTTAGGTTTAAGTGGTTCTTAGTTCTAGGGGACTGATGACCACAGAAGTTAAGTCCCATACTGCTCAGAGCCATTTGAACTAACCACCACCACCGCCTTCCGTTCCTTAGAAAAAAATGGTACAAATGGCTCTGAGCAGTATGAGACTTAACTTCTTAGGTCATCAGTCCCCTATAACTTAGAACTAATTAAACCTAACTAACCTAAGGACATCACACACATCCATGCCCGAGGCAGGATTCGAACCTGCGACCGTAGGGGTCTCGCGGTTTCAGACTGTAGCGCCTAGAACCGCTAGGCCACACCGGCCGGCCTTCCGTTCCTTAGACAAGGCCTTGAAAGGTCGACGATTCCAATCGGATGAGAGTGTGCAGCAGGGAATTACAGACATCTTCAAGTAGCGGGAGACGGTGGTTTCCTAAACGGGGATCTTCAACCAAGTTTGTCAGTGGGAAGAATGTCTCAATGCTCACGAAGATGTTGCCTGACCAGTATACCGATTTTGGACTTTACGACCTTTGAACGGAAATTCTTTCATCGCCCCTTACATAATACGTAAGCACTGCTTAAGACAGGTATCCTTCGGTAGAGCACTACACACTTATAACCAATAGTGCACTTTAGAGAATCTCCACAGAGAAAATTAAAATTTTTAGTTGTAAAAATACAAGACCTTTTTGGTGAAAGACGTTGGTAAAAACGAAAGTCAAAAAGCTCAATTATAGTATGAAGCAAAGACGATAAAATCGGTTACAATCTGATACAAATGAAAGGCTACACAAAACAGAACCAAGATACCGAACCTTAGGCATGCAAGGTCATAAATACTGTTCTAAATATTGTAATCGGATTTGGAACAGTTCAACCCCGTCGAATTTGACACTTATCGAACTAAGATACTAATAGCCAAAATTACTGTGCTTACATTTGATAATACGTAATTGATGTAGCAGTGTAAAAGAGAATATGCATCATTGGCTGGGAACTTTCTCACAATTCACCTGCGTGAAAACAGATTTCCGACATCTTACACGCTCCCAGAGATATTTTAGGTGAATGATTTAGCTGAATCAGCCTTTTTTTTATCGAACTATAGTATAAGGGTGTGAAAACCCCCTCCCCACCCTACAACTAATCGCGCGAGCAAAGCAGGGTCGTACACTAGCCCACATGTACTTAGCGATGTGGACGACACATCAGTCGGGCACATCGCAGTGCCTTATAACCATCGACACGATACGATTGCTGCCGGACTAATGGTGGTAAAAGGAAATGTAGTCGACATTTCATGGAGCACGATGTATGATGAAGCTTTTTCGTGGAACGGATTACTGCGACATGCCGTGTGGCAACATGTCTGCAAGACATCACTTGAGTGCTTGCTTTCGTGGACGAGCAGTTGCACGGCTCGGAGCTGGTCTAAGTGTCACTACTGTGACCACAGTAACGGCTGTTCCCAAAAATGTTGGCTTGTGATTGAAACAGCCTGATGAAGGTGGAAATGGTGCGCGACAGCATACCGGTGGTCGTAGGCGAACCACCACACCGATACAGGATCGATACGTAGCTCTGGCGGCGAATAGGAGCAGATGTCTAATTCCTAGGCAGATTGCAGCAGACCTTGCAACTGCTACCTGTACTTTTGTATCTGCCAGAACTGTTTTGTGGAGATTAAACCAGGATGGTTTGTATCCTCTGAAGCCTGTTACAGGAATCCCACTTCTACCATCCATCAAATGCTTGAAATAGCTCTAAGCACTGTGGGACTTAACATTTGAGGTCATCAGGGTCTTAGACTTAGAACTACTTAAACCTAACTAACCTAAGGACATCACACACATCCATTCCCGAGGAAGGATTCGAACCTGTGACCGCAGCAGCAGCGCTATTCCGGACTGAAGCGCCTAGAACCACGCCATCGTCGAGAAAGAGTTGGTTGTTGCACGGAGCATGTTGGTTGGGATCAGCAACAGTGGTCCAGAGTCATGTTCTCCGACAAACCCCGCTTCATTGTGGAAAGTGATTCTGGCCACCAGTTTGTGCTGATAAAGAGGGGAGTACGTTACACGCCACAGATGGTTCATGAACGCCATCTGTATGGCCTAGGCACTATGTATAATAGACAGGTATTATACACAACGGCCGAACACTGATGTTTATCTCTGCGCGACGTACCGTTGCAATTCTGAATCGTAGCCATTTGTTTATGAAAGACAATGCCCACTGAGACAGAACCTCTGAAATGTCGGACACACTGGAAAGTGAAGATATTGAACGTGTAGAATGCCCTGCATATTCCCGGACTTAAACCCTATATAGCATGTGTGGGACGCTCTTGGCAGTCGTATTTATCGAGGAACACTCCCTCTCCGAACCGTGCAAGAACTGAAAACCCCCTCGAGAGAGGTGGGACAATATACCGAAACTACCCCTCAAACAAGAGTGCATTCGTGCCCGAGGAGGAAATATTCGTTACTCAGTGTCCGATATCAACCTTTGCTGTTTTACCACATGGTGAAATCTGTACAATGTTTCGTTACAAGTATATCACTCCACCTTTGTTATGTATGTACTGTGTTTCACGTTATCCATCATTGCTGGTAATAATTCCTGACCAATAACGTCTCTGTCCCGTAGCAGTTATCGAATAGTGTAGACCCTATCATATGGCAGAGTTGCAATAAGGAGAAATTATTGTTTTCAACATGTTTGGGAAAAACATCACATTTTATCTTTGAATCGCGTATTATTCGAGACAACTTTATCTTACTATGTAAAACACATCAGCACAAAAAGAAAAAGAAACTAGTGATAAGGAGGGGTGGAATAAGTTGCTGAAGAATTTGGTACTTACTGGCCCTGATGTTCTGGAGGTAGTGTGCGTACGCGGTGGTGGGCAGGCCGCAGCCGGAGTGCGAGACGATCTCAGGCAGCCGCTTCTGAAATGCACCGCGAGTCGTCACACATCGCATTCACTGTACACACACTTCATGCGAACAGAAGAGGGGATATACAGGGCAGGGGAACAAGTACTCAAGTGCAAGGGACGAGAGAAGCTTTCAGGGACGGCACGGGTATATGTAAGCGGGTTTATTTTACAGGCATAGCCACGTAAAGCGCACAATTTGGTAGTCACTGTTAACAAGAAATTAGCACGCATGACACGTCTCATCCTCTCCAGTGCCCTCCAGAACACGGAAAGCTCGCCATTAAATGAAATGAACTCTGGAGGCAACCGAATCTGGAGGACACGATCTGGGAAAACAACGGCAGTAGACAGTTTTATAAACCTCGATAAGGATGACGAGTGGCAGAATGTTTATAGTGCCAATAACATAGATGACAAATATAATGGTTTCCTCAACGTATTCCTCATGCTATTTGAAAGTTGATTTCCATTAGAACGTACTAAACGGGGTACTAGCAATAAAAGGCAGCCTGGGTGGCTGACTAGTGGGGTAAGGATATCATATAGAGAAAACTGGGAATTACATCAAAATGTTGGAAGTAGTCACAATCAAGCTACAGTACCCCATTACAAACAGTACCGTAAGGTGCTTAAAATGTTATTAGGAAGGCAAAGGGTATGTGGTACGCAAATAGCATAGCTAATACACAGGCTAAAATTAAACACCAGAGCGTTGTTGCCCCATGTATCAGCATTATCCTCAATTTATGAGCATGAGTGAATTTTGAATACTAACCACAGGGGGCAATATTTTCTTTGTATTTCTAGGTAACTGGCGAATACCAGGTGCCCGAGTTTACTGACAGCATATTTCATTTTCTTTTCCTGCTGTTCCCCTGCTTTCATTCAGAAATGTTTGTCTTCTTTAACATTCTTCACTATCAAACTTAAGATGAGCAAATTTCCTTACACTGAATATGATAACAAAGAAACAGGCTATGGCATAAACATAGTAACCCAGCAGAATATACATCTGCGTAACACCGGTGTAAAACATAATTGACAGCATATATGTGAAGAGGAACAAATATAGGAAGTATAGGATTGCACCAACAAGAGAACCATATTAATGCGCATAACAAAACATATTATAAAGCATGCAGTGGAACAGTTTTTAAATATTTACAACAATAATTCCATTATTTCACAATTATTAGTAACCAGCAGAATAATGAACGACTGCAAAACGAAAAGGCAGACGAAGCACTTCGGTGATCTTAGAATCGTGCCTAACCTGGATGGCGCGCGAAGTGGCTCGGCTGTAAGATCTGAGTTAGTTTGGCAGTCTCGGGGGACGAACATGTTATCTGCCGGTCGGCGTCAGTTAAGACTTAATTAGCAATGTCTAGTGCGTAAATCAGAGCTGGTTCGGCAGTGTCGGAGGAGAGACTGTTGGCTGCCGTGGTCAGTGTCAGTTAAGATTTCATTGTTAATCCATGGTTTGTAAAAATAAAGCTAGTTCGGAAGCCTCATAATACAGTCATGTTGTCTGCCGCGGCCGGTGTTAGTTAAGACTTTATTAGCAAATATGGTTATAAGGACGTGTATCTGAGAACAGCGTGATTGTAACTGCAGGTTGCTGAACTGCAGGTTGCTGAACTTTTATGAGAACTTATGCATTCCACTCAGAGCGGTGGGAGCAAATAGACACCTGTACTGCAATCTTAGTGTAAATGAAATCAGTGACACGCCATCTGTGGTAACACACAGGCGGTATGAGAGAGAGAAGTATTTTTGAGAGGAGGGTTTTATCATACGCACGTACATTTTACCCTATCGCTTCTCCCTCTCTCTTTTTCAACTTGCCGTAACTACTGAGAAAATTTAGAGAACCGGCATCTGAAGCTGTCTGACGAACTATTCTACTGCCGGAAACATACAATGCGCGTAAGGGCCACGAAGATAAGATACGAGAAACTAGGGCTCACACGGAGGCGTAAGGACAGTCGTTTTTCCCTCGCTCTATTTGCTAGTGGGACAGGAGGGGAAATGACAAGTAGCGATACAGATTATCCTCCGCCACGCACCGTACGGTGGCTTGCGGAGTATCAGTGTAGATGTGGATGTAGATATAGATGTACATATTTTATAGGTACATAGGTGCATATTTCTCTTCCTGATAACCGTTTTCTTTAGTTACAAGTGCTAAAGCATACCTTTGCTTTCTTAATTTATTTTCATTTTCCGGCGGATTCTCGAAGCCAATTGAGCCTCTGGAATCCTAATCTCACCTTCATCATTCGCTCTGCAGTGCTTGCTCCATAAGGCAACTCTGCAACTCAGCAGGATTTTACACTGTGGGGTAGCATAGCCAGAGAATGAACTGCTGAATACGTCGATGTGCTCTACGTGATATTTTGCACGCAGCAGGTCTAGAAACGTGTTGATATTCAGTGTGGAGGTACATTGTAGATTATGTGGTACGAAAAGGGCTGATAGAGGATGTAGAGGTGAGAAGATATTGTCCAGGAAGATTTTATAACGTATTAGCTTTTCATTTCTTTCAATTATTGGGGTATACTTTAATGCATTTCAGTTAATTCCAGCTAGAATGCTCAGACTTTTTTATTGACTTGAAAAATCCTAGACAGGAAAACTATTTGAGTAAAACTTCTCTGTGTATTTCCGTGTCATTTCCCATGCCGTTGGGCCTTATTATTCAATCATTCTTCCACAAACTGGACTTCCTGCTGATTGTCACCAAATTTTTTCTTCAGTTTGGCCCGGATTTCGTTCCAGATATCGAGCTTCTGTTCATTGTTCTCGGATAATTCCCGAACTGCGATGTCCAAATAAAAGTAAACATTTGCACCTGTTGTATTTGGCGATTCCGTCGAATCCATTCAGTTTCAGTCTTCCGATCCTGACCGGCGGCTCTGGAAAACACTGTTAGATGCTTGCAGTGCAGTTGACTTATTGCTGTTTAGGTATCCATTGAAATCCCGAATGTACGGACGATGTACTGTTTTATTCTGGCTGCTGTCCATGTAGGTGACAGCTTTTACATTGCCTAATTGGAGCCTCAGGGATAAAGACCTTCTGAAGTGCCCAGCGTCTCCACCGAATAACATCACGTCGTAACCACAGTGAAGGCCCAATCCGAAGGCAGTGCCGTTAACGAAGTACAGTACTTAGCACTGGCAGGATATTTATTGTGAACACGAACATACAGCCAGAACAGAGCTGACTCCTGAATGGTGTTTGCTGCATCAAATATTCCAGAATACACAAAAAAATTACAAAGATAAGAAATTCCGAGAACGTTCCATAAATGATAAATACTAAATAAGAGATGCTTGCCCACATCACGGGGCTGTGGAGCTACCCACTACAACAGAGAGCATGCGTCACAACTAACGGCAACGTACACTGCGCGACACAATGAAAAGACCACCTGTATGAAAGCACGTAATTGTGTCCCTCTGTGACGCAGAAGTTTGAAATTAGGCTCAAATTTGCCTGCAGCATTCCTCTGTAATGGTGTGTTCCTCTGTAAAAGCGAGGCTCCCTGTGACGTCGCCCTCCGGCTTCGCAACATTTCAGACAGCGAGGTGCCGACAAACGTGGGAACAGAGGCTCCCGCTCAGAAGGTCATGTGACGTGTAAGGCGTGTTAATGATGTCACGTTGGCACCAAATTTCACAGAAATCCTGCTCGCCGCCACTGTGGACGTGACCCACGTTGAGAAAGCCGTCACACCCCCAGTTAGCCACATTTCAGCCATTCTTTCGACGTCTCTGCGATGAAGGTCAGCGTTGAAATCACGCTATTTCCTTATGAGTGGCCGAGCAAAACGTTTCAGACACCACCGTTCAGAATCGACACGAAGGGCGTCAATGAAACCGCCAATTTTCTTGGGGTGTCAATTCCCTCACAAGTCGCTATAGAAAATGACAGATCGTAGTGCGATGAGCAACACGAAGACATTCTTGACAACCTCTGACGTTCCTGACGCCCCGGAAGTATCAACACGTTTCTAAGGCCATTGTGTGACTGCGTTCCCTTTGAACGTGATGTTACCCCTTTGGAGTCTAGTGTGACCACCGCTTTTGCTCTCGTGTACAGGTTGCAACTACTAAGCACCATTAAAAACGATTCGACGAAATCTGGACGTTATTGGAAGCAGCGAAGGGCGCTTACGCTTTTCCTGTTTCACGTCCTCCTTGTCACAGGGGATTCGACACTGACACACACGTGAATAAAACGGGAAAGGATCCGCCTTAGACCTTCCACTTCCGAGAAACCCTCTGCACCGCCCGCCCACTTCCATTAAGAATTTAAACATGAACCTCTACCGACAGAAAGCGCGATGCGAGTAGCAGACGCCTGCAGGTAGGCAACTGGCATCAGAGCGGCGTCAAGGGGTTGCCTGGCTGTAGACACCTGGCACTACTTCATAGGTCGTCTCTGTACAGGTTCATTTCTGAAATAACCGTGGGGAGGCGCCAGCGAACGTTTTCCCGAGCTGGGGGATCTTAGCGACCCTCTGCCGTTTTATTAACACATGTGTAAACGCTGCACTCCCCTCATCCTCAGGGTCATGCCTGATAAGGATGAGAAACAAGTTCTAATAACATAAGCACCATTTGCTGCTTCGGATCGTGTCCAAAATTCGTAGAGTGGTTTTGGACCATCGCCAGTGGTTCCAGCCTGAGAGCAAAACTGCGGCCACCAAAGGGGTGCGACAACATTCAATGGGTATGTAGCCACACAATGTCCTTAGAAAAGTGTTGAAGCTTCCCTAGTGTCAGCAACATCAGAGGTTGTCAAGAACGTCTTCGTGTTGTTCATTGCACTGCGGTTAGTCATTGTTTATAGCGAGACGTGTGTGAATCGAGGCCCCAAGGAAACAGGCGGTTTCATTGACACCCTTCGTGTCGACTCTGAACGGCGGTCTGTTTGAAAGGTTTTGCACGCCCACTCACAAGGTAACGGCGTGATTTCAACACTGGCCATCGCGGTTCTGACGTCCATCCCACAGACGTCGAAAGAATGGCTCAAACGTGGCTAAATGGGGGTGTGACGGCTTTACCGCCGTGTCACACGTCCGCAATGGCGGCGAGCAGAATTCCGGTGAAATCTGGTGACAATGTGACGTCACTAACACGCCTTACACGTCACATGAACTTCTGAGCTGTGTCGGCACCTCTCTGTCTGAAGCGGCACCGAGTCCGAGGGTGACGTCACAGGGAGCCACTCTTTCCCACTGTCAGACACAAATGCTATAGCCAACCGCGAGCCAAATTTACAATTACCGGCCTTCTAAACAGTGATGCTTTAATTTTGTTTTGCACTATATGTGTAGATGAGAGTATTGTAAATAGGCAAGCTGATCAGACTCCTCTAGCCAGCTACATAGCATATGTTTAATATGCAGGTTATAGCCAAAGGTACGACCAGACTTTAACGAAACACTCTTCACGTCTAGAGGAGGGAAATATGTTGTATGGACATGCCTCGGAAAACGCTTAATTTTCATGTTAGATCTCTTCTTCTACAAGTCTTCAACACATTAATCACGGAAAACTCTCACAAAAACCACGTGCCAGCACAGTACGAAATGCTAATTTAAATGAAATATTCAAAATGCCTTCCTTTAGCAAGGATACATGCATCAACCCTTCATTTCACTGAATCCGTGATGCACTGACGCATTGCTGGAGAACTGTGTACTGTTTCACAGCATTCCAAAACACGGGCACGAAGACTCTGTACACCTTGTACCAGGACTACATACACGTGAACTTTCAAATGCCCCCACAAATGAATATCTGGTGGATTTACGTCCAAAGTGCATGGTGGCCAAGGAATTTGTTCACGATTTTCTGCTCTAAAATGATGGGAAGCTAAATAAACTCTGTGCATCGCCGTCTTTTTCCAGCTGTCTATCACTTACCGGTCATACAATGTAGACGAAATTTATTTTGTAAAATGATCGCTACAAGTGACGCTGTACCTCTCTGGTGTTTGGAACTCTCTGCGTGCAACGTGGAACCATTTCTTTAAAATCTTTTTGGTGCTGTGATGAAACGTAAAAGGTCTCAGTAGCATTATTTCTGATTTTCGACCATCAATTTCTTTCTGTTTATAGGGTGTTTTAAAACGCTTTTACAAACTTTGGGGGCAGGTTCCTTACACCAAAACAAGGAAAAAGGTTCAGATAAACATATCTCCGAAAGTCCTTAATTTAATAACAGTTTAAAAGACGACTGGAGGTCATCAACACATAACCTAATAATAAATCCTCGAATGTCAGGCACTTCCTTCCAAACACGAATGCATTCATCGAATCATGGACTGTCTGAGACGTTCGAATATTCCCTGATTGTTTCGAGCCGTTTGAGAAGCGTCCATAAAACGTCACTGAAGAGTCTCTGCATCTCGGTGGTCTGCTACACGAACCAGTTGTTTAAGGTACTCTCAGAGATAGTAATCCAAAGGCCGGAGGTAGGAGGAAGATATAGGCCATGGAACTCTTACTCGTGTACCTGTCCATGTGCTGTCGTAGATACCAACCAGTGTATCTCGAGCACTGAGACTGAAATGTCCTGCAGCTCCAACGTGCATAAATTACACGTTTCTTCTTATTTCCAGGGACACATATCGCTGTAAGACTGCTTTGATGAAGCTCTCCATGCTAGTCTATCCTGTGCAAGCTTCTTCATCTCCCAGTACCTATTGCAGCCTACATCCTACTGAATCTGCTTAGTGTATTCATCTCTTGGTCTCCCTTTACGATTTTTACCCTCCACGCTGCCCTCCAATACTAAATTGGTGATCCCTCGATGTCTCAGAACATGTCCAATCAACCGATCCCTTCTTCTGGTCAAGTTGTGCCACAAACTCCTCTTCTCCCCAATTCTATTCAATACCTCCTCGTTAGTCGTGTGATGTACCCATCTAATCTTAAGCATTCTTCTGTAGCACCACATTTCGAAAGCTTCTATTCTCTTCTTGTGTAAGCTATTTATCGTCCACGTTTCACTTCCATACAAGGCTACACTCCATACAAATACTTTCAGAAACAACTTCCTGACATTTAAATCTATACTCGATGTACGCACACAGTATATGACCAAATTATTCAGACGTCTTCTAGTGGATGTTAATATGGAGTGTGGTTACCAGTCGAAAGGCAGACCGTAATTTGTTCCAAGAGTACTGAGCCATCTGCTAACAGCATATAACCACATAGAAACATGTACTGTGCAAGCCATTGTCTTCAGTATAGTGTATGGTGGAGAGAGTATCACAACAATATTATGAATTTTATTTTCTGATCTCCTCTTATGTGCTGATCAAGTAAGCAATAATTGTCTGTATTTCTCTGTACATTGCCGTAATCGCTCTTATCTTATGATCATTATGCCAGGAGACACTACCTTAGAGTAGCGCTGCCCATGGGCGAGATGGTTTTGCGTGCTTCAGGGAAGCAGAGGGCCGTGCCAGGGGTAGCGTAGCTACCGGCAGGGCCTCCCAAGCCGGACGGGCCTCTGCAGAGGAGCCAGACAAAGTGTGTCTCACAACGTCCTTTCTTTCCTCTTATCCTATCCTGTTTCCCATCTCTTGTCTTCGGAGATACGGACTTCGTTAGCACTGGCATGCCATCCGTATAGGAAAGTGACAACTCCAAATTGAAACCCGGAATCGGCACTTCCGTTATGCACAGGTAGGGTCCAGCCGGAAATGAGCGGCAATTGCCTGCAGCCAACCTGACTCCGCACGTCGCGTCCTTTCGCTCCTGTGGAACCAGGCAGCTAGGCGGAGAGGGTGGCACGAATAGTGGGCGAGCTAGCCGTGACCTAAATTCTGCGTCTCAGGCGCAGCAGCATCCACGGAGCGGACACTCCACCCATGGGAAAACAACACGGATAGCGGCAGTTACCGGTCATAAGCTCGCTCTACTAGGCGTAGGAGCGGGTGCCAGGGGTCGCTATTGACAGTGGGAGTGCCATCGTAGGTCCACTGGCCAGTCACCGCCCGCTTCAAGCTGGGCAGCCCCCAGTCAGTTAGGTACCGGCCCGTCCTGCTGCCGATTGCTCCAGTGGGTGTATGGAACACCAGCATTGCTAAAAGTCGTCACCATAATGTCGACACCAGCTACTACAAAAATAAAACTTAAAAATAAAGCTATTTCATTACGCATCGGTACATGAAACATCCACACTATGCTGCAACGCTTCCCGGACGCCTGTGGAAGCTCACAAGAACTACGCAAAACGGCTGCTATTGACTTAGAGCTAGTCAGACTCAATAATGCTATAACATCACTGCAGGAAACCAGGCTACCAGAAGAAGGCTCAATACGGGAAGAAACTAAACTTTTTTCTGGAAGGGCAGAGAGGGTTCTAGCCTCAGACAGCGCTGAATCGGTTTTCCTGTCCGCAGTGACTTGCTGTGTTGTACCGAAAACCCGACTGGGATCTCAGAACGCATTATGACTCTGCGTTTCACAACAAGTAGTGGACCACTGTCGCTGAAACCTGTATGTGCACCAACACTTACCTCAGCTGCAGATGCCAAGGATCAGTTTTTTTATGAACAACATAGTGATGTGGTACAAGCGGAGCACTCTGGGGACCGTGTGTGCATCCTTGGTGATTTCAGCACTCTTATTGGTAGTGATTTTGCCACCTGGCCTGGCTGCCTAGGCTAACACGGTGTGGGCAAGATGAATGAAAATGGTCTACGGTTGCTTGAATTCAGTTCAAAATATCGGTTGTGTGCCACCAATACATACTTTAAAGGCAAACTGAACCACAAAGTCTCGTGGATGCACCCCCGCTCATAACATTGGTACCAATTAGGTCTTATTGTAACTAAAAGGAAACAGCTGCGTTACTTTCTTCATACACGTTCCTTCCTTAGTGCAGACTGTGACACGGATCATGCACTAGTAGCGAAAAAAGTGCGCTTTGTGACTAAAAAGTTCCACTCTCCCAGAACACCTTGCAAAACAAAAATTAATCTTTGCCAAACAAGAAACACTGCTGCAGTAAAAGTATTTAGTGACGAAATACGAAAAGAAATGGATCCCTGGGGCCCAGCCGCTCCCATTTCTGAAGACTAGCAGAAGATAAAATCGCTTCTTACCGTTACGGCTGGAAATGTGTTCGGTAATCTGGAAGGAAAATCCCAGGATCGGTTCATCGAGAACGTAGATATCCTCAAACCTCTCCTTGAGGCTAAGCGTCAGGACACTGTCATCTGGCATAAAAACCCATGCAGTTCTACACGCAAGGAGCTAAGCAAAGCAAAGGGAGTTATTCAACGCACTGTCCGTAACTTCATCAATACCTATTGAGAGCAACTTTGCACTGGCACACAGGAGCGTTTCAGTGCTGGCGACATTGGTGGTGCCTACTCGGGGATCAAACGGGCCATTCGATCCATTCCAAAGAAGAGCGTACCACACAAGGAAATAAATGGAAAAGTCATCACAGATCGAAATCGTCAATTGCACAAAAATACTTGTGTACCAGTCGTGTGTGCTGAGTACTCTCCGGTATGGAGCTGAGACTTGGGCGTCGTATGCCAAACAGGAACGAAAGCTCAACGCCTCTACCTGCGGTGCTTACGTAGCATCTTGGGTATATCATGGAGGGACCATGTGACAGATGACATGGTTCTGGAAACTGCAAAACAACAGAGTATCACTGCCACGCTCAAGCAACGTTGCCTGCGGTGGTTAGGACATCTGCATCGTATGGACCACTCCCGTCTGCCCCGGCGCACATTACTCAGTGAAATAGCAGGAGCAAAGAGACCTCGTGGAAGGCCTTCACTACGCTTTAGGGATTGCGTCAAGTGTGATATGTGCGCATTTAATATTGACAGTGACAAATGGGAGGAACTCGCTGACGATCGCAGCAAATGGAGGAAACTGACTGCAAATGGAAGCAAGATGCATGACCAAGTATGGCTAAATAACTTAGCTGCAATAGGATCTCTCAGTCATAAGCTTATGACTAACCCCCCTGCTGGAGAGACTCATATTTGCCTCGCTTGTGGGCGGCAATTCGGCTCCCGCATCGGACTTCTGAGCTACCAGCGGAAATGTCTTCAGGATGCCACTTGAATCTTCCGACAGGAAGCATGTCAGATACACCACTGGCCATTAAAATTGCTACACGAAGAAGAAATGCGGATTCATTGGACAAATATATTATACTAGAACTGACATGTGATTACATTTTCACGCAATTTGGGTGCATAGATCCTGAGAAACCAGTACCCAGAACAACTACCTTTGGCCGTAATAACGGCCTTGATACGCCTGGGCATTGACTCAAACAGAGCTTTGATGGTGTGTACAGGTACAGCTGCCCATGCAGCTTCAACACGATACCACAGTTCATCAAGAGCAGTGACTGGCGTATTGTGACTAGCCAGTTGCTCGGCCACCATTGACCAGACGTTTTCAAATGGTGAGAGATGTGGAGACTGTGCTAGCCAGTGCAGCAGTCAAATATTTTCTGTATCCAGAAAGGCCCGTACAGGACCTGCAACATGCGGTCGTGCAGTATCCTGCTGAAATGTAGCGTTTCGCAGGGATCGAATGAAGGGTAGAGCCACGGGTCGTAACACATCTGAAATGTAACGTCCACTGTTCAAAGTTCCGTCAATGAGAACAAGAGGTGACCGAGACGTGTAACCAATGACACCCCATACCATCACGCCGGGTGATGCGCCGGTATGGCGATGACGAATACACGCTTCCAATGTGCGTTCACCGCCATGTCGCCAAACACGGATCCGACCATCATGATACTGTAAACAGAAACTGGATTCATCCGAAAAAATGACGTTTTGCCATTCGTGCACCGAGGTTCGTCGTCGAGTACACCATTGCAGGCGCTCCTGTCTGTGATGCAGCGTCAAGGGTAACCGCAGCCATGGTCTCCGAGCTGATAGTCCATGCTGCTGCAAACGTCGTCGAACTGTTCGTGGAGATGGTTGGTTGTTGACTTGCAAACGTCGCCATTTGTTGACTTAGGGATCGAGACGTGACTGCACGATCCGTTACAGCTGTGCGGATAAGACGCTTGTCATCTCGACTGCTAGTGATACGAGGCCGTTGGGATCCAGCTCGGCGTTCCGTATTACCCTCCTGAACCCACCGATTCTATATTCTGCTAAGAGTCATTGGATCTCGACCAACGCGTGCAGCAATGTCGCGATACGATAAGTCGCAATCGCGATAGGCTACAATCCGACCTTTATCATAGCCGGAACCGTGATGGTACGCATTTCTCCTCCTTACACGAGGCATCACAACAACGTTTCACCAGGCAACGCCGGACAACTGCTGTATATGTATGAGAAATCGGTTGGAAACTTTCCTCATGTCAGCACGTTTTAGGTGTCGCCACCGGCGCCAACCTTGTGTGAATGCTCTGAAAAGCTAATCATTTGCATATCACAGCATCTTCCTCCTGCCGGTTAAATTTCGCGTCTGTAGCACGTCATCTTCGTGGTGTAGCAATTTTGATGGCCAGTAGTGTATATGATGATGGTGATGTTCTGTGTGGCTTTGTACGTAATGGTAAGGAGAGGTGGGCCACAGTGCGCTGCAGCAACTGTCATCGTAGGAAAGCTGGACATGAGCATAAGTTATGAGCGAAGAGCTTAGCATGGTGAACAGAAGATTTACATAACTTGTATTTCTCCAAGTGAACAAAGATTTATTACAAATAATTCAGCAAGAAATTAAGTCCAGCTGTCAACGTCCACTAGGATGGAACTCTGAACTATAGCACGAACGCTGGAACCAGAGCCGTGACTAGATGGCATCCTCGTAGCGTGTCGTAGCGAGCAGCCAGCCTGCTGGTGCGAGGTGCCCTGTGGCTGCACCGTGGCGGCGGCAGAGGTCGCTCGCATCCCAGAGCCGCCGAGGGCGTGGCTCAGTGGGTCCACACCGTTGCGTCCGCCACGTCTTACAAGACCGTTATCAACTTGCAATTCTGCTTCCAACTTCGCGACACCCATGGGGTAGTATCGATACGTGATACCACAGGTGACATGCCAGTCCACTTAGACAAGCTTCTAATGCCCTACTTACCTCTTCCTGGAAAATAACTGCCTTTGCTTCGTTACTCTCCATCAACTCGTATGAGTCTGCACTAATTTTCCTTGTACTATCGACAGAACTGTTACTCACACTTTCTGCTTCTATGATACCCTCACCATCTTGCTCCTGACTGAATATTGAACTATTCTGCTTCTTAGAGCGCTGTACATTCTCCCCCTTATTCGCTGAGATGTAAGTGTTTTTTTTAACCCTGTCAAACGCAACTTGGTCATTCGCCGTAATTGGTCATCCAGTAACAGAGCCTTGCAGATTCCACTAACCCAACTATAGATGACAAAATATTCTCAGCTAACTTGCCTCAATAGGAATAACTAAACAGGAGGAGCGAAACTTTCAAAGCAACCAACAGGCTATGCAGCTCTCTGTTATCACTTTTATGGCTGTTATGTAATGGTAACAGATATCTACCACGGAATACATGCCGTTGCGGCCTCGAGGCTTTGGAGTAATGTGATTTGTAGGAAAGCACAGTAGCATTTTATAGTCATACTTCACAGCAATAATTCCACCAAATATCGTAGTTCTGGTTTATTTGACATCAGTCTGTTCCATTTCATATTTTCCATACTAACTGCACTTAAAGGGATAATTCTTGTACAGGGACTGCCTTTAATATATTGGATTTTTATTTGAGGGAACAGAAGGAGTTTGTATCTGCTTTTCTTGAGACCTATGGGATAATTATTTGATGGAACAGTAGCAGTAATAATTCTTTTCAGGAGAACTTTGGAATAACATTTTTTCTAGGTAACCACTTTTAGCAAATGAGTTCGTTACACAGCATTTTTTGCCAACTCCGCTGTAAAATATGTGATTGTGTGCCCCTAATGCAATTTAAACTACGCAGAAACTCCATGACATGTACTCATCTTCCATATCTCCCTTGTCCGAAATATCGTGTACCCCAATGTGGATTGGTGTATGTCACAGTACTACCACGATTTATTACTGGGACACTTAGAAAGGATGCATACACTACACTCGCCCTTGTATGCATACTGTTATCAAGCAACCCAGTAGTAGCAGGATACTGTATAAGTGTATTTTCTATTGTTGTAGTACAAAAAAGCTACAACAGCAGCGCTACCTCTGTGCATTATAACTGGAATATTACGTTTTTTCGTAAGGTATTCAGACAACTTTTATTTTTCGACATGAGAAGAGATCTATACCCATACCTGTGTTTTACAAGAAGCACCACAAATTTGCATAGTGTTATTCTACACATCAAAACACCTGCATACAGAGGAAAATTAGGGGTGTGCATTTATCAATGTATTGGTCTTGGTATCTTTATAATGCGAGACGTCAGCTGAAAATGAATAGTACATCCAAGCCCGCATCTCGTGGTCGTGCGGTAGCGTTCTCGCTTCCCGCGCCCGGGTTCCCGGGTTCGGTTCCCGGCGGGGTCAGGGATTTTCTCTGCCTCGTGATGGCTGGGTGTTGTGTGTTGTCCTTAGGTTAGTTAGGTTTAGGTAGTTCTAAGTTCTAGGGGACTGATGACCATAGATGTTAAGTCCCATAGTGCTCAGAGCCATTTGAGCCAAGTACATCCAACTCAGCCAGTTCTACAGAACAACTAGAGTAAAACTGATAATACAGTGGTAACCAACTGTTAACCTCAGAAGTTACCCTGGCACTGAGGACTCATTTAATGTATATATGACTCTGATATCGTTTTCAGCAGAACTAAGACGAATTTTTTTACAAAATGATATGGACATTTTAGACTTTGGACTTTGGTACAAAGATCAATTTTGTTTATTTGGAATAAGACATCTGTAATTCTGCATGTGTATTAAAAAAAAGAACTTATTTCTTTCCTAAAATTTTGTCTATACATACACTATGCAGCGACGTTTCAACTGCGTGGAACTATGAGACAGCATATGAGAGCTTTCGCAACTTAGGAGGTGTAGCCATAAATGTCGACATGATCACGTGACCAATACGTCTAACATCGCGGTCCTTTAGGGCATATAAGAGGACTTTATAATCACAACTGACCAGTTTCCTGCTTTAGTAGAAAGTGTTAACATGCCTCATTCCAAGTTACGAAACATCCCTCAGCTATTAGGGAACAAAATGAGACCAAGAGACAAATGCTTTGGTGTATGGCTATTATTGGAGAACCTTGATAGTCTCGTTACTAACATTGGTAACATAAATTACACTGATAATGGCACGATCCTTAGCAAGAAGAATTTAAATGTTCTTACATTTATTACAGAATTGTCTTGAGACAACATTACGGTGATTAAAATCTGTAATAAAGTGAACTGTCAAGAACAGTTCGATAATGGGCAGCATTTAATGTTTATAAGGAAGTCAGCGGTACATTTAATGATCATCTACGTGACAAAGTCTCCAAGTTCGTCTCTGAGAGACATGGTGTTACGGCTAAGTTACCATTTCTCCTTCACGGGAATAGCAATGTGGCAGCAACAAGAATATTGGAAAAAATTCCTAAGCAAAAACTAAAAACCATTCCAAGGAAATACAAAACCCTATGGCTATACCATATATAGCGGACTTCGCCGACGATAGAAAAGATATTCTAATTGACCAACTGCCTGGAATATTACACGAGCTTGGTGTAGACGACAGCTTCCTTACAGATGTGGATAAGACGCAAGATTTTGCTGTGGCTTTCAACAAAATTGAGATGTGTGACTACCTAACGCCAAACCACAGTTTCTGTCTACAAGAAGACTTCCGGGGAAATGTAACGTTATTGTAAACAATATTAAGACAGCTCGAGTAGGCTATTTAACGTGGACGAGCTGTAATTCCAGAGTAAAGGTATATAACGAAATGATGTGTCAAACTACAAGGCCAGAAGTGAACTAAAACGTCGATAACCGTTTTATCCACTTTATAAAGCGCCCCTATACACATCTAAGAGAAACTTTTATATCTTCCTTGGTTAAAGAACCTGTTATTAGCAGGCTGGAAGCTATGATTTATAAATGTGGAATGCACGGTGTGTTTGAGGCTCTGCAAGAGTGTTTTAGTGTATCAGATGCCAACAAACAGTATTTACATTGTGCTCCATTATACGCTGTGCCAATAGCTTCTATATGTTTTAAACTACCAGACAGCTCACAGAACAGCTGCTTTATAGTGCGAGGGCTGTTCGGAAAGTAAGGTCAAATCGAGTATCAAACGGAAAAGCACAGTCAAAACCCAGTGAAGCCTTGCACATATGTGTTGGGCAGTGTCTCTAGTATACCTGTCGAACGCGTCATCTCGCTCTTTTCAGTTCTAAGTGCACAGTGAGCATATAAAGATACCTAGACAAATAGTGTCTACACAAGGTATGAAGGCCTGGAGAGATCATCCACCTGGTGTTATGTAGCCCACATAATATTACTTTGATGCACTTCCTTCTTTATGACTATTCTCAGTCGCCCTCTGCTGGAACAGTGAAGAAGTATTGCAGCGTTTCCGGTGGGAAGTGTTCGGTCGCTGACAATACAGCCCGTAATTAGCTCCCACTATGTTTTACCTCTGCTCACATGAGCCGCTGACTACGAAGACAACATTGTGGCACAGTGTAGAGAAACTGCGGAAAGCACAAGCATCCATCTGTGACGAAGGTACTGGAAAGTTGGTACAACGCTACGACAAATTCCAATGTCGGAAAGGAGACTACGTAGAGAAATGACTGGAAGGCGTAGCTAACTGCTGCAAATAAAACATTTTTCATTTTCACCGTAGTTTCCAATTCGCGACCGATCGGACGTAACTTTCCAAATAGCCCTTGTATACTGTTCTTCGTCTACTGAGCAATAAGAATATCTGAAACTTACTGGTGTGCAAGAAAACGTTCCAAACAACAACGTCTGAGAAAACATTATCTATGTTCTCTCTACCGACAGTTTTACTTATTTTCCTGTGTACTATGTGGAGATCGTTACTACAGATTACAATAAAGACGACATAAATATTATACAAAAGTGCTATATTAAAGCTGGAGAAACAAATTTTTCTCATGTAGGCCACTGTTCTTCAAAATAACATCAAATATAGATGTTACTGAATAAGGATTGGTCTCCACAAGCAATGTTATTAGACAGGTCTTAAGAAAAATAACCATTGTATCAGAGAAAGGAGGCTATTCCTTTAAGAACAGTTAATGTGTTTTGTGTAGAAGAACGAAAACTAGAAATGGAAGAGGTCGAAGTCCAAAAATGTAACCTGGTGTATATGGCTAAACCAGTTTCCATGAAGAAGGAATATAAGCTGTTACAGGAAAAAAAGTCCACTGAAGATTTACAAACAAGGGTTACATATTACTTTGAATACAGCTTATGTAAATATCTAGATACAAGTAGGAAATACAAGACATCAGAGTTTACTTTAAATGCCAATAGAAAGTGATTATACTTTGCAGTATTTACATGAAATGTGATGGACTAGATGGTGCCCACCTAGCGACAAAACAGCCACTTGTGAGGATTAAAACTGATGGAATTACTTCCTTTAATGGTAACTCATTTAACCAGTTCTAAACTTAAAGCTTCTTACTGGAATTCCACAAGAATATGGAGTGAAAAGTCGTAATTGTACGTCCAAGAATATGTGGAAGGTTTTAGCAGTAGTATAATGCAGGAAACATTAAACTTACTGAATGCTTCCAGCTAAGAAAGTTGCAAGAAGGTACCAAGGCAATAGTTAAGCCGCAAAAGAGATATTTTCGAGGAAAAAATGGATATGTACCAGAATTCGAGATCATAACTTTGTTGTGTTTGTCTAATTATTGTCTGGAGAAAGAAAGAAATGATTTTCATTAAAATTTAAACTATAAATTAAAAGATAAGCTGGACACTATAAAAATCACACCAAACAAACTTAAGAATGAAATTTTACCTTCATCTAAATGCAAATACAAAAAATTAATAAGGATTTTGTTCAGGAATATTTGTTTCCTTAATCCAATTTACGACTGCCAAATATACACTATGTCACATGGATTGAGATGAATTACAATAATAGTTAACATGCCATAGGTGACTTTAGTTATCTTTATCACAGCTTTGTATATACCAATTACCATGTAGCAGGGCTGACATCAATTCTTACTTTCTTGTGTGTTAATAACACAGAATACTAGTGAATTGCAGTTGCCTTAGCTTCATTTGCACTCTAAAATTGCAAGATCTATACAACAGATGGAAATAATATTTGAGGAACTACCTTTTTCCAATTGTAATCACCTCGCCCAATATTTTGTGTGTGTTTGTTTGTCACTGTAGCATACTCAGTATAGGGAGTAGGTCTGGAATGTTCTTCAAAGGTGTATCCACCCATGTTAGGTCCAGGCTTAAGTCCAGAGGTGGATCCACATCCATTTAATCCAGAATTGTGTTTCTAGCAGAACGCACCAATATTAGATCTAGGATAACATCTGATCCCCTCCACACCCTCTACTCCCATGACAAAGCAACACATACAAAAAAATATCACTTTTAACTTTCCACTATTTTTACATGTCCACTGCAATGCTATAGTATTGTACTTACCTTGCCAACAGTCTTGATAGTGAGTCATGAATTATACTAAGTCTTGTATTTTATGGTTAGTAACATATCATAAGTCCTGGCAGTACTTTTTATACTAAGGTCTCTATTTCATATCTGACGATGGTAATTCTGGACAATTGTATCTTGCACTTTTTTTTATTACCGGCCATTTTTAAAAGTGAGTATTGGATGAATCTGGCAACCATGTAGTCTGTCCCAGCTTTCCCACCACTTTTTGGTTCCTAAGTCATAGAGGGATTACAGTATGTCATCACTTCTAATAACTGGGTAATAAATTATAGTGATAAGAAAGACAAGGTGTGACTGAAAGTGGCAGGTCGTTAATAACAGTAATAACTTAGATTCATCTTCTTGTGTAAATCTGGCAATCATGAAGGATGTACCAGCTTTCATAGCGAACAGGATTACACATTTTAACATTTCCAACCATTTTTATTTCACCCAATTAGCGTAGGGTAGTGTGGGAGGGGGTGGAAAGAGGGTAGGGTGACCACGAATTGACCTTGTGGGAGATCTGGCAACAATGCAGACTCTCTTGGAACCAGCTCTGTCCCATTACTAATTGAGTCTGGCACTACACTGACGAGAAAGTGGCACATACCCTCTCACCTCTTGCTCAAGACGACCCCAGATTTGCTTATTCACCAAGCTTAGCCATTGTCTATTTATGTCAGCTGAGATAGCACATAGGTTTACTTAGAAAGCGTTACAAATTCGGTAAAGTTCTTTATGAAGACAGGGAGGAAATTGGCCTTTGATATACAACAGAAAGCACTAAATTCCGCTCTTGTGCCACACATATAGCCTCTACTGAGATGTTTAAAAGTCATACTTACCTGTGATCAATGAAGGCCTTGAATATGCCCTGTAAATCTTCATTACTTGGATCCTGGTCTGCACATTGATCACACTTGGTCAGTACCCACTGTCTTTGGTGAAATGGTAAGTGGAACTGCTAATTGGTCCTTGAATTGTGGCATGATTTCAGTGAGAAACTAGAATATAACTTGTCATACCTACCTGAGAATGATCCTGCATTTATATATATCATAACCCTAGAGCACTAGTTAATACCTCAACTGAGAAGGTATACCTATTCATGATGTCAACAGAATCCACTGTGAGGTTGGTGAGGAACTGAAAGATGGCCAACATATCTCCATCAGCAATTCTACAGGTGCACCAAGCTTGACCACTATTATCATATCTGAGAGTGTAGATGGGTCTGCTCACAAATTCATCAGATTACAACGTGAAGGCGGTGAGGAATTAGAACATAGCCTTTCATGTCTTCTACAAGATGACTGCAGGTTCGCTCATGCCTCAGCACTCCTTTAAACTGTAGATGTTACCTCAAATGAGGCAACAGGCAGGCGCACTCTGCATGTCAGCAAAGTCTGACTGGCGAGAAATTGGAAATTAGTCATACACATCAACCTAACGGTAACCTCAAATCTGCACAAATCTGTTTATGTGCCACACTTAACCAATCTCAGTTGAGAGAGTGAGTAAGCAAATTAACAAGATTGGCTCTGAGCACTATGGGACTTAACATCTGTGGTCATCAGTCCCCTAGAACTTAGAACTACTTAAACCTAACTAACCTACGGACATCACACACATCCATGCCCGAGGCAGGATTCGAACCTGCGACTGTAGCAGTCGCGCGGTTCCGGACTGAGCGCCTAGAACCAACAAGATTGGTCACGTCAAGCATGAGTCTGTTGAGAAACTGGGACACAGGCTGTTGTTCGTAACAAGGCACCAGTTTTAACTACTCACTCTTACCTCAACACTAGAACCACTGATATTTGAACATACCTAGAACCACAACTGGGTCACTAATGACCTTCGTATCTTCCCCTTTTATTATCCTGTATCAGTGGGTTATTGTTAGCACTAATGAATGTATTCTTTGAAGTACTGGAAATTTTATTATGAAATCAACAAAAATAAAATAGCTTGGAACCGTGCTCACTCCCAGCTATGCATATTCGTGAACTTTGCTGTCTATCTGTGTTTGGTTTCCCGCCCTTGTTGCAGTTACATCGTGGTTCTTCTTTCTTCTACGTGTGGCATCAATGATGTGTATCGATATTTGCGCCATGTACCATCTTTGGTTTGGTGCATGTAGTTTCTGGCTAGAGGGTCTGCAGGCAGTCGGTCGGTTGTTGCGGACAAGGGGAGTTAACTTCGAGCGGTGCAGTCGGCTGGGTCCGCAGGCGGTCCCTGCACAGTGTCGGAGAGTGTGTGGAGCTGTCTGATCGCTACGAGCTTCGTGGTTCACCGTCAAAGTTGAGTAGTGGTTTCGACTATCCAAGCCACGTCCATTCATGTTGTTGTGGTTCGTTTTCTGTTGGGGAGGTTTTCCTGTTCGCAACATCGAGTATTTCTTCTGCTGAAATTTAGCCGCCATGCGGTGCAATTAACTATTTTGGTTGACTACAACTCGAGTGCACCAGTGAAATTTTCTGCCATGTGGTCGTTAGTGTTCTGGTTACCTGCCCTGGGCACTGACGCAAATTCAGGCAGTGTTCTTTTGGGTGAAGTTAACTACATTACCGTATTTCAAATTCAAGTGTACCAGCGGAATTTTCTGCCTAGTGGCCGTTAGTGTTCCGGTTACCTGCCCTGGGCACTAACGTAATTTCAGGCAGCGTCCTTCCCTCACCTGTTGTCGCTGTCCAACATGGTGTGTAATCTTGACAGCTAATACATACTCCATTGTAGATTATCACGTTTGTAACTTTTTCTGTTTAAGTTCTCATATACTGATTGGCGGGAAGCAAACTCTTGTGTCGGTCGGTCCATGGCTGTCCCCTGGTTGGGTTCCGACGGATCAAATGTAGTTGGGCTCACCATCTGTCTCGCCTAAGTGAACGAGGGCAGACCGACCTCCCTGAAGGCTTCTAAGTGCCGTTGTCTTTCCCACTGGTGTTTAATTATATGTTTTCAGCTACTTAAAATTTAAGGCTTATGGTTATTATTTCTTTTTTAAAAAAAAATTTGCAAAATTAATTGTGGGCTTTCAGTCTCGCAATCTTATTCTTAAAATTATCTTTCTAGCTTAAACATTGAAGCCTTCTGCTTTTAAAAGCTTATGGTAATATATTTTAAAATTTTGAAACTTAATTGTGGCCTTCAGCCATTCGTATTGCACCTAGCATATGTTTGTTCTGTCTGCTTTGCCTTGAGCCTTTTCACTTAGCCGTGATATATGTTTTTTATTTATTTTATTTGCGTTTTAAGTGCATTTTTATATTGTTGATTTTTAAGATTTCTTGTATTTAAACATTGTGGCCTTCTGCCTTTAAAAGTCTATAGTAAAATATTCAAAAATTTTAAAACTTAATTGTGACCTTCAGCCACTTGTGTTGCACCTTGCACAAAATGTAAAATTAAGTATAATCGCTACTTACCTTATTTCACGAAGACTCACAGAAATTCAGCACTCTACACAATAATGCAAAAGAGTGACAAACGAAATAATTAAGAATGAAATTACAATGAAATCCAGATCTTTGGCTGCTAACAGTCGTTGATAAATACGAACGGGGACAGTTGAAAATGTATGTCTCTACCGGGCCTCGAACACGGGATCTCCTTCTTATATGGCAGACACTCTATCCGACTGAGCCATCGAGGACTGAGATAACAGTGCGACTGCAGGGACTTATCTCTGGCACACTCCCCGTGAGACCCAAACTTTCAACTTATGTCCACGCATTATATTTTTAGTGCCCCTGCCCACTATGCTCATTACTCGTGGCAGTCAATCTACCGATTCCCGTATGAGGTTGAGCAATGTGAGTGCATCCGCACTGAAGAAGATCATTGGCCACTTAGCCTTATCTATATGGAAATGGTATCTGTTCTTTCGAAAATGTCCGAAAGAACAAATACTATCTCCATAAAGAATTAAGAAGTCATCCAGCCACTGTTCTAGTATTTACTGATATGGCAGGCAATAAGCATCTGAGACATAGCCTCACACATCTACATCACAGAGACCACAAAAAATGAACTTGTACCACTATAGTTTGTGCTTCAGCTGGGATGACAGCAAGCATACCAATTTGTTTGATAAAATTTTGGAGGAGGCTGATAAAAAACTGGAAATGGCCTCTTAAGTCCTTTTCAGCACAATCATAGGCCTGCACATGCAGCACCATTACCTGCTAGCTATTACTTCAGCTGTGACAGGCCTATTCATGAGGTATCTGGGTCTGTCGTGAGGCTGGTGTGAAACTTGAACATGGCTCACATATACACATCAATAGCCCAACAAACTGCTCATGTGCCATTATCGGTCACTAGCTTCTATCGTGACAGACAGTGGCGTGGGTTACTTATGAGGACAGCAGGACCAGAGAGAGGCGAGAAAGGAACTGAGAAACAGCCTCACGTTTCTAACGTAGTGAGTCCTAAAGTCAGTAAATGTGCCACACTAGCTAGTATGTGAACTGAGGTTTTAGATAAGCATATGTAATAGGTCAACAGAGTCTTCAGAAGGCCAGAGATACACTGAAGTGTGGACTCTCAGTTCTTCCTCAGGAATACCCCAGGCTTCATCCTCAACTGCCATGCTTCGATACTAGTTGCAACCAGAGCTGGGACAGTAGACAGACATACTCACCAGATTACCACAGCTCAACATAAAGTTCGTTATCAAGTGGGATGTGGCCACACTTACTTTCCTCACGTTTTCCCCAGGGCTGCACATAGTGCATGCTTATTATCAGGTAGTGCTCCAGTTCAAACAGTGGGAAGGTCTACTCATCTGCTGAGAAGAGTGGTGCCTGTGTCAAGTATTGGAACACGGCTTCACACTTCTTCCTCAGTTGGCCCTTAGTACTACACGTGTGTCATGGTCAGACAATAGCTAGTATCTCAGCCGAGATACTCACCAGTTCATAGAATCCAGAGTGATGCCTATGAGCAACTGGTACATGGTGTCGCATGTTTTCCACAGGGTGAGCCAAATCTGCTCATGTACGATGCTTTGCCACTGTGTAATACTTCACCCGAGGGAGCGAGCAAGCCTGCTCATCAAGAAGACTGAGTGCAGCATAAAACCACTGACAGTCTGGAATAATGCGTTGCATTCCTTCCTTAAGAGGACCCAGGTCAGCACACTTGTCATGCTTAGCCACTAAAGCTAAGAAGATATATTGCTATACACAATGAGGTAAGGAGAGTCTAGTGAGGGAATGTGGCTTGCATATTTTCAGTAGGTATGACCCAAGTCTGCATATGTGGCATGTTTAATCAGTAGCTAGTATCTCATGTGAGACACAGGAAGCTGATTCCCCATTTCTCCAGAATGCAACATGAGACTATTGAGGAGTTGCAACTTTTCCTCCCGGGTCTTCTTGTTTGTGCACCACCCTTCGCATCCAGATATTACCTCAGTTCAAGCAGTAAGGAAGCCTATTCACCGAGGCAGCAGATAAGAGCATGGATCTAATGACGGAAGGGACAAGGCCATGCACATATACGTTGTCCAATGTCATTAGTGTGACCATGTGTGAAACGCTTGAATAATCACATTTTTCAGTGCAAAACATGCAGGAAGAGAGTCAACAAGGTCCTGGAAGGTACCAAATCGGATGTGAAGCCATGTCGACTCCAATGCCATGGAGAGAAGCACTAGATTTCTCTGCTGAGGGTCGATGGTGTGAATGGCCCGTTGAGGTGGGCCCATAAATTCTCGATTTGGTTTAAATCCAGGAAGTCTGGTGGCCAGAGGAGTATAGCAAACTCATCCTGGTGCTCTTCTATCCACATACGTACACTGTGAGCTGTATTACATGTTGCACTGTCCTGCTGATAGATGCCATCACGCTGAAGAAAAGAAAAAGTAAATGTAGGGATGGACATGGTCCCCAAGGGTATGTGCGTACCTGCATTGATCCATTATGCCTTGCAGATTGAAGAGATTACTCATGAAATCCCAGAAAAACTTTCCCCAGACCAAAATGCTCGTCCCTCTGGGCTGAACCCTTCCAGTGGCTGCTGCAGTGTGTTTGCTTTCTGCTTGATGGAGCATAAAACGTCTTTAATCCCAAAAAGTCATCTGTAGCTTCTCAGTGGACGTGATTTGCGGTATTGGCTTGCAAGGTCCAGCCTTTGTCACTGATGAACAGCAGCAAGCATGAGTGCATCAACCAGTCGTCTGCTGTGGAGGCCCATATGCAGCAACGTCAGCTGAATCGTCGATGAGGAGTCACTGTTGGTAGACCCTCTGCTCATTTGGTGTGGTTCTCAACAGTTGCACGTCTATTCCCCTGTACACAGCCAGTGCACCAGAGTTGCATCAGCGCCAATTTTGGATTAGCTACTTTGGCATGCATGGTATATTTCAACCATGGCCGCTTGTCAACAGTTTACAAACTTGGACATTTCGGAAATGCTTCGATCCATGGCCCTAAAGCCAATGATCGTGCCCGTCTGGACGTCAGATAAATCATTCCGTTTTCCACAATACGACAACGACTGAACTGTTTTATATGTCTGCTGGACATACCTTATGTACCCTTCATTACTGTTGCAGCCATCTGCCTTCTATTATTCGTTGTTCCACGTTGACGTCGAACATGCGCGATGGTCACATTAATTTGGCTAGACCATGTACGTAGGAGGGCAGCACATTGTAACCTCTGACGCATTTTGCGACAACCTAGTAACTCCAGCTAGGACAGTTGACCTAGTCACGAAACAGGTTGTAACGCCGGAAATGCATATCCTCTTATTTCGATCCATTGTATTATAAATTTTTTCCTTATTTTGTTACCTGAAGATATGACGTTTCTGTGTCTATATATATTGTAATTGTTTTACTATATATATATATATATATATATATATATATATATATATATATATATATATATCGATGTATAATTGGTTTGTTTTGTAAATACTATTTGTATTTTTACTCTGGGTCTTGCCTAGGGAAAACTACGCTATCGAACGATTACTTCGATAGGTCGTGTGGAGAACCAAAGTGTTTAGGATCTTTGGTAGTGTTAAGTCTGCCGCGTGGAGCACGGGCAGAGAGAGCCTGGCTGAAGTAGGGCGGTGGAGCAGGTGTGTTGAGTGACGCTCCCGCGAGTTGCTGCGCTTCCAGGGTTTGGCAGCGTGTAGTTGCGCTCGACTTGCTATGATAGTTTCTGGCATGGTATCGCAGACGGAAACATTAGCTGCCACACATCAAGAGCCCGTTTCGCCTGGTGACCGCGCAGAGAAGAAGGCGCGCCAAGATCTAGCTTCTGCAACAGCTATGGCCGACATAAGTGATTGTCGCCAGCTCCTCGATCGACGACTTCAAACCTTCGATCAACCATCAAGGAAGACTGAAAGCACGTCAAGTTTTAGAACTGTATGGCAGACCTCAGCTTTTCAAGCTATTCCATTAGCATCACTAAAATAGAGCAACTTACCATGAACCTTTGTTGCTCATTGTCCCAATTGTATTACCAAGCAGGGCCCCTTCCTTTTCCGAAATGAACTCGAGTGTCGTTGAAATTCAAACGCCAGCATTAAAGTAATATCATTCGATTTCAGTGCTTTAATTTCAAAGTTCAGTTAAAGTATTCATATCTGGCTACAATATTTAGATTACATAAGCACAAATTAAGAGCGCGAGTTCTGTTAGCATATTTTAGCTTACCTGTGACTGCAACTCAGCTTGGTACTTACTAAATTTTACTATTGTTAGTTGTTCAGAATCATTTAATTCAAGTTCAAAGTTAAATCTCTTAATTCTAAATTGCGTAGATTCAAGTAGGTTTTGAAATGATTGTTGAGGTAGCCCAAAACTAACCTTATTTTATTGAATTTCGTAGTGCTTCAGAAACAAAGTTCACTATTAATTTCAGTCACTAAATTAACTTTCATTTTTCTGGTTTGATTAATTGTTTTGCTAAAGTAAGTCAGAGTGTAGCGAAATTAATTACCTCTGACAAACATTCAGTTTTCACACAACACGTGTCAACCTTCAGTTGCCACGCTTTTAGTGCTAATTATATGTGCAATATCCTTTCTTTTTCAGTAATTATAGTAGTTGTTCATAGGACTGGCGACCGTAATTTTCCCCAAATTTCAAATGTCTAATTAACGCCAGTTAATTGTTAACGTAACGACCGCACATTTACTTTCTTTATTAACTTTACCCTTTTTCAAAATTAATTTCCACCAGTATCATTTGCATTTTTCCTTTCACTTAGATGTAACTTTTTCCTCCCTCTTTACTGACAGATGAACTCTGGTAACGATTGGTTTTCCCAAATTTCCATTAGGTACATGCGGTTTAATTTTTACTGTCATTAAGGTCGATAAGTGAGGGGGAGGTTAGAAGGTCACCTGAATTTGGCAGGGGGCCAAGGAGAAACACGTGTCTTACTCATTAAAACTGCAGGTTTGCACGTGCAGCATCCTTGGCTGCTAGCTATAACATGTTCTGAGCTGTTGGCCAGGCGTACTCACCATGTCAGTTGAATCCAGATTTATGTTAACACCGAGCTGAAACAGTGCCTCGCAGAAATTCCTCAGGGGTGATCCAGATCTGCACATTCGCCATGCAATGTCCGCAGTGGTGCGAGATCGAGGCAATATGTCACCTGGCACCTGCCACAGCGCCCTCTGGGGACAGCAGAGGCCTCAGTAGAGCAAAACAAAATGCACATAATGACAGGAGGGGGCGCAGTGCCTGTTGGACACTACTGCACTACCCTGACAGAACGCCAGACTGAGAGCACAAAATTCTGGTGAAGATTTGAAGTGGTTGTCTCGAAATATGATGTGCACGTAACCCAGCATAGAGTATTCTGGACACTAAGGGACACATAGGGAAAAAAGTGCAGTTCCATCACAACTTACCTTGGGAATAGGCCTTATATTGTCATATGCAGGAAAAAGATTCGTTGAAACCTTTAAAAACTGCAACTTCTGGACAATAAAATTATTTTCAACTAAGTTACAGCACTTCATTTCCAAAATGGGTACAAAAGACTGCAAAGATACATAATGACATTGTACAAATTAGTAACATATATATTTGTTCTCGTGAAAAAATAATTAAAAATGTGTTGCTCATGGAGTACCAACCTTTAATCCGCCAATTAAACGTAATAATAGAAAAAATACAACAAATTGCTTTAGTAGTGGGGTAAAGCAGGTTGCGACCAAATAGGAGGCATTATTCTCTTATGTAAACAAGCTGGCCAGTTGCGCTAGCCTATGTTTTGTTTGTCTAGGACGTAATTAATGGACTATAACTGTCATGATAGTTACAATTAATAGCAAATAATACTCTCATGATGATGGCCGAGTAGGACACTTGCATTCATATCACATTATTAGTGATACCTGCCAGGATAAAGATGGTAATTTATGACTCAAAAACGGAGTTTTCCTACCACCATAGTGCAATACGTTCCTTCCTCCACCACTACCCACACCCGCTTAGAGTCTCCAGCATCCTCTGCCTGTTAATCCTCTTCTGTACCTAACTCGAGCAGCAGCAGCAGCAGTTAATTGAGATGGTGCTACAAATACCTGGTATAGTATGCCACCCACCTGTATTGGCCTAGTTTTCACAAATGTTCTGCAAAGTATTGCACCCAATTCTACTTTCTACAACCTACATTACTGTTTATAGTTTCGTGGCTAATTTTACTGATTTTTTTAAAGAAAACACAGATTTCATTACAATTCTGGCAACTTCTACCCAACTGCTTTTACAGTACACGCATTGAAAACAGTTTAGTTGCTATTTTCCCGATTCCTTAAGAAGACAGTTGAAAATATGGGTTTTGAGATTTAGTTTTCCAGCTTTTTTAAGACAACATGTGCAAATATCCGTTTCTCTGCTATTTTATCGATTTTCAGGAAACATGTAATATGCGGCGTTAATTTATTAGTAAGCTTCATCACCAAACTGTAAAGTTCTTTACAGTTTTTACGCAATTCGTTAAAATTTTGTAGATTTTGCCCCAGTATTCTGCAAGTAATGCTTTTTTCAAGAAGACACACTTAAATATGGCGCTTTAAATGTGTAACAACTAACACACAATGCATACACCGCAGCAAACCAAGATATGACGCTTTTTTCATTTTTTAGGTAATTCGTTAAAGGTGAAATGTATGTACTTGGCTAATAAGTTCCACATCTGCGTCACTACGCCAGGGGTACAAACAGTTGGGAAAGAGCTACACAAATTACTGAAGTACAAACAAAAACGTTTAGTTTCCAAACTCCGAACAATGTATTCCTATCGCACCACACTCTGGAATGCTTGTGTTAATACCATGATGGCGGGGGAAGAAAGGCCACAATTACTTCTATATTTAAAACTGAAAAAAAGAAAAATGCAACACAGCTTTCCAGCAAAGTATTCAAAATGCTTCGGTCCATACTGCTACCGCTACAGCCGCTGACTGGAGACCCCCTCCACTGCAGCACGTCTTGGAGCTGACCTGCCTGACTGCTGAGGATGGGGAGCTCACAAGGTCAAACAGAAAATTAAGAGCACAGCACATATTTTGTCTTGACTGGCGGTGGCGCTTTCCACCCCTCCCCTCCCCTCCCCAGTCCCATTGCAAGCATACACCCAGCGCAGTGGTATACCATTTACGCTGAATATATCAGTTCTTTGTCACACAAAGCATTTTTATGTTTCCAGAGGCATATGACAAATGTTTTACGAAATTCATGTTGATTATGGTCTGACAGTTCCAGTTTTTGTTTTCCCTTATTCCAACAGGATCTGTTCCAATTACGCTTCAATTACAGCAGATGGTTCTCCCTTTGTTCACGTTTCGCTACTATAGCGATCACAGTATGTCACTCCTAGAGGTCCTCAGTCCTCTTTATTTTTCCTCTGCAGCGAATACGATTTGTGAATGGCGTGTGCAAAGAATGCCTGTCTGTTAGCTAAAATTCTGAGCTGCAGGGCAGTCCCATAACTTTATTCATAGAATTTTATCCACAAGTCGACAACGCAAATTGTGTCTGTGTATTAAGATTTTATTCCATAAGTTTATAGATACATAGAACTCCCGGAAGACTGTGCACTATACACTTACTCTTCTTTGTCACTCAACTGAAAAGTGTTCTACACGACACTTTCCATTAACAATAAAGTGTTGCCCCATACTGTTGCCTTTGACATATCTTCCATAAATAAGGAAAATAAAACTACAGTCTTCAGTTTATCTAGAATTTCGATCTACAACACCTTATCGCTGAATTTGGACTGCCAATTATGTTTGGTTCAACAACACCAGCCATCACCCACACGCTACAAACTGTCCCGCAAGTTGCTAGGATAGCGCGCTAGCCTTCCTCTCGTTTAAGTTCCAACATGCTAACACTGTTGCGTGTTACGAGAAGCGGTCTACATGCGTTTTGTAGGAACATAAATGAGATTCCATGGAAGAAATTCTGAAACTCTCTGATTCAACGGTGGTAGGAAGTGACGTATACACCCCCACTGATTTTTAACAAAAATGGTTCAAATGGCTCTGAGCACTATGGGACTTAACATCTGAGGTCATCACTCCCCTACAACTTAGAACTACTTAAACCTAACTAACCTAAGGACATCACACACATCCATGCCCGAGGCAGGATTCGAACCTGCGACCGTAGCGGGCGTGCGGTTCCAGACTGAAGCGCCTAGAACAGATCGGCCACACCGGCTGGCGATTTTTAACAGTAAAGCCCCAGCATGATGCATAATGCCTGTCTTGCGACACATAACACATAAGTCACCCGAACTATATGACTGCATCGGTGCCACTCCACATATTCTTCTACGATTTTTACTACATCTACTGATTTGTAGTCAGTAGCATACTACAAGAGTACCAGGATCTTTTCACTTATTCACATTCAACTGTTAATTTTATTATATTCAGCTCCAACTCCCATTCCTCGTGAATTGCTGCAGCCTATTGGTGCTGATGCCTTCCTGTAGGTAACAGCGCATATCTGCACACATACCTTGCAAGCCACTATATGCATGGTGAGGTCTCAGTCAGATCATTATTACCGATTTTCGTCCCTGTTCCACTCACACTCGTATTGATCAAGTAAAAATGATTATATGCCTTTGTACACAGCCAGTTCCCTGATGACCGCTACCCAATATATGCTATGCCAGAAACACGATTATGGTTGCGTAATGGGGTCAGATATTACGTTGAATGCATAGTGATTAATTAGAAATAAATTGTCTTCTTGTTCAAATGGGATATTTGTTATAATACTATTTCAACAGTGCCACAGTGCTTCCAACACGTTATCTATTGGATTATTTACACTGGTGTTACTACAAACGGTCAAACACAAATCAGAGCTACTGCAAGAATACAGAAAGATTTAGGATTTGATCACATTATTATTAATTTTTTTCCCTCCAAGGCTATTCGAGAGTGGACTGACTAGATATTGTATTCCTGTTAGAGAAGTACATATCGTATTCATTTTCCACATGAGCAGTGCAGATTCGTTCAGTAATACTTATTTTTATAAACACATCCATCAGTATTTACATGGAAGACGGAATTGCACTCTTAAGTGACACGCAGAAGGGATTTGTGTCTGCTCACCTGAGACACATAAGTCGATCTGTCAGTTTGGATTACTTCCCTTAATATTTCTGCAAATGAATCTGGGCCTGACATAACCATCCTACTTCAGCTTGATCTACATGGTTACTACTAGGCATTTTACTGCAGTTAATATTTGCCTTTTCAGTAGTTGCAAGGGCAACAGTCTGGATGATTGGCTGATCTGGCCTTGTAACACTAACCAAAACGGCCTTGCTGTGCTGGTACTGCGAACGACTGAAAGTAAGGGGGAACTACAGCCGTAATTTTTCCCGAGGGCATGCAGCTTTACTGTATGGTTAAATGATGATGTACTCTTGGGTAAAATATTCCGGTGGTAAAATAATCGCCCATTCGGATCTCCGGGCGGGGACTACTCAAGAGGGCGTCGTTATCAGGAAAAAGAAAACTGGCGTTCTACGGATCGGAGCATGGAATGACAGAACCCTTAATTGGGTAGTGGATTAGAAAATTTAAAAAGGCAAATGGATAAGTTAAAGTTAGATATAGTGGGAATCAGGGAAGTTCAGTGGCAGGAGGAACAACACTTTGGGTCAGGTGAATACAGGGTTATAAATACAAAATCAAATAGGGGTAATGTAGGAGTAGGTTTAATAATGAATAAAAAAAATAGGAGTGCGGGTAAACTACTACAAACAGCATAGTGAACGCATTATTGTGGCCAAGATGGACACAAAGCCTATGCCCACTACAGTAGCACAAGTTTATATGCCAACTAGCTCTGCAGATTATTCAGGTAGTGAAGGGAGAAGAAAATTTAATAGTCATGGGTGACTGGAATACGGTAGTAGGAAAATGGAGAGAAGGAAACATAGTAGGTGAATATGAATTATGGGTAAGAAATGAAAGAGGAAGCCGTCTGGTAGAATTTTGCACAGAGCATAGCTTAATCATAGCTAACACTTGGTTCAAAAATCATAAAAGAAGGTTGTATACATGGAAGAATCCTGGAGATACTAGAAGGTATCAGATTGATTATATAATGGTAAGACAGAAATTTAGGAACCAGATTTTAAATCGTAAGGCATTTCCAGCGGCAGATGTGGACTCCGACCACAATCTATTGGTTATGAACTGTAGATTAAAACTGAAGAAACTGCAAAAAGGTGGGAATTTAAGGAGATGGGACCTGGATAAACTGACTAAACCAGAAGTTGTACAGAGTTTCAGGGAGAGCATAAGGGAACAAATGACAGGTATGGGGGAAAGAGATACAGTAGAAGAAGAATGGGTAGCTCTGAGGGATGAAGTAGTGAAGGCAGCAGAGGATCAAGTAGGTAAAGAGACGAGGGCTAGTAGAAATCCTTGGGTAACAGAAGAAATATTGAATTGAATTGATGAAAGGAGAAAATAAAAAATTCCGTAAATGAAGCAGGCAAAAAGGAATACAAACGTCTCAAAAGTGAGATCGACAGAAAGTGCAAAATGGCTAAGCAGGCGTGGCTAGAGGACAAATGTAAGGATGTAGAGGCTTATCTCACTAGGGGTAAGATAGATACTGCCTACAGGAAACTTAAAGAGACCTTTGGAGAAAAGAGAGCCACTTGTATGAATATCAAGAGCTCAGATGGCAACCCAGTTCCAAGAAAAGAAGGGAAAGCAGAAAGGTGGAAGGAGTATATAGAGGGTCTATACAACGGCGATGTACTTGAGGACAATGTTACGGAAATGGAAGAGGATGTAGATGAAGATGAAATGGGAGATAGGATACTGCGTGAATAGTTTGACAGAGCACTGAAAGACTTGAGTCGAAACAAGACCCCGGGAGTAGACAACATTCCATTAGATCTACTGACGGCCTTGGGAGAGCCAGTCCTGACAAAACTCTACCGTCAGATGAGTAAGATGTATGAGACAGGCGAAATTCCCTCAGACTTCAAGAAGAATAAGAAATTCCAATCCCAAAGAAAGCAGGTGTTGACAGATGTGAAAATTACCGAACTATCAGTTTAATAAGTCATGGCTGCAAAATACTACCGCGAATTCTTTACAGACGAATGGAAAAACTGGTAGAAGCCGACCCTGGGGAAGATCAGTTTGGATTCCGTAGAAATGTTGGAACACGTGAGGCAATACTGAGCTTACGACTTATCTTAGAAGAAAGATTAAGGAAAGGCAAACCTACGTTTCTAGTATTTGTAGACGTGGAGAAAGCTTTTGACAGTGTTGACTGGAATACTCTCTTTCAAATTCTGAAGGTGGCAGGGGTAAAATACAAGGAACGAAAGGCTATTTACAATTTGTACAAAAATCAGATGGCAACTACACTCCTGGAAATGGAAAAAAGAACACATTGACACCGGTGTGTCAGACCCACCATACTTGCTCCGGACACTGCGAGAGGGCTGTACAAGCAATGATCACACGCACGGCATAGAGGACACACCAGGAACCGCGGTGTTGGCCGTCGAATGGCGCTAGCTGCGCAGCATTTGTGCACCGCCGCCGTCAGTGTCAGCCAGTTTGCCGTGGCATACGGAGCTCCATCGCAGTCTTTAACACTGGTAGCATGCCGCGACAGCGTGGACGTGAACTGTATGTGCAGTTGACGGACTTTGAGCGAGGGCGTATAGTGGGCATGCGGGAGGCCGGGTGGACGTACCGCCGAATTGCTCAACACATGGGGCGTGAGGTCTCCACAGTACATCGATGTTGTCGCCAGTGGTCGGCGGAAGGTGCACGTGCCCGTCGACCTGGGACCGGACCGCAGCGACGCACGGATGCACGCCAAGACCGTAGGATCCTACGCAGTGCCGTAGGGGACCGCACCGCCACTTCCCAGCAAATTAGGGACACTGTTGCTCCTGGGGTATCGGCGAGGACCATTCGCAACCGTCTCCATGAAGCTGGGCTACGGTCCCGCACACCGTTAGGCCGTCTTCCGCTCACGCCCCAACATCGTGCAGCCCGCCTCCAGTGGTGTCACGACAGGCGTGAATGGAGGGACGAATGGAGACGTGTCGTCTTCAGCGATGAGAGTTGCTTCTGCCTTGGTGCCAATGATGGTCGTATGCGTGTTTGGCGCCGTGCAGGTGAGCGCCACAATCAGGACTGCATACGACTGACACACACAGGGCCAACACCCGGCATCATGGTGTGGGGAGCGATCTCCTACACTGGCCGTACACCACTGGTGATCGTCGAGGGGACACTGAATAGTGCACGGTACATCCAAACCGTCATCGAACCCATCGTTCTACCATTCCTAGACCGGCAAAGGAACTTGCTGTTCCAACAGGACAATGCACGTCCGCATGTATCCCGTGCCAACCAACGTGCTCTAGAAGGTGTAAGTCAACTACCCTGGCCAGCAAGATCTCCGGATCTGTCCCCCATTGAGCATGTTTGGGACTGGATGAAGCGTCGTCTCACGCGGTCTGCACGTCTAGCACGAACGCTGGTCCAACTGAGGCGCCAGGTGGAAATGGCATGGCAAGCCGTTCCACAGGACTACATCCAGCATCTCTATGATCGTCTCCATGGGAGAATAGCAGCCTGCATTGCTGCGAAAGGTGGATATACACTGTAGTAGTGCCGACATTGTGCATGCTCTGTTGCCTGTGTCAATGTGCCTGTGGTTCTGTCAGTGTGATCATGTGATGTATCTGACCCCAGGAATGTGTCAATAAAGTTTCCCCTTCCTGGGACAATGAATTCACGGTGTTCTTATTTCAATTTCCAGGAGTGTATAAGAGTCGAGGAGCATCAAAGGGAAGCATTGGTTGGGAAGGGTGTGAGACAGGGTTGTAACCTCTCCCCGATGTTATTCAATCTGTATATTGAGCAAGCAGTAAAGGAAACAAAAGAAAAATTTGGAGTAGGTATTAAAATCCATGGAGAAGAAATGAAAATTTTGAGGTTCGCCGATGACATTGTAATTCTGTCAGAGACAGCAAAGCACTTGGAAGAGCAGTTGAAGGGAATGGACAGTGTCTTGAAAGGAGGATATAAGATGAACATCAACAAAAGCAAAACGAGGATAATAGAATGTAGGGTCATTCCATGCCAAGTGGTCTAAACCTTCCCACCATCATGTCTCCAATTTTCTTCAAATTTTATCTGTAGCACTAGTCAAGTGCTAAATTAAGTTTCTCAAGATTTCAAGCCTCTAGCTGCAATACTTGCTGATCTACACCCCCTTGTCTGAAGGGTAGTAAGTTCGCATGCGCGCGACATCAGACAAAATGCCATTTTTGGGGTCTCATAAAATTGAAACCAATTCATAAGAATGGTTAGTAAGATGAGACCCTGTACAGTTTTTTGTGCTGATTCAAACGAAATTAATTATAAGATTACTGATGCAAAATCCGGTCAAACAAGTCGACTCAAAGTGTACCCCTAATTCTGTCGTGACTTAATGCGACAAATTTTGACCAATATTCAGACTGCAATAATTTCCTTGCAGATAAAGATATGGACTTGAACTTTTTACCAAGTCTTATCTTTGTGCTGGACATAATACAGCTGGATTTCCAACTACCCAGGCTTTATAGTCGCCTTGCAAAATCTCTTCAAATTTGGCAGTGTCAGCGCAAATGGCTTTATTTACCAAAGTTCAAAGCCCATTACTACAAAATAGTCAGCCTGGATTTAATTGTGAATAGTATCATCTGAAAGAGAAACTCTTGCTCTACGAGATGGATATATTTTTCTTTTGCAACGCTTCCATTAAGTGCTTATTTACTCAGGTCAAAGTATCTTATATTTTGTGTGCGCAGTGCCCTGCGTTGGTCCATGATGGCTGAGCCATTACTGGTTATCACAATAAAACCAGCATCCCCATCGCCATAGGGGCCACGCCCGATAGCCATGCAGTAACAGCCACGGGTGGGTATCTTTACTGCAGGTTCCCAAGCCTGATTACAGGGTGTCTTTACCACAGGATCCCAAGCCTGATTGTGGGTTTCTTTATGCAGGTTCCCAAGCCTGTCTTCCTCAGTTACTTCATCATTCTGGAAGCATCGTTGATTTGCAAGAGAATGCTTTCAGGAAAACTGTATTGCCGACCAGATGATGTCACTGATGGAGCTGGAATAACACCAATGATAAGTTGTTCTGGAATCCAGCAAGTATCACGTCTTAAGGGCCAATAAAATGAACTTGCAGGACCATGAGGATGCATAAAGCTTATGAAAGCATCTTTCTGTTCGACTGAGATTTCAACGATGTTTCCAATCCACCATTTCTTTTCATAAATGCAAGCAACATACTGCCCAGGCTGAAGATCCATGACTTGAACTACTACTTCAGCAGCACTAATTTTGGCCAAAAAAGATGTCGCATCATTAGAAACTCTACTGACCTTAATTGTCGTCATATCAATGGGCAAAAAATGGTGGTTTTCTCTTGTGCCAGCTAGAGTGTGCCCTTGCAGGAATCTTTCTTCTTGAGAAGCTTTTTCTTCTTCAACTTCCTCTTTGCTGATGAAAAAGAATTTGATTCCATTGATATTATCATTGCAGAAGTTGAAAAGATCTTTGGGTGTTAGAATCTGGTTTTCATATGGACGTTGCAAACTTGCTCTTGCTGCCAACCGTTTTGTTGTGCCTCCAATGCCATCACAAGGCGACTTTCCATGGCTTGTTCCAAAGAAATTCCATTCTGCTGTTATTTCAAAATCTTCTTTGTGATAGCATAAGTTGAGAAAATTCTTGAAATTCTTATATTGTGCAGCTGAACCATCACTGAAGTAGTGGATGTGGCTTATTTTGGAAAATTGCATCTTCAGGTAATTGATTACTTTTCCAATGTAAACATGGACAGTAATCGTATCGTGTCGAAGGCAGTCACTAATAACACAAAGATTCACACATTGCACCTCTTCGTTTTCACAGTAGTAGACTACAAATGGATGAACTGTTGCTTGACTGTTTTCCCAGTGAAAGCC
Source organism: Schistocerca serialis cubense (assembly GCF_023864345.2). Taxonomy (NCBI): domain Eukaryota; kingdom Metazoa; phylum Arthropoda; class Insecta; order Orthoptera; family Acrididae; genus Schistocerca; species Schistocerca serialis. The sequence continues at coordinate 53,921,901 of NC_064645.1, read as the reverse complement.
TTGCACTGCATCTTGAACAATAAATGAATAGTTTTCAGCAAAATCCATTAGTATTATGAATTCGCCTTCTTTCAAATCAGTTTTGAGAGCTTTCAGGTGCTGGCTTTGATGCTTGGCAATGTAGTGATGACAAGACAGGTTCCAAATTTTTGCTGCAATATCTTCAACATACTCTTCTGTTGAAAGCTGCTTTGTTTCTAAAGTATCCCTGTCGGTATGAATCCATTGTTTGTACTCAATCAGTTCTTCAGGGTCATTATCTTCAAAATATGTTGCAATAACTGCTTCTACACCTTCTGGACCAGGGCAGTTTTCACAACGATGAAGCATACAATCCTTGTTTTCCAAGCTGCAAACAGCTTTGCTAAGAATTTCCTTGTAGTCTTCATTGATTGATGCACCAGTGAGCATAAGCTTGACATTTTGGTGTATTGTACAGACACAAACTGAGTGCATTCCAGCAGAGCCAACTGTAACACACCATTTTGGTCTAAGCTCGCAAAACTTTGAGAAGCCAATTTCTGGTCCATTTTGCTTCTGATAAGACACGTACATTTCCTTCAAATTGCAAAGCAACAACCGCTTTTGCTTGTACACCTTTGTTCCTGAAATTCTCACAGGCACACAGTCTTTCTTCCCTGGACAAAGTCTGCTGAATTCGTCATCTTGAAAAAAGTCATGTACTTTCTGAACAACTTCATCTGAAAGCTTCCTTCCTTGCCGATTTGCTGGAAAAGCTAGAACACCTTGCTCATTCTTCAGTTTTCTCGCTTGCTTTACCATTCTTTCTGATACATTAAATGCTGTTGTCGTATCTTTAATTGTCCAGCTTCTTGGAACCAAGGTCAATATTTGAACTTTTGTCCTACGATTTGACACTTTACATTTTTCTTTCAACTCTTCTATAAGATTATCAAGATCTGCACAATTATTGCATGGGCGACTTTTACTTGAACTTGGCTGTTCATCGTAATTGATTCCTACAGCAGCAGCAATTTGATTCCCAATTAAACTTTGTGCATCCAAGATCTTTCTTTTTGCATAGCTTTGCTTATCTCTTTTACTTAGTTGTCTTCTTTTCAATGGTGAAGCACCAATAAATGATAAACTTTTGTTGATGGCTGGTTCAGTTTCATCCGTTGTGAAATCTTGTTCAGATTGGGTTGATAGTGATGATGAATCTTCTAGCTTTTGGTTCAGTGCCGACATGCAGCGAGGGCAAAGCTTCTGACCAGGTTTTATATCAATCACTTCTTTTTTCTTTAACAGGCAAAGTTTGGCAGCTGTTTCATTATCAAGCAGTCTAAGTCCAGCTTTTACATTGTGATTCCTCTTCTTGAATGGATTGCAACATTTCTTTTGCATCGCTTGATATTCATGTAGGAAGAGGGCTTCATGGTGGAAGCAAATGATGGAATTTTCGTCAAGTTTGGCTTCTGAACGCGAAACAAGCAATTTCTGGTCACATTCTGTGAAATCACTAAACGCTTTGAATCCAGTCTTCTTAGCATAGAAGATAACATGGCACTTCGATGCAGCAGCATCTTTTCCAATTGAACAGGGGGCCAACGATTCTTCTTCTTCATTAACTTCTGACATCTCTCACTGGCCAATCACTGAATAAAACACGAATGAAATATCCAATTATATCAGTAATTCTAAGCGACTATTAAGATTCAAATTCCTAGAAATGAAGAAAAATTAGTGCATCGCGCATACAAAATATAACAACTTTGATGTGAGTTAATGAGTACTTAATGGTCGCGTTGCAAAAAAAACAAATGTCAGTCTTGTAGAGCAAGAGTTTTTCTTTTAGGTGATACTATTCACAAGCAGATTCAGGCCAACTATTTTTTAGTAATTGGCTTGAAACTTTGGTAAATTTTACCGTTTGTGCTGACACTGCCTAATTTGAAGAGATACTGCAGGGCGACCATATGGCCTGGATCATTGCAAATCCGGCTGCATTATGTCTAGCACAAGCATGAAGCTTGGCCAAAAGTTCAAGTCCATATCTTCAACTGCAAGGAAATCATTGCAGTCTTAATATTGGTCAAAATTTGTCGCGTTGTGTCACGACAAATTTTGAAGTATACTTTGAGTCGAGTTATTTGACCGGGGTTTGCATGAGTAATGTTATACATAATTTCGTTGGAATCAGCAAAAAAAACTGTACAGGGTCGCATCTTACTAACCATTCTTATGAATTAGTTTCGATTTTATTAGACTCCAAATATGACATTTTTTTTATGTTGCATGCACACGGACTAAGTACACTTCAGACAAGGGGGTCTAGATCAGCAGCTATTGCAGCTAGAGGCCTGAAATCTTGGGAAACTTACTTCAACACTTGACTAAAGCTACAGTTAAAATTTGACGAAAATTGGAGACCATGATGGTGGGAACTTTTTTCAGTTTTAGACCACTTGGTGTGGAATGACCCTGTAGTCGAATTATGCCGGGTGATTCTGAGGATGTTAGATTAGGAAATGAGACGCTTAAAGTAGTAAAGGTGTTTTGCTATTTGGGGAGCAAAATGACTGATGATGGTCGAAGTGGAGAGGATATAAAATGTAGGCTGGCAATAGCAAGGAAAGCAATTCTGAAGAAGAGAAATTTGTTAACATCGAGTATAGATTTGAGTGTCAGGAAGTCGTTTCTGAAAGTATTTGTATGGAGTGTAGCCATGTATGGAAGTGAAACATGGACGATAGATAATTTAGACAAGAAGAGAATCGAAGCTTTCGAAATGTGGTGCTACAGAGGAATGCTGAAGATTAGATGGGTAGATCACATAACTAATGAGGACGTATTGAATGGAACTGGGTAGAAGAGGAGTTTGTGGCACAACTTGGCTAGAAGAAGGCAACGGTTCGTAGGACATGTTCTGAGGTATCAAGGGATCACAAATTTAGCGTTGGAGGGTAGCGTGGAGGGTAAAAATCGTAGAGGGAGACCAAGAGATGAATACACTAAGGAGATTCCGAAGGATATAGGTTGCAGTAAGTACTGGTAGATGAAGACGCTTGCACAGTATAGAGTAGCATGGAGAGCTGCATCAAACCAGTCTCAGGACTGAAGACCACAAGAACCTACAGCTAGGACAGCTCCGGCCAATATCTACGCTGACTCTAGCCTAGTGAACACACTACGTAGCCTTCAGTAGAAAGTTGTATCTAGTTGGGCGTAACGTCACTTTGTAATTGTGTAGCGTAGTATTTTGGTTATTATTTCTTTTCACTGTCTTGTACTTTTATCTGGCATTTGCCACTACAAGAATTGTTGGGTTTCTTGTCGTTCTTTCGTTTGGAAATCAGCACACGCCAAGAAGGCGTGTTAGTTACATAAAGTGTGTTCAGACTTGATCGTTAGTTCTTTCCCGCAGTCCACAGGACACTACAGTTTCAATGAGAGTGTAAGGGATTTCTTGTCCTATTCGTGTGCAGTAGGTATATTTACCATCATATCTGTTACACCTCCAATCACCGATTCCGTAAGGTCTCCCCACAATTCGTTACTGCCATCTTGTAGAAAACGCTATTGTCTGCATACATCCTAACATCCAAACACACCACTAGCCTCTGTACATGACTCTATTATTATTGTTTACCCTTCCGTCTCTCTCTGGTGCTGTGATCAAGTGAAAATTGATTAACTATATACCATCTTACATACCGTAATTTCCTTTGTGATTACCAAACCCGATATTGTTAGTCAATGGCGAGAATGTAGGGGGTTAGTTCTACCAGAGCAACGACGAAAGAAACCTGGCCGCACCCTGAATATACAAGAATCCACCAGTAACATCAGACCTATAACATCTACTACAATCAAATAAGAGTCTCTACATGTCTCTGTATGAGTCCCAATCTCTGTTGTATTCATGTTATCATTATGCTGGTTTGCTATGGGATATATGATGGTGGTGGCAGGGCAATATCTGAGTATCAGTTTTTGTTTGAATTTCCCCAAGAACTTTTCACGAGAAATACATTATTTTCTCTTTTTTTTCAAATTGGATATACTGACATAATATGATCCTGACAATGTCGAAGAGCTTCTAGCACTATCCATCATATCATACTTACATTGGTGCAGTTGCTTCTCAGATTAGTCACAACCATGCACAATTCTGAGGTAGTGCAAGAGTAGAGGAAGCTTCAGAGTGTAATCACGTCATTCTTCATTACCCCCACATGCTGTTGGAGGGTTGACTGACAATGATATACACTCCTGGAAATTGAAATAAGAACACCATGAATTCATTGTCCCAGGAAGGGGAAACTTTATTGACACATTCCTGGGGTCAGATACATCACATGATCACACTGACAGAACCACAGGCACATAGACACAGGCAACAGAGCATGCACAATGTCGGCACTAGTACAGTGTATATCCACCTTTCGCAGCAATGCAGGCTGCTATTCTCCCATGGAGACGATCGTAGAGATGCTGGATGTAGTCCTGTGGAACGGCTTGCCATGCCATTTCCACCTGGCGCCTCAGCTGGACCAGCGTTCGTGCTGGACGTGCAGACCGCGTGAGACGACGCTTCATCCAGTCCCAAACATGCTCAATGGGGGACAGATCCGGAGCTCTTGCTGGCCAGGGTAGTTGACGTACACCTTCTAGAGCACGTTGGGTGGCACGAGATACATGCGAACGTGCATTGTCCTGTTGGAACAGCAAGTTCCCTTGCCGGTCTAGGAATGGTAGAACGATGGGTTCGATGACGGTTTGGATGTACCGTGCACTATTCAGTGTCCCCTCGACGATCACCAGTGGTGTACGGCCAGTGTAGGAGATCGCTCCCCACACCATGATGCCGGGTGTTGGCCCTGTGTGCCTCGGTCGTATGCAGTCCTGATTGTGGCGCTCACCTGCACGGCGCCAAACACGCATACGACCATCATTGGCACCAAGGCAGAAGCGACTCTCATCGCTGAAGACGACACGTCTCCATTCGTCCCTCCATTCACGCCTGTCGCGACACCACTGGAGGCGGGCTGCACGATGTTGGGGCGTGAGCGGAAGACGGCCTAACGGTGTGCGGGACCGTAGCCCAGCTTCATGGAGACGGTTGCGAATGGTCCTCGCCGATACCCCAGGAGCAACAGTGTCCCTAATTTGCTGGGAAGTGGCGGTGCGGTCCCCTACGGCACTGCGTAGGATCCTACGGTCTTGGCGTGCATCCGTGCGTCGCTGCGGTCCGGTCCCAGGTCGACGGGCACGTGCACCTTCCGCCGACCACTGGCGACAACATCGATGTACTGTGGAGACCTCACGCCCCACGTGTTGAGCAATTCGGCGGTACGTCCACCCGGCCTCCCGCATGCCCACTATACGCCCTCGCTCAAAGTCCGTCAACTGCACATACGGTTCACGTCCACGCTGTCGCGGCATGCTACCAGTGTTAAAGACTGCGATGGAGCTCCGTATGCCACGGCAAACTGGCTGACACTGACGGCGGCGGTGCACAAATGCTGCGCAGCTAGCGCCATTCGACGGCCAACACCGCGATTCCTGGTGTGTCCGCTGTGCCGTGCGTGTGATCATTGCTTGTACAGCCCTCTCGCAGTGTCCGGAGCAAGTATGGTGGGTCTGACACACCGGTGTCAATGTGTTCTTTTTTCCATTTCCAGGAGTGTAGTTTTCCAGCAAGATTAGCCTATTACTTCTCTTACCACGTAGTCAGCAGGCATATATGCAGTGGTAGTTGATCCCAATTGTAGTATTGAGGTCTTCATGAAATGTTCAGGTGGAATTTCTAGCTGTTTGATTGCTAGAGATAAGTCGAACTGTCAGTTCTTTGTTCATCCACAGGTGACATTGGTGTATGTATTGAGATGCATAACATTGGCTTTCTACCTTACAGAGTCTGGTGGAGAATACATGTGACATCTAACCCACATCCATACTCCATTCCCATAGAAAAGATGGTTGTCGATAAACTCCTGTAATTTTGTGAGATGTATATCCACCAACAATGTAATCGAACAGTAATGGAAATTTTCGTCAGTTTATACGAAATAGTTACATTTACATGTACCTACACCTGTGCACCAAATGCTAGTTTCGTTATATCCCGTAAAGTACACATATAGTGGTGGATTCAGTAATAACCATATAATACCTATTTTGTAGTCGTTCACATCAAGCTAATGTAGTATGACTACACATGGAAGTGTGATTCATCCACAGAAGATGAAGTGACTTATTAAAACACCTATTCCAACGATTTTTTTTAGGTATTGCTTCATATTCTGGGTCTCTTACCAGATTGTATTAACAGGAAATCCAGTGGGGAGTGGCATGTATGGAGACGTATAGCTGTAGTGGGTTGCTAAACACTCTCCTTTGTGTTGGCCACTGCATGAAAGTTTTACTGTTGGAAATCTGAGAAATATGTTCTGGACGATACATTACTTTTCACATGCGCGCCTCACAAAATTATGGGTTTTTACTGACAGTCATCCTTTCCATGGGAACGGAGTATGGATATGGCTTCGATGTAACGTGGTACACTAACAAGGGAACCTCCCCATCGCACCCCCCTCGGATTCAGTTATAAGTTGGCACAGTGGATAGGCCTTGAAAAACTGAACACAGATCAATCGAGAAAACAGGAAGAAGTTGTGTGGAACTATGAAAAAATAAGTAAAATATACAGTTTGAGTAGTCCATACGCAACATAGGCAACATCAAGGAGTGCGGGATGGCAGGAGCGTAGTGGTCCCGTGGTTAGAGTGAGCAACTGCGAAACGAGAGATCCTTCGTTCAAGTCCTGCCTCGAGTGAAAAATTTATTTTCTTTATTTTCGCAAAGTCCATTCGTTCATTGACGTCTCTGTTCACTCTAATACGTTTATGTCTGTGTTTCACCTCCAGTGAAAAGTTTAATATTTTATTTTCAGTTTATGAGACAAACTCTTATGTTTTCATCACTTTTTTGGGAGTGATTATCACATCCACAAGAAAACCTAAATCGGGCAAGGTAGAAGAATCTTTTTACCCATTTGCCAAGTGTACAAGTTAGGTGGGTCGACAACATATTCCTGTCATGTGACGACCATGCCTTCACCAGTGTCGTATAGAATATATTAGACGTGTTTTCCTGTGGAGGAATCGGTTGACCTATGACCTTGCGATCAAATGTTTTCGGTTCCCATTGGAGACGCACGTCCTTTCGTCTACTAATCGCACGGTTTTGCGGTGCGGTCGCAAAACAGACACTAAACTTATTACGGTGAACAGAGATTTCAATGAACGAACGGACAGATCATAACTTTGCGAAAATAAGAAATTAAAATATTAGCTCGAGGGCGGACTAGATCCGCTGACCTTTTATTCCGCAGCTGCTCACGCTAACCACGGGACCACGGCGCTCAAGAACTCAGATTACCCTAGATGTTACCTATCTTAACGAATAGACAACTCAGTTTGTATATTTTGTTTATTTTTTCATAGTTCCACACAACTTCTTCCTGTCTTCTCGATTGATCTGTGTTCAGTTTTTCAAGGCCTATCCACTGTGCCAACTTATAACTAAATCTGAGGGGGGTGCGATGGGGAGGTTTCCTTGTAAGTGTTAGGCATCATGATGTGCACACTTGCGCCATCTGTGGATGTTCTGAGAACTGACAGGCCAATTTGTGTGTAGCAGTTTAATGGGTAATAATCCCACCTGTATGTTACACACAGGCTTTAACACTACAATTCAAATCAACGAGTAAGTAATGGGTATGTTTGTAAATTTATCAGACTAACAACTAGGAGGGATTTGCATATCCGATCTCTTCGAATATATAGAGCTGTTGGAAAAGAATAATTGCTCATTTTTAATCGAGGTATGTGTGGAGAGATCTCAGAGGCTGGTAGGAGCAGTGCCAGCCAGCTGATGATAGAGTGGCACCTCACCTATGTCTCAATGGCTGCTGACAGGGGGGGGGGGGTCGCTGGCGGGGGGGGGGGGGGGAGGGGGGGGGGAATGAGGGCGATGCAGAAGGGGAAGGTGAATGAGCGAAAGCCCCACTGCCACATTGCCAGTCAGGACAACTAAACGAGAGGTCTGGGCTCTTAACGCTTAACAGTGCTGGTCTTGTACGTCGCTGTCATTACGTGTGGACTAGCTGAAACTCGTGGTTGCTTACTAGTTATAACTTGTGTGCACAAATATGTAGTTGTAATTTCAAGACATTCTAGGTTTATTGGACTTCCCCCTTTAATGTACATGTTTTGGCATATCAAATGTTAAGTCTGAATCCATGGATGAAATTTCAGTTCAATAGTGATTATCACAGAAAGAAACGGAAAAGGTGTTTCGGTATTCAAACACATACTCCGTTATGCAAGCAAATGATCTTTACGTTTAATTTTTTTTACAGCCCGTCTAAATCTAAATGAACACAAGAAAAAGCAAAATTACCGTTCATTGTGGAATAGAGTGTTATAAAAACTGAAACCTGGAGAGATACATAGTCCTATATTACACTAAATAGAATCATATCCTCTGACTGATTTCCTGATTTGCCTGTAGGAATACCCTTTATAACAACACAATTTGCGAAAATAACACAACAAACGTGTACTCTGAATCGTCACCAAATATGTCGTTCTCATCATCTGCAAACTCGTGCGACTTTGTAAATCAGACGTTTCTCCTCTTCACTTCTCAATTTGAACACAAAATCGACACAAAAGCATACTAAACGCACTAAACAGAGAGAACTTTAACATTAGCTGACGCTAACGAAACAAGAGACGATAGCAAAGGTTTCAAAACGACGAGTTTTTCCAATGATACCGCTACTACCATCTAGCAAAAATTTTGAAGCCTGCAGATCTGACAGAATTTTGCGGCAGCCGCAAATATATGTCTGACACCGCTGAAAGTCATCGTAACTGGCATGACGTAATATCACGTCAGCCACACGCAAAGTGTTAATGTTCGGCTGATCCTCGTGAGTTGTCCAGCTCCAGTTCGCAGGCAGGCCGGCTCCATGGCGCGCAGCAGTGGCGGAAGGGGGGATGGGGAGGGGGAGGGGAGCGCTGCGGACGCATCACGGAGGGGTCCCGCCGCAATTGTAGCCTTTCTTCCATGTCCTTCGTTATATCGAGCCAAACACACTGGAGCGTGCAGTGCCGTTCAATAAGTATTCACTGTCCGGAGTACGGTAACTTCATTTAATTTCTGTTTGTTCTTCAATAATGTGCATAGCTCCCTCTCTCTTGTTCTCATTCCGGTTGTAGCGTGGGACGTATTAGCGCAGTCCACAGCTTACTCTGTAGGGACGTTCCCGCCGTTAGTTTTTAAATGTCCAGTATAGTCATGCAGTGTTAAGGGAGCTGTTAGTTACACCACACACTAGAAGTGCGGGAGATAAACTTGTGTTAAGAGAAATGTAGGCCCGCTGTGTAGTTGTTGCTGTGGTGTGTAGTCCTGAAAAAAGTGCCTATTTGCATAACACTGGGAGAAAATCGACAAAATTTTGACGAACTGCCTGAGAACCGTAAATAGTGTCATATGTTAGTGTGCTCGCAGGTTATGCACTGTTGTGATAACTGTTAGACATTTAAATCTCTCTATTTAAGTGAGTATTTTTGAAAACGTAGTTATTTGCGGAATACAAAACTGTTAAGGCTCTCGTTGCCACTTATTGACAAACTGCCTATTCGCTTCTGTCTCGGGTTCTTCGGCCCACGTTCGTCTAGTGATTTTACTGACGTTTCGCCAGCACGAGTGGCTGGCATTGTCAAAGCTTCACCCTCCATTGCCGGTGGTGGACTGGCGCCGAGCTCGCGGCCGCAGACTATATGTACCTGGCGCGCCAACGTCCGAGGGTTTCTCCCCGGTCATTTCCGGTGTGGTTCTCCTCTTGCTACATGCGACGGTCATTCGCTGGAGTACGGGAAGCCAGGATCCGTTTACCTTAAGGCTTTCCTCTTTCTTCTTGAAACTGTTCGCGTGTTTTTGTATATTTTGCGGAATACTGGAGGAGATTCGAGAAAATTTTAAAGAATTGCCTAAAAACTCTATACTGGTGGTGATGGTTGTTAAATACTGCAAGCCATTTATTTATACGTTTTTTCTTGAGAATCGAACACACAGCACCTAAACACGAATTTACATGTATCGCCATGAAGAATCGCTAAAAGTAGTCACAAAACCGATACTTGCGTGCATCTTCTTAAAAGGTGGGAAGCATAGCAAATAAACCCGAAGTTATGTGCACCTACTTAAAAAGTGGGGGGAAAGTCACTAAAATACACTCCTGGAAATTGAAATAAGAACACCGTGAATTCATTGTCCCAGGAAGGGGAAACTTTATTGACACATTCCTGGGGTCAGATACATCACATGATCACACTGACAGAACCACAGGCACATAGACACAGGCAACAGAGCATGCGCAATGTCGGCACTAGTACAGTGTATATCCACCTTTCGCAGCAATGCAGGCTGCTATTCTCCCATGGAGACGATCGTAGAGATGCTGGATGTAGTCCTGTGGAACGGCTTGCCATGCCATTTCCACCTGGCGCCTCAGTTGGACCAGCGTTCGTGCTGGACGTGCAGACCGCGTGAGACGACGCTTCACCCAGTCCCAAACATGCTCAATGGGGGACAGATCCGGAGATCTTGCTGGCCAGGGTAGTTGACTTACACCTTCTAGAGCTCGTTGGGTGGCACGGGATACATGCGGACGTGCATTGTACTGTTGGAACAGCAAGTTCCCTTGCCGGTCTAGGAATGGTAGAACGATGGGTTCGATGACGGTTTGGATGTACCGTGCACTATTCAGTGTCCCCTCGACGATCACCAGTGGTGTACGGCCAGTGTAGGAGATCGCTCCCCACACCATGATGCCGGGTGTTGGCCCTGTGTGCCTCGGTCGTATGCAGTCCTGATTGTGGCGCTCACCTGCACGGCGCCAAACACGCATACGACCATCATTGGCACCAAGGCAGAAGCGACTCTCATCGCTGAAGACGACACGTCTCCATTCGTCCCTCCATTCACGCCTGTCGCGACACCACTGGAGGCGGGCTGCACGATGTTGGGGCGTGAGCGGAAGACGGCCTAACGGTGTGCGAGACCGTAGCCCAGCTTCATGGAGACGGTTGCGAATGGTCCTCGCCGATACCCCAGGAGCAACAGTGTCCCTAATTTGCTGGGAAGTGGCGGTGCGGTCCCCTACGGCACTGCGTAGGATCCTACGGTCTTGGCGTGCATCCGTGCGTCGCTGCGGTCCGGTCCCAGGTCGACGGGCACGTGCACCTTCCGCCGACCACTGGCGACAACATCGATGTACTGTGGAGACCTCACGCCCCACGTGTTGAGCAATTCGGCGGTACGTCCACCCGGCCTCCCGCATGCCCACTATACGCCCTCGCTCAAAGTCCGTCAACTGCACATACGGTTCACATCCACACTGTCGCGGCATGCTACCAGTGTTAAAGACTGCGATGGAGCTCCGTATGCCACGGCAAACTGGCTGACACTGACGGCGGCGGTGCACAAATGCTGCGCAGCTAGCGCCATTCGACGGCCAACACCGCGGTTCGTGGTGTGTCCGCTGTGCCGTGCGTGTGATCATTGCTTGTAGAGCCCTCTCGCAGTGTCCGGAGCAAGTATGGTGGGTCCGACACACCGGTGTCAATGTGTTCTTTTTTCCATTTCCAGGAGTGTAGCAGTTATATGTGTCTGCTAAAAAAAAAATTAGTACATTTAGCCCCTATACCGTAAACAGCGTCGTAAGTTGCAGAAAACGGTCTTGGATGCGATAGTCTGCCGGACATTTGTGACAGCCAGGCCAGGACTGCTGGGTGCCGTGTTGCAGCAGAATATTTGCGCTGTCTCCTGAGTTTAGCGCTGCTGCTGCTGCTGCTGCTGCTGCTGCTCGGGCGAGGAACAGACTGGGAATGACAGCCGCGAGAGGCCGCCGGGGAGGCTAAGGGGGTCCAGTCAGCTGGCCGGTTTGACAACAGAAGGGCACAGTACCACCCACTTGGCCACAATATGTCTTCGCCCACTGCTAGCCTTTAGTCACAAGTCGTGATATTTATATTTCCGTACAGCATTTTATACTTTGACAACGTAATGTCACACTCGACATCAGTAGAAATAACTTGTTTTGCAAATGCTATCTGTATATAATAATAATGTAACATTTTTGTATTACTGTACCTTAGAATTATTAGTATCTGTGTTTATGTGGAAATGTAACATCTTTACATTTGGATATTCGTAAATATTTTAATGTTGTTACCAGTCTGCTGTGAGACGAAAATTGTTCATATGGATGTAAGTATATATACACTCCTGGAAATGGAAAAAAGAACACATTGACACCGGTGTGTCAGACCCACCATACTTGCTCCGGACACTGCGAGAGGGCTCTACAAGCAATGATCACACGCACGGCACAGCGGACACACCACGAACCGCGGTGTTGGCCGTCGAATGGCGCTAGCTGCGCAGCATTTGTGCACCGCCGCCGTCAGTGTCAGCCAGTTTGCCGTGGCATACGGAGCTCCATCGCAGTCTTTAACACTGGTAGCATGCCGCGACAGCATGGACGTGAACCGTATGTGCAGTTGACGGACTTTGAGCGAGGGTGTATAGTGGGCATGCGGGAGGCCGAGTGGACGTACCGCCGAATTGCTCAACACGTGGGGCGTGAGGTCTCCACAGTAGATCGATGTTGTCGCCAGTGGTCGGCGGAAGGTGCACGTGCCCGTCGACCTGGGACCGGACCGCAGCGACGCACGGATGCAGGCCAAGACCGTAGGATCCTACGCAGTGCCGTAGGGGACCGCACCGCCACTTCACAGCAAATTAGGGACATTGTTGCTCCTGGGGTATCGGCGAGGACCATTCGCAAGCGTCTCCATGAAGCTGGGCTACGGTCCCGCACATCGTTAGGCCGTCTTCCGCTCACGCCCCAACATCGTGCAGCCCGCCTCCAGTGGTGTCGCGACAGGCGTGAATGGAGGGACGAATGGAGACGTGTCGTCTTCAGCGATGAGAGTCGCTTCTGCCTTGGTGCCAATGATGGTCGTATGCGTGTTTGGCGCCGTGCAGGTGAGCGCCACAATCAGGACTGCATACGACCGAGGCACACAGGGCCAACACCCGGCATCATGGTGTGGGGAGCGATCTCCTACACTGGCCGTACACCACTGGTGATCGTCGAGGGGACACTGAATAGTGCACGGTACATCCAAACCGTCATCGAACCCATCGTTCTACCATTCCTAGACCGGCAAGGGAACTTGCTGTTCCAACAGGACAATGCACGTCCGCATGTATCCCGTGCCACCCAACGTGCTCTAGAAGGTGTAAGTCAACTACCCTGGCCAGCAAGATCTCCGGATCTGTCCCCCATTGAGCATGTTTGGGACTGGATGAAGCGTCGTCTCACGCGGTCTGCACGTCCAGCACGAACGCTGGTCCAACTGAGGCGCCAGGTGGAAATGGCATGGCAAGCCGTTCCACAGGACTACATCCAGCATCTCTACGATCGTCTCCATGGGAGAATAGCAGCCTGCATTGCTGCGAAAGGTGGATATACACTGTACTAGTGCCGACATTGCGCATGCTCTGTTGCCTGTGTCTATGTGCCTGTGGTTCTGTCAGTGTGATCATGTGATGTATCTGACCCCAGGAATGTGTCAATAAAGTTTCCCCTTCCTGGGACAATGAATTCACGGTGTTCTTATTTCAATTTCCAGGAGTGTACATGTACTGTACCTAAGAATTATGTAACCACCGTTGGAAACAGTACGTCTCGTTTTCGTCTTAATTTTGCAAAAAATTGGTGCCATCTCGTAATATACCTACATACATATGTACGCATATCGTTACCAGGAGAAACAAAACTGACATCCTACAGCTAGGAACATTGAATATTAGATACCTTATTCGGACAGGTGCGTTAAAAATTTTGAAAAGGGAATGGATAGGATGAAGTTGATTATAGTGAGAGTAAAGTTCGGTTGCAAGAGGAACAGGATTTCTGATCAGTTGAATACAGTCTTATAAATACAGAATCTGATAGGGATAATGCAGGAGTGGGTTAAATAATGGAAAAGAAAACAGGGATGTTGGTAAGCTGCTCTTGGTAACATTGCGAATACGTTATCGTAGAGCAGATAGATACTAATCCGTCAACCACAGTAGTAAATGATTTTCTAACTAGCTCCTCAGATTATGAAGAGATTGAAGAAATGTATTATTATTCAGATAGTTAATGGACACGAAAATTTAGCTACGATGGAGGACTAAAATCCGATTGTAGGAAAAGATAGAGATGGAAAAATAGTAGATGAAAATGGACTGTGAAAAATGAGTGAAAGAGGAAGCGACCTTGTAGAATTTGGCACAGCGCATTATTTAATCGTCGCTAAGATTTGGTTTAAGAATCGTGAAAGAAGATTTTATACCTGGAAGAAACCTGGAGAGGCCGGAACTTTTGAGATTGCTTATATAACGGTAAGACAGAGATTTCGGAACAAGATTTTAAATTGTAGGACACGTGTACATCCACAAATTACTCGTTATGAACTGCATATCAAAACTGAAGAAAGTGCGAGAAGGTAGGAAACTAAGGAGATGGGACCTCGATAAGTGAAAAGAGCGAGGGTTTTGAGAGTTTCAGAGGGAGCATTAGGCAAAGATTGACTAGGACAGGGGAAAGAAATACCATATAAGACGAATGGGTAGCTTTGAGAGATGAAATAGTGAAGGCAGCGGAGGATCAAATTGGTAAGACAACGAGGTCTAATAGAAACCCTGTGGCGACTGGAACCTGCCTCAGTGGCGCGGCACCAGACACAGGGTCGGACATCGTGTATACGGATTACGTGACGTGGGGCCCCGGACTATAAGATGTGGAACTAACGGTGGGACGTTAATGGTAGCTCCCAGCAATACATTTTGTCACTGTATTAGAGGCTCGCCTGTACACTGAATTTCTGATAGTCCTTATCTAGATCTGACCTTTGCGTACCTAGTGAACTCAGCGCTCGTAACGAATTGTGCACATTCGCGTGTATATTTATGTATACCTATTGCTGCGAATAGCGGTACTATTGTCTTCTTTGAAGTGAAGATCTGACATCTCTCTGCTACTTTTTTTAAAATGCCTCGTGTTTTTCTTTTAAGTGTGACTTCCTTCTGTCGTTTTTCTTGACTTAAGCCTGACATAACTCGTGCTAGTAGCGCACTCAAAGCATTATCAGAAATTACACTTTTTTGTGGTGATATAAACGTAATACTTCTCATAATTTCTTTACTTTTAGATATTTAAGTTTTTTAGTCTTTGCTTTAGATACTTTATTTGATCATGATTGGAAACTGTGGATGTTGTAGTAGGGGGGGGAGGGGGGGGGGGGTTGGGTTGGGTTGTTTAAGGGAGGAGACCAGACAGCGAGGTCATCGGTCTCATCGGATTAGGGAAGGAAGTCGGCCGTGCCCTTTCAAAGAAACCATCCTGGCATTTACCTGAAGCGATTTAGGCAAATCATGGAAAACCTAAATGAGGATGGCGGAACGTGGTATTGAACCGTCGTCCTCCCGAATGCGTAGTAGGAAAGAATGTAGCAAGATGCATTGTCGCAGATGTAGGATGTAGTTTCACTGGGATGAATATAGTGGGGAGAGCTCTGGTTAGTTCAATGAGGCCCTCTCCTGGAACTGCAAAATATGCAGCAGTAATAGACTTACAGAGGAGCAGGAAAAGAAGACCTGTGTGCTTCAGGCACATCTGGATCAAGGAGAGAGGTAGTAAGGGCGAAGCTCTGCAGGGGTGAGAGAGGTGGTCAGGAACTGGCCTTTCGTGGGAAGGTGACCTGGTGATGATGTGTCGGTGGGAAAAAGGTTCCAGCTGCCAGAGCTGAGGCGAGAG
The DNA here is from genome assembly GCF_023864345.2 of Schistocerca serialis cubense. Lineage (NCBI taxonomy): Eukaryota > Metazoa > Arthropoda > Insecta > Orthoptera > Acrididae > Schistocerca > Schistocerca serialis. The sequence goes on along the minus strand of NC_064645.1, from coordinate 53,905,991 downwards.
AAGCTCCAAGATGGGGCAGCAGTAGGATGTGTGCAGGAGATCTACCTGTTACTGGGAAGGGTACGAAGGGCACCAATGTTAGGAAGTAGATAGAGGGTGCCGCTGCTAGCTATCAGTCAGGCAGAGGTGCAGGCTCTGAACTGCAGGACAAGTATTGGGAGAGGTATCAGGTCAACAGCATTTTCAAGACAAATGCTGGACCAGATCAGGTAACTGAAGGTTAAGAGCATTTCTGAGAGGATTTCACAAAGGGTGACCAGGTAGTGATAGCGGGTTGGACAGGGAACAGCTTGGGTAGGGATGGGGCTTACAACGTAGTTGGTGACCAGAGAAATATAGCTTCCCTAACTGATATTGCCAATGGGAGCACGGTTAAGTTGTGCCAGGGCCTGACTTCCCTCGTCTTGGCAGTGCTGTTCGGCGAGTCAGTGTGAAACTGAAGATCGTGCTAATGACTCCTGTCCGTGCACACACGGCGCTGATGCCTGTGGGAACTGCTGGGAAGTGGGACCACAGTAAGCATGGTCTCCACCTCAGCAGGGAAGTTAATACACGGCTACACACCTGTTGTCATAGGTACCTGTTGTCATAGGTATGAGGACTAGTTATTTCCTAGGATAAACCAAGACAAGAGGCTGGCGCCTCTTATTAAGCACCTCAACCGTTTTACACATTTTTTCATTGTGTGCACAGGAGATAGAATATTCCACATCAAAGTGCACAAACACCACGGATATGTCTTACTATCAAAATGTGCAGTTTATTAAAAATAAAGTACACCAGCTTGATGCTGAATTGCAGGCTGTCAATAGTGGGGTAGTATGCAATACAGAGTACTGCTGTAGATATAAAGATCTGCAGTATGTAGTGCTATTATAACATGACTGTTCAAGTTTCTATTGTAGAACTACCTTAAATGGAGTGGGATAATGGATTTATATCAGAGGTGGCACATATTTTAAACTAACAAAGCTAGACACACACATGAAGTCTATTATTCTGTTTGTACCGTAAACCTAAGGGAGTGTGGGCACTTTTTTTGAAAAGTGCTTCCAGCTAACATAATAATACGTGCAGACGCGAATGTTAACTCACGTGCTGAAGGTGAAGTTAGAAATATATTCCTAAACATTTTAAGCATTTTTGGTATGTTACAAATGGGAAACACCGCTCCTAATGTATCAAAGAGTTCAATATCATTCTTAGACCACGCACTTACAAATATTGTCAGGAAAAATTGTAAGGCATATATAAGAGAACTTGTTCTTTCTGGTCATTACTGTCAGATAAAAAAATTGAAGTCGGGCTTAGCAAAACACACAAAGCTATGGGGTGCAAAAGGATCTTCTCGGAATGTAAAATGCGTACTTTTTATAGGGTATTGTTGAATCAAACCCGAAATAAAGTGTATACGGAAAAAATGTAGAGGTTAAGTTCTCTAGATTCACCACATGGTTTAAATTAATTTTCGAACTGACTTTTCTGAAACTAGCGGCTTCTACAGCAGCAGCAGCTAGTGTAAATGAATGGATGTTTGCGGGCATTAGAAAGCCCTTGAAGACACTTAAATTTCTCAGTTCTTTACAAAAGCGCTACACTAGTCTACAGTTCATAGAATACGATCACAGATATAAAAAAATGAATGGGAGAGTACTGCTTGCCACCAAAAATAGCAGAATAATGCTTAATTCAGAAAATAAAAGCAAAGCAGTGTGGTATGTCATGAAACAAGAAGCCGAGAAGATGGAAACCAATACAATAATATACAAATTAAAGATGGGGTGAATAATAAAAAAACCCTTAGCGATTGGCAAATCCTATAAATGAATATTTCTCTAGTACTGTAGAGAAGTTGCAGCAAAATCTTCCAATAACACACGTAGCATGCACAACGACTCATATTTTTTCGAACAACAGAGCTTGACGTCAGAAAGACAATGCAGAAAAAATGGGAAGTCAGGGTGTGTACCCGAGGTTCCAGTTTCCGTTCTGAAGGAGTGTGTAGACAATATAAAAGCCCCATTAACAAATATAATAAACGAGTCCTTTATTTCACGTACATTTCGAGAGTACCTAAAGCATTCACGAGTTGTTCCCCTACTAAAGAAAGGTAATGCAGAAAAAAGTGTTGAAACCTGCAGGCCAGTTTCACTACTGTTTTCATTCTTAAAAATAGTTCAGTCTGCCATGAAGGGGAGAGTACTGCGTTAAATGAATGAAATACAACATTTTTAGCGAAACACAGTGGGAGAAGTACATCAGGGTCCATTACAGGTATTACAAAAGCGATAGTTGAAGATCTTGATGACTGTTTTATAGAAGCATATTCCTTGACTTGTCCAAGGCTTTTGACACCGTTGACAATGAAATACTTCTAAACAAGCTAGAGTGGCCGGATATGAGAGAAAACGTGAAAAATTGATTCCAGTCTTACCTAGGGCGCAAAAGATAGATGTAGTTCGCTTATCTGCTGATGATAAAGTTTCAATAAAAAATTACCAGACAATAAACTTATAAATGTATGTGTTCTAAGGGAATACATTGGGTCCAGTTCTGTTCTTAATACATATAACGACTTTCAAGATAATGCAAAACGTGGAGAAAAGGTTCACTTCCCTAATGACAGCATCATCACAATTACTGATAAAACACCACAACTCCTACCAGAAAAAGCAAATGAAACCCACAAAGATGTTTGCGACTGAGCAGTACGTAATAAATTAACGTTGAATATAAAGAAAACAAATAATAGACATTTCGCCATAAAGAGATAAAACAACTCTGTCACTTTAAGCATAGATGATAAGTTTACTGATCATGTTACATGCACCAATGTCTTAGGGATGGACACTGATTGTCAGGTATCAGGGAAAGAACACAGAAACATACTGAAAAATAGAACGACATCAGCGTGTTATGCTCTTAGGGTTCTATCATCACTTTGTAACAACCAGTGTCTTGTGGTGACATGTTTTTCCTAAGTACTCTCAATTCCTAACGATGGGACCCTTTTTTGGAAATCGATTGCACAGAATATGGACACAATTTTCAAATTACAGAAAAGGGCCATAAGTATAATAACTACAAGTAGTGGTTTGGTTCGTTGTAAAGAGCTATTTAAACAACCGGGCAGCATTACTGCGCCAAATGAGCACATCTATCAAGCTCTGGTGGACATTATGGGAAAGTAGTACTAAGTATTTCATCAACAGTTCTGCACATAATCATGGAACCGGAAACGGTTTAGATTTACAATTACCACAACAAAGAAACAAGAAACTCAGAACAGCATTTGCTGTGTGTTTGCGTGTGCGCTAGTGTGTGTGTGTGTTCAGAGCTTATGGCGCTCAACGGTTAGCCGTTGACATTAATTAGACATTAAAAGACGCGAATATGGATAAAATCATTAAAATTGTTGCACACGGTCAGTAGCAAATGTATAAAATGTCACTCATTCACTCACACGGACCTTACTCGCGTTGAGCCATACTATCACTCTACCTCATAAGCCTGAAGACAACTGAGAAAGGGTGGAAGGTGCTAGACCTGGGGCTAAGAAAGACGTAAAACTGTAGAAGAGCTAAAAGAAAGACACATGGAAAAATAACTGGCTGGCCACTTACAAAAGAACATGGGTGAGCTAGTCAACCTATTAATACATTAAAAACATGTTTCTAAAATTTTCGGAAACAAGTTGGACACATCACAAAACCTGAAAAATCGCACCACATTCGTTTGAACGTCCGCTTAAAGTAGAGGACAGATCTGCCGGCAAATCTGCCGCTGCTCTCTCGTCCGAAAACAAAACACGGTCTAGTAAAATGTTGCGAACTATGATGATATGTACGCCGCAAGCATCGCGCATTGGATGGTCCTCTCGCCATAACAAGAAGCCACATGTCAGAGGATTGTGTCCTATGAGGAGAGCCGCATCTCGTCTTCGTGGCTGAAACGAAGTACGCCACGGCCGCGTAGTGGACTTTACGGGACCCAGTTTATTATCTGGCACTGTCTTCCCATCGACACGTGACTCTGTACATCAAAAGCGACGTGATAGCATGCAGGGGGATGGCACACTGAAATAATTGAGGATCACGACATGCCTCCTTGGTTCCTACATCCGCTATTTTATTATATATATATGCCCTGGCACCCAGCAGAAAGACACCTCCTTCCCCAGCTGTTGTAGTTGGAGGAGGGCGTTTTGGATATTTTGGACTACTTTGTCTGCTGGTTACAAGCGATGAAGAGAGTGAAGGCCACTCAGAGAATCAAAACAGACAAGGATATTAGCAGTTGGACATCTCGTCTGCTCCAGTGCCCTTAAGAGTACATATAATTCTGCATCAAAGACAGTAAAGTCTGTCGGACCTTGAATACATGATCAGGGAAAGCAGCAGAGCAACTAAAAGAGTCCCCCTGTTTCAACCTATCCGTAAATACACCTGTGGAGTTGTGGTACTTACCTAAAATGTCATAAGATAATGTATTAGAAACATATGCAGGAGTGCAGTCTTTCTTATACCACACAAAATCTAAAATTACGTTGGGCCTCTCCAGTGACCAGGGTGGCAGGCGGTTAGAACTCAGGCTGTGGGGCTGTACTTGCTTCACACAAGTGACTCCAGCACATGTTGCATGTGTATCCCAATCGGCGTTTTTGCCCGTGGGTAGTTGGAGAAAAGGCATTCCAGAGGTGGAGGAGCAACAGTATGGTACGCAAGTGAAGTCGGAGCTGTCAGGACGTTACATGCCTCATGCAGTGTGAGGAGTTGCCGTCGGATGTAAATGGTGGTTCATCGGCCTTAGAACAAATTCTGGGTTGGGGCTGGCATTGTAAGCTCCGTTAGACAGCCGAATCCCCTCATTGCGGTCGGTGTCCATCACCTTCAAGGCCTAGCCGATCGATAAACTATGCACGCACAATCTAGCCGTGAAGTCACTAAAGCCCTATAAAACTGTAACAGACCTGCCCCGTCTGCTCCCCAAGACCTATGGCTAAGGTACTTTAAGATATTCAGGCGTTCTGGGTTCTGGCTTTCAGATCTCTCAGTGTGGTAACCACGACAATTTGGAGTAAAAAATGAAGCCCAGAAACCTTAGTGAGTCTTTAAAATATAGAATGGTACCCCTCATACGTAAGTCATGAACATTAAAAATACGACGAGAAAGATCAAGATGAACACAAACACAATTATCTGATGAAAACTGAAAAACCATATTTTCGGCCCACTCTTCCAACTACCGCAGTCGTAATTGACAAGTCGCTGTGGCAACACTAAGAGAGAAAACACCGTAGGAAGACGGGGTCATGGCCACGAAAGCCCCACTGATGTAGTTGTGCTGAATACTGTGTCTCCAAGTAGTGTCATGCGCTATAATGATATCAAAGAATATGCCAATATGGTGATGTTTACGTAGGAAAGACTGCTGGATGGCTGCCTCTAGCAGGGTCAGGTTGTCTACAGGGGACTGGAATGTCCAGAATCCACACTGAGAGCTCCTAAGGAGTTGCCTGAAGAACCATTACCTACAGGGTCTTTCCCAAACAGTTCATTAAGGTGATACTCTAGTGACTACTGGGATTAGTGCTGTCCTTTTCTAGTTTGAAGTGCGATATCAAAACTACCTCTTTCCACTAGCTGAGGATGTGATCTGTCTGCCATACCAGAATAAAACTTTGGAGGAGGGCTTCCTTTGGCACTACTGACAAATGTCGAAGCATGCAGCAAAGCATGCAGTACGCTGTTTGGTCCTTATTAGGTGCAAAATGACGAGTCTCAGACAGCGCCAGTTCCAGCCCCTTCATGGAGAAAGAGTAGTTGTAAGATTCTCAATTGTTGAAATCTGAAGTCCAATCTGCCCTCTCCATAGTTTTACAGAACTAACGAAACGCTGGATCCTGGCTGCCATTGGCAGTAAGTTTTTGCAAAATGCTCTGCTAGCATCTGAGTGATGTCTCTGGGCTATGGTTGGAGTCACCTTCGTTTCATTAGTGCTGCTGTTGGTAAACGACTGTATTAACGGAAAATCCTTTTGATGGCTTACCATAGTTTTATAGAATAAGTGGAATTGTTGATCGAGTCCAGGAACGCTTACCATGACCTTTCCAAGCTCTCCTTAATTATGTGTTGAACGTCGGCTCTTGTGAACAGACGGGCTGTGTGGTTGTGTCTGCTGTTGAGCAGTACTTAAACCATCGAAGAGCTGCATGTTGCGTGACGCTTACCAGTCCACCAAGGCACAGGTTGCCTCCTAAGATGACCATAGGACGTTGGGATGGGTTGCGGCGTGATGGATCATTCTTGTGATGTGGTCCACCTATTGCTGGACGCTGTCTCAGTGTTGAAACAGAGCCAACTGACTGAACAGCTTCCAGCTAGCCCGGCTGACCATCCACTTTGGTGGCTTCTTTTCAGGTAATGCTCATCCAGTAGGTGACTGTGAAGAGGTAAATGGTCAGTGGACAGAGTGTACGAGCAGAAAGAGATTTCGATAGCTGAGAATGACCCAACAGCAGCACGGAAATCGGTGGGAAAACTTGTGTTGAAGATTCACATATCGTGAGGTGTCGTGAGGCCATCCAAAAACCGACCTGTAGGGCAAGTAGAGGTCGAACCCCACAAAACATGATGGTCATTAAGGTCTCCCAGTATGAGGAACGGTCGGGGAAGTTGTTCCATTGGATCCGTGAGAGCCTCAGAGTCGATTCCATCTTGCGGAGGTAGATACAGGGAGCAAACAGTGATCCTCCAGCACACGTGAATTTCAATGGCAGCTGCTTGCAGATCAGCAGCCAGGGGGCAAGCAGAGGAGTGGTATGCGCTGTCGAGAAAAACAGTGACCCCTCCCTCGGCCATTTCGCCTCTCAGGTCATCCTTGTGATAGAGCATATAGCTAGGTAGTACAGGGGAATCAGACAATTTAAAATGTTATAATTAAATTCTCCCTGACACATTTAAGTCTCATCTTCGATAAGGATGAAAGCTGAAGAAATGAATTAAAATTTGTGCCACACCTGGGACTCAAACCCAGGATTCCTTGCTTACCAGGCAGAAATACCGACCATGACACGACCACATGACTGTAGTCAACATTTCTGTACGAACTATTCAAGTCCCTGACCAATACAAAATTCATATATATTTAGCTTATGTCCCCGCAAATTCTCACTATTTCCGGGACTCTCTGGCATTGGAATAGCACCGCAGAGTCGGACGTAATGGGGAAGCCCAGTAGTTCAAGTGAATTGAAGTTTGTGTTCGGGAGAGCACTGGACTCGGGTAGTCCATGTAGCAACGTTGGCTACAGTACTGCAGTGGTGTAATGTTCAGTGTTTATGCCTAGTAAGTGAGAAGACCCCGCCATGGCACAAATTTTAATTCATTTCTTCAGGTTTCATCCTTATTGTTTTAATATGTTTCCTACAAACAAACACAGGGAACGTTCCCGGGCTAGGAGTTTTAGTTGCTCTACGGGTGTCCAGAACATATTAATGTTCCGTTGTAGGATGGGAGCCATCTGTCATGAAGGTAGCATTTCATCCTTATTTTCTGCCAGGGAGGGGAGCCTGCAATGGGCGGAAGCTCAGACATAGGGCGAGATGATTGACGCAGTCCGACATCAAGGTCTATCGGGTCTGAAGAAGGCAGACGTCAGAGAGGATGATGTCGACATCATAGGACTTTGTACTTCCCATATCCGTCAGTGGAATATTTTTCGCCTTCGACTTCAGTTTTTTTGTCTGAGGCGGAGTTCTGTAACGTCAGGACCACAGCCATTTCTGAAGTTCATGGGGGAGGGACAGGTTTCTAAATGACTGCAGTAGAACAAGTGCATTGACAAAATCAGGTACCAGTGGTGACAGAGGGAACTTCCCTTTGTGCAGCAGTATCAGTTTTCTGACTGCTGTTTAAGTACTGAACCAAAGGACATGCGAAAGTTGGCGACAGCATGCCTTTATACATTTTTGGCCTTATTACATGGAATGTCCTTTGTAACCTTAAGCCCCTGTATCTTTCCTTGTTCAAGACATAAGCTGCAGTCCTGACTCCAGACAGGTTGAGCCCCAGAGCAATTTACACACTTCAAGGGACATGAAAAAGTGACACGTTCATGGGGGGTCTTATCACGTTTGCCACAAGTGGCTTCTCGCTTTCACTCAACAGTAGTATGCCCAAAGCTCCGGAATTTGAAGCAGCACAATGTGTTTGGGACATAAGGCCGCACGCCGAGGTGAATAAAATATGCCTTAACGTGCTCTGGAAATTTAATGTTGCTGAAAGACAGGGTACAGGAGTCGGATTTGACACGATCGCCATTCACCCTTTTCATGATATTCTACACATCAATTACTCGTTTCTGGGCTCACTCAACTTTCAGTTCTTCTTTGGAAATGTCGACCAGATACTTGCATGTCACAACATCTTTGCGGTAGTTCAATGTGGCATGCAGTTCAGTTTCAATGGCATACTCCCCAAAGCATTTCGCTTCCTGTAGGGTTGTTGCTTGCTGAGAACTAGAGGTTTCAACCAATAGTGCCCTATTTCGTAGCTGGTTGACTAATTTTAATGTCCCTGTGATGCCTTTCAAAGCCTTTTGGATGTAAAAACGGAGGACTTTCTCAAAGATTCCCGCTCGTCTCTTAACTATCATTAATAAATTTTGTCCTGCAGCATACATTCTGATACTAAATCCCAAACTACTTTTAACAACTTCATAATCTGAAGGTGGTGGTGGTGGTGTGTTGGGGTTTATGGGCGCTCAACATCGAGGTCATCAGCGCCCTGACGCACATTAAAAAAAACGAATGTGGACAGACCTAAGAAAACTAAAGCACACACTCAAACAAAGCAGGAAAAGAAGGAAAATGCTACATAAGAAAGTAAAACCTAAGGAAAGGGGAAACATAGCAACAAGAGCTCATCACATGAGGCCTCTTGTGTGTCTGGGTGTTTGTACCTCCAAGCAGCCCATCCATTCTGCTGGGAGGAGGAAAAAAAGATTTAGAGGGGTCCATTTCGATCCCACGAGCAAAATTTGAAGGTCCCATAAGAGCTCTGGTGCGATTGGGTGTTGGTAGCACCAAGCGACCCACCCATTCTGCTAAGAGGAAAAGGAGATTTCGAGGGTCCATTTCGGTCCCATAAGCAGCTAAGGGAATATAAGTCCACCTAGACAGAGCCCCGTGTGCCTAGTCAAGCCCTATACATTTGAGTTGCAGCAGGTTCCCCAGAGGTTGCCGGTTAAGAACTGTTCCACATCAACAACCATGTACCTCATCAGCAGGCAGCACACCTTCAGACTGAGACAGTGGTCACTGAAGCATGCCCAGAGGTTACAGTGACAGGAGACTTGCGACGACTACCAGCAGCCAGCTCAGTAGCCCCAAAGTCGCCAAACCTGTACTCAGAAAATGAATGCTGAGCGCCTGAGGGCAGTCTTTGATATTAAGGAATAAAATTGTATAATGAACTCCTTAGAGATATGAATGAGATTATTAAGATATATCAGTTCAAAAAGGCCGCTAGACATTTTTCATAAAAAATGCAATCAACGCTATTGAAGATTGTTTGGAAGAAGCAGAGTAGTGGGTAGTGATCAAAGGGGTTAACTGCTACAGTTATTATTGTGAGAAATTTTTTACGTACTGTGGTGGACTTAGAAGAGCAAATTACTTTTGTTCAAATTATGGTCTAACTTTCCTGCCGTTTATGGCAGCTAAACTTAATAATGGTCATTGATCGAAACTAGTAGCGAAATGTGCAACATAAATGACAGCCAAAAGTTTCACAATGAATTTGAACAATTGACTGCAACACTCTGACACATCTTTTACAAGACGACATGTATCAGGATGTAATATTTTGTTATTCTCTTGAGTACATCCCACTTATCATGTTTGGTGGAAGCGGGAGGGTGGGAGCATGATGATTCAGTTTTTCTAATGGATTGAGCGGAGGACAGGAGACAACTATGATGCATAACTTAATATTGTTGAGTCAGTTTTCCAAGCAGACTTGAGTTAGTACAAGAACATTGTAGCATTTGCACATCCCAGACATCGTCAGCAGGTGTTCTTAGTGTGTACAGAGATGAAGAGCGAAACAATGTTTTATAATATAAGTTATCAGAAGCAAATTGTCTGTAAATCAAACATCTTCTGTGGTTTTCTTAAATCACTTCCGGCAAATGCAGGATGGATCCTTCATCAAACTATTGGCCACATTATTGTCCTATCCTTACAGAGCATAGTTATGTATTCTGTATATATTTATATTTTGAACTACTGAATTTTATTGCATCGCCATGACGTAGAGAATAAGACGGCATCAGCTGAAAACTGCTTGGGTTTGTCGTTATATTTTGGGGAAACTGAACTATCTTGTTACTGACATTGGTAACGTAAATTGCCTGCAAAATAGCATGCTCTTTGGCATTAAGTGTTTAAACCTGCCTACACTGATTATAGAGCTATTACAGTGGTTAAAATTTGAAATAAAGTGGACTGACAAGAATAATTAAAGAAGGGCAGTCTGTGATGTTAAAGAAGGAAATGAGTGGTGCATTTAAGAATTATCTACATTCTAATTCTAAATTCCCCGAGTCCATCACTGAGAGACATAACGTCAATGTGGAACTAGAACTTCATTTGCACAAGAAGAACAATGTGTCAAGAACAGGAATATTGTATAAAATCGGTAACGAAGCTCTGGAAACAATTTCGAGGAAATATAAAAATCCTGTGGCTACAATACGTAAAGTAAAATTGGCTGAAATAAAAATGGCTGTATTAATGGATGAACTGCTTGCGGTATTGCAACAGCTTTGTTTGGACGGCTATTATTTCATGGACTTGGATACAACATAACGTTTTACTGAGACTTTTTAAGATGGAAATTTACAATTGCCTAACATTATGCCATGGCCTCTCTGAACAGGAGGACGTCCAAGGAAACAGCGTTGTGATTGTGAACAATGGTAAAATATTCAAAATAGACAGTTTAAAGTGGATGAACACCAATTGTAGACTAATGCTTTATAAGAAACTCGTATGTTAATCACAACCCCCGACAGTGAAGAAAGATATCAATAACCAGCTTATTGATTTTATAAAGTAATCTGATACGCATCTATGTAAAGAACATGGTGTTACCAAACTGAAAGCTGCTGGATCATGTATTCGACTATGAGGAAGACTAATTACAGTAAATGCCAACAAATAGCATTTGCTATGTTCTCCTCTGTACTCTACGCCAAATGATTTTATGTGGTATAAACTATCAGCTAGCATATAGAACAGTTGCTGTGTTTTGTTCAACAATGTTCTGCAATTATATGCATAAAAGTTGACTGGTGTAGGAGTAAACTCCCAGACAGTAAAGACAGCCTGCTTATAGTTTTACCTGCAGACTATTTGTAATTCATTAACATAGACGCCAAGAAGGACAACAGAAGTATGATATATAATAAATATTACACTAAACCGGGAAAAACATTTTTCTCAGTCCTAAACATTGTTCTCCACAGTATCATCAAATACAGATTTTCTGAATTAGGATTGCTTGCAACAAGTAATATTATTCCACACACATTGAGAGAAAAGCAATGTATCGAACAGAGATAAACCGTTCCCTATTAAAGAAACTACTTTTTTAAGAGCAGTTAATGTGCTATGTGTATGCAAGAGGAAATGTGTTATGTGTATGCAAGAGGAAACCTAAAGTTTATGATACCGAAGTTAAAACATGCAGAACACAGTATTTAGCGAAAACAGTTTCCATGAAGGAAGGGTATAAAGTGCTGTTCGAAACAGAACAAGCCACTGCGCAAGTGTAAGCAATCCTTGTATACTATTTTAAACATATTGTATGGAAAAATCTGGATATGACTGCAGAATACAGAGTATCAGTATTTCGTGTAAATGTCAATGTTAAATGAATGTGCTCTATGGAGCACTATTACCGAACAGTGGATCCTAGGAATTCACTGTTTTAGAGCATATACAGGTAATCCGTTTATAAATCTGTGTCCCCATTTGGATATGTATCAACATGAGCGACTGGCAACAGAGAACCCATCTGCAGAGTTTAAAACTGATGGAATAAGTACATGTAACAACTATTTGTTTTATAAAGTGGCTAACTTAGAGTTCTGTATGCACATTCAGCTATAATATGGGGAAGAATTGCTATCATACACTCAAGCGGATGTGAAATGTCTTAACAATATCTAAATGCAGTCAATAAAACGCAAATTAAAAATTCCCTAATCCTCTCAGCTGGGAAACTACAAAAAGGAACAGAGCTAATTGTTAAGAGCATGCAAGAGATGATTTATAGATAAGAAAATTAAATATGTATTAGAATTGGAGATCCTGCCCTCTGTTTGGTAAGAGAATCAGATGCCGACAGCCTTGCCGTAGTGGTAACACCGGTTCATGTCAGATCACCGAAGTTAAGCACTGTCGGGCTTGGCTATCATTTGGACGGGTGACCATTCAGTCTGCCGACCGCTGTTGGTAAGTGTGGTTCACTCAGCCGCTGTAAGGCAAATTGAGAAGTTACTTGATTGAGAATTAGCGGCTCCAGTCACGAAAACTAACAACGGCTAGATCTTCATACCTGCATCCAGTGACGCCTATAGGCTGAGGATGGCACGGTGGTCGGTCAGTACCGTTAGGGTATTTCGAAGCCTGTTCTGACGGAGTTAAAAGAATTAGATGATTCAGATATAGATTTAAATTACGAATTTAAAATAAAGCTGGATGTTAGTAAAACTCTACCCAACAAACATATGTTACAAACATAAAGAAGCAGCTTTCTTATGTGTTTAAATGTATGTGCTTAGATCACTAAACCATTTTTATAACAAGGCTTGTTTTCTCATTCGCCGCCCCGTTAGGTAACGAACAAACAATTGCAGAGGTGCAAGCAAGTCTTTAAGGTTCCTTTTATATGGAAAAATCTCGATACAATTGGGGAATACAACATAACATCGTTCCCTGTAAATATCAGTGGAAAGTGGAAAGTGGTTGTACGTTGGTGTACTCACAGAAAGTTACAGATTTTTGTGATCCTCTAATGTGGTGAACATCCCCAAATCAGTTTATGTACCTATTTCTCATTTGGATCCGCTTAAAAGGGATTATTGTATCAACACTTAGTGGTCTCAGCATTGTGAATCTAATAAGAGAAAAACCATCTGCAAAGTTTAAAACTAATGTAGTAGGACACTGTAACATGGCCATGCACGTTAGCACTCTGTTTCTGGGATTTTTGGAGGCACGCCATTCTGGATAGAATCCGCCCAGTGGATTAAGGAAGAGGTCTAGTGGGCTGACCAGCCAGGATATGGTTTTTAGGCGGTTTCTCACATCTGACTATTTCAACGAGAGGCTGGTACCCACATCCCATCTCAGCTACGTAATTCGTAAATATTTGGGAAGTGCTCTCACACTTTCATATCGCATAACAGCAGACACAAGACAGTTGGGGTAGACGAATGACATTCCATTGGAAAGGGCTGGTTGCAGGAAGAGCATCCTGACACCCTGTACAATTAACAATGTCAAATCCAGAACAACATCTGGATCCAATGATACTTTAGCAGTATTACTGTGCAGGAAGTAGAATATTCTTTAGTACTCTCAGCCACAAAAATTGCAAGAAAGAGTGCAACTAATTGTAAAAACCATACAAGTGACAGTTTATAGGAAGAAATTAGATATCTCCTTTGTTTTTTATCAAATTTTTGGCTGTCGAAAGAATTATATGATTCAGACGTAGATTTAAATTATAAGTCAAACTTTAAACTATATGCAAGTGAAATGACACCATTTCAGAGACCTTACTGGTCTCATACAGATATGATTTTATGTATATAGACTGAAGCAGTTGTTGAAAATTTGTACCAAGACTGGGTATTGAACTCAGGTCACCTGCTTACTAGGCAGGTCCGTTTATCAGTATGCCACCTTAGCACAGCAGTCCACAGTTCGCACTACTGCACTGATTAGCCTGGAACGCCTCCCTCCTGATTCCAAAGTCTCACTGGCACCCCGTTTTACTTTTAATTCCCCATGTATAAAACAATATGCAAGTCTTAAGAAGCTGTACTTTAAAATTTACCGTAGGTTTCGTGTATAACACGAACACAGTGTCTTGCACGATGTGGGTTCTAGTGGTGGGAGGCCACGCTCTGATTGCTGCATACGCTGGGCCCTGATTGTTGGATTGTAGCAGGTGACGTATCAGCCTTACCTGAACGAAGACGAATCTGGAGCTACCTCGAAAAGAAGTGCGGGAAAATAGATGTTTCAGTTGGCACCTTAGGCAAGGGATTGAATGAAGCTGCTAAATCAGCTTTTCAGTATTCAGTTCGATCCAAGCTGCATGTACTTACAGCGATAAAGCAAAGTCAATCCACATCATCAGCAAAAGATGATAGATGCTTTATACTCGATGATAATATCAACACTACAGCGTCGCGATGATAGCCTGTATATAGCCTCAAATGGTAGATGGCAGACACTCACCAATCCATACCTTGTAAATTCAGTGGGTACATAGAACAAACTGCAAGAGCAAGATGGTGAAGCACATTTCAGAGACCTAACTACTGTTGTAAAATACACTCCTGGAAATTGAAATAAGAACACCGTGAATTCATTGTCCCAGGAAGGGGAAACTTTATTGAAACATTCCTGGGGTCAGATACATCACATGATCACACTGACAGAACCACAGGCACATAGACACAGGCAACAGAGCATCCACCTTTCGCACCAATGCAGGCTGCTATTCTCCCATGGAGACGATCGTAGAGATGCTGGATGTAGCCTTGTGGAACGGCTTGCCATGCCATTTCCACCTGGCGCCTCAGTTGGACCAGCGTTCGTGCTGGACGTGCAGACCGCGTGAGACGACGCTTCAACCAGTCCCAAACATGCTCAAAGGGGGACAGATCCGGAGATCTTGCTGGCCAGGGTAGTTGACTTACACCTTCTAGAGCACGTTGGGTGGCACGGGATACATGCGGACGTGCATTGTCCTGTTGGAACAGCAAGTTCCCTTGCCGGTCTAGGAATGGTAGAACGATGGGTTCGATGACGGTTTGGATGTACCGTGCACTATTCAGTGTCCCCTCGACGATCACCAGTGGTGTACGGCCAGTGTAGGAGATCGCTCCCCACACCATGATGCCGGGTGTTGGTCCTGTGTGCCTCGGTCGTATGCAGTCCTGATTGTGGCGCTCACCTGCACGGCGCCAAACACGCATACGACCATCATTGGCACCAAGGCAGAAGCGACTCTCATCGCTGAAGACGACACATCTCCATTCGTCCCTCCATTCACGCCTGTCGCGACACCACTGGAGGCGGGCTGCATGATGTTGGGGCGTGAGCGGAAGACGGCCTAACGATGTGCGGGACCGTAGCCCAGCTTCATGGAGACGGTTGCGAATGGTCCTCGCCGATACCCCAGGAGCAACAGTGTCCCTAATTTGCTGGAAAGTGGCGGTGCGGTCCCCTACGGCACTGCGTAGGATCCTACGGTCTTGGCGTGCATCCGTGCGTCGCTGCGGTCCGGGAGTGTATATGTGCCGCAGAGATCAAACTAGGGGTCAGAGATTGAACTGCAATTAAAATACGTTTGGGTTTCAGAGAGCAAAGAACAAGATGTAGCAAGTGTATGTGTGTGTGTGTTTGTGTGTGTGTGTGTGGTGATGAAACTGGGTGGTTTCCGTGAATGTCGACAAAGTTTCCCACAGCCCTCATCCCCTTAGATTTCATACCCCCACATGCACGGATCACAAAGGTCAAAAGTCAATTTCGATTCAAAGTCGCTATTGTATTCCTACTGAGCATGATCCAAAATTTTTTAAATTAAAAAAGGAGTAATTTCTGTAAACAGTTTTTTACTTTTAAGTAGCCCCAAGACAAATACACTTAAGTAGGAAGTGTGAACCTTACCACTAGGGGCTCCGGAAGGAGATGGTAAATCTTGAGGATGGTGCTGTGCGGCTCGGTGTAGAAGACGGAGGGCATCCAGAGCAGTGCGCCTCTGAGCACGTGGTGTGCACGTGGCCGGCGCTGCAGCCACGTGTAGAGCGCCCCCCCTCCTGAGCTGTGGCCCAGGTAGAAGGGCCGCGCGTCGCCCGTGGCGCGCTGCGTCAGCCCCACCAGCGCCTCCACGTCGTACTCGCCCATGTCGTCCAGGCTGCGCGGCAGAGGCAGGCAGAGCGCGACAACAGGTGGTCAATAGTCGGCACCGTACACGTTTGCTGCGCATGCTGCCGCAGTGTCTCTAACTAGCATTTTGCCACTGCTTCAGCTGCGTATGCATGCACCATACGTATTGTATACACCGCCTCGTCTCCCTCTCGTTCTCCATCTCCTCCTCCCTCCCTCACTTCCCATCTTCTCCCACTGCTCTCTTACTCCCATCTCCCTCTCTTCATCTCCTCCTTCCCTCTCTCGCACTCTCCATGTCTCGCCGCTTTCTCCGTCATATTCTGCCCCTCTCTCTGTCCAGCTCCCTCCAGATAGATTAACCCCCACCCCCACAGCTATGGATCTTACCCCCAAAATACTCCTTTACCGACAGTAAGTGTCATGCGCCTCATATGCCCCAAGTTTACTTGAAATCGATCCAGTGGCTTAGCAGCACACGGGGGATGTACACACATAAATGGTATATGAAAATTCCAATTTCAAACCTCTGTAGAAGAGAGCCACTGCTCAGGACGACGTCAAATTTGAAAAGCATACTATTGGCGCATGTGGAAGTGCCGTGGAACAAAAGGAATGTATTGAAAATTTCACCAGTAGATAGCGCTGTAAGTGCCTTACATTATATGATGTCTGCTGCAAATAACAGATGCATCGCAGTAAGTGGTTTGAATTGCATGTTACACCATCAACACCGTTCAATGCCCATGGCTGCACAGGATTGCCAATTAACAGTTATTTTTCTGAAACTTCCTGGCATATTAAAACTGTGTGCTGGACCGAGACTCGAACTCGGAACCTTTGCCTTTCGCGGGCAAGTGCTCTACCATCTGAGCTACCCAAGCACGACTCACGCCCCATCCTCACAGCTTTACTTCTGCCAGTACCTCGTCTCCTACCTTCCAAACTTTACAGAAGCTCTCCTGCGAAACTTGCAGAACTAGCACTCCTGAAAGAAAGGATATTGTGGAGACATGGCTTAGCCACAGCCTGGGGGATGTTTCCAGAATGAGATTTTCACTCTGGAGCGGAGTGTGCGCTGATACGAAACTTCCTGACAGATTAAAACTGTGTGCTAAGCCATGACTCCGCAATATCCTTTCTTACAGTGCTAGTTCTGCAAGTTTCGCAGGAGAGCTTCTGTAAAGGTTGGAAGGTAGGAGGTGAGGTACTGGCAGAAGTAAAGCTGTGAGGAGGGGGCGTGAGTCGTTCTTGGGTAGCTCAGATGGTAGAGCACTTGCCTGCGAAAGGCAAAGGTCCCGAGTTCGAGTCTCGGTCCGGCACACAGTTTTAATTTGCCAGGAAGTTTCTTATCAGCGCACACTCTACTGCAGAGTGAAAATCTCATTCTGGAGTTGTTTTTTCTGTTAGCTAGGCAAGCCCGTCCATCACACCAGATGGGAAAAACTGGTTTTTAATTGACCCGAGGCCACTGTTTTCTGCCACAAGTTGAAATCGAGAAACAGCATGTTCCACAACAGATTGGAGTCTCTTAGGAATCACGTTGGGAATGGGTTGCGGAATGTGTATTTACAGTTCAGCTACTTTTATAATTGGAGCACTGAAATACATCTTTCAGGTAACCCCACAGCCAGGAGTCACATGGATTACGGTCAGGTAATTGGGACGTCCACGCTGTAGGGGCGTGACGGCTGATAGTTCCAGCATTTTCGAATGCCTCTACAGCAGCAACTTCACTGGCTGTGCAACGTGCAGACGAGGGCCATCTTGCATAAAAATGTTCCTATCCACACGTCCACGCTGTTGAAGGGCTGGCGTGACGTTGGACCACAAAAGACATTCCTGCCGCTTGTCGGTGACAGTATGTGTAACAGGACCCATAGGACTCATCTATTCGATAAAACACGGCCCTACGGTAAACGATGCCCTCAACCGTCACCAGTTAGCCACATTTGCAGTATGAAGTGGTACCAGTTAATGTGAGGCGGATTTTCCGCTGCCGATTTTCTGCCGTTCTGCATACTGACATGTCCTTGGAAACGATAATAGCCTTCGCGTGTCCACAAAATGTGCTGTGGCCATTCATTGTCCACTTCCATGCAAATCAGAAATTGGAGAGCGAACGTTTGTTTGGAAATTTTGGAAATTTGTGGTAAGGTCTTATGGGACCAAACTGTTGAGGCCATCGGTCCCTAAGCTTACACACTACTTAATCTAAGTTAAACCAACTTACGCTAAGGACGACACACACACCCATACCCGAGGGAGGACTCGAATTCCCGACAGGGGGAACCGCGCTGACCGTGACAAGACACCTGAGACCACGCAGCTACCCCACGTGGCACGTACGTTTGTCTTGCTGGCCGGTCAGCAGGCAGCAACTCCTGAACGCGTCTGATTTTGTACGGTACATTTACAGGATCGTCTTTCACCTTATTTTTATTACTAGCAGCTTTCACTTTCTTTCTTTCTTTCACTGGTGCCATGTCCCACACTGACGCAGAGTCGGCATTGTTAGGAACGGATTTGGCAAGGTTAGTATGAGGGGGTGGCCGGATGCCCTTCCTGCCGCCACCCCGTACCCCAGGGATGGAATCAGTGTACACCTGCTGTCTGCGTCTAGTGTAATTCATGGAATAGTGCGAACGTGTTCAGATGTCGGCGAGTCGTGTAACTGAGGCGGAATGTGGGGACCAGCCCGGTTTTCACCTAGCGGGATGTGGAAAACCACCTAAAAACCACATCCAGGCTGGCTGGCACACCTGCCCTCGTCGTTAATGCCCCAGGCGGATTCGATCTGGGGCCAGCGCGCCTATCTGAGTCAAGGAAGCAGCATGTTAGCGCTCTCGGCTATCCTGGCACAGTTACTAGCAGCTTTCAGTAAACTATTCAAATTGGAAAAAGCATTACCATCTTCTTCCTCCTCCTCATCTGAAATACTATGTTTCTGCAACCCTTCCTATGGTGTTGTCAGAACTATTTACATTACCCCATTCTTCTTCCTCTCCTCATTCTTCGTCTTCACCTTCTGAAATTACCCCACTCACTTTATTCAAAAATTCCTCAAAACATGCATCCTCTCCCTCCTATATTTATGTAGCATTAATTCCACAGTCTATATGTAGCCTCTCATCTGTTCTGAACTGCTGGTTCACCTCCACTTCCTGATCTGAGTATTTACTTTCTGTACCTGGTTCCCCCTCAAAATGGTCCCTGTGATCTCCATCTGAACTTTCCCTCTCACAAAAAGCCACTGAATTTATTCGATAATCAAATTGTTTTTCAGTGACACTCTCCTCTGCCCTATCGTTTTCACTAACATTATTTTCAAAACGTTGTGTAGGTACCGTTCTTACCAAGGGCGTCGCTAGCGGGTTTACTTTATACGGGTTCAGTCTGAAAACGCTAGCGTCATCACAGACTGCTAACAGTTTTCCTGCCGTGTTACGTCGTTGCCTCTGACGTTTCTATCACCTGTCGGGCCGCGCCTACCCGTTACGTCATCGACCTGCAGCTGACTGCACTCGAAATGCCAGGCCTGGTGAATGAACCCGCCGCCACCATTACCTCCTCTGCTACCTCTTCCTCTATAACTGTCCGCTCGTGGCACGCCCATCATGTTTATATCGATGTCTGCTCTGTTTTCATCAGGCCTAGTGGGAGGCCTATATTCTCTCCTAGCACTCTCTTCTGCTTTCAAAAGGTTCTCAACTCTTTCCAAATAATGAACAAACCGGCCAATGTCATCCCTGGGTGCCGAAATGATCTTATTTCGCCAATATAACGGCTACGTATTCTCTACTCCCATAATGATCTGCTCTGTTTCTACTTTTGTATT
This sequence comes from Schistocerca serialis cubense, assembly GCF_023864345.2. NCBI lineage: Eukaryota > Metazoa > Arthropoda > Insecta > Orthoptera > Acrididae > Schistocerca > Schistocerca serialis. Next base: position 53,885,961 of record NC_064645.1, on the reverse strand, counting down.
TAAATATGACAAGGTAGTTACCCACTTTTGCACAAATCTTTTAATATTATCTCTCTTGGGGTCGTACTTTTCCCCTAACCAAAATTTATTCAAAACTTCCATTTGCTTCCTCTTTCCCCAATATTCTTCAGAAAATACCTGTTTGAACTCTACTAATTTATAATATTTATCTGAAGCCAAATTTCCCCAGATTCTTGCCTCCCCCATTAAATTTGAAGTAATGAAACTTATCTTTTGCTTGTCATTCCACACTTTAGGTAACACGTCTTCAAAATCACTCCAAAATTCTTTAAGGTCAACATTCTTATTGGGATCAAATTTCAAGAATTGGTGATACATACATAGGCAATTTCTGATGATTCTACAGCACCATTAGATACTGCACAAAAGTTATTGTTATTACCACTCTGTTCAACTTCTGTTAGTCTACTTTCATGGTTACACATCTGCTCATTTACCTACTGACTAATGTTAGTTTCAATATTAGTGATTTTATTAGACACTTGCACTCCAAATCTTGCACACATGTCTTTCCCTTCTTTAATTTGAGTTTCCAATACCACATGACTATACTAACAGTGTCTTCCTACTTTGTGAACCTGTCCATTAACTTTTCTTAATTCAAAATTTATTTTCTCTTTCATTTGTTCGCTATCCTCAGCAACTTGCTCAATTCGCGAATTTAATTCAGTTTTCACCGTTACAATAGCAGTATTACATTCTTGCCTGACCTGATTAATGTCACTTTTAACATTGTTAGTGAACACAGTCTTTCATTCTTCAAGTAACCCTCAAATTCAAAATTTTATTTTACATTTTGGATTCCATCTCAGCTGCCAAATTATTGGACCTTTGGTTAACCTCCAACATTAACCCATCAACTTGAGTGTGTAACTCATTTATTTCCAAACCTAATTTATTCGTTTTAGTATCAATGGTAGTACCCATTTTATTTATTCAATATCAGAAATTAATGACGTTTTAACTTCACTACCATTTGCTTCATATTAACATTCATCTGACTCATATTCTTTTGAATATTTACTAACATATCTGAAACACTTTTTGTTCACAAGCCACTGGGTTCCTGTTTCGTTTTAGGAATAGACACAGGCATATATTTAACATCACCTTCCACCGTACTTAGTCCATTATATACCCCATAGTTAGACAACAATGACAAGTGTAAACCACTGTCCTCTGTTCTTGTTGTGGTCTTCAGTCCTGAGACTGGTTTGATGCAGCTCTCCATGCTACTCTATCCTGTGCAAGCTTCTTCATCTCCCAGTACCTACTGCAACCTACATCCTTCTGACTCTGCTTAGTGTATTCATCTCTTGGTCTCCCTCTACGATTTTTACCCTCCACGCTGTCCTCTAATACTAAATTGGTGATCCCTTGATGCCTCAGAACATGTCCTACCAACATGTCCCTTCTTCTAGTCAAGTTGCGCCACAAACTCCTCTTCTCTTCAATTATATTCAGTACCTCCTCATTAGTTATGTGATCTACCCATCTAATTTTCAGCAAGCTCTATCTATGTTTGACCAGAATACAGGCCACCGCTTTCGCCACGGCTACCAACTGCTCCGACAGCTGACAGTGTGTGGCGGAGGGTACCTTCAGTACCTGTATCGGTTCTCCCTTCTATTCCAGTCTCGTATTGTTCGTGGAAAGAAGGATTGTCGGTATGCCTCTGCGTGGGCTCTAATCTCTCTGATTTTATCCTTATGGTCTCTTCGCGAGATATACGTAGGAGGGAGCAATATACTGCTTGACTCCTCGGTGAAGGCATATTCTCGAAACTTCAACAAAAGCCCGTACCGAGCTACTGAGCGTCTCCCCTGCAGAGTCTTCCACTGGAGTTTATCATCTCCGTAACGCTTTCGCGATTACCAAATGATCCTGTAACGAAGCGCGCTGCTCTCCGTTGGATCTTCTCTATCTCTTCTATCAAACCTATCTGGTACGGATCCCATACTGCTGAGCAGTATTCAAGCAGTGGGCGAACAAGTGTACTGAAACCTACTTCCTTTGTTTTCGGATTGCATTTCCTTAGGATTTTTCCAATGAATCTCAGTCTGGCATCTGCTTTACCGACGATTAATTTTATATGGTCATTCCATTTTAAATCACTCCTAATGCCTACTCCTAGATAATTTATGGAATTAACTGCTTCCATTTGCTGACCTGATATATTGTAGCTAAATGATAAAGGATCTTTCTTTCTATGTATTCGCAGCACATTACACTTGTCTACATTGAGATTCAATTGCCATTCCCTGCACCATGCGTCATTTCGCTGCAGATCCTCCTGCATTTCAGTACAATTTTCCATTGTTTCAACCTCTCGATATACGACAGCATCATCCGCAAAAAGCCTCAGTGAACTTCCGATATCATTCACAAGGTCATTTATGTATATTGTGAATAGCAACGGTCCTACGACACTCCCCTGCGGCACACCTGAAATCACTCTTACTTTGGAAGACTTCTCTCCATTGAGAATGACATGCTGCGTTCTGTTATCTAGGAACTCTTCAATCCAATCACACAATTGGTCTGATAGTCCACGTGCTCTTGCCTTGTTCATTAAACGACTGCGGTGAACTGTATCGAACGTCTTGCGGAAGTCAAGAAACACGGCATCTACCTGTGAACCCGTGTCTATGGCCCTCTGAGTCTCGTGGACGAATAGCGCGAGCTGGCTTTCACACGATCGTCTTTTTCGAAACCCATGCTGATTCCTACAGAGTAGATTTCTAGTCTCCAGAAAAGTCATTATACTCGAACATAATACGTGTTCCAAAATTCTACAACTGATCGACGTTAGAGATATAGGTCTATAGTTCTGCACATCTTTTCGACGTCCCTTCTTGAAAACGGGGATGACCTGTGCCCTATTCCAATCATTTGGAACGCTACCCTCTTCTAGAGACCTACGGTACACCGCTGCAAGAAGGGGGGCAAGTTTCTTCGCGTACTCTGTGTAAAATCGAACTGGTATCCCATCAGGTCCAGCGGCCTTTCCTCTTTTGAGCGATTTTAATTGTTTCTATATCCCTCTGTCGTCTGTTTCGATATCTACCATTTTGGACAGCACAGGGACTGGGTATGCGGCTGGTCCTGTAAGCACCTGTGGCCAGCCTGAGCTCCTCATAGTAGGCTGCGTTAATAATCTTCAGGTAAAGGGGCCTCGCTGACCCATACACTCTGCATCCAAAGTCCAGCTGTGAACGCACAAAAGCTCTATAAAACCAGAGAAGACGTGTCCTACTGCTCCCCAAGACTGGTGGCTAAGGCACTTTATGATATTCAGTGCCTTCTGTATTCTGGCTTTCAGGTCTCCCAGCTGTGCTAATCACGATAAGGTCAAAATTGAAGGGAGAATCGTCAGTGAGTCACTAAAATGTAGAATTATGTCCCTCGGGTACAAGTCAGTTAAATTAAAAATACGACAAGAACAATTAAAATGAACATACATAAACACTTATCTGCAGAAAACTAAAAACTCGTGTTTCCTCGAACCCTGTGTACTTAAGTTGCAACTGACGGGTCTCTGTTGCAGCATTAGAGGAACAGAAAACACCAAAATCTTCTACAAATAAAGAATGCGTACAGGACTCATTATGGCAGTGTGTGGATATTCAAGACACCTATTTTGAAGAATTTTAGTCCGATATATGAAAGTATTCAATAAATGTTGTGTTCTAAGACAAGTCTTTTTATTTACACTCCCTATTTACCCAATAAAACTTCTACATCATGCAATAAGTATATACTGTTATCATATATTGGCAAATATTTATAGAGAGGAAATGAGAAAGAGAAAGTAAAGCTAATATGCCAAAGACAATGTTTTGGCTACAGACAGGGCATGACTTAGGACTGGGGAAACACAGGAAAGTTATCCACCAAATTCTTTTGAGGGAACTAGCCCGACATTTTCCTGCAGCAACTTCGGAAAATTGTGTAATCCTACACATGAGTGGCCAGACTAAGTCTGAACCATTGTTAACCCAAATTTTAAGCTATTACCTACAGTTTGCTATACGAATTCCACAACCCCGCTACCTGAAGTTATATGTGTAGAGAACAAATGTCAGGGCCGTTATTCGTTGCATGTTTTGCTAAATTAAATGCTCACCTTCAGTACACACCTGTAACTGGTCAATAGCGATGCAGTAACATTGCAACCTTAGATACTAACTGGCCGAGCGGTTCTCGGTGTTTCAGTCCTGAACCGCGCGAGTGCTACGGTCGCAGGTTCGAATCCTGCCTCGGGCATGGATGTGTGTGATGTTCTTAGGTTAGTTAGGTTTAAGTAGTTCTAAGTTCTAGGGGACTGATGACCTCAGATGTTAAGTCCCATAGTGCTCAGAGCCATTTGAACCAATTTTTTTTTAGGTACTGACTGCTCGCTGTAAATATTTATTGTTAAAAATTATCTCAAATAGTTCGCGTAAGTAAGGATAGAACAGTGAATGTACTCTGTTACAGTGAAACAAGAGTATTTTGAGTCAGGATCATTTCATTTAACGTTGCTGACATTAAAGAATGTGACAATGGGGTTGCCATAACACGAAATTATGTCCGTGACGTAATGCTCAAAGCTGCTCAACTCCAGTATTATGTGTATGTCACGCTAAATCGCACTTTTGTGGCAGGGACGGTACTTGTACTCAGTCTGCCCAGATCACAAGCAAAACGTCCATTGCCATTTATATTTATTCTCAATTAATTCTGAAGTCTACGATCAGCTGTTCTGCCTTGATATATTCGGTATTCTGTAGATTCATCTGCTCTCAAGGATTTCTGCAACACCATTTAGTGTCACTGGAACATCACTGATTTCATTCTGCTGCATCCGCATTCGTTTCTATTCAGTGGATTTCATTCAATTCCTATGTATGTATCCCCACCTCCCCCCCCCCCCCCCCAGTGATGCTACTCCCACAAACCCTATTGGAGAACCCATGGGAGTATTGTTCAGAAACTGCCAAATTCTTCATGTGCTCACTCGCGAGTAGGAAACCCGTGTTCGTTACCAGTGTGTCACAATATTTCACCAGTCACGACATTGAGGATGGAAAGCTGTGCAGAGCGACTGACCCCTCCTGTCGCCTCCCTGAAGGGGGATTGTAGGGGGGAGGGGATGTGGCGGCTACTCACTTGAAGCGGCAGTTGCGCTGCTGGCTGCACCCGTGGCCTGTCGCGTAGGCGGAACCTCGCAGGTTTCCCAGCATGACGTCATACCCCGCTTCGGACAAAGGTTTCACTGTCGGCAATGGAAAAAGTACTGTCATTCATACACTTCATCAGTCATAACGGAAGGTCGAGACTGCGTCAGACATCAGGATTTTTATCAAGAAATCTGCATGCACAGGATGGTGTCTTCCAACAAATGGTTCATCAACATGCTTAACCATCCACTCCCCTTTCTACTTGCAGTGAAAACTCTAACAAGCTTTAGAAATGTCGTATTGGTACCTTTGTCTTCTTTAAGGCTAAGAGGTTTCCAATCCCGTTGCTCGTGACATTGTTGGAGAGGGAATGAATGTCGGTCTGGTGATGATGGGCACTTCAGACATTCATCTGAAGTTGTGTGGACAAATTATGGAAAATTGAAATCCTGAGTGTGGCTGGACATTGAAACCTGGTTCTCCCAAATCTGAGCTCCTGCCTTAAACACTGCTCGCTTTTTTCAGTAGCTCTGCAACAAGTCCCTAATAAATATAGGCCATTCAGTCTCTGAGTCAGTATGTAAAGATTGTCCATCAGGACACTTTGCGTACACTCATACCACAACATGGAATTGTACTATCCCAGGAATATTTTCATAATATCGTGCAACATTACTCATCATAGTATTGAACTCCCTGGGCTAGCAGGACAGAGGGGATGCGGTTTTATTTGTGGAAAGGGGCCAAAATAAGTTGCTGTCAGTTGCACTCAACATACAAACTATATGTTTTAACACACAAGCAAGAATCAAAAACTCTCAAGGTTTTAACGAGAGACCTCCTTTGATTTAATTTAAATCGGCTGAAGGCCACATCGAAAATCTAAGGCACAAGGCCTAAGCAAGGAACTGAGGTACAGGAGTTCTTCTGCAGGTTTCACTTCTCCACGAAAAAAAAACATTATCTTCAATATAAATAGGCTGAAAGCTTTAGCTTAAATTTATCCCATAGAAGTCGGCTGAAGGCCACACATTAATCAAGAAACAGTATTATGGCTTAAGGCCGAGACAAAGATTTTCTATGTTTAATCTAAATAGGCTGAAAACTCGGATGAAGGCTGCATATCAACTAACAATTTAATGGCTTAAGGCCTAGGAAGAAGAGCTTCAAATCTGAAAAGGCTGGAGGCCTTATGTTAAAATATTTCGTGTAAAACTCGGCTGAAGGCCTCAAACTAAAATATAACAATGTTATGACTTAATGGCAAGACAACGATTTTGAATTTTTAATTTAAGAAAGGTTAAAACTCGGCTGAGGGCCACGCACCATGCAGAACACAATTTTACGGCTTAAGGCCTAAAGGGAAGAGCTTCTAAATTTAACTAAAATAGGCTAAAGGCTTTATCCTAAAATGCTTCACATAGAATTCGGCTGATGGCCACTTACGAAACCCAAACAATCTCACGGCTTAAGGCCCAGACAAAGAAACTTCCAATTTTTGATTTAAGCTGGAAAACTCGGTTGAAGGCCACATAAAAACTAAAAAATATTTTTTATGGCTTAAAGCCTAGACAAATTTTTCAACTTTTAATTTGAAAAGGCTGAAAAGTCGGCTGAAGGCCACATACCAATTTGAAACCAACTTATGGCTCAAGGCCTAGGCACAAGGAATTTTCAATTTTAATTTTGAAAGGCTGAAACTCGGATGAAGGCCTCATACCAATCAAGAGACTTCTCTTTACGGCTTAAGGCCTAAGAAGAACAGCCTTGCGATTTTAATTAGCTGAACTCTACTGAAGGCCACATAGAGTACTTAAGACTAAAAGGGAAATCACAGCGTACAACACAAGCAGCAGCGCTCGGAAGGTTCTAAGAATCGGCCTGCGAAGGTAACACCAACACATGTTTATGTGAGACAGGCAGCCAGACCGATCACCTTTTAAGCGGAAGGCAACTCAACCAAAAGCCAGCTGACGAACCAACCAACGAGATCAGTTCTGCTCCACCCGACCAGAAAAACGACGACAAGATGTCAATAGCACAACGTTCTGGATACTGGTGCCCAATCCAGCCAAGTCAGAATAAACGCCGAAACCTACCAACAACACCTCAACTGTCGAAATACACGCCGTGCTGGTCAGCATCAACACAATGAGTAAAATACACTATCAAAAACTATGCCAATGACCAGGACAGGTCACTGGAACATCAACGTGGACAAGGCAGAAGATACAGCTAGTACACTTCATTAATGAAGGAATGAATTAAATTAAGTTAAACACCAGACAGGAAGACCAATTCTAGCCGACCTCAATGCACACACGTTGTTGCTCACGGAAATCTCCCAGAAAGCGACAGCCAGGATCAAACGAAGAGATGTGATAACAGTTGACACTTGGCAGTAGGTTAAGCGAACGCTCAATTTCAGTGTCCAGGATCGGTGGGCGACGAACTTCGTAACCCTCCCAAGAAGTGCTTCACAACTCCAACTGCGTGTGCACGCCGTCAACAGCTCTGGCCTGCCCACACACCACGGAGACTTCCTCACTGCTCTGGTCCAACCAACCGACTGGTAGGCCCGGAAACGGTCAAAGCACCAAATACACGTCGGCCGATGAGACTACTGGCTGAACGACCAACCAACGGCCGTTCCCGCTCCAGTATCCTTCCGTTGGACAGTTCGAGTGTGTCGCCAGCGGCTGGCCAGCACTGGCTGTCAGCGCCTTACAGGCACTCCACTCCATCCCTCACTTCAGTGCTGCTGCGTCCTGACTCAACTCCAGACACACGACCACCCGGAAATACTATCGGTCGCTCCAAAGTTGGTACGAAAGTGCACTTATCGATAAGTGCGGCTGCTGCCACTCACGGCAGGAATGGCAGGAAGTTAGTGACACCAGTAAAAGAAGTAAGAAAACGAGGCGGCAGTACCGTAAGAGAAGATGAGAAGCAATCAACGGCATGAACACGAGCCATGCATGGCTCAAGTATTATAACTTTCTATTTGGTTTATAATATTATCACGGTAAATGACATACAGTTCTTCCAGATATGTGATCTGATTGGTTTCCTGACGATGAACAGAGTGTTTGCAATCTTTAATGATGAATAAATTAATAAGGAATATAACTTCATGTTCACAATGACAACTACAACCGAGTAATTAGAAATGAATGAAAAATCGAGAAAAAACCGGGACATCTTATTGGTAATTGCGAAGTTGGACAAAGATTAAAAAATAAAACTGGAAAGTGGTGGTTGTAATCTTGGGAACTATGAGATGAATGATCAATAATAATAGAATGTAAAAGAATAGTGACCACACGGTAGTTGAATGCTATGACATTTTCTGAGACAATGTTTATATTTTGTTTCATGATGCAGAAATTGGATAATATCTAAAGTAAAAGTGTGTCTAGAATACACATATACAATTACAGTAGGACTCATAATAATGTTTCACATCACTAATTAGTCTGTTACCTTTTATGTAAAAATGACAGAACACATAACCCTTAGGGAGTCTAAATCCTAGTTGCCATGGCAATTGAAAGAGGTTTTATATTCCAAATAAAGGTAATCAGAGAATGAAAGATGTATTTTCTATTTACATCACATTTCCCACTATACAGGGTGAGTCACCTAACATTACCGCTGGATATATTTCGTAAGCCACATCAAATACTGACGAATCGATTCCACAGACCGAACGTGAGGAGAGGGGCTAGTGTAATTGGTTAATACAAACCATAAAAAATGCACGGAAGTATGTTTTTTAACACAAACCTACGTTTTTTTAAACGGAACCCCGTTAGTTTTGTTAGCACATCTGAACATATAAACAAATACTTAATCAGTGCCGTTTGTTGCGTTGTAAAATGTTTATTACATCTGGAGATATTGTAACCTAAAGTTGACGCTTGAGTACCACTCCTCCGCTGTTCGATCGTGTGTATCTGAGAGCACCGAATTACGTAGGGATCCAAAGGGAACGATGATGGACCTTGGGTACAGAAGAGACTGGAACAGCACATTACGTCCACATGCTAACACCTTTTTATTGTTCTTTTTCACTGACGCACATGTACATTACCATGAGGGGTGAAGTACACGTACACACGTGGTTTCCGTTTTCAATTACGGAGTGGAATAGAGTGTGTCCCGACATGTCAGGCCAATAGATGTTCAATGTGATGGCCATCATTTGCTGCACACAATTGCAATCTCTGGCGTAATGAATGTCGTACACGCCGCAGTACACCTGGTGTAATGTCGCCGCAGGCTGCCACAATACGTTGTTTCATATCCTCTGGGGTTGTAGGCACATCACGGTACACATTCTCCTTTAACGTACCCAACAGAAAGAAGTCTAGAGGTGTATAATCAGGAGAACGGGCTGGCCAATTTATGCGTCCTCCACGTCCTGTGAAACGCCCGTCGAACATCCTGTCAAGAGTCAGCCTAGAGTTAATTGCGGAATGTGCAGGTGCACCATCATGCTGATACCACATACGTCGACGCGTTTCCAGTGGGACATTTTCGAGCAACGTTGGCAGATCATTTTGTAGAAACGCGATGTGTGTTGCAGCTGTTTGGGCCCCTGCAATGAAGTGAGGACCAATGAGGTGGTCGCCAATTATTCCGCACCATACATTTATAGTCCACGGTCGCTGTCGCTCTACCTGTCTGAGCCAGCGAGGATTGTCCACGGACCAGTAATGCATGTTCCGTAGATTCACTGCCCCGTGGTTTGTGAAACCCGCTTCATCGGTAAACAGGTAGAACTGCAACGCATTCTCTGTTGATGCCCATTGACAGAATTGCACTCGATGATTAAAGTCATTACCATGTAATTGCTGATGTAGCGACACATGAAACGGGTGAAAGCGGTGACGATGCAGTATGCGCATGACACTACTTTGACTCAGTCCACCGGCTCTCGCAATGTCCCGTGTAGACATGTGTGGGTTCATGGTAACAGCAGCTAACACACAAACTGCACCCGCTTCTCCTGTGACGGGCCTGTTACGGACCCGTTTGCGTGCTACGACCATACCTGTTGCATACAGTTGGCGGTAGATGTTTTGCAATGTGCGGCACGTTGGATGCTCTCTGTCCGGGTATCGTTCTGCATACACCCTGCAGGCTTCAGCTTCATTTCGTCGACACTCGCCATAGACGAGTATCATCTCCGCCTTTTCAGAGTTCGAATACACCATGGTCACAGTTCCTACAACACTACACTATCACAGACGTCTGGTAACACGGTGTACTACAGTTGGTCTGCGTGCGGAGACGAATGCAGAATAACAATAGCAGCAAGCGCTACATGCGGACACTGCGACAGCTAGACCAAACCACAACAGTGCACTACAGCCACACTCGTAAACACGCTCGTCATCGTAAACATGTCCCTGCAGATGCTGCTCGCCGACCGTGGCCCTTGTTTGTTACAACACGTAACTGAACGTCGGAGGTTTCAAGCGTCAACTTTAGGTTACAATATCTCCGGATGTAATTAACATTTTACAATGCAACAAACGGCACTGAATACGTATTTGTTTATATGTTCAGATGTGCTCACAAGACTAACGTGGTTTCATTTAAAAAAACGTAGATTTGTGTTAAAAAAATACTTCCGTGCATTTTTGTATGGTTTGTATTAAACAATGACACTAGCCCCTCTCTTCACGTTCGGTCTGTGGAATCGGTTCGTCAGTATTTGATGTGGTTTACGAAATATATCCAGCGGTAACGTTAGGTGACTCACCTTGTATATGTATTGAAACATTTCCCCCAACCGCTTACAACATTGATAACTACAGCCTCAGTAGTGAGGCTGTGGGCGCACTATTGCAAGATTTCCGATTCCCTATCAATGATGACATGCAATGTTCCCATATTTCCCCAACCCACCTCTCTAATACCACAGGACATAACTTTATTTATAAAGTAGCAGGAAATTCAAAACTTATGAGAAATTTAAAATAGCACAACACTGCTAGAGGGTTGTTCCCACCTCTCTGACGTCTCAAGCTACTTATCCTAAGTGAAAAATGTCGAGAAACTAAAAAATCCTAGACAGACAATTGTCCAGTTGGTGTGTAATTAAAAAAATCCAAGATGGTGGACTGTGGGATATTGGTCACCAATATCCCACAGTCCACCATCTTGGATTTCTTAAAGCCAGGTCACTTAACTCCAAAATCCTAATCCAAGATGGTTCATCTGGGGAATCTGGAGCAGCTTGCGTTTTTTACAGATTTTTCACAACCATATGACATCAGAATTAAACATTGCTAAACTATGGATACTAGTGCAATCTGCATGGTTACCAGGACACTTGCACTAAGCATGGAATGCAATGGGGTTGACCCTACATAGTTGCAAGATTTCATATATTCTAGGTTTAAAACCATGTCATAATTTTAAAAAGGTATATAGTTAAAAGAATCACCAGCCTTTGTGTTTAAATCTCACACATATTATATGTTCGAACAGTTTCTCCCATTGCAGTTCCCTTAAGTTTAAGTCCACTTGTCATGTTTCTAAACAACTCCCCCAATCAGTTGCTAGCCTATTTGTGCTGTTACCACTACCACTGCAGTAGGATAGCAATGGTTATATCTTTGTTTAAACAAAATGCGGTGTAAAGAGTCCCCTTCCACAGTCAGAGCGACTGTGCAGGCCCTCAACTACTTGAGACCGCCACCACACTTCCTGGATTGTGACTTCATAGACATCATAGTGCTGACTACCATGCAGTTGCTGTTGTGTGATGGCTGGCGTATATTGTAATACCATCTGACGCATCCACTGTCGTGCTGCCAGAGAATTTGTGGGACAGAACATAAATATGTTTTCCCATGCAGATCATAGCTTGTGTCTCCGGACTGAAGCGCCTAGAACCACTCGGCCACAACGGCCGGCTCAGCTACTGGTACTGCAACACATTTTTAAGATGCTGCAGCTAGAATGCACTGTCAAGTTAAGGCAAATACAGTGTCAGGCTGTGGCATAACTTCCGATTATAGAATGTTATTTCACTTCTGATGATTATTAGCTTCTGTGAACTATCACTGGCTTGCCTGCTTAGTATTACGAGCAGAAAATGACGAACGTTCAGCACTGCAAGATAAAATATATTCCCTACATGTAGTCTCTGTAATGTTTGGGTGGTTTGGAAAATGGCTAGTTTAAAGCATAACAACCCTCGTTTATTATGTGTAAAAATGTGTACTATTATTGTCCAGTTTGCTGTTTCTTTGAAGTGTCATGTAGTCTCAACTGTGTCGCAGCACACATTAGCATTGTCAGCAGCAGACCGTAAACATTTTGTTTTGCAGAATAATTCTCTAGCATGGAGTTACTATAATATTTGGCTGACTTTGCAAGTATAGCGACCTTCGTTTTTTACGTAAACGATTGATTACAACTGTTCTGCATGCTATTTCCTCAAGGTACCGTGTAGTTTTCACTATGTGAGAGGAGAACAGTGTGAGCTGACATACCAAAGATGTTCTGGGTCACATGTGGTTCCCCTTCATCGAAATGCTTTGGCTCAAACTCGTCTAGGGGTTGAACCGCAAGTGTCGCATTACATGCTATAAATTAGACACTTGTGACCCTTTGGTTAAACTATCTGGCTGATTTCGAGTTTGCGAAATACAAAGTTAATATAACATTTAATAATAGTAATAATAATATCGGGAACTAAATTAACGACCCATAAATGGTGTAGGCCACACAGTTGCGATTTGGTCAGAGTAATGCTTATTCAGAAAGCAAACTAATAGCGAAAGTAGTCCTATTTAGAGTTACTGTTACACTCGAGCGCGTTCCATTTCATACGGTTCGATCATTTACAATCTCATCTCAAAATACAAGTTATCTACTCGAAAAGTCAGAGTTCACACTAGGCGCGCGGCTGCTCACCGCTTAGAAACTAAGTCCCGCGATACCACTCAATGCGAGAATTTTTTTAAGTCGTTTCACTTCCTAGCTACCTTAAGACTGACTGTCCGCTTTCGCGTCTGCATCCGAGCTGTACCCTCCGGGGACTCCAGCCGAACTGTCCGCTTTCGCGTCTGCACCAGGACGGTTCCTCTATCCGTCCCCAGCCGCGTTTTCCGCTCGCCGAGCATCGTCACTGAACTGACTACTGCAGTTCCCTTCCCTGAAGCCGTCCATCTGATTGGCTACAGCTTATTCTACATTATTTAACATTTTAACATATTTGAATAACCAAAGCTTGACCACTTTCACGTTCTAAATAAAGTAACAATAATATCCATTACATAATAAACGTTACATTCTTTTACATAAAACCAATACAATTTACTTCTTAGGTTTGAATGCCACGGCGAGTAGCCTTGCACCAATGTGCTTTCTGATAAATAAATAAGGAACAAAAGTAACTATTATGCACTAAGCTTTACAACAAACATTCTATTACCTAATGATTTAATAAGGTGCCATGTTGTCATCGTTCAATGTGTTTTGTTTGGACGAAGTGATGATCTGATACTTAACTGAAAATACTGATAATTTAAATTTACTATAGCTTTTAAAGAAGTAAAGTTACAGAGTTGTCGTTTTATTGATGCGCTTCTATATAAAACGTCGATCGTTAAGATCGATCAAAGCGTTCAGATTTTAGCATTCAGGTCTTTGTTACAAAACTTGTTAATTTCACTTTAACAGTAAATCCAAATGTATGATAGATACGTCCAGTATTCCAGTTTTAATGGGGGTCGCCATGAAAAGTTATGGAGGATGGCTGATTAAAATTACTGTGGCATGATTCCCTGCATTACTACAGAATTAAATAGTTTTCATATATGTTTCCCTTTATGGCCGATCTTAGGTCCGCCATATTTAACACTGCTACATCTCCTTGGCCACAAGCGGCTTCTACTGGGTTTCCCTACGACGTACGTTCTCGTCTGTCTCAATTCTACACTACAGCGCTTAGGCCTCAATAGACAATAGACGCCTCTGAGTTTCCCCATCTCGTGGTGGATCTGCGCCCATTGTGGTACGCAGTCCTGGACGACAGGGTTCGTTTCACAATTCCTGTAGGCTGACTCATTTGGCCATATATTTAAATGAGAGCGAAATGGTCGTTAACTCACAAGATGACAGCGATTTGAACTGGAAAATGAAGTAGATAGCATATCATACGGTCACTATAATATCTAACTCTAAGTTCTAACTGTATGATGTGCAGAGCACCATCTTATACGCATGTATACAGATCAATAGCGTCTGTCAGTTGGGAATTTTTTTTCCAGGTTACATCCTAACAGAAGGTGGAGGGCAGAACGGATGAGTTAGCTAGAGTGTCTGATGTGCGATTTCCGCTGTACTCGCCTACCAGATCAGTGTCAGGTTGGCAACAACTCAGACATACACATGGTAACACTGCTTTCCCACGGAACTTTCAAGACAAACTCATCCACGCATTCACAAGGGGAGGCCGCCAATTGTGAAATTCAGATTCAATTCGTACTGCGCATGATAAAAGCTCATGGCCAGAGGTGTAATGTGGCAAAGCACCAAGATGCACTTCTCAGCCGCTGTCGAGAAAATCGACAGTTAAAAGAAACCGTTGCGGTGAAATACTCTCAACGATTAATCTTTATCGACAGCGTCATAGCGCAGCGGTAAGCGCTCGGGTTCGTAATCCGAAGGTCGCCGGATCGAATCTCGCGCCATGCAATTTTTTTTTTTAGTATTTGTTTTTTGTTATTCAAATGTGTCTACACACACACACACACACACACACACACACACACACACACACATACACACACATACATATATATATATATATATATATATATATATATATATATATATATATATATATATATATATATAATTCCCGGCAATCAGATGCAACAATTATGCATATAATAAGTTGTTGAAGGTCGTTTGTCGTGGAAAAACTGGCGACTTCGAACATCATTATGTTTTCCGCAAACAAAGTTGTATTTCACAAATGTTATTGATTGTCTTCACAATGTTAACCACGTATAGTTAACGGAAGACGTAGAAACGATATTCCGAAACGAATACGTATAGCGTAAGTCAAACGTTCGAATTAGAATAGAGACCCCACGAACACAAATTTGCTGTGGCAGGTATGAAATATAAGCTCCGTTACTCGCTCGTTACACTTGAAGGACAGATGTTGAATGGGCCGAAACGAGCCGCCGCATAAAAGCGTAGTTGCCTGCTAACATATATATATATATATTTGAATTACAAAAACCTAAGAATAAAAAAAATGTTGCATGGCACGAGATTCGATCCGGCGACCTTCCGATTACAAACCCGAGCGCTTACCGCTGCGCCACGACGCTGTATAAAACTATTAACCGTAGAGGGCATTTGACCGCAACGGTTTATTTTAACTGTCGATTTTCTCGACAACGGCTGAGAAGTGCATCTTGGTGCTTTGCCACATTACACCTCTGGCCATGAGCTTTTATTATGCGCAGTATGAATCGAATCTGAATTTCACAATTGGCGGCCTCCCCTTGTCAGTCACACAGAGAGGTGTGCAGGAAACGATATGAATCAAAGAGGAACAAATATATAATAAATAAACACGTTTTACAACTCATCCTCCCTTCTGAGGCACATTGTCAAGGCAAAAGAATAATTTTCAGTGTGGCTGGCGTATTGTGAGGACGCTCAGATATTCTGAACTGATAACGCTCATGAGATGGGACTCACCGTACCGTTTCACAACTTCCAAAATTACAGTTTTAACCCACCAGCTGTGAATAACTTAAGGTGACTCGCTTTGTATAGATTCAGTCCTTAATATCTAATGTGACAGTGTTTTGAGAGCAACTCAGATCAAGCACAAATAAGACCTTTTGCCGAAAAATGTACCTCATTCCTTTCCCCCATCTGCTCCTATTCCTCGAACATATCTGCATCCTCTACACCTCCCGCCGTCTTGAACCCCCTCACCCCCTGGTTGCTCCTCTCCTCTCCCATCCCCACCCCCTGCCACGTCTTCACCGTTGTGTCCCCCCTACCCTCCATCTCTACACCCTACATCTCCTTTCCCAAGGTGGCTTCCGTCACCTCCCCCTCCCGGATGATGCCCTCTCTCCCTCCATTTATCCCTCATATCAACTCTGATCCTCCATCCCCCTCCTTTCCTCTGTCGTTTCCCTGGGCTCCCTCTCCCCCCCCCCCCCTTCTGTCCTGTTTTTCTCCCCACTAAACCTCTCCCTACCTCCCTTCTCCCCCCCAGTCCTTTTGTATTCCCCTCCTCTGCCTACCCCACTCCCTGTCGCGTCTGCCCCCCACCCCCCTTATGGGTCCTCATCCTCCTTCAGCTCCTTTCCCGGCTCCCCCCTTCTTTTTTACTCTCCTTTCCCCCCTTTTTTTTTGTTTTCCCATCTTCTGTCCAGTTTCCCCCCACCTGCTCTCGACTGTGGTGTCACATTTGCCAACTTTTTAGTGCAGTGTTCCAGTGACTATTCAGTGTTATTTGTCTTTCTCGTGTTGCGAACAGAAACCATGCTGTCGCTAGGTGTGAATTTTATGTCCTTTGCGAACAGAATCCAGACTGTCGCCGTGTTTTTTAATTGTCTATTGTTTTCCCTGTCTGCTTCGTATGTATTTTTATTAGCGTCATCATCCCTATGTTGTTGTTTTAAGTTCCACGATTTCTTTTCGCCTTGTTACTCTCTAAGTCTCCGATTTTATCGCCTGTTTTCTTTTTTTTATTCTTTGTTCTCTTGATCTTTGTCACAAAATCTGTCGGCTGAAGAGCGGCATACTAAGCTGCTGCCAGCCCGCCCCCTTCGGGGGGAATTGAAATTCAATAAATGAAAAAGAAAAAAAAAAATGTACCATATATGGTGTTATTTCAGTAATATCATGGACGCTACTACTTAGTTGACTGAGGTTATTACAATGAGCTCAGAGGTCATCTTCTCCCTACTTATATTCATTCTTGAGTATATGTGCTATAGTGAGGGGAATAGTTTTACCCGTTCCCCAAACACAACAGAAAACAATGCTCAAATGACCATCATGCCCACGCTTATCATTCGCAAATAAATTATATTATTAATTTTCAGGGTGATTCTGAAAGAAATGATGAGCTGACATATTGCGTATTCTGAATAGTAAGTTAAGGGACCTCTGTGGGAATCTGTTATTTGCACAAATCCCTTATGTAATTTTTTCTGACACATTACTAAATCAAATCGCCTGTTACTGTTTCCGTAAGGAGGATTCAGGTTTGATGCCTGGCCTAGCCATATTAATTTGGGTTTCCGAAATTTATGCCACAGAATTGTAGGTAACTGCTGGCACATCTTAACAGTAGAATATAACTGTAACATTGTTCATCTTCTATCCATTATTAATAATTTGAGAGAAACGTCTGATACAGTAAGTATTTATCGTCATTCATTATTATTACTCTACAGCATATTTAAATATTATTTACCTAGTGGAATTATATGATTATGTGACAACATTGTAGTGGTCATGTGGAGAAGAAAATAAATAATAAATACTTACAAGAAATATAATAAAGGGAGTAATAATGAAACATAACTGATGTCAATAAAACTGTAAGGGAAGGCTGTATTCTGTCAGTGTTTTCAGCTGATATCTACAAGAGGCAATGGAGAGAGTGAAGGAAAATAATTAGACAGGAAAATGTAGAGGGAAGAGGTAAGAAATATGAGCCTCATAGATATTGTTGAATGGGTCACACCCTCACAAACCAGAAACTGATTAAGGATGAACTAAACAACAGAGTAAGTATTTGGATATAAAAAATTGACTTTAAATCAAAATAGAAATTGTAGGAGCCATGGCCAGAAACGCATCATAGTATGGGTGCGACATCCATATTTTTTTGGAAATGTAGGATAAAATCGTATGAGAGGAGAATGTTAAAAACTATATGAATGATAAATTAAAAAATGAAAAGGTAATGGAAATAGCGGACCAGTTTAACGCTGTCACAAATTTTGGGCGTCACTATGAGAGAGGGAACTCCAATGGAGCATTATGTGAGGCCAGCAGGCAGGTGCAGAAGCTCTGTTACGCAAATTCATAAACAAGCCAGTTTTCCCACCGCAAGGCGGGTCGGGCTCAGGTGCGACACAGCAGAAAAGCAGTGCGGCTATGAACCAGCCTAAGGAAAGTATCCACACCATGGGACCGCGAAAATATTGATCCGATTGTCCCTGGAAATAATGTATCGGCACAACCTAGTTGCCAGTGTAGACACTATTGATCCTAGCACAGCTATGCACAGGTCTGATAGCACCCTTCACGACACCACGGCCACGCAACTCTCCGCCACATGATCGGTCAGTGAGCACCCGGAGTCAGTCTGGGCATCCACCACCACGAGTCCAGATCACGAAGCTAAGTCTGTATCTGTTAATTTGGAGCAGTACGACAGATGAGCCTCAACAACAGCATCCAAACTTGTGCCTTGGAGGGCAGCAGTTTAGGCTGATGGCATTACGACTGTCATCCATCCACACCGGGGTGAGCTTCTCTTGCAGCAGCAGCAGACTTCTAAGAGACTTAGGGCAGACATTCACGTAGCCAACCCTTTTTGCTTGCGGCTGCACAGCGCCAACTGGGGCATGTGCTGCTGAGTGAAGCAAACAGTGCCAACAGAGTAGGACACAGATGGAACACATCCAGCGCAGCACCACCACAGCCTTCTGCCCCTAACGGCCGAGTAAGCGGACCATTGCCAGCACCGGCCAGCACTAGTGCCTCAGCACCCTGCCAATGTACCACCTGTACGCCATAGCGGACTCACTCGCCCCGAAATGGTTCAAATGGCTCTGAGCACTATAGGACATAACATCTGAGGTCATCAGTCCCCTAGAACTTAGAACTACTTAAACCTAACTAACCTAAGGACATCACACACATCCATGCCCGAGGCAGGATTCGAACCTGCGACCGTAGCGGTCGCGAGGTTCCAGACTGAAGCGCCTAGAACCACTCGGCCACTCGCTCGCCCCGTATCATTACACAAGGAAGAAGGTCTGTGGAAAACGTCAACAGCAAAAGGGTCTGCAGTGGAAATGGCGTGTCCTATATGGGGCAGTCGTCAAGAGGTTAACAGTGAGTTTCCCTCGACTTCCTTATTGGTTTGTTTGAGAAGCATACATACATTAATCTCTTATTGCAAGTGAGTATAACTTGGAATATATGCATGAGAGAAATGTGTACAATTATATCGTTAGTTTACAAGAGATGAGATTGATACATACGGATAGACGTCTCGGGGAAGGGCAGGAGGAAGCTGTCAGAGCAACCTATGAGCCCTGAAACGGCCAGCAGAGCCCCACGGCGGGGAACGCCCGGCGGAACTAGCACGCGGTGAGCTGTAAGCTGGTAGCCGTCCTCAGTCTCCACCGCGTGCGTCTCGCACGTCCAGCCGTAATCCCTGCATCCGTCCAGCTGCAACAGTTCACAGTAGCTGCAAGATCCGCGGCACCCTGCCCCTGACTGAACAGTAGCACCATTAATATCCTGGGGCTGGTCTGGACTGGCAGCACTGGCGAAGGCAGGCCACTCACATCCCCACCAATGAGATTCTCGTTCAGTAAATAATGCCAAAAAACTGTTTACACTCATTAATGCACAACTATTATAAAAATGTATGTATATACACTACTGGCCATTAAAATTGCTACACCACAAAGATGACGTGCTACAGACGCGAAATTCAACCGACAGAAAGAAGATTCTGTGATATGCAAATGATTAGCTTTTCAGAGCATTCACACAAGGTTGGCGTCGGTGGCGACACCTACAACGTGATGACATGAGGAAAGTTTCCAACCGATTTCTCATACACAAACAGAAGTTGACCGGGGTTGCCTGGTGAAACGTTGTTGCGATGCCTCCTGTAAGGAGGAGAAATGCGTACCATCACGTTTCCGACTTTGATAAAGGCCGGATTGTAGCCTATCGCAACTGTGGTTTATCGTATCGCGACATTGCTGCTCGCGTTGGTCGAGATCCAATGACTGTTAGCAGAATATGGAATCGGTGGGTTCAGGAGGGTAATACGAAACGCCGTGCTGAATCCCAACGGCCTCGTATCACTATCAGTCGAGATGACAGGCATCTTATCAGCACGGCTGTAACGGATCGTGCAGCCACGTCTCGATCCCTGAGTCAACAGATGGGGACGTTTGCAAGACAACAACCATCTGAAGGAACAGTTCGACGACGTTTGCAGCAGCATGGACTATCTGCTCGGCGACCACGGCTGCGGTTACCCTTGACGCTGCATCACAGACAGGAGCGCCTGCGATGCTGTACTCAACGACGAACCTGGGTGCACGAATGGCAAAACGTCATTTTTTCGGATGAATCCAGGTTCTGTTTACAGCATCATTATGGTCGCATCCGTGTTTGGCAACATCGCGGAGAACGCACATTGGAAGCGTGTATTCGTCATCGCCATACTGGCGTATCACCCGGCGTGATGGTATGGGGTGCCATTGGTTACACGTCTCGGTCACCTCTTGTTCGCATTGACGGCACTTTGATCAGTGGACGTTACATTTCAGATGTGTTACGACACGTGGTTTTACCCTTCATTCGATCCCTGCGAAACCCTACATTTTAGCAGGATAATGCACGACCGCATGTTGCAGGTCCTGTACGGGCCTTTCTGGATACAGAAAATGTTCGACTGCAGCCCTGGCCAGCACATTCTCCAGGTCTCTCACCAATTGAAAACGTCTGGTCAATGGTAGCCGAGCAACTGGTTCGTCACAATACGCCGGTCACTACTCTTGATGAACTGTGGTATCGCTTTGAAGCTGCATAGGCAGCTGTACCTGTACACGCCATCCAAGCTCTGACTCAATGCCCAGGCGTGTCAAGGCCGTTATTGCGGCCAGAGGTGGTTGTTCTGGGTACTGATTTCTCAGGATCTATGCACCCAAATTGCGTGAAAATGTAATGGCATGTCAGTTGTAGTATAATATATTTGTCCAATGAATACCCGTTCATCATCTGCATTTCTTCTTGGTGTAGCAATTTTAATGGCCAGTAGTGTATTTATGAGTGTATGTATGTATATAAGTTTCACGTCTCCTCCTAAACCATAGGACCGATTTTAACTTAACTTGTAACATATATCCCTGACAGTGTGTAACGAATGCTGTTGGGGTAGAAACAACACACCTACCATGGCTCAGGGGATATGAAACCATAAAGAATGAGATGCGTGAAAAACTGCCGCATCATATATGACGTTTAAGCTTATTACTTCTGTGCCGCTAACTCTATTGCCAATAAATGTCGCAGTATCCATATACACCGCTAAATGTATACACAAAATTATATCATGGTGCCACAAATAGTTCAGGAGATGGGACGTCATGGAGACTCAAATGCGTGAAAAACTGGCGCACCATGCATGACATTTAAGCTTGTTACTTCTGTGCTACTAACTGAATTCGCTACATATATATGACAGACAGTATCCACAGACTTTGCTGTTGTTGTCGTTTAGGGTGCACAGGATCTCAACAGTGAGACTATCAGCGTCCTTAGAAATATTAAAAGGAAACGAATATGGTGAATATGGCTAAAATTCTTGACACTCTGTCTATCTCTCTCTCTCTCTCTCTCTCTCTCTCTCTCTCTCTCTGTCTCTCTCTCTGTCTGTCTCTCTCTCTCTCTCTCTCACTCACTCACTCACTCGCATTCACCCGCACACACACGTATATTCCATATCACACGCCGTAAAGCGAAGGAGAAATAGTAGAAGACACTACACGTGGGAAGAAAACGGAAGCAAACGACAGAGGAGCTAAGGCAATGGCACAGGGATTTGTGGCTGTGGTCTCATACAGATCCGATTTTACGTACACAGGGTCACCCATATCTATTTTTTTATGTAGTAAAGAAGGGAGAAACAAGCACAAAGCAGCACTGCTACAACTCGCCACGTGCCGCAGCGGTACTCCGTGAGCGCCGCAGCCCACCAGTTTAAAGGTCCAGAGTCAGCGGCAGGGCGGAGGAGGTAAGGCGCGCAGGGGTCGAATGCCGACGCCTGGCCACGATGTCTCCCACCTCTCACCACCGAGGTGCACTGTCAAAATGTTTGGTTTCTCTTACATTCAAAAATCAACAATAAATTGGAGTTATGCATCAAAAATTATGACATCATGTGAACTAAAAAGAGCCATCTTATACACTGGGATCGCTTTATACACACATCAAAAAATGTTTTGCTTCACCCCGGTTCCCAGAACTCCTGAAGATAGACGTTGACTGTGGATAAAGTATCACAGACACAGTCCCTTTGACTGTACAGAGATGTTACTAAACCCACTCAAAGATGTAAAAAAAACCAGTCATGAACAGCGCCTTATTGACAGAGGGGGTCCGACAGCCGATCAGTTCCACTCATTCCACCAGGAAGAAGGTACACAGCTAGTGTTGTCTGTAGTTCAACCATGCCTACACGGTCAATACCGCGGTTCGATCGAGTACGCATTGTTACTTTTTGCCAGGTAGGGCTCTCAACAAGGGAAGTGTCCAGAGGTCTCGGTGAACCAAAGCGATGTTGTTCGGGGGTAGAGGAGATACAGAGAGACAGGAACTGTCGATGACATGCCTCGCTCAGGCCACCCAAGTGGTACTTCTGCAGTGGATGACCGCTACCTACGGATTGTGGCTCGGAGGAACCCTGACAGCAACGCCACCATGTTGAATAACGCTTTTCGTGCAGCCACAGGACGTCGTGTTACGTCTCAAACTGTGTGCAATAGGCTGCATGATGCACAACTTCACTCCTGACATCGATGGCGAGGTCAATCTTTGCAACCACGGCACCATGCAGCGCGGTACAGATGGGCCAAACAACATGCCGAATGGACCTCTCAGGATTGACATCACGTTGTCTTCACCGATGAGTGTCGCATATGCCTTCAACCAGACAATCGTCGGAGACGTGTTTGGAGGCAACCCGGTCAGGCAGCCGGCCGGAGTGGCCGTGCGGTTCTAGGCGCTACAGTCCAGAACCGAGCGACCGCTACGGTCGCAGGTTCGAGTACTGCCTCGGGCATGGATGTGTGTGATGAGCTTAGGTTAATTAGGTTTAATTAGTTCTAAGTTCTAGGCGACTGATGACCTCATAAGTTAAGTCGCGTAGTGCTCAGAGTCATTTGAACCATTTTTTGAACCGGTCAGGCTGAACGCCTTAGACACAATGTCCAGTGAGTGCAGCGTGGGAGAGGTTAACTGCTGTTTTGGGGTGGCATTATGTGGGGCCGACGTATACCGCTGGTGGTCATGGAAGACGCCGTAACGGCTGTAAGATACATGAATGCCATCCTGCGACCGATTGTCCAACCATATCGGCAGCATATTAGCGAGGCATTCGTCTTCATGGACGAAAATTCGCGCCCTATCGTGCACGTCTTGTGAATGACTTCCTTCAGGATAAGACATCGCTCGACTAGAGTGGCCAGCATGTGCTCCAGACATGAACCCTATCGAACATGCCTGGGATACATTGAAAAGGGTTGTTTATGGACGACGTGACCCACCAACCACCGTGAGGGATCGACGACGAATCGCCGTTGAGGAGTGGGACAGTCTGGACCAACAGTGCCTTCATGAACTTTTGGATAGTATGCCACGACAAATAAAGGCACTCATCAATACAAGAGGACGTGCTACTGGGTATTAGAGGCACCGGTGTGTACAGCAATCTGAACCACCACCTCTGAAGGTCCCGCTGTATGGTGGTACAACATGCAATGTGTGGTTTTCATGAGCAATAAAACGGGCGGAAATAATGTTTATGTAGATCTGTATTCCAGTTTTCTGTACAGGTCCCGGAACTTTCGGAACCGAGGTGGTGCAAAACTTTTTTTGAAGTGTATATAAGCGGGCAGACAGTAAGAGGCGGTTGTCATTTCACCGGTCATCACCAGTCGTCCAATCGTCGGAGTATCCGCGCCGCTGCATACAGTCAGAGACTCTTTCTGTTACCGTATGGGTGTCATGGAAACACCATGTCTGTAGTTCAACTTCTTCTCACACCCGATACACCCCAGCGGGGCTGTGAGTTCCATGACAGACGATCCCAAATCGTTAGCAAAAAAGTTTTGTTCATTAAGTCAGTGAACTCGACCATCTTGTATTGCTATAGATCAATGACTTCCTTTTCGCTGTCATGTCACATGTAATGTATCGCCATTCCATTTACGCGGTTGACTGCTTTCATCTGGGTCATCGGGAAGTAAATGTCGGCATGTAAGAGATCCATGGACACAATCGAAACAAAGGGGTGGCGTAGAAGGAAAGCCAGTATCTGGTGAAGCAGTTTCCAGCACTCGCGTGCTGGGCCGCAGTTCAATCTGCTTTTGTCCGTATCTACCGATTTGCAAGGCGGAATATGGGATCCTCAATTAGGTGAATGGGACAGAGCCTGCGTCATGTAGGAAGTTTTTCGTTAGTGACCACATACTACGTTGAGCACACAAAATTAGACTAGAAAGGCGAGTGGATGGCTCACCAAACCCGCGTCCAGTCGGCCCTTATCTTATGGGACTTAACTGCTAAGGTCATCAGTCCCTAAGGCTACACACTACTTAACCTAAATTATCCTAAGGACAAACACACACATCCATGCCCGAGGGAGGACTCGAACCTCCGCCGGGACCAGCTGCACAGTCCATGATCGCAGCGCCTAAGACCGCTCGGCTAATCCCGCGCGGCCAATCGGCCCTGGGGTACCGTCATTCAACACTGCTAGCCGGATTCCAGCGTTGGAGGACACTATAATAAATCTTTGCTGTCGGTTCCATGTCTCTGATATAACTCCCAACGTGTAAGTGTTCCACGAGAAACGTCCTATATGAGATAGCCAGGGCGACAAATGTCCAACAGGTACCGGTGGGCCCAATCTGTATAGGACCACATCTGCTATCAGAGTGCCACTAACATGGTCTGTTTGTGAAAGCCAAAGTCGCCGCATTGATGTGTATGAGTCCAACACCTTCGTTGGGAACGGTATGAAAAACTGCACCCGCAGTCACCACATGTCTGACCGCTGCCTGTATTGTGGACCATTATGTCTGTCATTGATAATACATGGGCGTAATGGTTAAATGAGAAGCCACATACCCATTGACGTACCGAGTTTGTTGCATAAGGTCCAGCGATCTAAATTTGTTGAGGCGAGCGTGCATTCGGGGTCGTTGTAAGACCTTATGATACGTAAAGGACTCCACACCTTGTATTTGCCGATGGAGTTATATCCCTAAACATTTGAGCATTGGGGCATTTGTCAGGGATACATCAACTTCTGCAGGCTTGCCTCGTTTCACCTACATATAGCGTGATTTTCGTAAGTTGATCACACTACCTGGCACCGCTCCATAATGTTGGGGCCAGGAAAATGCCATACGTATTTCGTCACCAGTCTGTGCTAAAAAAAGAACATCACATCATTGGTGTACGCACCACATCGAAAGGTCACAGAGCGAGGGTTAATTCCCTCCAAGGGTCGCCGTAGTCCGTGAAGAGCTGGCTCGAGGGCAATGGAGAATAACATGGCAGTAAGAGGACAGCCCTATCTGGCGGACCTGTTGACATGGACGGGAGTGGACCGATAGCTGGATCAAACGAAGCAAGACACATGTCCTCACGCGTCGGATGTCGATGTTTTCCGTAACTGTATGCAGGAATCCGTGATCGGCGGGATCGAAAGTATGGCCGAAATCCAGCGCAGCAGGAGCACCAAGGAGACAGCATGGTTATGTCACCGCTTCTACGTTTCTGTAAGTGCTCAAAGTCGTAAACACATTAGTGTTTTCTCCGAGGCAGGTTTGATCAGTGCGAATGGCCGTCATTACCGCACAACTGAACCTCTCACGGAGGATGTGAGTCAACAGATTGTAGTCTGTGGTTAGCATTGTCAAGGGGCGGAAATAAAATGGGTGACAGCCTCCACCAGATTATGCCACCGGAATCAAGAGGCCCTCTGTAAATTCAGAACCATCTGAATTCACTGAGAGTCTATTAAAAAGCGGAGTTCAGGAGTTCTCGCTACATCCTGATCAACTTTGGGCCCATAAGGTAATAATAATAATAAAAGTTTTTTAAGTTCGAGAGGGAGTCCGTCAGTGCTGGGCGTCTTTCTTGTTGGAAGCACCGAGCAACATGGCCCGTCGTAGTTCTTCGAAAGTCACCTCTGACAAGAGCGCTGCATCGTCTTGTGGGTTCTGAGAGATGGATAGGTCGAATAGGACTTCCCTGACTCCAACATCCATGTTGCAATCTCGCTCGTACAGAAAAGTATATGACTGTGTGAACGCTCGGACGAAATTCATTTGTATTATCGACTCATCGTCCATCCTCTGTCTCCACCTCTGTAATGAGATGCCTCTTGAGTCGTCTCCTCCCTGATATTCTGAGGGAACTGTAATATTATCGGGTTTCAGATTCTTTGCATATGAGATATTTGTCATAAAAGAAAAGGACAGCCAACGAGCTGTAGTTCGTAAAAATGCTAAGCATCACAGCGCGAGAGTAAAGAGACGAAATATTTTTTTTATAATGTACCCCTATACCAAGACGCGCGTCCAGCGTTTAAATAATCTAAATAAACACTATGACCCGCTGGGCGCAGATATTTAAAATCAATGCCGCAGCGCTTGATAGTAAGATGCTGCGAAACAGAAGAAAGAACAATCATCTTTTGTTAAGAAATATTCTAGAGACTTCATTATCCCTGCTACTTTTGGTCGCAGACATGTTAAGACGTACAACATAGCATTGCTACAAGTTGTATTTTTATTTTGTGTAAAAACAATGTGAAACGACGAACAAACATTTCGGTAACTCGGTTGTGGATACAATGTACTTACGCATATGCAAGGACATTTAATTTTAAGAAGGAACGGACTGACAAAGCAGCGATTATTGGACTGCGCCATTTACAAAAGAAATATCAGATGTAAGTCATGCATTTATTATGTATTTGTCAATGTGTAGAAGTTTAATGCCAATTTGTTCAAAATATATTAATATTTTACGATGCAGTAATTTTCATCTTATTCTTTTCTTCCTCTAACCAAAAATGATGTTCAAATGTATATGAGCTTTGTTACAGATTCACTCTTTCTCGCGGTGTCTCGAGTGTATTTGGGAGACCACTAATGTGTTCAATCTATTAATCTTTCTCTTACGAAATTCCACTCACTTGCTTTCATTTCCATTTTTATATTGAAATAGGACCCTTAGGTATTTTCATCGAAGATTCCGATTGCGTGAAGGCAATCCGGGTTGAAAGGTCAATTATTCGCCTAATCAGTCGGTACATCTCCTGAACACAATCGAGAACCGACGCATCGGTGATCAATTAATGATCTCTCTCTCTCTTTTAAAATCGTACAGGATTGTCGTAAGTATGCAATCTAGCGTTAGATTACATTTTGTCAGTAAATATTACCAACCAACAGTTGCAGCATCACTATTATTAATAAGCAAGTTCCTAACGCAAGAGAACGTCGTTCGTCACTGATATCATTAGTGTCCCTCGTCTGCATCCTCACACACGCGAATCGTAGTGCGTTCATGCGTAGCAAGTGTGCCTTGACGTGGTGTCTGCTGATTGTCGTTCTGGCGACGGCGCTTGCGCAGCCAGTTCACGGAGAACAATACAGTAGAAATCAGCGGTCGAGGTTTACCAGCGCTCTCTAACACGCCCACAGCTCGACAATGACGGGTTTGACGCACCATAACCACCACTGAAGTGTGGAACTGTAGGCGGGTAAACACCGTTGGCGTCTGCTCCTGGTGGACTCAACCACGCGTCTGGAATTTAACTCATCAAGCAGTACCACACTGGGGTACCACGGACCCGTACTGCGTCGGACGCGTTGGTGGGGGCGCGTGAGAGTCCACACGTACACTGGGTGGTCCGTGACCGCTGCCACACCTCAGCGTCGACAACTGCCGATCGTAGGCCGCGTGCGATGTAAACTGTATCCAAACGGCTCGCGGAATGGTTAGTAAAGTATGTGCTTTCCTGCCGACGGCCGTGATCTATTACCCATTTGTCCAACGAAGCCAAGTCCGTTACAAGCGCCTGAAGTGCGTGGCAGGTGATCGAGTGCTGCATCTGGTCGAATGGCCTAAGCACGCAACTGAAATCTCCACGTACTGCCAAGTGGTCGGCATTGCCCTGGAAGAGCATTGGTGTATCTTCGGCATGAAAGGTCCGGAGTTCTCCCCATTTCTCGGTTCTGAAAGGAGCGCACAGGCTCACCAGAGGAAGTGAATGAACGGTGAGTGCGACACCACAGGCCGATGGTACATACATCAGTTGCCATAATTCCTTCCCTGAGCAGAATACCCGTCCCTCCTCCGCCCACATCTAAACACAGGCCGTAGGCGTCATATGTGTAGCTATCGAGACAGAGTCCTGGTAGGACTTCTTGAACAAAAACAACCTCCAGATCCTCATCTCATGCTGTTGTTGTTGCGGTCTTCAGTCGTGAGACTGGTTTGATGCAGCTCTCCATGCTACTCTATCCTGTGCAAGCTTCTTCATCTCCCAGTACCTACTGCAATCTACATCCTTCTGAATCTGCTTAGTGTATTCATCTCTTGGTTTCACTCTACGATTTTTACCCTCCACGCTGCCCTCTAATACTAAATTAGTGATCCCTTGATGCCTCAGAACATGTCCTACCAACCGATCCCGTCTTCTGGTCAAGTTGTGCCACAAACTTCTCTTCTCCCCAATCCTGTTCAATACTTCCTCATTAGTTATGTGATCTACCCATCTAATCTTCAGCATTCTTCTGTAGCACCACATTTCGAATGCTTCTATTCTCTTCTTGTCCAAACTATTTATCGTCCATGTTTCACTTCCATACATGGCTACACTCCATACAAATACTTTCAGGAATGACTTCCTGACACTTAAATCTATACTCGATGTTAACAAATTTCTCTACTTCATAAAAGCTTTCCTTGCCATTGCCGGTCTACATTTTATATCCTCTCTACTTCGACCATCATCAGTTATTTTGCTCCCCAAATAGCAAAACTCCTTTACTACTTTAAGTGTCTCATTTCCTAATCTAATTCCTCAGCATCACCCGACTTAATTCGACTACATTCCATTATCCTCGTTTTGCTTTTGTTGATGTTCATCTTATATCCTCCTTTCAAGACACTGTCCATTCCATTCAACTGCTCTTCTAAGTCCTTTGCTGTCTCTGACAGAATTACTATGTCATCTGCGAACCTCAAAGTTTTTATTTCTTCTCCATGGATTTTAATACCTACTCCGAATTTTTCTTTTGTTTCCTTTACTGCTTGCTCAATATACAGATTGAACAACATCGGGGAGAGGCTACAACCCTGTCTCACTCCCTTCACAACCACTGCTTCCCTTTCATGTCCCTCGACTCTTATAACTGCCATCTGGTTTCTGTACAAATTGTAAATAGCCTTTCGCTCCCTGTATGTTACCCCTGCCACCTTTAGAATTTGAAAGAGAGTATTCCAGTCAACATCGTCAAAAGCTCATGAAGTATCCTGCAGAAAACGGGTTTGGATAGAAGAAGTAATGCCGTTGACACTCATCGTGGCGAAGCGGAAAGCCTATCCCATCGCGACGGCTGTCCTTGGTATTAAAGATGGGCGGTATTCGCGCTGTGGAGTGTCGACAGGGCGAAATGACAGAAAGAGGCGATTGAAGGTCAAGCTGGCCCAGGCGTCTGTCGCAGTCAGCGTGGACGCGGCCAAAGCATCGGTGTATCGTCACGGACCAGAGACGCATCCTGCGCCCAGTCTCCTGCACACAGCCTCCTAGCGAGGTCGATAACACTGGATCTCGAGAGGCATACGAAGACGTGAGTGCATCCCCCGGGACGCGGGCTTCAGTGATCCGCATCCCCTCAGTGCGCGGACCCACCGCTATTGGGGGAAGACGTCGAAGAACCGTGTGGAACGTCAGGATCGGCCGAGTCGGACCGGTGTATCGCTTGTCACACCTCATCAGCTGTCGTTGCCACTGTTTCGGGGGTTATGCGCCTTTTATTATGCCGCTTGAGCGATTTCTGTTTACGCTGTCTTGCCTTCGCGTCCGGCACAGGGCAGGGGGTGGAGACGGCATCCTCTTCTGCAATTTCCACCGCAATGTCGGCTTGTTGCAGCAGTGCATGCGCGCCACCTGGGCTGGACGAGAAGGCAACAGAGGCATCGGCGCTGGAAGATGGTGGGGGCTCCTCAGGAACTGTTGCAGGGGCGTCCAAGAATTACACCAATATAGAAGGGTCGTCATAGACAGCTGGCGTCTCCCGTCTCACAGCCGCGACCTTAGAGATCGCTATCGACGGTCGAAACCGATCGCCAGAGGACGCCCACACGAAACAGCGTTGCAAGCATTCCGTACTTACATGGCCTGCCTCTCCACATCCGCAGCTGGTCCTCGGTTGACCATCGTAAATAGTTACTGACCAGCGACCAGCGATCGTGAGAGACAGGAAGGTACGTATTTGGCGGCGCAGCTCGATGTGGACACGTCGCACCCCATTACAGATGGGGTAAGTTTCGAAGGTCTCCCATTTTTCGGCCTTATGGCCGAGGACTGTGCCATAGGGTCGGCGAGCAAGGGTGACTATGTTGGTTGGAACTTGAAATGGTATCTAAAACACGCGTACATTTTGAGTTCCCAGTTGAGCGTGTTCAAGTGTTAACCACGCCCACTTTTCCATCAGAGTGGCAGAATCGGTAACCTTCCATCGAGGGGCTGAGTAGTTTGTCATAGCCCTCATAGTCAGTGAATTTGAGATATACAGTGCTACAGACGATAGATAAGTGGACACCCAGCAGCTCTTTCGAATCAATGTGCATCACGTCTCGTAAAAATCTCTCTACTTCATGGGCGTTGCGTCTGGAGTACGCTGCGTCAACCCGTAAACGCGACGGGGAGCAGCCAAGGACAAGGCCAAGTACAAGGTCGACTGCAGGCAGGCGCGTTGGCTGCTAAGCCAGCTTGGCACAGCTCTTCACACGACTGCAGGAGACCCGAGTTCGGTTTTCGGCCTTGGTACAAGTTTTCACTCAGCGCTTCATTCTATATACGTAAAATTTCACGACTCTTGGCGACACACATACCACGGAAAAGGTCGTAACTACCTCAGTGAGAACAGAAAGACATAAGTATTGCTCTAACGCGCCTCTGTAAAAAACGGTCCGAAATTTCTTGTGCTCTGCACATATGTAAAGATTTTTGGCACTCGATACACGCGAGCAACCAACCTAGAGCAGTCCGTGAGAAAAACATGGTGGGTCTAGATGAATATCTGCCACTTTTTACCACTTGACTGCGATTTATAATGATCGAGAAGGCCACTTTCAAAGAGAACTGCGAGCGCTTGATGTGGAAAGTCAAGTTTGTTGGGATGACACCAATTCGTGGTATCAACACCGTCTCGCCTTTGGGTCTGTGATGCGTAACCCGGTGGCACTGCGCAATCTCAGTGCATCCAGATAAGGCAGCACAATGACGAGCACACCCATCTTCAGCTCCAGCTTGTGGGGCTGCACTCCAGACAGCTGTGGTGAGCTCAGGAAATGTACAGGGTGCGCAGTGACGTCGTCTTTTGTCATCACAGTATTGACCGACGTGTACGTGATCACCTCGCCAGCTGCCTGCAGTGGAAAACTCTACTGAAAATTACTAGAGCAGAATTTCGTCTTTTTACTGATATAGAAAAACTTCAGGTCTGTTAAAAGAGACATGATATGCAATATCCCTCATCGTCCGTATAGTCATGCTTTTACAAACTACAGATTCATGACTAAATGATGATAAAACTGATTAAGTTATACGATGACGGGCAATTAATCTATACCTGCCTGTGACCATATTTGCATGGCTATCTGAAAAGAGTACTGACGGCAGAACGCTTCTACTGCAGATCTCGAATAATGTATGAGTATTCAAGATTTTCATTCACATTTGCCCTTATCGTCTAAAAAAAAGTGTCACCTCAATCTGATAATAACAAGTCAACGAAATGAAATTGTATGATAAATAAAACTATAATATTCACTTTAGAAATCTAAAACAATGCTTGCATAAAAATATTGCTTTTCAAAAGATTCTTGCCAATTTGTCATTTAGACAATCTCCTTGGATGAAGCCACATTTTGAGATTAATGCACAAAAATATATGAGTGCAAGCAATTATTTTGGGAAGATGTTTCAAATTTATGAATAATGGTCTGTTTGCTAAACTACGCAAAATACACGAAAGAGAGAAAAAAGGCTAGCGATATCTTAGAATGTTGATACCAGTAGCGGCGTTGATTCTATAACGTAATTTTCAAAGCAGCGCAATTTTTTACGAAAACTTCATGGGTATTGAACTAAACAGAATTAATCTCGTGTTGTATAAAGAAATGACAGTGGAAATCGCTACTTTAGATATTTCAAAGTCCCATCTTATAGACTTTCGTTACGGATGGATACTAAACAAGTTTCCAGAAAAGCATGTAAAACTGTGTTAGGCAGATACTGACAGCTTAATTTCTCATTCTAACCTCAGGGCGTTTAACCTTTATTTGGGTGCCGAAGGGGGTTTTGGTCCACCCATTGGTGTGCGTCTACTGTTAAAAATTATAGCTTTGAACAGGTCTTATACATTTTAACTACAGCAGTAGTTCACAAATATTATTAATAGTTATAGATGTTAGGTTGAATCGATGAAAACTGACATATCTGTGATGACACATTACAGACACTACCCTGACTCCTCAAATTAAAAGCAGGTTTGCGCGTGTGTGTGGTCTGACTTTACGGGCGGTCAACAGTTAGTTTATCAGCACCCTGACACATTTAAAAGGAACGAATGTGGATAAAATCACAGAGAGGACAAAACCTACACAATGACACTCATGCAGTCACTACCACATAGCTCGCAATCACTCTATCTCACACGCTTTAAGGCAATGGAGAAAGAGCGAAATCTGCTATACCAGGGGTTAAACACAATAACAACAATAACAGAAGAGATCTCGACCCCCTCGTACTCTTACGATTTATGTACAGCCCTGCAGGATTCATGGTATCAGTTCCCTCCAGCACTACTTCAGACATTAGTCGAGTCCATGCCACGTCGTATTGCGGCCCGATATTAGGCAGTTTCTTTGGCTCTTCAGTGTACAATGACACAATGTTGTCATGCTCATTACGTGCCCAGACATAATTATGATAATTAACGAGAAAGTTAAGGAGTGAGTAACAAAGTTTATGTTGTCGAAACTGAATGGCGTTATGCACCTGCATTTCCGTCTGTATTTTCTTGGATATTAACTGATTCTGTTTCCCTCCACGAAAAAACTCATGGAATGTGGGTCACATGTAACACCGAAAATGCAGATAAAATACCTTCGACACCAGCCCAAATTTTTCGCCGTTTAATATCTGTTGATAACTTGTAATTTACTGCTATTTCTGAATCTGTAAGCTTTATTACAGAAACTATATTTAATACGTAATGAATATGATAGTGTATTTATTTGTGAACGTATATAACTGATTGTAGCTATTAATGTAAATATTCTGAATTGTTGGATAATTGCCAAGGGAAGTCTGTTGAAATGTATCGATAGCAAAGACATGCCGGCCGCTGTGGATGAACGGTTCTAGGCGCTTCAGCGTGGAACCACGCGACGGCTACGGTCGCAGGTATGAATCCTGCCTCGGGCATGGATATGTGTGATGTCCTTAGATCAGTTACGTTTAAGTAGTTCTAAGTTCTAGGGAACTGATGACCTCATATGTTAAGTCCCATAGTGCTCAGAGCCATTTGAACCATCTCTTAGCAAAGACGTAATGGCAGTAGCTGTGCCGTTGTTTATCTTTGTGTATGAAGAGTCTCCGTCGCGATGCGAGCAGAGGGAAGACACAACAGCTTGAGTCTTGAAAGAGTGCGGAAGTGTGTTTGTTGGGAGCTCTCGTAGACACGGTTTACAGTTACGATGGCCACAATGCAGGCGGACCTACTTTATTAATCAGTGACTACTGAGAGCATGGTAGGAGTGGACAGGCAGAGGAAGCTGCAGTCCTGACTGTTGCCTGTCCCATAGATATCCCTGGCTCTGGAGACTACTCGTGGTTCTCAACCAGCAGCAACAGCAGTAGCTCTGCACTGTCGCCGGCTACATTCTTCGTCGTCCGCGTTTTAGCTACAACATAAGGCATTATTCAGTGGCATTTTTTTGACAAACTTTAATGAGTAACTTTCTTGAATAATAACCTGCAGTAATTAAAACTTGTAGGACAGCAGTGTTGTCTTTGTCCTAACCAAGTAGGATCCCTTTCCTTTCCATGCAATCATCGGGTGTCGTAAAATATGAAGAACGGTTAAGTATTTATTTCCGGTTTTGTGTGCTTACTAATGACCAGTTTGAGTCTAAATTTTGCTTCTTCAGTAAGTGTTCATTCTGGTATTTCGTAACATACCCTTAATTAATTTGCAATGTGGAGTATTTACTCACTTAAAGTAACGTAAAATGTCACCGGCAAAGCTAGTAACTGAAGATATAGCGCAAATTACTCTGTATTTAGCTTAGCGAGTGATATCTGTTGGCTTGCTACGCATTTTACCTAGTAACTGAAGATATAGCGCAAATTACTCTGTATTTAGCTTAGCGAGTGATATCTGTTGGCTTGCTACGCATTTTACCATTAAAAGAAGTAAATCTGTTGATCATTTGCTTAAAGTAAATTCAATTCAATCTTGCAAGAACTAAAACCAAATTGCTCGCCTTTTTTTTTTTTTTTTTTTTTTTTTTACTGATTTCGCCTTACGTTATGCTGAAGTTACTGGAATTCATGTTTTACGTAATAAAGTTACAGTCAGTCATTTATTTAGCCAGCAACTTCATTTGACTTTGCTTTCAAAATGCAATATTTCAGAACAAGTAACTTCAGATTCAGTGCTTCCTGATTCATTTATTTTCTTACAAACTGTTGGGGGTTGTGTAAAAGCGTGACAACCTTCTGTTGCCTTGCCAGTGACTATTTGCTTAATTTCCTTTGCCGTTACCTTTCTCAGCCCTCCCAAGGGACGCTGCCTTGTCGGCGGCACCTTCAATGCCGGGGGAGGGGGGGGGGTGGCTTGCGTGCACCGACCAAGTCATAAACGTGTCGGTCAACGTAGGACAGAGAGGGCTCTGGAGACGTGGTGAAGCCAGTCTGTCTGAGGGAGAAAATCCGACATAAACCCTGGTACTCTTGGTTGGGCGTTGATTATGGGTCTAACAACCCCATATCGGAGAAAGACAGTAGAAACCGGGCTGATGATACTGATGGACGGTCCGTGCAAGGAAAAGGACACGGTAAACGGAAAAAACGATATCTAGTTTACTACTTGGAATGTCGGAAGTTCGAACAAACCAGAAGCTCTACATGCACTCAAACAAGAGATGGAGAAATGCGCACAAGAGTAGCAGTAGGTCAGATGGAAAGTAGATGTTACTATATATTCTGTTCATCGTAAGAATAAACCTGATGTATTCTTCCACGTTTGCTTGAATCTCATTGGATTTTGTTTCACGTCGGACGGAAGCCAAGCCGAGTCCAGCAAGTACGTTCATAAGAATACGTTTTGTGCTGTGTTACACGCACGTAGACTGGGCGATAATGCGGGACAACAGCTTTACCTCCGCATTAAACTTGGACAGCACTGGCCAGCCAGCTGGTCCAGCTAACCTGCCATGATGTGAGCAGCTGCAGTTCAGACGTAAAAAGAAACGGGCAAAGAACAATAGAGTTTGGAATGTCATTTAATTTTTGAAGAGGATTAAATAATATTCGGCAGAACAGCACTAGCGCATGCTTCTTGGATGACCGGATAGAAAGCATAAAATGCTCTCGTTCTCACCTAACGTAGTATTCTAATTACAAAAAGGAGTGATGAAAATTCCTAACTTAAACACAGGGTAATTTTTTGAGCGAGGGATGTGTGTTGCAAAAGTATACTCCAGGTATTTCACCGTAGTGTTGAATACTCAAGCCACTGAAGGTATTAATTACAGTCAGACGTCTGGTAATCCCTTATATGCTTCATAACCGAATCCAAGAAATAAATTTCAGTTCTGAAACTCTCATCTGTTACGTTGATGAGTCAATTAACAACAGAATCCACGAAGCCACCCAGACGCCGAGTTTTCTCCTCTTCTTTTATGACGTGCCGTTCTATATACCGCCAGCGTTCAGCAGTGACGTGTGATCTGGCACCCTAACAGTCTTGTTATTCCTCGGGCCAAACCACTTAACTTGGCTGCAGATCACTTGTGTTGGGTTCATATTGTAATTGACAGCGGCACATGTACAAATGCAGCATTTCCATGGTGTGCTCGATGCTGTGAAAGTGATTGTTTTTAATGTTTCTACGACACTTACCACTCTGGTCCGTGTGAGACGAAATCTGACGCATGAAACAATGGACATAGTCAAAATAAAAGTCTCTGGTTTGTCACTTTTGCACTAAAAATCAAATCTTTCGTAAAATATCTATAATTAAGAATTTATGTTTGAAATGAGAACAGGAGTTCCGCGTGCAATATATAATTAGAACCAAGATAATGTATGTTACTCATAAAAATGATTTACAATTGCGAGAAATAGGTATTTCGAATTGAACGAAAAAGTAATGACTAAGGCACAACTTGGACCAGCTATCCATGAACTGCACTGTGTTATCTATCTATTCCGCTGTACATCCACGGTGTATTTGTATCTCAACTGTGTTAAATACAGCCCCTTGAAAAACTTCAAAGCCGATTTTTTCTGTAAATTTATGAAAAACATTAAGAACAACCTATTTTTCACAACTGTCTGCCCGTGTTCCACAGGCATGTTTTTGTACGGAGCAGGAAACAGCCTCAGCAATTTTCATGCTGCGTATTAACAGCGCGACAATCGGCGCGCAGCAGTATGGAGACTGACTGTACACGATTCTTGTAATAAGAACTACATAGCTAAAGTGTGATTAAGAAAAACTTTGATGACTGTTAATACACTATAATATCTTAAAGTTTCATTTAACGTAACTTAGTAATAATATTTCTCGTATATAAGTGGGGCATACTTCCAAGAGCGCAACAACACCAGTGTACGTGTGCTTCGGCTTCCGACCAATCATCGCGTTTGTGTTCGTTTGCATCAGGTTTATTCTTATAACGAACACAGTATAGAAGTGGTAATTATACAATTTTGTATTGTGGAGGTATAGTGGAGGAATAGTACAGGTGGTATAGTATGTGCCACAGGCTTTCTTGTAAATAATAAGCATAAAGCAGTCATAAATTTTAACACAGTAAATGAAAGGATGCGTACTTAGTCTAGCACGTGTGTATGAACCTACAGGAGATGATAAAGGCGAAGTGAAAGACGACTTTTATGGTCGAGTGGAACAGGAATTAGAGGCAAGATGTGAAGATAGTGAGAGGCGATATCTGTACAAAAGCGGGAAAAGAAGAAGCCTTTAGAGAAATAGTAGGAAATAAAAGTCTGCATTAGATGTAATATATAAACGGACAAAAACTTATGGACTGTACTGTGGGCAATGCAGGGGTAGTGAAGAGTAAGGAGCTACAGAGAATGAACGTAAGAAAAGCAACATGGCATTACTTTTTATCAAATTCACCATGTTGTAATTGACAAGAGACATGGATCTGACATTCTTGAGGTTGATAATTGCAGGGTACCCGACTTCAATACGGATCGTTACACCGTAAGAGTGAAATTCAGACAAGGCGTAGCTGTCTTTATACCCAGAGGGAAGACAAAAACTCCACGAAGATACTACGTTTCTAAGTTAAAAGAGAAGGGAGTATCAGAAAAATATGAAACAGAACTGCAGAAGAAGTTTGAGGCTAAACAAAGCTGGGCTGTGGAATTATTATGAGAGATGATCTATAAGAGACTGCATAAGTAGTCTTAGGTACAGAAGAAAGGGTTGAAAGGGCAGGATGGTGTGATGTAGATTGTAAAAAGGCGGCACCAGAGGGAAATGAGGCAAGAAGGAAAATGATAAACATGGAAACAAAAGCCAATACACAAGAATTCAGCCGGCCCCTGTGGTCGAGCGGTTCTAGGTGCTTTAGTCCGGAACCGCGCTGCTGCTACAGTCGCAGGTTCGAATCCTCCATCGGGCATGGATGTGTGTGATGTCCTTACGTTAGTTAGGTTTAAGTAGATCTAAGTCTAGGGGACTGATAACCGCAGATTTTAAGTCCTAGGTGCTTTAGTCCGGAACCGCGCTGCTGCTACAGTCGCAGGTTCGAATCCTCCATCGGGCATGGATGTGTGTGATGTCCTTACGTTAGTTAGGTTTAAGTAGATCTAAGTCTAGGGGACTGATAACCGCAGATTTTAAGTCCTAGGTGCTTTAGTCCGGAACCGCGCTGCTGCTACAGTCGCAGGTTCGAATCCTCCATCGGGCATGGATGTGTGTGATGTCCTTACGTTAGTTAGGTTTAAGTAGATCTAAGTCTAGGGGACTGATAACCGCAGATTTTAAGTCCCATAGTGCTCCGAGCCATTTTTGAACAAGAATTCATGAAGAAAAGGAAAGACGCAGATGGAATTTGTAGAAGAAAGAAACGAGAATTACAAAATGGAGAAATGGATTAAGTAGCTAGAAGAAGAATATAGCGGCAAAGAGGTAACGAAATTCTACAAGAGAGTTCAAGAATTGAAGGCAGGCTTTCAACCACGTACTGTGTTCTGCAGAGATGACGAGGAAATTTTATAGGAGGAGAAGAACAGATTTTAGACCGCTGGAGCTAAATATTTCAGTGAGCTGTTGAACGTCGCTACGGAGAGGGAGAAATACTGGAAGAAGATGAAACAGAGAGCAACCAACCATGGAAAAATGTTGGCCAGGAAGAAATGCCTGTACCCCCACCAACATCAGAGGAAGTTAGACGGGCAACAAAAAGCCTGAAGAATAATAAGGGTCCAGATAATAATAACATTTCAGCAGAGATGATCAGTGGTGGAAGTGAACATCTGACATGATATGTCCGACAACTGATAATTGAAATGTGGGGAAAGGAAATGATGCCAGACCATTGGAACTTGGCCATCATTTTCCCGATTCTTAAGAAGAAGGATAAAACAAATTGTGAATATTACCCCGGTATCACTTTAGTTAGAGTTGTGTATCAAGTATTAACCAAAGTAATTGCTATGAGACTTGCTTCACTTATAGAAGTACTTGGAGACTACCAGTGTGGGTTTCGACGGGGCAGATCAACAAGTGACCAGATCATCACTATAAGGCAAATAATGGAAAAGTGTTATGAATATAATGTGGGTGTACATCAGCTTTTCTACAATTCAAACAGGCCTATGTGTTAAAAAGAAAAAGCTGCATCATACCCTAATGGAAATGGAATTACCATATAAACTAAACAGATTGGTACAAGTGACCCTAAGCAGCACAAGATGCCAAGTAAAAGTAGAAGAAAAACTCTGTAAAGAATTTGAGGTCAGCCAACGACAGAGTGATGTATTATCTACACTACTCTTCAACATACTGTTGGAGAGAGTGATAGGAAGGGTGGAGATGATAACCTAGGTGGCACTCTATTTAACAGTACGAACGAAAATCTAGCGTATGCCGATGGTGTGTGTATCCTGTCTAGAAGATTGAAAGAATTGGGAGAAGGATTCGGCAGATTAGAAAAGGAGGCAGAACAGTTGGCACTACGAGTAAATAACACCAAAACACAATATCTCATCGCTTCCAGGAAAGACGTGGTTGTTAAACAAAAATATATTAAGCTGAATGGAGGGAATTATGAGAGATGTGAGAAATTCCAATACCTGGGAGTGCTGGTCATGGAGGATAACAGTATAAGAGAAGAAATAAAAGGTAGGATTGCTGCGGAAAATAGAGCTTACTGGGCCCTGATTAAGATCTTTCAGTCACGTAGCATAAGCAGAAAATCGAAGGCGACTCTCTATCAAACAGTCAAAAGATGAACAATGAGGGAAGTAGGATTTCTTGAGAAGACGGAAGAGGAAAATGTTAAGGAAGATTTTTGGACCTGTAAGTGAGGCAGGGCGATGGAGAATGCTGAGAAACAAGGAACTGGAAGAACTGTGCAGAAATGCTGACTCAGTTACTGAAATCAATTGTAACAGACTGAGGTGGCTGGGCCACGTAGAGCGAATGTCGGAGGATAGATCTGTCAAGAAGGGCTACAGAGGAAACCCAGGTCACAGACGATGCAAGGAGATACCTCGAAAACGATGTCTGGAGGACGTGAAAAATGATCTGAGAAGATGGGAGTAAGAAGGTGGGGGAAACGAGCCAAAGATCGTCAAGATTTGCTTTAATTGTCAGGGAGGCCGAGGCACTATATATGGATTGTAGCGCCAACGAGTAAGTAAGTAAGTATTCATTTCTTAGGATTGTGGATATACATTGCCCAAGTGGGCTGGCGACCGTTTAATTATCCCTTTCTGTTGCAGATTAGTAATTTTTGTACTGAATATTATGTGTCACCCTTTCCTCCCTAGCCGGCCGGTGTGGCCGAGCGGTTCTAGGCACTTCAGTCTGAAACCGCGCGGCCGCTACGGTCGCAGGTTCGAATCCTGCCTCGGGCATGGATGTGTGTATCTTCCTTAGGTTAGTTAGGTTTAAGTAGTTCTACGTTCTAGGCGACTGATGACGTCAGAGCCATTTGAACCTTTCCTCTCGGTAGTCCTTGAGCAATTGGTCTGAATTACACTCACTTCAAAATTATTATCAGTATTTAGATTAGGTTTAGCATAGATTATTCC
Source organism: Schistocerca serialis cubense (assembly GCF_023864345.2). NCBI lineage: Eukaryota > Metazoa > Arthropoda > Insecta > Orthoptera > Acrididae > Schistocerca > Schistocerca serialis. The sequence goes on along the minus strand of NC_064645.1, from coordinate 53,844,891 downwards.
TTCAGAAGGGTTCATTGTACACTTTCCTCCAGTTAAACTGTATTATTTTCCTTAGCCAACGATAGCCGTTCTCTGCAAAATTTCATAAGGCACACACGATCACCGTCATCTATGTCTAAAACCAATTGGCCTATTAGCAAAGGGGAGGTTACAAAATGGTTGTTGCCAGACTCATAATTGTGGGATCCGCTGCTATTGGTAAACGATTTTGGTTACCAGAAATCTTCTTGATGGCTTACCATATACTTGTAGAAGAAATTGAACGTCTGACAGAGTCTGGAACGCCTGCCATGACCTTTTCTTCCTCTCCTTAGTTACGTGTTGAACCTTTGATCTCGCGACTCTTCGGCTTTGAAGTTCTCTGCTACTGGACGGTACTTAAACCGTCAAAGAGCCGCCACATGCCTGCCCAGACTCCTGAGCAGCTCTCACCAGTCCACCAAGATACAGGTTGCTACGTAAGATGCCCTGAAGATTTCGGGATGGATTAATCAGAGTTTACCCATTCCTGGATGCTGTCATGGTGTCCAAACACTGCCAGCTGATTGAACTCTGTCCAGTTAGCCCTGACGACCATCCACTTAGGTGGCTTTTGTTCAAGCAATCATCCATCCAGTAGGGGGATCCACAGTGGGAAGTGGTCACTGGAATGAAGGTGATCAGTTGCTTCCCACTGAGTGGAGTTTTCTATTGGTCTGGAGCAGAAACATAGAACAATGGCTGAGGACGAGTAAGTAGCAGCTGAGAAATGAGTGGGGCTGCCCGCATTAAGGTTGCACAGGTATTAAGACATCATGAGGTTCTACAAGACTCGACTCCTAGGGCAGGTATAGCGCGAGCGCCATAATACATTATGGGCTTTGAAATCACCGCATCCTGATGAGGTAAGTAGATAGTGATCTATTGACCCACATGAAACGCAATGGCTATTGCTTGTACGTCAGTAACTAAGGGAAGAGTAGAGAAGTGATGCGTGTTACTGATAATCATATCAATCTCTCCCTTGGCTCTGTCCCCAGTCATGTTATCCTTACAAAACATGGGCATCAGTCGCTGCAAAAACACAAGCACAGGGGGTGTCCTGTGTCAGGAGTCTCAACTCCTTCACATGTGTCATAAACCCATTAATGTTCCACTGTAATACGGGAGCCGTGTACCGCTAGCATTGTCCACAATACTGTTGTGGTTTACTTAGATTCTTGCAGTTTTGCTTCTTGTTTTAGCTTCTTTTTCACGAACATGTCTCCGACCTTTCCCCGCAGGAAGCTGATCTGCATGCCTTGTCTGATTTTCTTTTGTAGAATACTTTCCATTGACCGAACAGTTTGGTCAGATAACCCTCTTTCGTTAGTACATGATTCCTGCTACCTGTGATTTCTCAAGTTCCAATCCAGCTTGCAGAAGAAAAACTTTCCGTTTGTTATGTTTCTTTTCATTCGATCTTGGATGTTGCTGGATGAATATAGTGGTTGCATTGATTCTCTTTGTTCACTTTTTACAGGTATGCATACGAGACTTTATATCAGTGGTATCAGTTCTACCTTTAGTGTAATTATAATATGTACTTAGGGGTTTTTATTCTTCTTTCCTGTTTCAATGCCTTCAAATTGGTGCAGTGTTGATAACATCAACAAGTTTTTACTTGGTTTTGTATTTACTATTCAGGGTACCAAAATAAGAGCTGGCCAGCCTGTTGTTGGGTCTGTGAACAAGAGCACTGCTGAATACAGCTGTCGAGTTTATGTGTTCTTCATTACGTCTGGAATTTGACTGAAGAATTTCTGCTATAGTACCTTTGCAGTCTTGGCATAACTCTTCTGTCAAACCCACCGACACAGTATTGGTCTGTGGTAATATTTCGACCAGTATTTTTTACGTCTAACCGATGCGTAGTACCTGTTTGTAGTAATAATCCGACCAGTATTTTTTACGTTTAACGACAGCTTCTAAACCTCTTTCGTCCTTGAACAAACTCTGTATTTTACCTGCGTAGCGTTCCACATTGACGACATGTCTGTCTATTGCGTCTGACGTCACGGGTGTAAGGATGCAACAATTCTCAGTTTCACCTTCATAAATACGTTTGAGGAGCAGTGCCCTTTAAACACGCTCACCATCTCATCAATGGCGAGATACAGAACTCGTTTATACAGTAGTGGGAACTTACTGTTCGCTTTGTTAAAAGCCTCACGGATTGCTGCGAGTCGGCCGCAGTGGCCGAGCGGTTCTAGGAGCTTCAGTCTGGAACTGCGCGACGCTAAGGTCGCAGGTTAGAATCCTGCGTCGCACATGATTTGTGTGATGTCCTTAGGTTAGTTAGATTTAAGTACTTCTAATTTCTAGGGGACTGATGACCTCCGATGTTAAGTCCCATAGTGCTCAGAGCCAATTGAACCATTTTTGATTGCTGCGAACTTATATGCTTCCTGGCGAGCAGTTTTGTCATCAAATTTAATGATTCTAATTAGTTTCTTGAAACGTTCTGTTTCCCTAATACCTCAGTAAATAAGCAGACCCATTAGATTTGGCCAGAGATCGTGAAACGTGAAAGAATTGTCCTTATTTGCAGTGATCACTATTCTTATAAAGGCATAGTATTTTTCTCACTAGTACAAGTAACATTTAGCCCAACTGTCTGTTCATTTGAATGTTTTGCTGTAAGATTCTTAATGGCAAGTGTGAAAAATAACATCAAGGCTTCTCCAGGGGAACTGGAAACACCAGCTGGAGGTACTATTGCCTGCCCCATTGTTGTATTTTGTGAGAGACCTCCTAGGTATTCTGAGCTGTGAGATAAAAATCTTCTTCCAGAGTTGGCCACAGTCACATCCTGGTGGTCACTACCTGAAACCACAGAATCTTCATCCTCTCTACCGTCCACACGACTTTCGCGCTCTGAATCACACTCGATAACACCATCATCTTCATCTTCACTCCCCGAGTTAGAAGCCGTATCTAAAAATTCATTCAGAACTCTTCCTAAAGTTGAATCGCCTATTCTTTTGGACATTTCTGACTCTCGATGTGAACTGAACGCACTGGATGCATGCAAGACAAATAACAACTGAATCTCATCAGCAACCACTTCCTCTGAAAATGAGAGAATATTAAATGCGCCAGCAAAGAAAAAACATGGATTATATGAATGCATAGGGTCTGTTCTTTCAGACACACCTGAAAGAACAGACACCACGTGTACATATAACTGATTCGCCTAGATGGACAATAGATCCACCTTCTTCAGTGCGGATGCACAGGTACGTCCGACCTCCTGCGGGAATGTCAGAGTAGCGAGTGCGGAGGACACGGACCGGGACCGCGGATAAGTGGCTTTGTTTCGGGGAGCCAAGTGGTTGACGCTACTGCCTAAACTGCCTAGTGAGCAGGAGATCCAAGGTTCGAATCTCAGTCCGGTACGCATTTTCGCTCGTCGCCGCTGATTACGCCTAATGCTCCCACGTAGATGCTATTTTCCTTGACTTCCGGAAGGCGTTCGATACAGTTCCGCACTGTCGCCTGATAAACAAAGTAAGAGCCTACGGAATATCAGACCAGCTGTGTGGCCGGATTGAAGAGATTTTAGCAAACAGAACACAGCATGTTGTTATCAATGGAGAGACGTCTACAGACGTTAAGGTAACCTCTGGCGTGCCACAGGGGAGTGTAATGGGACCATTGCTTTTCACAATATATATAAATGACCTAGTAGATAGTGTCGGAAGTCCTATGCGGCTTTTCGCGGATGATGCTGTAGTATACAGAGAAGTTGCACCATTAGAAAATTGTAGCGAAATGCAGGAAGATCTGCAGCGGATAGGCACTTGGTGCAGGGAGTGGCAACTGACCCTTAACACAGATAAATGTAATATATTGCGAATCAGAGGTGTACAAATTCCCCTTGCAGCCTGCTTGCCCCTAGCACCTCTGCAACCATTCATGCAGGTCAGCCTGCCGCGATGTAAACACAAGAGTGCGCGTGTACTGAGGCATAGTGGGCAATGCGGCCGATACGGGCTCCCGCAAGCCCGGGCTACCTGGGTTCCCGCAAGCCTGCCAAGCTTCACGGGACCCGCTCAGCTTGCTGCGCCTGACAACAGGTTGCGCTGTCAGGCTACCGTGACTAGAGTAGCCAGGTAGTTAGCCTGCAGTTCATTTATCGCAACGGTGGAGGCAGCACAATGAATAGGTCGAACTTTAGTGAGATTGAAAAAAAATTGACAACTGGCGAATACATGCTGGTAACGAAACAGAGCAAAAGTGCCGCATGGGAAACGTTTTCGTGTGTTTATGAGGCCGCTTCAAATAAATCGGTAGGTGTGTCTCAATGCAAACTATGTAAAAAGCTCTTAAGTACTTATTCGGGAACCTCGAGTATTATGTGTGCAAATTTGACAAGCAGTTCCCTCACTCCGTAAATATCTTGAAAGAGGACAAAGATTTAGTGGCCGAAAAGTGCGTCGAAATGTGTGCTAAGGACCTGAGACCATTTAGCAGTATAGAGGGAGAAGTATTTCTTAATTTAGGGCAGACACTGATCGACATAGGTAAAAAATATGGCTCAGTTGATATTAAAAATGTTATGCCTTCCCGAGTGACAGTAGCTAGGAAAGTTCAAACCTTAGCTGATAAAGTGCGCAGCAAAATGCTCCCAGATATAGTGCATGCGATTCGTTCTGGTATATGTGCCAGTACAATTGATCTATGGACAGACAATTACAAAGGGGTGCATTACATGTCCGTGACAATGCATTACATAAATTCAGACTGGCGTTTGAATAAATATGTACTAATGTGCTCTGCGTTTCCTGTCTGCCCAAAAACTGGCTCGAATATTCGAAACGAGTTGGAAGATGGCTTAGAAACTATGGGTGTTTCTCGTGAAGACATTGCCAAAATTACGTTTGTCGCAGACCAGGGCAGTAACATTGTCAAAGCTCTCGAAGTATATCAGCGTCTTCCATGCAAGTCTCATAGTATAAACACAGTCTTGAAACATGTTCTGAGCTAACAGTTTTTGAAAGAAAATGTTCCAAATATATTAGCCATTCTTAATACAGTGCGGGCTACGGTTTCGTACTTCAAGAGAAGAGGTCTCTGTGTGAGACTGAACTCATCTTTAAAGCAGTGGGTTTCAACTCGTTGGAATAGTTATTTTGACATGCTTGTATCAGTCCATTCTCAGATTGATTCAGTGAAGGCTGTTTTACATAATGAAGGTGCCTCTGATAAGATGCTGGGCTATGACCACCATATAACTGGCCAGCTTATAGAATTTCTTAAGCCGTTTAAAGAAGCCACAGTTGATCTAGAGAGTGACAAGGATCCAACCCTACATTTAGTTCTACCGTGGTTTTATGCCTTAAAAACTCACTGTACCGTACGGGATAACGATGAAGAGGTTTGTAATTTTATTCCATCTGAATATTATAGAACCACTTGTGAAATATGTATGTTGAGAAAATGTATTTTCAGGACATGAAACCTTTGAAACAAGGCGCTGATGCATTCCTAGAACAGAAAATGTGCGTTAGTATGTTGCATAAAATTGCAACGTTTATGGTGGCTAACTACCGCACATTAAGAAAGTTAACCGAGGATGAAAAAATTGAAGTTTACCAAGCAGCACGACAGATGTGTGCTGAAGGTAAGCTCCTAAGATAATGCATATATTCTTCATCTACATGTACATGGTTACTCTGCAAGACACACGCAAGTGCTTAGTTGAGGGTTCATCGAACCACTTTCAACTTATTTGTCTCCTTTTCTCGAATTTCGCGCGGGATAGAACACCTACAGCTCTCCGTCTGAGCGCTGCTTTTTTGTATTTTATTCTGATAATCATTTCTTCCAATGTATATGGGACTCAACAATATCTCTTCGAATTCGGAGGTGTAAGTTGGTGATCGAAATTTCATATATAGATCGCGCCACGTCAAAAAACGCCATTGTTGAAATGATTACCACCCCAACTCTTGTGTAATTTCCGCGACACTCTTTCCCCTGTTTTACGATAATACCAAACCAGCTGCCCTTATTTAGACTCTTTCGACCTCTTCCGTCAATAGTAAGGCTCTCCAACTTCGTAGCAATGCTCCAAAAGAGTGTTTTGTCATTAAAACGCCTACAGCATTTTCTGTGTGTCCATTCCTATTTAAGTAGGTCGTAATTGTAATCAGAGGTATTAAGTAGAATCTACAGCCTTTAGATTTGACTGGTTAATCTTGTAAACGAAGTTTAACGGACTTAGTTTAGTACACAGAGGGATAACCTCGCTCTTGTCATTATTTATTGCCAACTGCTAATTTCCACACCAAAAATATATACCTTATTTAAATCGTCCTGCAGTTAGTTTTGATCTTCTGGTGACTTTACAGGACGATAAATGATAGCATCATCTAAAACCTATTATAATTTCAACTATGTGTAGTACGATCTTCACATTATTCTGCAAATATTAATTGGAACCTGTACAGTTTCAGTACAAGTGCCCAATCACAGCAACCAAGAAACAAATCCAGGGCCGTACAAAATGGCGAAATTTGAGGACTGGGCAGAAGAGCCTCCTCTCCTACATGATGAAGTCAGCAGATACTTGCAAGAACACTGTGTGAACGAGGGAGATATTCTACAGTGGTGGAAAAATAACTCCCAACGACTTCCTCGACTTGCGTGTGTGGCAAGAAAAATATTAAATATACCAGCCACTAGTGCGTCTAGTGAGAGAATTTTTAGTTGCGCTGGAAACCTAATTAGCGAAAAACGATCACGTCTTAATGCAGACAGACTTAACGATCTCGTCATAATTAATTCAAACACTAATCAGCAGACACATTGAAAATACAGTAGAACATTAAACGGGAAATATGAGTTTGAGCGCAAATTTACTAATTAAGAGTGCAGATTTCTTTCTTGTGCTTTCTGGGCGTCAATTTCTGAGATAGAAATTTTGTAATGCATACAGTTCATTTTTATTTTAGACTAAAATTTTTGATTTCAATCCTTCCAAGTGACATTAATTTTTGTTTGTAAACCATTTTCTGTTACTTGGGTTTGCAAAAGTAGCCAAATATTTTTAGGAGTATCTGGTTTGGCCTAAATAATACTTTCAGGGGAACTGAAGGAAAATTTGTAAAGATTTTATGTTGAAAAGTGTTCTGCAAAATAAAATATTCATTTGTGGAGTAAGGCAATACACATTATGAGTTTAAATTACAATTTATTTTGTTGAGTTCCACACACACTGCAAAATGTAATTTTATTCTTGTATTTCTATATTAAGGGGAATCCCACATGCAGAGTCAAGATGCTGAAAACCTAGACACTACAAATACTCCTAAAATGAAGAGCGTCTTTTTCCATGAGTGTATTGTAGTAGGAATATAATGGAAACTCTGAGCAACTCTCCACATCGTCTATATCTGCGTCATGAGGATTCAGACTCGTCGTGTAGGTCTGTGTTATGAGGGTCTAGAGTCGTCGTTTAGATTTGCATCATGCAAGTAAACACTCGTCGTCTTAGTCTGCATCATGATGGTCCGAAATATGGTCCCTCATGATGCAGACCTAGATTACAAGTGTGGACTCTCATGACGCAAACGTAGGAGCCGCGAAAAATGGCTCAGGGTCGCCATTGTATTCCCAGTACTATAGTTTTTAGACGAACTGGATACGAAACAAGTCCTTCGATTTTGTTAAAATGCATGTTGGCAATTTAGAATGATTTTTCCAACTTCGAATGAATTCACAGAACCAGTAAAATACATCCTGGAAACGTAGTTAAATATTTATATAATTGGTGTCATACTTGGCTGAAACATACTAAAGTTAAAGAATCTAGACTTCCAAAATCTTAATTTGGTTCTCATTGCAGTACAGTGGTTAATAGGGGCGTAGATAATTTATTCTTCTGGGGAGGTGACCAATCTTCTTTTTGGGGAGTGGAGGTTCCCTTCTTTAGTACAAATATCCATCCGTTTCGGTGTTGAAAAGTGCAGCACAGACTGCATTGCGTTGCCTGGGCATTTATTTATTCCATACTCTCGTAGTCCATCTTCCCTCCCGCATTTTCTCTCTATCCATTTAGTCCTCTCCCACTATCTCTTTGATCACCTCCACCCCCCCCCCCCCCACTCCCCATCCCTTGGCCGGCCGAAGTCGCCAAGCAGTTCTAGGCGCTACAGTCTGGTACCGCGCGACCGCTACGGTTGCAGGTTCGAATCCTGCCTCGGGCATGGATGTGTGTGATGTCCTTAGGTTAGTTAGGTTTAAGTAGTTCTAAGTTCTAGGGGACTGATGACCTCAGAAGTTAAGTCCCATATTGCTCAGGGCCATTTGAACCATTTTTGAACCCATCCCTTGGCCCATCTCCCCCCCCCCCCCCTCTATCCTTCCCCTCGTCCTCTCTCTGTTGGATTCCGCCACCTCAGTTCATCTCCTCTTCACCTATCTATGAAAACTCATATATATCTGTCAACTTTTGTGGTGATCAGTGAATCAGTGTCAAAGTTTATTGCTAGGTAGCATTTATTGTAATACTTTTTGATACGCAGCATTGATAGTTTTGTTTTCTGGTGCGTAAACAAATGAAGTTGAAGGTGTCCCGACAGGGCAATATGCGACATACAAATAGCCATGTGAAAAACATGATTTTCAAGATTGATGCCACAAACATATAACAACTGCCCCTGCGATTTATCTATCGACATGGCAAATGTAAGCTGCACTGGAAATTATAACCGTTTAAAGTCGAATGGCATGTCGGTCGGAATCTTAGTGATATTGGAATCAAACTGTCCTCACCTTTGTACTTTCCTTTTAAAATTGTGGCTTCGATTACGTTGTTCTTTAACTTCTTCCCCGCAAGCCGGGTGCCATTACAAATCCGTGGCTGGTTTACCTTTCGCAACATGATTGCCGATCCGACTTAATTACAGATTGGGAGGCGGTAATCCGGGGAAATCCAGCTAATTTAAAAATTCCGTAGGATAGTTGACTACATCATCTTGGTTAGTAACGGAATAAACCGACTTGTATGTCAGCAATTCGCCAGGTGCCATATTTTGAATCCGAAAATTCATTTCGTTAACATCAAGGTTTTTTGCAGCCAATATAACACGTTCACTCAACCAAAAATGGTTTGCAACTGTTAAACGACATTTGCTGTGCGTGAATTGTCCAACATGATGACTGTGAATGTGTCAGACAGCTCTCAAATTTCAAAAAGATCATAGACATTTCGTTTAAAAGAAATATATATATATATATATATATATATATATATATATATATATATATAAAAGAAATGTATATATATACATTTCTTTTAAACGAAATGTCTATGACCTTGAAGAGAGTACCTTACAAAAGATTTTGACATCGTTTGCGGGTTACCATGAAAGTTCACTATGTACGCATGTTTCCATGGAGAAGGTTTTTGAATATTTACATGTGCATGTATATGTATATATGTATATATGTTTATGTATATATATGTATATATATGTATATGTATATGCGTATATATATATGTATATATGTATGTATATGTATATATATGTATTTGTCTATGAGTATATATATATATATATATATATATATATATATATATATATATATATATATATTCATAGACAAATACATATATGCGTGTATATATATATATATGTATATATATATATATATGTATTTGTCTATGAGTATATATATGTATGTATATGTATATATATGTATTTGTCTATGAGTATATATATATATATATATATATATATATATATACATATATAGATATAAATATACATGCACATGTAAATATTGAAAAACCTTCTCCATGGAAACATGCGTACATAGTGAACTTTCATGGTAACCTGCAAACGATGTCAAAATCTTTTGTAAGGTACTCTCTTCAATGTACTGTCCGAAATATTATGTAGACAGTGATGTTCCTCTTGATGGTCAAGTGTGCAAAATTTCTTAAAGATCGGAATAAAATTGTAGGTTGGTGTAGAAGTGTGTACGTAAAGTACCCTCCGCCATGCACCATTCAGAATTTTAAGCAGGCAGCGCCCTTCATCCTGCTTTGAATATCAAGTGTGCCAAATTTCATCAAGATCGGAATAAATACGTACAATTTGTCGAGTTCCGTTATGTAAAGGAACCTCTGCCATGCACCATATGAAATTTTATGTAGACTGTGTCCTTCCTCTTGGTTTCAAGGTATAGTGTGCAAAATTTCATCAAGATTGTATGCAATACAAACACACGGACACAATGAAAACGCACTTTCAGTTTTTGGCAAATTTTCCAATTTTTCGGTCGATTTTCGAAAAATTTTACTTCATAAAAACCTTGTCCTGAGAATTACGAACACAGCAAAAAAAATTTAGCCGAACTGGTCCAGGCGTTCTCGAGTTTTACGCTTATCAACACATTTGGCAATTAATTTTTATTTATATAGATAAGAAGCCCGAAATATACGCGTAAAGGAAGAATATACAAATAAAACCAATATATATATTTTTTTTTTTACCTGAAATTAATACATATATATATAATGTTGGGGTTTGTCTTTTGGTGCTCAGGTAAAATAAAAACTTTTGATTAACGTTCATAATACGGCAATGACGCGCGCAGACTAAACGGCTGCGTAGCGCAGCTCAGCAGTAATATGGGCAGGCAAGCAAGTTTCCCGCAGCCTGCCCGGGTTGGGTTCTGCTTGGCTTGGCTGGGAGTGAAGCAGCCTGCCCGTTCTGTTGACAACGAGCGGCGGCCTGCCCGCCTGGCCACCGGGCAAGCATGGGCGGGTTAAAAGCGGGACATGTACACCTCTATTGCGAATACATAGAAAGAAGGATCCTTTATTGTATGATTATATGATAGCGGAACAAACACTGGTAGCAGCTACTTCTGTAAAATATCTGGGAGTATGCGTGCGGAACGATTTGAAGTGGAATGATCACATAAAATTAATTGTTGGTAAGGCGGGTACCAGGTTGAGATTCATTGGGAGAGTTCTTAGAAAATGTAGCCCATCAACTAAGGAGGTGGCTTACAAAACACTCGTTCGGCATATACTTGAGTATTGCTCATCAGTGTGGGATTCGTACCAGATCCGGTTGACGGAGGAGATAGAGAAGATCCAAAGAAGAGCGGCGCGTTTCGTTACAGGGTTATTTGGTAACCGTGATAGTGTTACGGAGATGTTTAGCAAACTCAAGTGGCAGACTCTTCAAGAGAGGCGCTCTGCATCGCGGTGTAGCTTGCTCGCCAGGTTTCAAGAGGGTGCGTTTCTGGATGAGGTATCGAATATATTGCTTCCCCCTACTTATACCTCCCGAGGAGATCACGAATATAAAATTAGAGAGATTCGAGCGCGCACAGAGTCATTCAGACAGTGGTTCTTCCCGTGAACCATACGCGACTGGAACAGAAAAGGGAGGTAATGACAGTGGCACGTAAAGTGCCCTCCGCCACACCCCGTTGGGTGGCTTGCGGAGTATAAATGTAGAATGTAGAATGTCCCGCAGCAGCTGGCATCAATAATCGGTTCCTTTTCTCCACCCTTCATCTTGAATTTACATATAAAGGAACGTAGACTTGCATTTCTGTACAAGTGGAAAACAAAAGATTTTACACAGAAATATTTAGTGTAATATAGAAATCCGTGTTAAAACTTTCGTTTTGTCTTCTGTCAGAGGAGGAGTTTTGTGTAAAATTCATACAATAGTCAAGTCAGCTCAAAGGAAAACTGTTGCATGACATTTAATTTACAGTTATGAGTTCAACGAACCTTCCCATCTCCCATTAGTCGTGATAGGGTTAGTATCTGATAGCAAGAAAACGACGTTCCAGAATCGAGTAGCTCCCGGACACGTGGGCCGTGGATGATGACGTCGACGTGACATCTTGAAGGAGGATTTGGACCTGCGGCGGTCTTACCTTCATACATGGCCGCCCCCTTCAGCTTTTCTGATTTCGGCGGAAGGGTGAGCGGTAGGAACCTCTGCGAAGGGACGGTGAACGACACCTGCGAGGTGCAGGGCGACCCCTGCCTGACAGTGGCGATGCTCTTCTCCTTTCCTCCAGCAGTCCGCCTTTAGTCACCTGCAGACGGCTGAAGACCACACAACTGCACTCTTCTTTGTCATCTTGTGGCGTAATAGTCTTCCAATAGTCTTCTCGTTTTTTTCAGTCTAGTGCTTCACGCCCAGGGCGTCCACAACGGAGACATAACGGCGTGGTGTCCTCTGTTCTACAGATCTATAAGGAGCAGTCAACTGAAAACGAGATAGACGGAAAAAATTAAGTAAACTGTTTATAATTTCAAAAGTAATCGACGTATCTGTTAGCACATTTATCCAACTGAGAGACAAGACGGTCAATGCCTTCATGGAAAAACGTTTGCAGTTGCCTATGGAGAGCCATGGTTGTATCAAGGCGTGCATCTCTCCGTCCAAAGTAAATAGACGGACGCGGACGTCTATCTTGAGGTTTCGAAAAACATGGAAATCGCGTAGGGAGAGGTGGCGACTGTACTAACTATGTGCAAGGGCTTCCCAGCGGAACTTACGCAGAATACTCGAAATAGCTTTGGCAACAGGAGTCCCGGCCCTCAAGAAGGACGTTCGTGGCTGTCGATTTGCTTCGGACGAAGAGATACGCGCCTGGGTACGGTCACGGTTCCCTAGATAACTGCAGACATTTATCCGTGAAGCCACTGACCGTATTGTCTCTCAGTGGAATAAATGGGTGAACAGTTGTGGCGATTGCTTTTGAAGTGATTAACGGTTTACGTACTGACATGTGGAGTAATCGGGTCTACTGCCGGATGTTTGTGTCGTTCTGGCACAATATTTCGGCCACGTAACTCGTTGCCTTCTTCGGGTGGTACCTGAGACTTCACATGTCAAGATCTCACCGGGAAAGCCTGAAGAGTTACATCAGTTTACGTACTGTTTTTTTCCATCTGTCCCTTTTATATTTCACTGCCCCTTACACGTTTTCCTACAGAGCGACAGAATTGGTGAGGGCGGCGTAGCTCCGTAGTTTCAGACGCACTTGCTCACTGTTGGTCTGCCTTACATAGATCGGTGCCAGTGATCGACAAAACTCCTCTTCAGCTGACGGTATTATTTCCTCTCGGGTAGATTCGACATTCAACGCCGCTTCGTCGGGCCACCTGTAAGTCATACCGGACTGGGCGAGACGTGTATGACGTAACGCCCCTTTCATTTTCCAAACCGTTCGAGATATCGAAACGTGTTTCGGCCAATGAGGCCGGGCAGAGGGGGACGGGACTCCGTTGTCCTCTCAGTGTTACTAACTCTGGGGTGCAGCGGGGTGTTGGTACTGACGCAAGTAATTTCTTTTAGTGGTACGGTATAAGTTTTTTCAAACGACCTCGAAATGTATCACAAAAACGTCGAACAAGTGCGAAAAAGACTATTTAAATCCGTCTTTGACTTAGTGTTTAGTACAAAAGAGCCTGTTTTGAGAGCTTGTGTTGATGGTGTTTACACTAAGACAGTGGAGCAGGATTGATTTGAATTTAACACATTTCTCAGGTACTTTTGCTAAACGTTTCAACGTCAATTTTATCAAGCAGTATGTCGCTCTTCTCGTGTCTTTCAGATTAAAAAGGACATACCTTTCCAACCGAAAGAACACTCTTACTTCAGTATCTCTCTTCATGCAAAAATTAATAGACTCAAGGCTTGTCTGTACGTATCATTTTCTTTTGGATACATTGAGGTTTTATAGAATTCATGGCACAGCAGAGCAAATGATGATATCATACCTAAGAGAATGCTTAAAGCTGTAATTAAACTAATGTCAGCACGAGAGATTCTCCTGACTGGGGATAAATCACTTGTGCGGTTCGACAAGGCTCAACCTTTCGTCCACTATTCTTTCCCATACACGTAAACGATCTAAGATACAATGAGCACAATTACTTCTTTTTGCGGCTGTAGTGTGATCACACTGGTAGTGTGATAAATCCAACCGATTCAGCATGCAGCAATAGAATAAACGGTAAATAATTTTCTTAAAAGTATTATTGAGTGCAAAATTGTTAATGCTTTCCTGACCACTTGTCGGCTGGAGAACCCGAGGCAAAAGGCAACAGGAGATTTATTATTGAGTGCTTTTCTGCGAATTGCGTCGCTCTCAATCTCGAAAAGCAACGGCATGTTCAGCTCTGCACATCTAGTAGCACCAAACAAATGATAATTATGAGCAAATAATAAGTAGGTGGAAATGTAAAAATTTTAAGGTACTCGCGATAATTGCAATTTAAAATGGAAAAAACAATTTTTCGAATTATTAAGACAAGATGATTCAGCACACGTGCACTTCGCATCATTGCAAATTTCGGAGAGAGACAAATCAATGAGCTGATATATTTTGCGTGCTTTCGTTCAAAAACGTCACATGGAATAATATTCTTGGGTAACGCAGCTTCAAGAAAGTGAACGTTGATTGCTCGAAATATGCTGCTAAAGTAACATGTGGCGCACAGCTACCAATATTTTCTAGCCATCTGCCTCACCATTTGGACATGTTCACTATTGCTTCATCGTACATTTATTCTCTGTGTAGTTTGTTGTAAATAATGCACTCCAGTTCAATAGGAAAAAAATGTTGTGCATAATTAGAAGACGAGAAGCAAAAATGACATTCATGACTTCACGTTAAGATGGTCTTTAGCACAAAAGGGGTGCAAAGTACTGCCACCGAAATTTTTGATTACTTACCAAATTAAATAAAATTACTGACATACTACAAAGTAAAATTCGAAAACAAACTGAAAAAGTTTCTCCTTGGACAACTTTTTTTCCATTCCGTAGGGAATTTCGAATTTTGTAATGTATAAAAAGTGATGTGTGCAAATTATTGCCTGACAACAGCAATAGTAAAATAAAATAAAATAAAGACGTTTATTTACGAATGTGTAAACTGAATGATGTGAATTTGTAATGTGAATGTAAAATGACTCGTACCACGTCATTACAATTAGTGGCGCCAATTATCCACGGAACACGAAACTGACTTCTCAGACTAAGCTAAACTAATCAGTGGACAACAGAATTACGTTCTTGTCCGAGTATTGTCATCTGCCGAGATCTGTAATCGTTCAGAAAGTGGAATCTTAGGTTTTACGCCATTCACCCAAAATGCTGATGCCAAATGAATAAAAAACTTTTAGAGAAACGCGGTTGATTACTGACCCGCCACTGTCAGCGTCGCTAGGTCCGTACGCCAACGTTTGTCCTCCTTGCGAAACTGCAGCCGTCTTTCACCTGTGGTATGGATCACAGTTGCGCGAGAACTTGCCTCTGCCGATCACACAGGACAGAAAACAAAAAACGGGTCGAAATGATAATTAAATCAAGACCCAAAGCTGTCGGCAGGCGTTGATATACATCAACGGGGACAGTTGAAAATGTGTGCCCCGACCGGGACTCGAACCCGGGATCTCCTGCTTACATGACAGACGCTCTACCCATTCTTTTTTTTTTAATCGTTGTGTTTGGTCGTTGCGGACGTCACATGACATCCGGTCAAGTTCGTTTGTTGATCCTTCCACTCAGTTTTTATTGCAGAGGCCACCCAGCTCTCTGACCGAACACGCTGAGCTACCGTGCCGGCTCCATCTGAGCCACCGAGGTCACAGAGGATAGTGTGACTGCAGGGATTTATCCCTTGCACGCTCCCCGTGAGACCCACATTCCCAACTTAATGTCCACACACTACATTTGTAGTGCCCCTGCCCATTACATTCATTACTGGTGGCAGACAATCTCACCGAGGCATGTCCGAAGGAACAGGTACGATCTTCATAAAAACTGGTCGCGTGGCGCGTCGAAGCTCATGGCCGCCCGCACGGTGCCTTTAGTCTGGCCAGTGCGCCTCGGTGCGTGTGAAGCTAAACGCTTTCCCCTCGGTCCGCGACACATTTATACACCTGGCAAAGACCACAACTGCAGAAGTGCCCATTTGCGTTCTACTTTTCTTCTCGGTAGCTTTATCCAAGGCTGAGAGTCATGCGGCAAGCTGTTCGTACATTTACTCCATATTTGGATCTTACATCATTAATGTAAAGAAAAACGGCCAGTTTCAAAAAGGTTTATCTCATGAACATAACATCACCCACTGATCAGAATAAAGCATGGAAGAGATGTTGCCAACCTAAAATGATATTTAAAGGCATGTACATATAGTGGTTGCATACCCGCTTGCAGCCGTTCTATCGAAGACGACAAAGTCAGGCAGAAACAGTGGATATAATATACCCATGGCTTATTAACTGACATAATTGGAAGTATAAACCCCTCAATAAATGTGAATGGTTACATCAATTTGTAATTTCAATCAGTTGCCCACAAAATCATTCGTGAATCGAAACTCATCTTGACTATCATCACTTTCAGCTGAAGATCGAATTCAAGCATAAACTGACAGAGTAAAATTTTAATAGGTGTCTCTTTCTTAAACCTAGATCTTTGGTATGGAAAACCATTTATAATTAACTGATTGCACTTGGTTTGCAAGAACTAACAACAACTAATTTTCTCCTCAAATACGTAATTTTTGAAAGTAATTTTCAGATCCATTTCATTCTTGTTCCTTTTTGTGTTCAGAAGTTTCTGGAGTTACAGTCTTCTTGTGTTGTTTGTGTAAAGTGCCGTCATTAAAACGAGACGGATGGAAAAAGTAAGTTAACCGTTTATTATTTCTCACTAACTGTTAATACATCATCCCATATGAGACAAGAAGTCAGTGCCTTCGTGGAAACACGTTCGAGCTTGCCTACGGAACCGACATTGCACCTGGGCGGGTACCTCTTCGTCCGAAGCAAATCGATGGTCACGAAGGTCTTTCTTCAGGGGTACAAACAGACTGGCATCCACAAATAAAGCAACAAACGGAAATTTTGAGACGTAGCGTTTAATTTGCCACAAAACAGTATAAAGAGGTGATAGTAAAATAGAAACAATATAAATAATGTAGAACGTAAATAGCTGCAACATCGATAACGGTAGACAAAAATGTTCTTCGTTTTATCCAAATTAACGGACTTGCACACACATTCTGACAACTGGTTAACGTGTTCAGTATGGTGTATGACCACCTGTGGCAGCAGTACAGGCCTGGAAGGTGTCATCAGGCTCATGTTGAGGCAATAACGCCCACTCTCCCTCGAGAGCTGCTCGCAAGTCTCGGAGAGTAGTTGGTGGACGCTGACGTAATCCATCCCATCTCCCTGGTGCATCCCAGACATTATGTATAGGTTTCAAAACGGGAGAGCGAGCAGCCCACGCCGAGGGTGCAATATCTTCCATTTCGAAGAAGACATCAACCAACCTTGTTCTATGAGGTCGATCATTATCGTCCATCAATACCAAGTCAAGGCCCACAGCACCTCGCAACAGCAGCACATGAGGTACCAAGATCTCGTCACGATACCTGACAGCAATTAAATGGTATTCACCCAAACCATTTCCTGAAGAGCTGTTTGAGTGGTCAACATAATCCCTGCCCACACCAGTAGGGATCCTGCTCGATACCGGTTTCTTTCCACAGTGATTGGGTCCCGAAATGGTGTTCCACGTTCCTTACAGATGTGAATCTGTTGAGAATCACTCTCCAGACCGAATCGGGACTGATCTGTGAAAAGAACGTTGCCCGACTGTTCAACCGTACAGGTGGCATCTCGATAACTCCTCTCTAGACCTTCCCCTGTGTGAAGACGCGTCAGAGGTACAGATGCACCAGGTGGCCGGCGACAATGGCCACTCTGCGGAAACCTTACTTCTGTACACCGTTTGCGTAGATACAACACTCCTACGTCAGATGCCAGCTGCCTTGCAGTACTAAGTCTTGCCCTTACACCCAAATAACTGTCCTCTCTTTCTGATTTCAGACGTGGTCAGATCTGTCCTGGTCTTTGGGACAGAGTTTCGATCTGTATAAACTGCCGCCACATTCTAGAAACAACAGATCGATTCACATTAAGCCATCGGGCACATTGGGCTGCGACTGTGCTGCTTCCATTCTTCCTGTGGCCCTCCACTGCGGAGAGTCTGGTAGGGGTCTTCTCTGTGCCATATCCCTGTGTGCACAGCGATTGAGGATGTGGAGCTATCCGGCAAACATTAGCGCGTTTGATAGGTGCCATGACGTCATTGTTGACGTGGTTTTCCGTTGACCAGAATGCCATCTTCCGTTCAGAACACTATCATACGGACATCTATTGACAATTTGTATGATTATATCGTGAATTAGACCCAGGATCAGGAAATAATGGTTGTTGCTTTAATTTTGGACACTAGTGTATACTGAAATCGCATGAGGAGTGATCGGGACTCTATGGAGGATGTGTATCGGCTGCCCAGAGAAACCACTGCGGTGCAGTCGAACAACTTTGGCAACACGGAGGTAAATTACCCAGACTATATTCATCCCGTGTATCAAAATGTGAGCACTTACCTGCTTTCAGCAGCATTTAAACTTCATTTTAAACCTTTCCTAAATATTTTTTCGCTTACATGTTTAAAGTAAAATATTTTACACATTAACCCATTTGTAAAGAATCAGACGTTGGAAACTGTTTCATTCAAGGGAGTTCTGCTCTTTAAAGAATGATTGGAATTATATTTGGAGTTGTGTTTTGGAGGCTGCTACAGGCTAAGACACCCTTCTCTAGGATATTAATCGAGAAGCACAAGAAACTAGAAGCGGAGATAAAAATCTCAGACTCACTGTCCACTTACTTTAAATGAATGTAACAGCTGGTGTGTCAGGCATCAAAGGCGACAGGAACTGTGCTCATGGTCTGAATGGAGCCCTCACTGACAACGACGGCGCAGCTCCGAAACACACGAGTACTTCACCTGTCAGCTACTTATGACCGAGGAAGTGCGTCGAACTTAGTACCACAGGTGTTTACAAATATAGATCAATGCTAAAATGAAATAAACCTTTTTAATGTTACAAACACGCCGGCAACACTTCTGCCTCTCATGGCATGTGGGAAGGCATGGTTTAATATTTCGAAACATTTACTACAGTTACGTTTCACTACATTCAGCCAAATACGTTCCTTTTTCTTTTTGTTTCTTTTGTTTCTTGTGCAATCGATAGTAATCCTGACAACCTCATATCTTCTTTTTGGTGGATCCTCGGACTGTGATCCATTTACTCGCCGAAGATCACCGACTGCGAAAAGATTCCAGGGGCCTCGCTGCGCTTTTTCATTGAGCACTAATCCGCGTGGAATGATGATCCAGCAGACAGAACGCTATTCAAAAACAGCTTTTAATCTGCACACGCCAGCCACAGGCATCGAAAAAATTAGCATTCTGTATCTGCAACGAGCTAGCTTTTACGCTTTGTACAGATCAACACAAGGACATTTCCCATGACTGGGACAATTGTTGCAGATAAAGGCCACTTTACAGCGGTGGAAATGGAAGCGACGACAAACGAATAAGCATTGCAAGACAATTCGCCAGGGTTCATTTCTATTCGCTTGTAGTTGTCGTCAATTCGCCAGAGTTCATTTCTATTCGCTTATAGTTGTCGTCGTTGTTTTTGGGGCGTAGGACGCTCTACGGCGAGTTTATCAGCGCCCTAACAAATGTTAAAAGAAAAGAAAATATGGCTAAAAGATAAAGATATTGGCACGCTACTCACTCA
Source organism: Schistocerca serialis cubense (assembly GCF_023864345.2). Classification (NCBI taxonomy): domain Eukaryota; kingdom Metazoa; phylum Arthropoda; class Insecta; order Orthoptera; family Acrididae; genus Schistocerca; species Schistocerca serialis. The sequence goes on along the minus strand of NC_064645.1, from coordinate 53,825,196 downwards.
TTCAATCACTCCTACCTCATTCCCTTTAACCCAGACAACCATTCCATGTCACATGCCATGAAACAAAGGAGAAACGGTAAAAAGTGCTTCAACTAGAATAACAGAAGAAAAGCGACAGAGGAGCTAAAACTCCGCCACAGGAATATATGGCAGGTTGACCACTTACAAATAGAACATGGGTGAGTTAGTCACCCTCTTAAGACACCATTCTACTGCTAAAAATGAATCGCAAGAGACAGGAAAGACCGTATCGAGATGGCTAAGTGGCCACGAAAGCCCCATTGATGGAGTTAGTGTGTCTCCAAGTAGTGTCGTATGTCTTAGTTGATATCAAAGAATATACCGATATAATGATGTTTGCGTACGAAAGCCTGCTGACTAGGAGACTCTAGTAGGTCAGGTTGTCGTCAGTGGATCCACGCCGAGAGCGACTGAGTTGCCCAGTCTCCAAGAACCAGATCAGACGGCGGTTGACCATTGGCTCCACGGTCTTTCCTCCACAGCTCGTTAAGGCGACAGTCCAGTAACTACTGACACATGTGCGGTCCTTTCCTGGTGTGAGGAGAGGGTTCAGAATAGCCTCTCTCCATGAATGGCGAAAATGGCCTGACTGCTATATCAGTCTAAAACATTTTCTTTTATGCTGCTGGCAAACGTCGATGCATGCAGTACCTGATTTGGCATGAAGAGGTGTAGTATCACAGCTCTCCGACAGTGCCGATTCCAGCCACCTGCTCGAGAAAAGGTGGTTTTTTAAGACTCAGAGTTATTGGATCTCAAGCCAAACTGACCCTTTCTGCAGTCGCACAGTAGCGGCAAAACGACAGATAGTCTCTGCCACTGGCAGTAGTCGCTGCAAAATGCTCTGCCATCGGCTGTGCCATGTCTCTGGACATTGTTTGGGGATACCCCTGTTTCGGCACTGCTGTCATTGGTAAATGACTGTGTTTGCCAGAAATCCTCCTGATTGTTTCCCATACTTTTGTACAACAAGTGGAACGGTTGATAGAGTCCAGGAATGTCTGCATGACCTTTCCTTGCTCTCCTTCACCATGTGTCGAGCCTAGGCTCTTGTGACTCGAAAGACTGTGAGGTTGGCTGCTGTTGGGGGGCATATAAACCATCGAAAGAGCCACACGCTTATCGTGGATTGCTGAACGTCACTCATCAGCCAATCAAGGTTCAGGTTGCCTCTTCTGGTGTCCTAAAGCCTTTGGGATGGATAAGTCAGCAGCATTGTGGATCACTCACGTTATATAATGAACCCTTTTCTGGACACTGTTGCAGTGTTCCAACACAGACAGTTCGCTGAACAGCGTCCAGTTAGCCCTGCTGACGATCCATTTCGTTGTTTTCTGTTCAAGCATTCCTCCATCGAGTAACTGGATCCACAGTGGGAAGTAGTCACTGGAACAAGGTCATCAGTTGCTTACCACTATGTTGAGCAGCCGAGAAATGAGTGACACTGCCTGTGTTGAGGATCAACTGCTGCTGAGACATCGCGAGTTTCTACAAGACTCGAACACTTAGGCAAGCATGTTTCGAACACCATAATACATTAGAAGCATTAAAATCACCCAGAAGGAGGAATGGGCGGGGGAGTTGTGTAACAAGGCCTCTGAGGGCCTCAGAGTCGAGTCTATCGCTTTCTGTGGAGGTAAATACTGCGAGTAGATAGTGATCTTCTCACCTACGTGAACACCACTAGCAACTGTTTGTAAGACAGTAACCAAGGAGAGAGCAGAAGAGTCGTGTGCTAGCAAAACCTCCCTCAGCTCTTTCCCCAATCTGGTCATCCTTTCGGAGGAGGGTACAGCTCCTTGCACAGGCGCGTCAGTGTCTTTAAAACGTGTTTCCTATAAACACAAGCACAAGGGTCATTACCGTGCCAAGAACTGCAGATCGTTTACATCGGTCCTGAATTCATTCATGTTCCACTGTGGTATGGGAGCCATTTATCATGGGGTTCCACCTTCAACGTCTTTCCGCAAGGATGGTGAGCCAACAACAGTGGAGTTTCAGCCTTGGGACAAGATGGTTGTCCCTGGCAGACTTTGTAGTCCATTGACTCTGAAGCAGAAGAAGAAGAGCCAAAAAGTCGAATGAAATTGACAGGACCTGACGGTCTACCGCCTGTTTCGCATACTGCGAAACCTTCCCACTTGCTTTTTGTTCTGGGAGGACTTCGTAGAAACTACTGCAGTAGCAGTAGAGGCGATGCCGGATATTTTACCATGATATGCCTTTGGAGATGGTGAGAGCTCCGCAGTAATAGCTTTATCTGATGTTCTCGGGAGAGCTGTGTGCTCTGAAATAACTATATCTTGAGAAGTGCACTGACAGATGCAGGTACTAGTGCTCAGACTACCAACCTACTTTTGTAGAGAAGTGTTGGCGATCGAAATAAAATTTTTGATGGCCGAATCAAAAGATGTAGTGAATGTAGGAGGCTGCACGGTCTTACAGATCTTCTTGGCATCACCATGCAGGATGTGTTTCGATGATTTAATCCCCTGTATCTTCCTTTCTTGAAGGAAGACACTGCACTCACTACTCTGACACACTTCAGAGGAGAGGGTCAGTCAATTCCGTCATTGGTGGCCTCACAAAATTTGCCACAAGTGGCTTCACCCTTACATCCCAAATTGGTCTGCCAAAAGCACTGGCATTTATAACAGCACGTTGGGTTGTGGACATAAGCCCATACGCTTAGGCGAACGACATCTGCGTTGATATGCTCAGGAAGTTTCACACTATTGAAGGTAAGGATGAAAGGGTCAGATTTTGCGACATCCCCATCGACCCTTTTAATATACTTTGCACATCAACGATTCCTTCTTGAGCTCATTACTTCTTCGGAAACATCGACCAGATCTCTGCATGACACAATATCTTCTCTGTAATTCAAGGTGTTGTGGAGCTCCATTCTATGACATATTCCCCAAGGCATTTAGCCTTCCTGCTGCTGCTTGGTTGTTGGGAACTAACAGTTTCAACCAACAGAGTTCCACAATGCAAACACTTGACTAATTTCAATATACCTGTGATTTCCTCTAAACCTTTTTGAATAGAGAAGGCAAAACCTTCTCAAAGCTTTCCTCTTCCTGCTTCACAATAAAAAAACACATTCTCACCAGTATCATGCATTCTAATGCTACGTACCGAGGAAGTCTGTATAATCTCTGAGTCAGGAAGACTGTCTACAAGAGCCCTCTTGTTAGAGTGAGTGTTGGTACTCACAAATACTCCACCCATTCCGTTGGGAGGAAGAACTAAAAGTTCCAGAAAATTTCCGTCTCGGTCTCACGAGCAGCTAGGAAAATAAAGGTCCACCTAGAGAGAGCCTCGTGTGCCTAGGTAAGTCTTAGGTGCGGCAGGTCTCCCACACATTGCCCACTAACGACTGTTCCACCTCAACACCCATGCACTTCATCAGCGCACAGCACACCTTGAGACTCACGATCCAGCTAGTCAAGCCATGATCTCTGTTCCCCATGACACACAACGTTCCACCACCGCTCCACAGATTGGTTGCTGAAGCACGCGCAGTTCTTACAGTGACAGAAGACTGGCGGCTCTTACCAGTCTACAGCTCAGGAATCCTGGGGTTGCCAGGCCTGTACTCAGGAAACGAATGCTGGGACCCTTATGGTGTATACACTGAAGAGCCGAGTATCGCAGCGCGACGTGGCATGGACTCCATTAATGTCTGAAGCAGTGCTGGAGGGAACTGACACCACGAATTCTGCAGGGCTGCCCAAAAATCCATAAGATACGAGGGGGCAGAGATCTCTTCTGAACAGCACGTTGCAAGGCATCCCAGATGTATTCAATAATCTTCATGTCTCGGGAGTTTGGTGGCCAGCGGAAGTGTTTATGCTCAGAAACGTGTTCCTGGACCCACTCTGTAGCAATTCCGGGCTCGTGGGATGTCGCATTGTCCTGCTGGAATTGCCCAAGTCCGTCAGAATGCACAATGGACATGAATGGATGACAGTGATTAGATGGGACTCTCATGCACGTGTCAAATGTGAGAGTCGTATCTAGACGTATCAGGGGTCCCATATAACTCCAACTGCAAACATCCCTGCCGGCCGCTGTGGCCGAACGCTTCTAGGCGCTTCAGTCCGGAACCGCGCTGCTGCTACGATCGCATGGATGTGTGTGATCTCCTTACGTTAGTTAGGTTTAAGTAGTTCTAAGTCTAGGGGACTGATGACCTCAGATGTTAAGTCCCATAGTGCTTAGAGCCATTTGAACTATTTTACAAACATCCCACACCATTACAGAGGCTCCACCAGCTTGAACAGTCCCCTTCCGACATGCAGGGTCCATGGATTCATGAGGTTGTCTTCATACCCCTACACGTCCATGCGCTCGATGCATTTGAAACGAGACTCGTCCGACCAGGCAAGATGCTTTCAGTCATCAGCAGTACAATGTCGGTGTTGACGGGCCCAGGTGAGGCGTCAAGCTACGTATGTGTCGTGCAGTCATCAAGGGTACATGAGCCGGCCTTCAGCTCGGAAAGACAATATCGATGATGTTTCATTGAATGGTTCGCACGCTAACACTTGTTAATGGTCCAATATTGAAATTTGCAGCAGTTTTCGGAAGGGCTGCACTTTAGTCGTCATTGGTCCCGTTCTTGCAGGATCTTTTTCCGGTAGCAGCGATGTCGAAGATTTGATGTTTTACCGGATTCCTGATATTCATGGTACAGTCGTGAAATGGTCGTACGGGAAAACCCCCACTTCATCGCTACCTCGGAGATGCTGTGTCCCACAGCTCGTGCGAGACTATAACACCACGTTCAAACTCACTTAAATCTCGACAACCTCCCACTGCAGCAGCAGTAACCGATCTAACAACTGTGCCAGACACTTGTTGTCTTATATATGGGTTGCCGTATTCTGCCTGTTATTACATCTCTATATTTGAATACATATCCCTATGCCAGTTTCTTTGGCGCCTCAGTGTATTTTCTGAGGTCACAAGCATCAATAGAGCATTGTTCACCTTTGCATACCCCCTGGAACTCAACATAGAAGTCAGCACTTAAACCTTATCGGCTGTTACTGGCATTTTCTTTTTTTTTATGTTTACCTACAATAAATGTGCTGGAAGGGTATTTGCTAGTCTGACTTACTATCACTTAATAGGCTTCACACGGTTACAGACTATTAATTGGATATGGATTGCAAGGATGTTTGTAAGTGCCTCTGTGGTTTCACAAGAAGACTGAACTTGCAGAAAATTACACATCTCCCAAGTTTTTTACTCATGTTATAAATAGTGAATAAGACCAATGTTTATTAGGCGGAAATTGTAAACATGTGCTCACAAGTAATTATTGGAGTCGCTTATACGAACTACGGGGGTAATTGCGATTGCAACCCGCTTAGGACATTGGTCTGTTGGGTAGTCTTCGTCTAAGCGTGGACTCATTTGATGTGACAATAAATACCGGACGATAAGTGTTTGGCAGAGGGTTCCTTCGAACCAGCTTCACAATACTCCTCTATTATTTCAATTTCGAATAGCGAGGAAAAACGAACAGCTAATCTGATTTACCTTCTTTTGTTATGATGATTGTTTCTCCCTTTGTAGGTCGGCGTCAACAAAATATTTTCGCATTCGGAGGAGAATGTTGGTGATTGAAATTTCGTCTAAAGATTCTGCCGCAACGAAAAACGCCTTTGTTTCAACCGTGTCCGTACCAAATCCCTTATCATGTCACTGACACTCTCTCCCCATTTCGGGTTAATAAAGAACGTGGTGCTCTTCTTTCAACTTTCTCGATGTACTCCGTTAATCCTATCTGGTAAGGATCCGAGGCCGCGCAGCACTACTCCGAAAGAATACGGACAAACGTAGTATAGGCAGACTCTTTAGTTGATCTGTTACTTTTGTAGCTGTTCTGCCAATAAAAGGCAGTCTTTGCTTTGTCCTCCCACAACATTTTCTATGTGTTCCTTCCAATTTAAATTGTTCGTAATGTAAGTAGGCTGTTTAGGTTTTTTTATTGGTAACGCCACCTCTGTATAAAAATCACTGGCTGTGCTGTGTGCAGTCTGTGTCTAGTTTGCATTGTTGTCTGCCATTGTAGTGTTGGGCAGCGGCAGCTGGATGTGAACAGCGCGTAGCGTTGCGCAGTTGGAGGTGAGCCGCCAGCAGTGGTGGATGTGGGGAGAGAGATGGCGGAGTTTTGAAATTTGTCATGAACTGCTATATTTATATATGATGATATCAAGGTAAATACATTGTTTGTTCTCTATTAATATCTTTCATTTGCTAACTATCCCAATCAGTAGTTAGTGCCTTCAGTAGTTTGAATCTTTTATTTAGCTGGCAGTAGTGGTGGTCGCTGTATTACAGTAGCTTGAGTAGCGAAGATTTTTGTGGGGTAAGTGATTTCTGAAAGGTATAGTTTACTGTTAGTTAGGGCCATTCTTTTGTAGGGATTTCTGAAAGTCAGATTGCGTTGCGCTAAAAATATTGTGTGTCAGGTTAAGCACAGTCTTGTATAATTGTTCAAAGGGGACGTTTCATATGTCGACCCTTAGCCGAGGATACCTCACTGGAATCTTCTGATTCTTTCTTGTAGTTTGTGTAATTAGTGTAGCTATTGTTTATTGCTAGCGCGTAATTGTAGAGAAAATCTCCTTTGTACTTGCAGTCTTTCATTGTTGTACAGTAAAACAGTTGTGGCATGCATGTAGATTTGCACCAAGTATTTCGCAGCTGCAATTAACTAGATATTATTTTCAGTGCTATGTTAATGTGTTCTCTTATTTTTGATCTTCAAATTGTGTTTTTCTGTGTTGTCGTGTGAAATACTGTGACAATAATGGCGTGTGAAAAACGTAATACTAGGCTCCAAAGTAAACTGAGAAATGACAGTGAAAATGAAAGCAGTGTGTTAGCGCCACCAAGTAATGAATTAACTGATGTTCAAAGTAGTAATTTGGTAATTGTGCATAGGGAAATGGAGCGGGCTGCAAACAATGGTGTAGACATTGAAACAGGTAGTGAACAGGGAAGCATTATCGATCGATCGGTCGGCAACAGCTCGCCTCAGGAATCCGAAAAGACAGGACACAATTTCGCAAATACTGTAGATTCAGGTTTTGGGTCATCACCGTTTTCTCAAATAAGTCAAGACACATTTTCTGCTTGTCAAAATGTGAATGTTGCCGGTGCAAATGCACTGCCGAAAAGCGTAGAGAAACAGATTCCAGACACTAATACATTATTATTGCAATTAATGCAACAAATGGAACAAAATCAGAGACAAATGGGACAAAATCTTAAAAAGTTAGACACAGTGGAACAAAATCTTCAAAAGTTAGACACAATGGAACAACACCAGAGACAAACACAGCAACAGTTAGACACAATGGAACAAAATCTTCAAAAGTTAGACACCACACTTTAACAAACACGTGAAGATTTAAGTACTGAGTTACATAACATTGAATCGAAATGTCAAAAAGTCTGTAATGACGTAAAAACACGAATTTGTGAGCATTTTCAACCTATTTTTTCGCGGCATGAAAATGCATTACAGAATCACGAAGCAGCCATAAAAGAACTGCAAACCATTGTTCATGAAAATCATGAGACCTTGTGGGCAAAAATTGATTCAGTTGCATCTACCGATTCGGTTACGCAACTTGCAAAAACTCAGGAAAACTTAAAGGACACAGTAGATTCGATTTCAACACAAATGGACACTCTGAAACTTGGTTCAGAAAAACACACTGAGGAAATGTGTTCACTATCGGAGAAAGTAGCCGAACTTTCGGATCAGGTCACTAACTTATCTACAAAGGTAGATGATGATCTGAATGACATAAGACCTGTAGCCTTCACTGACACAGAAGAGTATGAACAAATTAGAAAATTCAAACAGAATCAAAATCAAATCAATACAAAGTACAAAAGAGAAATCTGGGAAGTACAAGATCAGCTGACACAGGTAATACAAGAATTACGTATTTCAGAGGATACTCGCGCCCCAGTACGGGAAGAGGGACACAGAAATACGGAACAGTCACAAAATAATAACACAGGGCATTTCGGAAGTTATGAAAGAAATTGGCAATGTGCACCGATTTTGAGATGGAACGGCCGACACGACCTAACAATGACCGATATGCGACTCGCCAACATGATGATTTTTGACTATCAGCTGTTCATTACTACACGTAAATTCAAAACATTTAAGAATTCTGGCAACGACATTCATCCACAAGCATGGCTCCATCAATTCTCGCATTGTTTTCCTCCCAACTGGTCGTTAGAACACAGATTAGAATTTATGTGTGGCTACTTGGAGAATGAACCAGCTGTAAGAATGCGATCGGTAATTCACGATTGCCACAGTGAAGGAGAGTTTTACCATGCCTTCCTCTCAGCATATTGGTCTCAAGCCACACAAGACCGAGTAAAACATAGCATCATAATGATGAAACGTTTCGAATAATCTGAATTTTCCAGTCTTATGAAATATTTTGAAGACATGTTGCATAAGAATCAGAATCTTTCAAACCCATACAGCCCCTCAGAACTCATCCGCATTTGCTTAATCAAACTGCCTGAACATTTACGACATATTATTTTGGCAGGACGTTGCAAAGACGACATTGAAGCATTTCAGGGACTCTTACAAGAATTAGAAATTGACACTGACAATCGCGGAACGCGAAACCAGGAACACAACAATTACAGGTCACATCCGTCGCATTTCCGCGATGAAAGAAGTAATAACTTGACACGACAAGGATATTCTCACAACACAAATCGTGACCAAAACAGACACCACCCGTATGACAACCATTGGCAGAGTAGTAATAACTACAGGGAAAGATCAACTCTCCGTGGTAATGACTATCACAGAGACAATAAGAGAAACAGACAATATGGGAACCAAAATAAATACTATCAAGGGAGACAGAATAACTTTAGACGCAACGGACCAGCGCGCAGTTACGATTCAGGGAGAAATTCTCCACCATGTGACCGACAAGAAAGAAACTATGGAATCTACCGACATGACGACAGACGATATGATCGTAACGACAGACCTGAATTGCATCAGAACTGGCGGGATTCAAACAGAGCAGGGCCCTCTCGTCACGGTGAATTTGTAGAAGCTAGGTCTCCTAATCCCAATAACGACACGCGCCAACAAAGGAACAGACAATGACTCGCACCACAGGCAGCCACCTGCGCCGGCTGGCTCAGAGAAAAATAACACAGACGCTAACCTTGAGAAAAGATTTAACATTCTTTACCGATGTATACAACATGATAATTGCTTTGAAGCTGAAACTCTGTGCGCTAGGAAGAGTAAAGGTTTACACCACATTTCACATGTAAAACCGTTTATTGAAAGATAATCTGCTTTTTAACTTTGTCATTGCCATAAAACTTTTCACTTTACATTACTAGTATTCTTGTCAGACTTAGAATCTGTTAACATGCAACAATGTTTGAAGTTAAATATCCAGTCAAGAACCAAGAGAACTTATTGAAACAGAAATGACGAATGCATTGTTATAGTGAACAGACGTCACAGTGTTATTGTGTGTGTACATTGTTGCTTGTTAGTTGCACGATTATGGAATGACTATAAGGCTTACATACTTAGAACATTTACCAGTACTGCTAATGAGATTTTAATGCAACATTTTGGTTTACTTGAAAATACATTCTGGGTTTAAAGTACTTTCTGTGAGATACCAGACGACATAGTGGTTAGTTTATGTGACAACTACACGGTTTTATCATGACGCTACTAATGAGTGACAATTTACAATGTTGCTTTTGCGGTGTATCTGTTTTATATCTGCACAGTTTTTCTGAATTCTTTTGGAAAGTAAAACATGTTTTAGTAGTAACTTTTGTGGTATAGCTACAATGAGACAGGGTTTTCCGTAGCACAACAATACGTTACAGCACAGTACTTTCCTCATCACGGCAATAAGCGTAATAACTAAGACATTTATACGCAAAGCATTTCACTTTTGTGTATTATGAGGTAAGTACATTGACTTCTGCAGAACTTAGCTTTGGGGGACGATAACTACGACACTTCCACACAGATTATGTTGCAACAAGACGCACATCTAGCGCTACAGTACACGTATTTGAGTGATTAATTTTGTACTTAAAACATTTATTTTTAAAGATTTTTGAATTACAAAGAAAGTTTTCCGTGATACATTTCACTCCATTGCTGTAATCTGTAACACCTGAGGGTATTATTCATTAATCCTCAGGAGGGTACACGCTTACTTTGTGTACCATATGTGTGGCAACCACAAGGAACCCTAGCTAATATGGTATTTGCTTATACAACTTTACACATCGGTACCATATTTCTCTAACACACAAATTACACAGCTATCTGATCATTTAACTGAGAGATAAACATTTTTTTACTACATCAGTGACACATGTTTACGCAATCCACCGTTGGGTAACTTCACACTTATGAAATTGTATTTTGTCTGTACTTTGTAAACTGTTCATATTTTTTCGGAATCATTGTGATACTATGAGAGCTTTGAATGATGTATTTGGTAAGGGGGCATGATTTTAAAGTACGTTTGAGGTAGATGACACTATTGAAATGAGCAGAGAATTTTTTTTAGGTTTTGAAATTATTGCAGAAAGCTACGACGTTTTTGAGATTTGACTGAGGTGTTATGATGTTATTATTATGACGACGATGTGTACTCTGCTGTTGAGATATGTTTATGATCAATAAGATGATGCTACCGTATATGAGGAATAAGAAGTATGTTGGAAACCAAGAATCGTACTTTAAGAGTTATGAAATGTGCGTAAATGCGTGACTGTATCACAATGCTGATGAATATTTTATTTGGACACTTATATTTATAAGATTTTCTTTCTACAGATTTGCAACGCTAATTCTTGACCTGTGAAATATTTTTATGTGAGACTGTCACTGTAGCGGAAACTGCTGTCGTAAATATTTCCGTAAGAAAGTTAAGTGACCACCTGCACGTAATGCGTCGCGGGCACCCACCTGGGCGACAGCCGCCCGAAAAAAAGCCATTAGCCTTTCAGCGGCACAGGTAGAAAAAAAAAGGGGAGGCCATAATCCTCGTTATTGACGTTCCTTTGTAGAAAGCATCGCAAAAACGACACGGTCGAACTTGAAAACATATGATTACACTGTGGAGCTCTTAATTTATGATATTTACTAAAATGCTTATGAATTGATGGGAAATATTCTTACATCTGCAAACCTGATAATGACAAGTGTCTTTCTACGAGAGTTGAGAGCTACTGACTTACGAAATGCCACATAGCTATTGAATGATGTTTTTATGCTTTGGTTTGCGTAATTGCTTATTTCATTTGACATCTGTTTTCCAGCTGTGTTGCAGCATTGGTTTCATAAAATAAAATTAAATGCATTTGCTAATGTGAACACTTTCTGTCAACAGATCTATTAAATAATAATTTTGTGATCCACATTCTTCAAAAAAGGAGCACTTGGAAAGGAAAGAACAATAAGAAGGGACTAGTAACAGTAACTGCAGACATAATATTCTTTTCAAGTACATGGTAATATTTCTTTTACAATAAGTTGTTGTGGTGCACCACTTTAATTACTTAGACATTAAGATGTGATTATACATTTCCCTTATCTGCATTGTTATCTTTAGTGTACTATTTTTTCTGCTTGAGCTATGTCATGTTTAGATATATGTTTTTTTTATTTGCTGCTGCTGTTTGCCAGGCATAATGTTACTGAATTTGACTTTGTATTACGCTGTTAAGCCAGTTTACTACGCATTTATTTTTCTTGTTTGCTGCACAGTGCCTTACATTAGTTGTAATATTGCAATTGCTTTGCCTTTTGTATTTGTTATCATTGCTGTTTGTGTTGCTTGTTTTGTGCTGCTGCATTGCCTCATCCCTTAGTTTAGCATCTGAGCTCAGTAGATTTAAGTCAGCTTAAGAGGGGGTAGACTATATAAGAGAATGAGTTGCGATGAATTGGAAGAAATGCATTGAGAAGTTAAACGAAAAAAGTACAGAAAGCAGGTATAGATAGGACTTTTTGGGAATAGTGATGAACAAAGGGAGATCTCCATGCAAAATACTGCAGTAAAACAAACCCTGTCCTTTCCCTTTTGTGTTATCCCACGATATGTTTGTGTACCCTTGTGTATTTGTTTTCTTCCTGTCTCTGTGTACTGTTTCATAGAACTTTTTTCTCTTCTAATACTAAGTTACATTCACTATGATGAGGAATACTGTTATCCTCAAATACAATTTGCATTAATAATATGTTATTTACTTTGTAAAGATGTTTAGACATTATTTATTCTGTTTTGTTTTAATGCCCATGTGCGAAGTTGATGTTTCAAAAGTTATTCTGATCTTTTATGTAGATACTTATAATTCCTGTAACACTGATGTATATGTTATTTCGAATCTTTTGTAAAGCCTGTATTACTACAAATGTTATCTGTATTATTATGTTTTTAATGATGTATTTTGTACCTTTGTAACTGTATTTTTATGTTATAAGATTGTACTTGACACCAGTTCATCAAATTAAGTAACTTGTAAGTTACATTTCACTGCATACGTTTCTGTTGGTCATAGTATTTGGACAATATGGGAGAAGTAGGGACTGTTAGTGTTTAGACGTGTGTTAATAATTCAGCAAGGGACTGGTTAACAGCATTGCTGGTTCTAGGGACAATTAGAAAAAAAAAACTTTGTGAGTGGACAAGTGGTGGTTTATGGACTTGCTATATTCTCTGCAAGACTCTTCGATGGTGATTATGCACCTGCACAGTCGCAACAGATGGCTGCTGGCGTCTCTACAAGGACTACAGTGGGTCTGCATCTTTGATGATCCATCAATACCATTATTTCTACAAGGACTGCAGTGGGTCTGCACCTCTGGTGGCCCACCAATACCGTAATCTCTACCAGGACTACAGTGGGTCTGCTCTGTGATGACCTACCTACCAATATTCTTCAAAACGTCGAATGACTCTGCTGTGGGTTTGCTATGTTGTGGCCCATTACCTGTCTGCATGTCTAGAGTCAGCACTGTCTTTCCGTTGGAAGGACAACACTACTTCTTCAAGACTGCATGGAAATCCACTACATCTGTGTGCATTTTCTTTTACTGCTCAGACTTTGAGAAAAACTCTGCATTTTTACCGTGATGAACGATCAGGACTGTCTTTATGGACTGTGAGAAAATTTGAGCTTTTGACCAACATTGTATCAATAAGTGTGTGCATTTGATTTCTTTGTTATTGTAATTATGAAAAATTTTTTCAAATTTGTATTGGCCACTGCCCAAACCAATTTGTAAAATTTTTTGTGGGTAGCATGGGGGCTATGTAAGTAGGCTGTTTAGGTTTTTTTATTGGTAACGCCACCTCTGTATAAAAATCACTGGCTGTGCTGTGTGCAGTCTGTGTCTAGTTTGCATTGTTGTCTGCCATTGTAGTGTTGGGCAGCGGCAGCTGGATGTGAACAGCGCGTAGCGTTGCGCAGTTGGAGGTGAGCCGCCAGCAGTGGTGGATGTGGGGAGAGAGATGGCGGAGTTTTGAAATTTGTCATGAACTGCTATATTTATATATGATGATATCAAGGTAAATACATTGTTTGTTCTCTATTAATATCTTTCATTTGCTAACTATCCCTATCAGTAGTTAGTGCCTTCAGTAGTTTGAATCTTTTATTTAGCTGGCAGTAGTGGCGGTCGCTGTATTACAGTAGCTTGAGTAGCGAAGATTTTTGTGAGGTAAGTGACTTCTGAAAGGTATAGTTTACTGTTAGTTAGGGCCATTCTTTTGTAGGGATTTCTGAAAGTCAGATTGCGTTGCGCTAAAAATATTGTGTGTCAGGTTAAGCACAGTCTTGTATAATTGTTCAAAGGGGACGTTTCAGTAATTGTAATTCCTGAGTATTTAGTTGAATTTACGGCCTTTAGATTTGACTGATTCATCATGTAACCGAATTTTAACGGATTCCTTTTAGCACTCATTTGGATGATCACACACTTTTCGTTATTAAGGCTCAATTTCCAGTTTTTGCACCATTTAGATATCTTTTCTCAATCGTTTTGCAATTTATTTTGTTCTTATGATGAGTTTACTAGACGATAGACGACAGCATCATCTGGAGACAACCTAAGACGTCTGCTCAGATTGTATCCCAAATCGTTTATATAGATAAGGAACAGCAGACGGCCTATAACATTATCAGAAATCATTTCTGTTTTACACTATGACTTTCCATCAATTACTACGAACTGCGGCCTCTCTGATAGGAAATAACGAATCCAGTCACATAACTGAGACGATGTTCCATAAGCGCGCCATTTCACTACAAGCCGTGTGGTACAGTCTCAAAAGCTGGAATCAATTTGAAATCACTTATCAACAGTACTCAGCACTTCGTGGGTATAAATAGCTAGTTGTGTTTCACAAGAACGATGTTTTTCTAAATCCATGTTGACTGTGTGCCAGTACATCGTTCCCTTCTTTGCAATGTCTCAAACTACTGCAGGAGGAAGCAACAGCATACTTCGAAATACATTACAAAACATGTTGAAATTGAACTGTAGTACCATGATCTGATGTAATGAACTTTCCAAAGAGTTTAGTTATGTATTGTGTGACGACTGTAGTAACATAGCTTTTCAGTGTACAATGATGGGAAAAAAATCGCAACATCCACAAATAATTAATGCAGACTTCGGGAATACATTGTCTAGACAACATATTTAAACGATTAACTTTGGAAGATCGCAAATTAATGTAAGCGCGAGATAAGTTATTGCAAATGTGAAATGCGTGTACATTAATAACCGGTGTTATCGCCAGAATTTTTAATGCTAGCACCGAAATGGGCATGCATTGCCTTGTACAGGTGCCGCATGTCAGTTTGTGGAATGGAGTTCCATGCTTGTTGCACCTGATCCGTCAATACATGGACGGTTAATGCTGTTTTTGGATGACGCTGGAGTTGTCCGATGATGTTCCATATGCGATCAATTAGAGACAGATCTGGTGATCGAGCAGGCCAACGAAACATGTCGACAATCTGTAGAGCATGTTGGGTACAACAGCGGCGTGTGCAAAAGCGTTATCCTGTTGGAAAACACTCCCTGGAATGCTGCACATGAATGGCAGCAGAATGGGTCGAATCACCAGACTGACATATAAATCTGTGGTCGGTGTGCGTGGGACTACCACGAGAGTGCTCCAGCTGTCATACGAAATCGCATTCCAGACCGTCACTCCAAATGTAGATCCAGTGTGTGCAGCACGCAGACAGACTGGTTACAGGCCCTCAGCTGGCCTCCTTTTAACCAACACACGGCCATTACTGGCGCCAAGGCAGAACCAGTTTTCATTGGAAAACACAGTAGACCTCCACCCTGGCCCCCAATAAGCCCTTGCTTAGCACTACTGAAGTCGCAAATGGTGATGATATGGGGTCAGTGTAATGCCCTCTTCAGAGCCGTCTCTCTTGAAGTACCCGGTTTGTAACAGCTCGTTGTGTCACTGCTGCTCAGATTGCTGCTGTAGATGCAGTCCGACGCGCAGGACCCGCACGCCGAACACCGTGATCTTCCCGCTCGGTAGTCCCTCTCATGCCCGTTCGGAGCACCGAGCAAGGTGGCGCACACTGGACTCGCATTCGGGAGGACGACGGTTCAATCCCGCGTCCGGCCATCCCGGTTTAGGTTTTCCGTGATTTCCCTAAATCGCTCCAGGAAAATGCCGGGATGGTTCCTTTGAAAGAGCACGGCCGACTTCCTTCCCCGTCCTTCCCTAATCCAATGAGACCGATGACTTCGCTGTCTGGTCTCCTCCCTCAGAACAATCCCCCACCCCCGACCCCATTCGGAGCCCGGTTTTCTTGCGACCCTACATTCTCGTAACCACTTCTGCCAGCAATCACGTATAGTGAATATATTCCCGCCAAGTCTTTCTGCAATATGGTAGAACATCCAGCTCCTCATAACCCTGCTGAAATTCAGTGAGGTGTTGATAATAGCGTTTTTGTCGCCCTAAAGACATTCTCAACTAACATCAACTCACCACGTCAAATTTCGAAGGTAACTAATGGTCACGACCGTTAGAACATGTATTTAAAGCAAACCTGATTTGTATCCTCATAATGGCGCTACAAGCGTCACTCTTACGCGACTGGCATGAAATCTGAATAGACACCATACTTCACGTGTAGGAGCACGCCTACCAGCTTTCGTTTATGTCGTACCACTCCTTCTTGGTGTAGCGATTTTTTTCCGTCAGTGCATTTATGCCTCGCGGAGACGCGTTTAAAAGATACCGACGGCCCTGGGCTGAGAAATAAGAACTCCATAGAGAGGAGAGGGCTCAAGTAACATTTCATCGACGAAATTCACTCCCAACCTCACCCTCAACAACCCGCCCGGTTTGCCGAGTGGTCTAACGCGCGGCTTTCCTGAGCGGGAAGGAGCGCCTGGTCCCGGGAACGAATCCGCCCGGCGGACTTGTGTCGAGGTCGGGTGAGCCGGCCAGTCTGTGGATGGTTTTTAAGGCGGTTTTCCATCTGGCTCGACGAATGGGTGCTGGTGCTCCTTATTCCGCCTCAGCTACACTATGTCGGCGATTGCTGCGCAAACAAGTTCTCTACGCACGCGTACACCACCATTACTCTACCACGCAAACATAGGGGTTACACTCGTCTGGTGTGAGACGTTCCCTGGGGGTTCCACCGGGGGCCGAACCGCACAATAACCCTGGGTTCGGTGTGGGGTGGCGGAAGGGTGAAGTGGACTGCGGTAGTCGTCGTGGGGTTGTGGACCACTGCGGTTGCGCCGGGGACAGAGCCTCTCCGTCGTTTCTAGGCCCCGGTTAACATGACATAACATGACATGACACCGTCAACAACAGCTTCCAAGCATTTGTTACAACAGTTCGCGTGCCATATAGGGAACCACGTGCTCACTGTTACTGGCTCCTATTTGAGTTCAGATTCATGTACCTCCCAAGAGCGCCACCGCACAGCTCTCCTTCGCGACTCTGTACGTAGTCTGCCTGGTGCACGGCTCTTGCCCTTAAGAAGAAGTCGTCACCCAGAAGGAATAATTAGCCGGCACTCGGCCATCACGTTATTTTCTCACGCTGTATTTCCCTAAAAATTTTGCGAATTGACACAAATATGACCAATTTCGTTTGTAAAATATTTGGACAAACACTACGCCAATATGCTTCTTTTATACAGGGTAATTCAGCTGCCCCAACCACTGTTGTTTTATGCTACCCGCAATATGATTTGGCCTTCATAAAGCACGCACAAGATTTTCATATCCTCTCGCTCGCTAAGAGCAAACTATTAGTCCTACAGAAAAAAAAAAAAAAATGAACGAGACCTTCGAGCAGGAAATTTGATGTAGTTACATTTTATACTCGGACACGTTTTCTCTATTAGCCGTAGTTTTCGAGTTATTCAAGAGAAACGGAAAAAAGTGGCCTGCAAACATACCCCCACTCCCACACTCAGCCCCCACCAGTCATGATTTTTAGAGTATTGTTCATGGCACTCTCTCCCTCCATTGTACAAAAAGTTGCGACTGCGGAATTATTCCCCACTATCGATATTATTCAGTTTTCGTTCACAGCCTTAGCCGAGCAGTTACAAATTGTAAAATGACAAAAAATGGTTCAAATGGCTCTGAGCACTATGGGACTCAACTGCTGAGGTCATTAGTCCCCTAGAACTTAGAACTAGTTAAACCTAACTAACCTAAGGACATCACAAACATCCATGCCCGAGGAAGGATTCGAACCTGCGACCGTAGCGCTCTTGCGGTTCCAGACTGCAGCGCCTTTAACCGCACGGCCACTTCGGCCGGCTGTAAAATGACGTTTGTGCAAATTTTACGTAACAAATTTGTGAATTTTAACTACATAAAATATGCAATGACGTTGTTGTATTTGTCAGGTCTTCTGACCACGAATCAACTGTGAGTGTGAGGGTCAAGTCTGTATCTAATTTTCAACTTAATTAGTTTTAGCGTAACTTTTACAAAAGTCACGTTCCTTTACTTACATTCACAGGCATGTTTAATAATGTTAGCGAAACAGCCGACTATGCTGGTGGCGTAACAGCCGAATCACTTGAGACCAAAAAAAGTGCTGCAACTGAGTGCTGAAGGTTCGAACTCGGCGTCGAAACGCTGATTGGATTTTTTTGTCCCCGACGGCAGGGTAGTCATCGATTGGGAATGTCGTCTTCAGTAGATTGGTTGGTTGCTTTGAAGAGGGGAGTAAACAACGAGGTCATCGTTCCCATCGGATTAGGGAGGGATGGGGAAGGAAGTCGGCCGCCCCCTTTCAAAGGAACCACTACGGCACTTTCCTGAAGCGATTTTAGGGAAATCACGGAAAACCTGAACCAGGATGGCCGGACGCGGATTTGAACCGTCGTCCTCCCGAATCTCGGCAAGGTGCCCTGCACAGGCAGAAGTCGCCCGGTTGCCGCGAAAGCAGAGAGATGTTGAAAGAAACGCGTTTGGCTATCAAGAAAACAACGCTTGAAGCATATAACGATCACGGTAGTGCAGTCTTAACCATAGACCTCTCACAAAACGCAAATAAATTCTGGTCCTATGTAAAGGCTGCTCGTAGCATCATTGTCACTGCCCAGAAACTCACTGACCACACAGGAACTGAAATTAAGAGTAGCATGCAAAAGCAGAAATGCTGTACTGCATTTTCAAGTTTTACTGACGAAGTAAAATTCAGGAATACTGTCCCACCTTAAACCGTGCCAGCTGCACTTGGATCCACCCCTGGTTGGAAAGCAGGGCCGAAGGCGATGGCATGTATTCTCTATTAAGGAAGGTGCTGAGGCCCGAAGATTTGCACGACTTTTGGAGTTTCGTGAGAATAGAAGCTGCTGTCGATAACAGAGGATGCACATAGTAATGAGGGTAGATATTTCACCTAGTCGGATGTAAAATTTACGCCATTTGTTTGTACATTTTGGCTTTGCATCCTCTCATCTATTTTGTCAGTTTCTCCTTTCTAGCATCCACACGTTTTATAAACATTTATGTATTTATACATGTCTGCATGTATTTATGTATGTGCACATCTCCTCCTGAACCACTGCATCTATTTCAAGCAAATTTTCGACTCATATTATTGACTGGAAATAAAAATTGGGGGTGGGAGTGGAGAATCAGCATTCTCCTATTGGGGTAGGGATGATGTACAAGGATGGGGAAGGAGAAGGTGGAGCCACACAGAGTGGGAAGTAGGAGATGTATAGAGAGGGGTTGGGGAGGTGGACAGAAAGAGAGGGAGGGGGAGATGGAGAACGAAAGAGCAGAGGAGGGGATGGACAGAGAAAGGGGCAGGAGTAGATGTAAGTGGATAGCAACAAAGGTGCAGTGAGATGTAGAGGAAGAGGTAGTCAGAAAGAGGGGCAGGAGGGCAGAGGGTAGAGGCGGCAGTTGGCAGAGTGGGGGGGGGGGGGGGGAGGTGAGGGGCGGAGAGAGAAAAGATCAAATGGACAGTGGGAGGAGATGGAGAGAGAGAAGGAAAAGGAGAAGACTGAGTGACAGAGATGTACAATAAGAGGGAGGAGGAGGAGGAGTCGGAGAGAGGGGGGGGGGGGGGGGTTAATGACGAGATACGCCTACGTAAGACAGGAATAAATAAACGCTTGGGCAATGATGAGTACTCAGCTAGTGCTAAAATAAAGCAAAAGATCCACTGAAGCAAAGCGTGAACGTCCTCCAATTAAGGCGCTGCGTACGCTACTCGAAAATCACACACATAGAATTACACGCAGTTTTATTCAGAAACAAATGACTGACAGGTACCTTATTTTGACGCAGCAAATCGCGGGGTTCTTACAGACATCCGTCCTCCTCAAATTTCTGGAGGGACGAGATTACCGTAAAGAAAGCTACTGCAACAAGAGTCAAGAGGAAGCACACCCAGGAAGAACTGCCATGCCGAATCGCACGTCTAGCACCATTACGAGGCGCTGGTGGTAGTGTGGGAAGGTTCTACACGCAGGGGGAATAAACCCTACCTACTGCAGGAACAGCAAAGTCAGAGACTTCCTGAGTTCCAGTTTTTACATACATATAGGTCTACTTTGTCAAGAATAGGACAGGTAATCGACCGCGCCCTTATAATAGGAAACACCCCACACTATGTGAAGTACTTAGAGAAATCACGGGAAAGCTAAATCAGCATCGCCGGAATAACATTGCGGCCTCCAACCTCCCGAATACAAGGCCATTCTGTTCAAAATAGTGATGCCTCGATCCCGTTTATCCCTAGTCAACAAAACTGTTTTAGAAAGGACTTGTTTAACAACGTAAAAGGCTAATGCTACACTGTTCATTCATTTCTGACTCCCAGTCACTGCGCACCCTGCACACGCTATGCACACAGTGTTTCTAAATGAAAGAATAGGCGTACTATCAGTTAACGCCAGGACCCTAGCGAGGATTTCTACCTTCCATTTTGTGTACCGCAACTTCCCGTTTGCTTGCCCGAAAAACTGAATCAACATCGCTCTATAGTGAGTGGCATGTTGAGCTGAGCAAGAGGTTACATTGTCGGTGTTATACATGCACTGAAAAGCCAAAGAAACTGGTACACCTGCCTAATATCATGTAGGCCCTCCGCGAGCACGCAAAAGTACCACAACACGACGTGCCATCGACTCGGCTAATGTCTGAAGTAGTGCTGGAGGCAACTGACACCATGAATCCTGCAGGGCTGTCCATAAATCCGTAAGAGTACGAGGGAGTGGAGGTCTCTTCTGAACAGCACGTTGCAAGGCGTCCCAGATATGCTGAATAATGTTCATGCCTGGGGAGTGTTTAAACTCAGAAGAGTGTTGCTGGAGCAACTCTGTAACAATTCTGGACGCGTGGGGTGTCGCATTGTGCTGCTGCAATTGCCCAAGTCTTTCGGAATGAACAATGGACATGAATGGACGCAGGTGATCAGACAGGAAGTACCTGCCAACCTGTCAGAGTCGTATCTGGACGTATCAGGGTCCCATATCACTCCAGCTGCATATGCCCCACACTACTACAGAGCCTCCACCAGCTTAAACAGTCCCCTGCGGACATGAAGGGTCCATGGATTCATGAGGCTGTCACAATAACCACGCACGTCGATGCGCTCGATACAATTTTAAACGAGATTCACATGGCAACATGTATCCAGTCATCAACAGTCCAATGTCGGTGTTGACGGGCCCAGGCGAGGCGTAAAGCTTAGTGTGGTGCAGTCATCAAGGGTACACATCAATGATGTTTCGTTGAATCGTTCGCACGCTAACACTTGTTGATGGCCCGGTACTGAAATCTGCAGCAGTTTGCGGAAGGGTTGCACTGCTCTCACGGTGTTTTTGCAGGGTCTTTTTCCGGTAGCAGCGATGTCTAAGATTTGATGTTTTACCGGATTCCTGATATTCATGGTACAGTCGTGAAATGGTCGTACGGGAATATCCACACTTCATCGCTACCTCGGAGATGTGTCCCATCGCTCGTGCGCCGACCATAACACCACGTTCGAACTCACTTAAATCTCGACAACCTCCCACTGCAGCAGCAGTAACCGATCTAACAACTGTGCCAGACACTTGTTGTCTTATATAAGCGTTGGCAACGACAGTGCCGTATTCTGCCTGTTTACATCTCTCTGTATTTGAATATCCATGCCTATACCAGTTTCTTTGGCACTTCAGTGTAGCATGGCTCTGGGAAAGTTATTTTGCGGAAATTAAGAAGAAAATTGGAAAAACGTAATATGAAGCTCTTATGTAAAATGATAAATGTTTTATTATAGTTAATATTATTTATATTTGTTACATTTTTTCACCACACACCTACTCTGTGTTATCTAAGTAATCCATCAACATATGAAGTGTATTGTTCAATGGGCAGTGTTTTAATAATCTCTTTAATTGCCTTGGACTTTATTGTACGGTTTTATTCATTCGCTGAAAGCACTGCTTCGGATTTTATGTTTATTGTTTCTTGATAAATGTGATTTCAGTGTAATTCTTGTTGCACGGTCGTGGACTGAGCTGTGTGTGTGGTGAGGATCAGTGTCACTCGTATTTTTGCGGTTCTGCATCTTTATCGGTAAAAATGAAACCCTTATAAGATTACTTTTTGTCCGACTGTCTGTCTGTCTGTCCGACTGTTGAAAACTTTTTTTTTTCTCAGAAATGCTAGACGTGTCAAGTTCAGATTTATGGCACTTTCTAAAGTTTACAGTTCCTTGGAGGTACTAAAATAATTCAGCTTCTAAATCGATGCAATCAAAATTTGCGGCCATTTACCGGCGTGTTACAAATTTTAATATTGACAGACATTTCAATATCTACTGGTTACTTCTTAACGACGTAGAACAATGAAATTTGACAGGTCAGCTAAAAAATCAGAAAATTATTAATCTGTGACTACAGCACACGAGAAAATATTTTTTGTCATTCGTTATCCGGCTGCCTATCTGCCCGTCCGTTAGGTCCACTTTTTCTCACGAACGGGTAGACGTATATCTTGGCGGTATCGATATAGCTAAAGGGCAAAAGTCGTTGAGGATCTCTATTGCCGGAACGTATGAACTGTCTCTCTGCATAATTAAGTTCGCACGGAAGTCTCGGAAAGCTACCCCTACTCGCACTTTTCCGCATTTCCTATGCGTGCAGCTCGCTGATAAATACACTTACATGGTGCAGTAACAATCTCGACTGGTTTGAAAAGCTATCCACAATGAGCTCGGCAACTGTTTCCGGTTACTAATAGAACCACAGTGCGGGAAACAGTGCTCAGAAGCCTTCGGCCAAGAGGTAAACAGCACTACGTCACGATCGTAGCTTTCAGCGGATCAGCCTATGATTACTAACAAAAACGCTGACGAAGTTTCGCAGCAGTAGTATCCGATATCCGTCCCTCTCCACCCTGCCACCCAGCCCGAACGTAGTATGCCAAAACACCCAGCCATCTTCCAATAATAAATGTAAAGGAACAACAACAAACTACAAGCAGTCAGTGTTGTTCGTCTTATCACACATGACTCTGCCACACATGCAGAACGACATTATTCCTGTGAAGCCCGACAACGGCCACTTACATTCTTGTATTATGTCTTTCACATTTATTATCTTTAGTCGACAAAAGATCATGTTTGAAATGAGATGTCCATTTCCTAACGGTTAAAAAATGAAACAACAGGTTTTCACCAACAAATGACTAATTTCCGCTGTCGATAAACCGTCCAGAGGATATAAATTTATGATACCAAAGTATTCCAGTTCATTCACTGAACGAAATGTGCCTAACAGCACTACTTTAGTAATCTCTAAAAGACAACACTACTCTGCAGTTATAGTTAATACTTGGCTTCCCTTAGTGCGCAATATCATCGTAAAAGAAAGTAAATCGCATTGAGATCAACGCTACCGATGGCCTTGTCAAGCAATTTTCTTCTTGCCCAGCAAAATTCACCGACGACAAGTCTCACTTATTAATCACACCATCCCTATAGTAATTAGAAAACAAGCAATCACGTTAAATCAATCTCTACACTGAGCAAGCTGTGCAGGAAACTAAGGAAAAATTTGGAAACAGTTGAGATTTGCTGATGTCAATGTAATTCTGTCAAAGGAGGAAAAAGACTTGGAACAGAGTTAAATGGAATGGATAATGTACTGAAAAGAAGATGTGAGATGAAAATCAGTGAAACATTAATGGAGTGTACTGAAATTAAATCAGGCGTTGGTGAGTGAATTGTACTGGGAAATGAGACACTACAACCAGTGGATGAGTTTTGCTATTTGAGCAGAAAAACTCAGGCGGTGATCGAAGTAGAGAGGACAGGAAATGTATACTGGCCATAGCAAGAAAAGCGATTCTGAAAAGGAGAAATTTGTTGACACCGAATATAATTTTAAATGTTAGGGAGAAATGAAGGTAGATGTTTGTGATGTAGTTTTATTCATATATTACGTCTTTCAGATGCACTATTTTTACTCGACAAACGATCGTGAAACTGGACGATAAAAAGTTCAGACAGGAAGAGAATTTTAAAAAAACCAGCCTTTCTACTGAAGACCACTACAACAAGAAGTCACCCGACACTATTCGCATATAAAACGTCTTTCATTCAACTCTATGTTTTTAGCGGATTCCTAGATCCTTATAGTTCAGTAACTGTACAGATTTCAACATTTTCCGTATTTGATCTTAACTGCATGGACAATTGTTCAAACCTTACAGAGGAAAATAAATAAAGACTTAAAGTTCGGTATCCGGTGTCGGAGAACTGAGCCGACCAGGCTCGCATGCGACTCGCCAGAGCTGCGTACTCACGTGGTGACAGGCTGTGTGAGACGTCGGCGGCGCGGGGCGCGAAACCAGAGTGTGCATCGGGCACCGTATCAGCCAGACGACCCACCGAGCTAGCGCGACCGGTTCCCACTGAGACGGAGGCCAAGGCAGACCTAGACAACGAGTTGCGAAACACCCTTTTAATAGAGCACGAACGGCTCGGCACACGTGCGCGGGCCGATGCTAGTTACCGCGCCCAGATTCTGGCGTCGCGAGCTGTCAGCGACGCACCCGCTACCATTCAGAGGGCGGCTCCTTCGCCTCTTATTGTGCGTTACAGGAAAACCACCCATTCCTGCTGCAGTCCGGCTTCTGGTCCATATTCGGAGGTTCATAGGATTTTGAAGAGACAGAACCTGATAGGAGCACCCGCCAGGGTAGCCGAGAGCGCTAACGCGCTTCTTCCTGGACTCGGATAGGGGCGCCGGCAGATTAACGACGACGGCCGATGTGCCGGTCAGCCTGGTTGTGGTTTTTAGGCGGTTTTCCACATCCTAGTAGGTGAATACTGGGCTGGTCCCCACGTCCCGCCTCAGTTACACGGCTCGCAGACATTTGAAACACCTTCACACTATTTCACGGTTTACACTAGACGCCGACCGCTGGGGTACACTACTTCAGTCCCGGGGGGGGGGGGGGGGTATAGGGTGCTAGCAGGAGGGGCATCCGGCCACCCCTTACAATTAACCATGCCAATTCCGTACTTAACCCTGAAACGTCCCCCTAGAAAAATTAATGAATGACCGTACTGATAAACCCCTATGTTATTTGATTTTCAAACAGCTGAGCAAAACTGAACGTACTCAGACATTTCTCTCTTTACTTATTCTCATCAACACTAAACTGACACACAATATTTTTAGCGCAACGCAATCTGACTTTCAGTAATCCCTACAAAAGAATGTCCCTGACTAACAATAACCTATACCTTTCATGAATTCTTACCTCACAAAAGTCTTTGTTACTCGAACTACTGCAATACAGTGAGCGCCAATGTTGCCAGCTAAATAAAAGTTTCTCACTACTGAAGTCACTAACTACTGATAGGTATAGTTAGCAAATAAAAGATTTTGATAGAGAACAAACAATGTATTTACCTTAATAGTGTTAAAAAGTCATAATATATATATCAGTTCATGACATCCAGTCTTACAAATTTACTGTCTCTGATGGACACACGTCCAGATCATCCGCTCTCAAAACTCCGCCATCTCTCTCCCCACATCCACCTCTGCTGGATGCAAACCAGCCACAGACTGCACACAGCACAGCCAGTGATTTTCATACAGAGCGCTACTTGCCGTTACCAATATAAAAACCTAAACAGCCTACTTACAACCCTGCCAACCCTGCGCACAATGCGGGATAACGGCAGTAGCGAAAGAAAGAAAGAACCTGATAGAGGCAATACAGAGCTCTAAAAGATGAAATGACAGCGAGTGCGAAATGGCAAGTCACGAATGGCTAGACAAGAAATGCTAGGTTGCTGAAGCATGCATAACTGCAGGGAGCATACACTGATCCGCTAGGACAGTATGACCACCTCCTACCTGCCAGCTGGTATGTCGACCTTCAGCACGGCTAACAGCGGCGACGCGGTCGTGGCTTGGGAGCAATGAGACCTCGGTAGGCCGCTGGACGGAGTTGGCACCACATCTGTACACACAGGTCACCTAACTCCGGGCAGACGGGATCAGACCTAGCGAGTTGGAGGGCCAGTACATCAAATGGTACTTGCTGCTATGTTCCCAAAACCACTCCATCGCACTTGTGGCCTTGAGACATGGCGCATTATCTTGCTAAAAACTGCCACTGCCGACGGGAAACGTGATCGTCATGAGGGGGTGTACGTGGACTGCAACCAGTGTACGACACTCCTTGGTCGTCATGGTGCCTTGCACGAGCTCCTACGGCAACGTGAATGCTCCCCCAGCATAATGCAGCCGTCCCACAGTACAGGTGTCAAGGAGCTCTTCCAAGGGAAGACGACGGATTCACGCCCTCCCATCGGCATAATGAAGTAAGTATCTGGGTTCATCAGACCATGCAACGCCCTACCACTGCGCTGAGGCCCTTGCCGAAGGTTACATGCCCAGTTGCCGATGCCGTGCTGTTAGCATTAGCATATGCATGGGTCGTCGGCTGCAGTGGCCCAGTGTTCATCTACATCTACATCTACATTTATACTCCGCAAGCCACCCAACTGTGTGTGGCGGAGGCCACTTTACGAGCCACTGTCATTTCCTCCCTTTGCTGTTCCACTCGCGTATGGTTCGCGGGAAGAACGACCACCGGAAAGCCTCCGTGCGCGCTCGAATCTCTCTAATTTTACATTCGTGATCTCGTCGGGAGGTATAAGTAGGGGGAAGCAATATATTCGATACCTCATCCAGAAACGCACCCTCTCGAAAACTGGACAGCAAGCTACACCGCGATGCAGAGCGCCTCTCTTGCAGAGTCTGCCACTTGAGTTTGCTAAACATCTCCGTAAAGCTGTCACGCTTACCAAATAACCCTGTGACGAAACGCGCCGCTCTTCTTTGTATCTTCTCTGTCTCCTCTGTCAACCCGACATGGTACGGATCCCACACTGATGAGCAATACTCAAGTAAATGTCGAACGAGTGTTTTGTAAGCCACCTCCTTTGTTGATGGACTACATTTTCTAAGGACTCTCCCAATGAATCACAACCTGGTACCCGCCTTACCAACAACTAATTTTATATGATCATTCCACCTCAAATCGTTCCGTACGCATACTCCCAGATATTTTACAGAAGTACCTGCTACCAGTGTTTGTTCCGCTATCATATAATCATGCAATAAAGGATCTTCTTTCTATATATTCGCAATACATTACATTTGTCTATGTTAGTGGTCAGTTGCCACTCCCTGCACCAAGTTCCTATCCGCTGCAGATCTTCCTGCATTTCGCCGCAATTTTCTAATGCTGCAACTTCTCTGTATATTACAGCACCATCCGCATACTACAGCATCAGCCGCATGGAACTTCCGACACTATCTACTAGATCATTTATATATATTGTGGAAAGCAATGGTCTCATAACACTCCACTGTGGCACGCCAGAGGTTACCTTAACGTCTTTAGACATCTCTCCATTGAAAACAACATGCTGTGTTCTGTTTGCTAAAAACTCTTCAATCCAGCCACACAGCTGGTCTGATATTCCGTAGGCTCCTACTTTATCACGCGACAGTGCGGAACTGTATCGAACGCCTTCCGGAAGTCAAGGAAAATAGCATCTACATGGGAGCCTGTATCTAATATTTTCTGGGTCTCATGAACAAATAAATCGAGTTGGGTCTCACACGATCGCTGTTTCCGGAATCGATGTTGATTACTACAGAGTAGATTCTGGGTTTCCAGAAATGACATGATACACGAGCAAAAAACATGTTCTATAATTCTACAACAGATCGATGTCAGAGATATAGGCCTATAGTTTTGCGCATCTGCTCGACGACCCTTCTTGAAAGCCTGCCGGTGTGGCCGTGCGGTTAAAGGCGCTTCAGTCTGGAATCGCGTGACCGCTACCGTCGCAGGTTCGAATCCTGCCTCGGGCGTGGATGTGTGTCATGTCCTTATGTTAGTTAGGTTTAATTAGTTCTAAGTTCTAGGCGACTGATGACCTCAGAAGTTAAGTCGCATAGTGCTCAGAGCCATTTGAACCATTTTGAACCTTCTTGAAAACTGGAACTACCTGTGCTCTTTTCCAATCATTTGGAACCTTCCGTTCTTCTAGAGACTTGCGGTACACGGCTCTTGGAAGGGCGGCTAGTTCTTTCGCGTACTCTGTGTAGAATCGAATTGGTATCCCGTCAGGTCCAGTGGACTTTCCTCTATTGAGTGATTTCAGTTGCTTTTCTATTCCTTGGACACTTATTTAGATGTCAGCCATTTTTTCATTCGTGCGAAAATTTAGAGAACGAACTGCAGTGCGGTCTTCCTCTGTGAAACAGCTTTGGAAAAAGGTGTTTAGTATTTCAGCTTTACGCGTGTCATCCTCTGTTTCAATGCCATTATCATCCCAGAGTGTCTGGATATGCTGTTTCGATCGACTTACTGATTTTCCGTGAGACCAGAACTTCCTAGGATTTTCTGTCAAGCAGGTACACAGAATTTTACTTTCAAATTCACTGAACGCTTCACGCATAGCCCTCCTTGCGTGTTCGGGGCACAGTGTGTTCAGACACATTTTTACTCTGCCCAGCATTAGAGTCTGATGTTAGTTCGGCCACAGTTCGCCGCCTGTCCTGTTTCACCAGTCTGTCCAGCCTACGACGTCTGATATCTATAATGAGGGGCGCACGCCCAACCCCACGGCATCTGGAAGCGGTTTCCGCTTGGTTTCACCACGTGTTGAAGACACTCACCTATGCACTCTTCGAACACCCGACAAGTTGTACAGTTTTCGGAACTATCGGAAATAAGTCGAAAGAAGGTCCCTGTGGTTGAGGACGTTCCATCAGAATTGTTTGGATTGTTATGAGCGCCAAGTAGTGTAGTTTATGAAATGATCGGAAATGAGTAGAAATAAGCTCCCTGAAGTAGAGGGCATTCTATCAGAATTATTTAGATTGTTATGAGGGCCAGTAATTCCAACTGCAAATATGGCACCTGCTGACAGTTGTGAATATTACGGAACAATCAGTTTTATAAGTCGTGCCTGCAAAACACTGACACCAATTATTTACAGAAGACGGGAAAAATTGGCAAACGTTGACCTCCGAAGAGATGCAGGAGCACGCGAGTCTATGCTGACCCGACGTGTTATCTACCAAGACAGACTGAACAAAGGCAAACCGACTTCTATAGCTTCAGGAGACTTAGAAGATTTTTCCGATAATGTTCACTGGAACACACTGTTTGAAATTCTGAATGTAGCAGGGGTGAAACACAGTGCGCGAAGGGTTATTTACAATTTGTACAGAGACGAGACTACAGCCAAAGGAAATGAAAGGGAAACAGTACGACAGGATTGCAGCGTACCCCAGATCTTATTCAGTCTGTACATTGAGAAACTTGAAAGAAAAGTGATTTAAAGTTCAGGGAAAAGAAATAACGACTTTGATATTGAAGATGACATTGTAATTCGGTCACAGACAGCAAACGACTCGGAGGAGTAGCTGAACGGAAAGGATAGTACCATGAAAAGAGAATGTAACATGAACATCAACAAAAGTAAAAGGAGAGTAATGTAATGCAGTCCAATAAAATTACACTGTTGTGAGAGAATGCGATTAGGAAATGAGATACTAAAAGTAGTTGATGAATTTTGCTATTAGGGCGGCAAAATGACTAACGAAGGTTGAAGCAGAGAGGATACAGACTCCCAGTAGCACAAAAAGCGTTTATGAAAAAGAGGAATTTGTTAACGTCTAATAAAAATCTCAGTGGCAGGAAATCCTCCCTGGTCGTATATGCCGGGAGTGTAGCACTGTACTTAAGCAAAATGTGGGCGATAAGCATTGGTGACAGAACGACAATAGAAGCATGTTGAACGTGTTGCTACAAAAGAACATTAAAGTTTCTTTGTTTAGAACTACTAACTAGTGAGGACGCACTGAATCGAAATGTGAAAAAGGGTAGTTATGACACAACTTGTCTAAAACAGGGATCCGCTGAAACATGAAGGAATCTTAAGTTTGTGGGTAGTAGAAATTATAGAGGAAGACCAAGGGCTATGTGCAGTAAGCATACTGAAATGGATGTTGGCTGGAACAGTTAATCGGAAGTGAAGAGACTGGCACAAAAAAGACAGGCGTGGAGAAGTGTATGAAGGCAATGTTCGGAATGAAAACAACTACAAAGCCTGGTACATCATACTAGGAGGCCAATGTTCCATAGAAGCAGAAGTAACAGTACTTCATTAATGATGAACCCGATAAGGAATGCAGCTGAAGAAGAAAGCAGAAATGAACAGCAATTTTCTAAGATATGCAAAGGGCGAAGGATGTTGAAGGATTTGAAACGATCAAGTTTGATCTTGAGAAGACATTGTCGTTGCCGAAAACGACAAACAACACTTGATTGTATTGAAGGCCGGTATGAGTGTATATCCGTCTACTTCACTCTGGTACAACAGGAAAAGTGTTCTGCTTCGTGTGGATCGAAAAAGCGCCACAGGCTGAGGTGCCCAAGAAGTAGGTTCGTCTCTAAACAAGTACATTGACAACAGTTAGAAAGACAACATTATTGCGCTAATTTTGTGAGCAGATTCACGCTAAGGCTATAACCTAAACATCACAATAACCTTATTGTTTAAGGCTATGATTGAAAATCAACCGTCTCTTACTTCAGTTCTCTAGGGTTCCTGATTTCTCGGCACACGTTGCTGCCAAATGATGCCAATTCCAGCGATGTCAAACGAGTCGAAAATTGAGCAACGCATGTATCTTTGAAGTGACTATCTGAACGTTATGAAAACTTGTAGGAAAAGAAATTCTCTTGAAACTTTAATGGATATCACTGATTTTGTTCGATGTTCCAAAATGGAGATCTCCATTGTGAACTGTAAGGCTGACGTCACAGGAAACAAAATTAATTCGAAGCAAATACGCGAAATAAAGTTGGAAAAGGAAGATCCGTTCAAGCAGACCATAATGATAATGCCATGTGACCGTGAACAGTGGAGAAGAAACAGTGGGGAAGATCCAACTCTAACTTTTACAGACTCTTTGAGCCACTGTGGCGTCAAGGGGGTGGCGAATTTAGACAACTGAAATCAACTTTGCACTTGATACTCAGCGATGGGCGATGCCGTGTGCACTTTTACCGTTCTCTTGGTGGAGGCGACCAAGTCGTCGATGACATCGAAGGAGTTAGCGGTGTATTCGATTTTGAAGAAGATGTATGAGGATGGCAAAGGTGTTGCATAATTGAATACATGTTTCATATAACATATCGCCATTTTTTATTCGTATTAATGTGAAATAAATAAATAAATGCTGCTGAAATATATATCGTGTTATAATCGTATACAGGGTGTTAGAAAAAGGTACCGCCAAACTTTCAGGAAACATTCCTCACACACAAATAAAGAAAAGATGTTATGTGGACATGTATCCGGAAACGCTTAATTTCCATGTTAGAGCTCATTTTAGTTTCGTCAGTATGTACTGTACTTCCTCGATTCACCGCCAGTTGGCCCAACTGAAGGAAGGTAATGTTGACTTCGGTGCTTGTGTTGACATGCGACTCATTGCTCTACAGTACTAGCATCAAGCACATCAGTACGTAGCATCAAAAGGTTAGTGTTCATCACGAACGTGGTTTTGCATTCAGTGCAATGTTTACAAATGTGGAGTTGGCAGATGCCCATTTGATGTATGGATTAGCACGGGGCAATAGCCGTGGCGCGGTACGTTTGTATCGAGACAGATTTCCAGAACGAAGATGTCCCGACAGGAAGACGTTCGAAGCAATTGATCGGCGTCTTAGGGAGCACGGAACATTCCAGCCTATGACTCGCGACTGGGGAAGACCTAGAACGACGAGGACACCTGCAGTGGACGAGGCAATTCTTCGTGCAATTGACGATAACCCTAATGTCAGCGTCAGAGAAGTTGCTGCTGTGCAAGGTAACGTTGACCACGTCACTGTATGGAGAGTGCTACGGGAGAACCAGTTGTTTACGTACCATGACGGCGTGTGCAGGCACTATCAGCAGCTGATTGGCCTCTACGGGTACACTTCTGCGAATGGTTCATCCAACAATGTGTCAATCCTCATTTCAGTGCAAATGTCCTCTTTACGGATGAGGCTTCATTCCAACGTGATCAAATTGTAAATTTTCACAATCAACATGTGTGGGGTGACGAGAATCCGCACGCAATTGTGTAATCATGTCATCAACACAGATTTTATGTGAACGTTTGGGCAGGCATTGTTGGTGATGTCTTGATTGGGCGCCATGTTCTTCCACCTACGCTCAATGGAGCACGTTATCATGATTTCATACGGGATACTCTACCTGTGCTGCTAGAACATGTGCCTATACAAGTACGACGCAACATGTGGTTTATGCACGATGGAGCTCCTGCACATTTCAGTCGAAGTGTTCATACGCTTCTCAACAACAGATTCGGTGACCGATGGATCGGTAGAGGCGGACCAATTCCATGGCCTCCACGCTCTCCTGACCTCAACCCTCTTGACTTTCATTTATGGGGGCGTTTGAAAGCTCTTGTCTACGCAACCCCGGTACCCAGTGTAGAGACTCTTCGTGCTCGTATTGTGGACGGCTGTGATACAATACGCCATTCTCCAGGGCTGCATCGGTGCATCAGGGATTCCATGCGACGGAGGGTGGATGCATGTATCCTCGCTAACGGAGGAAATTTTGAACATGTCCCGTAACAAAGTGTTTGAAGTCACGCTGGTACGTTCTGTTGCTGTGTGTTTCCATTCCATGATTAATGTGATTCGAAGAGAAGTAATAAAATGAGCTCTAACATGGAAAGTAAGCGTCTCAGGACACATGTCCACATAACATTTTTTTTTCTTTGTGTGTGAGGAATGTTTCCTGAAAGTTTGGCCGTACCTTTTTGTAACACCCTGTATGTGACTATTATTACCTTTTTACTATCATCAAAAGATCCACAATTTAGTGGGTGATTTGTTGTTGTTGAACCCAGAACATTAGTTTGCTAATCACAAGATAATGATCCGAGAGACATGTGTAACACAACACTACACAAGAATATAATGAGTTTTTAATACAGTGCACATAATTGCCTACTTTTCTACCAGTTTTGGAAACGACAGCTGTTACACAGATTGTACAGTGAGAAGCTTTATAAGTAGTTTGTGATTTTCCAGCTCGGGTCACTATTGCTAACTACGGTCCATCTGTACCGCCATGTGGTATTCTAGGAACGTTATAGTTATAGGTAGAGGTAAACGATTTGCTGACGTCGCTCTGTGCAGGCAGGAAGCAGCTCTGGATGATGGCGAGGATGCGCAGGTCGACTTGGATCGTGTTTACACTTTTTTAGGCAAACACAAGGCAATGCCTACGAACAAGAAAAAGAACCGCACAGTATCCGCTTATTACTGGAAAATTTTGAGAGCCTGTTACATCGTTTGAAGACCCGTGCTTAATGAATTTAGATCCACACCTAGGCCAGTTTACTTCTGGTACTGCCCTCATTTGCACCATCATCTGTTTCATTCGCGAATGATGCTTGGGAAGAACCACTGCCTGATTCTAGGCCTTTTCTTGTGAGTGGTACGTTTCGGCTTCCCAAGAATTCCTCGCTTCTGCCAACCACTTCACCTCAAGAGCAGCCCTTTCACTCAACTTCGTCGATTATTTAGTCCGTGTATTCCAACCTCTGTCCTCGCCCTACTGTTTTACCCTCTGCAGCTCCCTCTTAAGTCAAGGTGGTTACTCCCTAATGTCTTAACACGTGTCCTATCATCCCGTGCTTTCTTCTTGTCGGTGTTTTCCATAACTTACTTTCATCGCCGATTGTGCGGAGAACCTCCTCATTCCTTATTCTATCAGCCCACCTAGCTTTGAGCATTCTTCTGTAGCACCACATACCAAACTCTTCGATTCTCTGCAATTCCGCTGTTACCTCAGTCCACGACTCACTACGACACAATCCCGTAGTGCAGACGTACATTCTCAGACACTTCTTCCTAAAATGAGGCGCTACGTTTGGTGTAGAGTGGGGAAAATAAACGTGGGCTGGACGAGTGGATACGATTGGATGGGAATGTGTGCATGTAACCACACCCCGCAACGCACGCATCACCTGCGCGCTCGCCACGTGATCCACACCTGTTCACAGCGAAGTGCAAGCTGCGTCAGTGTGGGTGGAACAGTGCAGAGTGGACGGCAGTGCGCACAGTGAAGCAGCGGGTGTTGGTTGTGGAAAGTCAGTTGACAACAAAGTCGTAAAAAACCGTGTTGTCCGTTGTTTGTTGACAAGTTTAACGTTGTTAAAGTGCCAGTAAGGAGTGCCATATAATGCTTAATCTGAAAATTGCATCAGACGTGATCTGTTTCGAACAACAAAATGTGGCTACACTTCACCAGGAAATGCTTCAGACTTTTACCAAATCAAACCGACGTCTGTGTCTCTTTGTACCCTGGAACTCTGTTCTCCGTGCCGCTTTTATTCCCCCCCTCCCCCATATCTATCAGTAGACTTCTCCTTCCCAGGAGTGTCCTCTTTGTCTCTGCTAATTGGCTTTTTGGGTCCTCCTTGTCTCCTCCATCACACGTTATTTAGCTTCCAAGGTAGCAGAAATGCTTCACTTTGTCTATCTCGTGGCCCTCAATTTTGATATTAAGTTTATCGCTACTCTTAGTTCTGATAGTCCTCATAGCTTCAGTCTTTCTTACGTTTACTCTCAATCCATGCTCATTAGACTGCCCACCGATTCAACACCCCCTGTAATTCAGCTTAAATAGTACTGTAGATAAGTCTCATCAGCGAATTTAATCATTTAAGTCCCAGTCATGAAACTATCTTTCGTTTTCTACGTTGCCTCTTTTGATCGGACAGAAAGTGCGAAAGACTGCATTCTTGTCTTATACCCTTTCTCATTCGAGCACCTCGTTCTTGGTCATTCATTGTACTTGTTCTCTTTCAAATGGCTCAAATGGCTCTGAGCACTATGGGACTCAACTGCTGAGGTCATTAGTCCCCTACAACTTAGAACTAGTTAAACCTAACTAACCAAAGGACATCACAAACATCCATGCCCGAGGCAGGATTCGAACCTGCGACCGCAGCGGTCTTGCGGTTCCAGACTGCAGCGCCTTTTAACCGCACGGCCACTTCGGCCGGCTATTGATCTCTTTCCAAATGGTTCAAATGGCTCTGAGCACTACGAGACTTTACATCGAGGTCATCAGTCCCCTAGACTTAGAACTACTTAAGCCTAACTACCCTAAGGACATCACACACATACATGCGCGAGGCAGGAGTCGAACCTGCGACGGTAGCTGTCGCGCGGTTTCAAAATGAAGCGCCTAGAACCGCTCGGTCACAACGGCCGGCTGTTCTCATTTGGTTCTTGTGTATACTGTATGTTATTTCTCTTTCCCTGTAGATGACCCCTATTTTCCTGATAATTTCTAACATCTTTCACCATTTTACATTGTCGAACGCCTTTTCTAGGTCGGCAAGTCAAGTGAAAGTGTCTTGACTTGTCATAAGCCTTGCTTCCACAGCAATCGCGTCGACAGAACTGCCTCTCTGGCGTGCATACATTTCTGAAAACCAAACTGATTTTCACCCAACAGATCTCCAGTTTGTTAGGGTTTCTTACCTCAGTCGGTTAACACGGAAACCTTCTATGATCGCTTTGTTGTCCGGACGTCTGTCTTTCCATGCGTTAAGATCACTTTCTCTCAGAAACTGGCAGAGCTACCAACTTCACATTAATGTCAAATATTGAGGTATACGATCCCACGACCATGTATCAAAATTAAGCTCCTAAATCAGTGACACCAAGAGATGAGACCGTCTGATTAGACTCCATTTTATCAAGAAAAAGAAATTTCTTCTGTCTCATTTGACGGAAAGCCTTCCAAAATTAAGTTGAACTCTGACTCTTCTATTCGTTCCCCTCTGCCTTCCACATAGACTCCCATTTCTTCTTCTGTCACTTGATCAGATAGTTCCTCGAACCCGTAGAGGTCTCTAGTGTACTCTTTCCACCTGCCATCCCGCCAGCCCAACTTTTAACAGCTGGCGCCCATGCTTTCAATTTCACCAAAGTTTAACTTTTCTCTACCCCAAAACGGTCCTTCTGAAAACCATTTATTTTTCGATTTTTTCACATTTTTCCAGTAGCCATGTCGCCTTGGCTTCTCCGCACCTCCTATTTACTTTATTGTTAAGTGACGTATGTACACCTGCTTTCTCTGAACATTTTGTTCAGTTAAACAAAGTTTCTTTGTCTCCAACTTTTGTAGTCCTGTCTTCCTCAGTTGCCTGTAATATTTATATAAAATATCAATATACCTTAAAAGTTTCTTCGTATTTACCTTCGGTGGACCTATGCTTGCCTCTTCAACTTCTGCGGCTGCCAGTTTTAGATATCTCTTCAGCTGAGCTGCTGTTGTGCTATTCTTTATAGCAGTATCTACAGCATTAGACAACTTCAACCGGACAGGGTTATTATTCCTCAATAGCTCAGTATTCGATGATTCTCAGTCATGGTTTTATTAATCTTTAGCCCGCTCTTCATCACCACTAGACTGTGATCAGCCTTTGTGTGTTCGGAGGACGCCTTACAATCCAAAGTTGGTTTTCGAACTCCCTGTCTGACCATAATGCAATGCAGCAGACATCTTCCCGCGTCTCGTTGTCTTTTCCAAGTGTGCCTCCCCTTTTTGCGATTTTCCAGCGGTGCATTTGCTGTTACTACCTGTCGTAGGTGTACGGTACGTGAAATCTACACGCATTGATGTTAATAGGGTCCTTCCTCATCCGTCAACGATTTGACGTAATGTTTCCGAACTAGCTGAAAAAATCTGGGCAGATGTCCAACAAGAAAGTAAAATTTGCTTATTGATCAACGAACGTGCTTTCGAGGTGGATTTATGGTCCGATAAATACACTAAAACTGAATATGCTACCATTGTTTGTCACTATACAGGTATGACTTCCAAGATGCAGGTCGCACATTTCATACACGGCGCAGTTGCGTGCTCAAGATGCTGAATCCGGTCTCTCAATTAGAAAATTGCAAAATTTCAGTCATGGATCTAAAAGTTACAACATTTCTGACAAACCAGGGGCCCAATATAAGTAGGGCGCTTTCATTCTGAAAGCGGCAACCGAGGAGACCTCAGCCCACTGCAACCGAGCTACGACACATGTTAGACGAAGATGGGTTTCTCAAAGAAGGTGCGCAACATTGAATTTAATAACAACTCGAAAGAATATCGTTAAATCCTTTAAAGAAAATCTTCTCACCAGATCAGCAAAACTCACGATTGACGTTCGCCGGAATACGGTCGTCGAGTTGCTAGAGTGTCGATCACGAATGCTATTGACAAAATCATTGTAATATTAACAGACGGAAACATCAGTTAGACTACTCGAATGATGAGCTTGCTGCCACCTTAATTAAAATCTACTCGAAGTTTCGAAACGGTAATTATGATCTTCAAGTAAAAAAGCACCTCACAATTTTATTTTATTAAGATACTACGACATGGTAATAAATTAATATATAGAACAGTCTTGATGGTATAAAAGCACTTTTATTTACAAGTTGTGATCGGTTTCGACCGTAGGAGAATCATCTTCGGAAGATACTCCTGTGATGACAGGTAGAGATGACGGCACGAAGCAGTCCATTGGGATATTATTGTCCGAAGGCGATCCACATCGAGTAGAAACTTGTCACCATTTATGATTAAAAGTGTTTTTAAGCGATCAATATTGTTCTACATAAAATTTTATTACTAGCTCATTGCGATCGCTGCTATTGCCAATATGTTTACAAAGACTATACTACGATATGCTTGGTCACTGCTCTGTTGCAGAAATCACGAAGTTCGTATCATCGGAACCAGAGTTCTCGGCAGCTGTTGCAACTGTTTCCCTGTTAACAAACATTCATTACTTGCAAAGAACATTGTTGTTAAGGTCATAAGACATATTGTAGACAGATGTCATGTTCTTCCATATTACCACCTGTTTAACACTCTCATTTTTCTTTGCAAATTTTTGCTCCTTTCTCCGTCTACGCCTTACACTTGAGTTGCTTCTAATATCGCTGAAGCTACATGTGTGCCCTAATCTTAAAGACTGGAAAATTAAATGACGTGAGAAGCACTGTTAAAGAATAACAGTCTGAAATTTTTCTCCGAATTGTTGGCCGTACTTTACAACTTGTAATACGTTAACACAATTTACTGTTCACTCAGTGCATAACGCACATGAGTGGTCATGTTCAGTAACTTCGAAGACAGAAAATGACTACATCAGTTACTGAAATGAAAGGGAATGTATTTAAATTAGTCGATTTAGAAGGAATATATGTACAGGACGTCCCTCTTAAAAGTAATAGGCACATTTGTTTGTGCTGTTTCGACAGATAGTCATAATCTCATTTTTGCGTTGTATGTATGGAGCTGACACAAAGAAAAAGTGTCACTCATATGGTTCGTGTGATATTCATATCAACAGAAAAAGTCGTTTAGTTCCCTATTACAAAAAAAGCATTGATATTTAAAGTGGAATTTTAGGTACCCATTTGATGGAATGATCTCAGATTAGTCTAGTGCGACGTCCGGTTTATCGGTGTTTATCAAGAGGAACTGCAAAACACGAAGCATAAACGCAGCAGCAGCGCTCGGCAAACTAGGCCCGTGTCACGCGCTGCGCTGTCTGCTGCGCTGTCTGCTGCGGTCATGCTACGGCGCTGGTCAGTCGCTGCTGCAGTACTGGCTATTTTTCGTGTTTTACTGTCCCTGTTACTACACAGCGACAAAACGGATACCTCAGCAGACTAGTTTCCGTGTGATATCTCGAAAACTTTAACAATCATTTAGTTTGTAATAGAGGAAAAACACTGACACTTTCTGTTGGCACTAGATGTTACACGAAAGACATGATAAATAGATTTTCTTTGGGTAACTCAAGCTGCACACTACGAAAACGAACGTGAAAATAAGTGCCGAAGAAACAACATCAGATAAAAATTGAAAAACGAGGTCAACTGTCTTTGTGGAATGTTTTGTCTATGAGTAAGAAATAAAGTACATTACAGATGCATTTGACACACCGATCAATGATGCTCAAAATCGAGCACAGCAAATGACTTGCTTACGAGAGTGTGCCTTCCCTTTCCTAATATTTGAAGCATTCTCTATTTAAAATTTTTAAGAGTGAAATATTGTCAGAATTTTTGCTCCTTCAGGCATAGACGATAGAAATACGTCAAGGACACACATCAGCAGATGGCACGGTCTGTAGAATCCATCGGACAAATATCTGTTGTGTGGCAGTCTTAAGGGTACACAACAAACAGCGACGAGAGGCTGCCAACACGGCTGCAACCACTCGCCTGGCAGCTCTATGTTGCGAGCAGCGGTCTCCAGATGGCGCTCACAAATTCGGACCTCTTCCTGCTTCTGGTCCGGAGGAGTAGGAGGGGGAGGCATGCCTCTGCTCCGCGTCGCACTCGTCCGCCGGCAGGATTGCCAGCCAGCAAGGGCAACGCCGTCGACCGGGGACGACATTGGGCCGTAAGAATAAAGTGAATCAAATGCTTTGCCTCCGAATTTCGCCGGCCGTTGTGGCCGGGCGGTTCTTGGCGCTACAGTGTGGAACCGCGCGACCGCTACGGTCGCAGGTTCGAATCCTGCGTCGGGCATGGATGTGTGTGATGTCCTTCGGTTAGTTAGGTTTAAGTAGTTCTAAGTTCTAGGGGACGGATGACCTCAGAATTTAAGTCCCATAGTGCTCAGAGCCATTTTTGAACCTTCGAATTTCGAAGCTAAAGCTTCGGAATTTATGAATAAAATGTGAAGCAAGAGCTTTTGCTTATGGGAACAAAAAGAACAATGAAAGCTTTTGCTTTCCCCTTGAGCTCTTGCTTCGGTATTAAATAAACTGCAAGAATAAAGAGAAGCTCTGACTTCATTCTGGAAGCAATTGCTTGTAAAACTTGAAGGCTGGTCAGTGGCAGGCTCACGTTTGCAGAGTGCAGATATGGCTCAAATAGCAGAATGTTTACGCCGCGTGAACTGCTACAGAGCTCGTCGATGTCCACCTGGAGAGCATTATAAAACTCTGCGTCGTTTCAACGAAGAAAATGTTAAGTGGATTGCAAAGCATTTTCTGACAGAGACAGGGGAAAGAAGAGGTGGTGCACTATCGTCGGAACAGAAGATGAAGATTTTCCTTCGCTATGTAGCTGATCAGGATTCCAGTCTGGAATAGCAGAAGAAATGGGAATTCATCAAATTACAGTGAGTAAAACAGTGAGTAGTGTTTCTAAAAAGATAATGGAAAAAGCTGATCTGCGGATCAAGTTTCCGTCATCAACACATGATTTACAGTGGCTAAAAATGAGTGGCTACAAAAATGTAAATTGCCAAGTGTTATTGGTGTAATTCACTGTACACACGTGCGAATTCCAAAACCTGTGCAATTTGGCGACGAATATATCAACAGAAAGGATTTTGCTAGTATAAATGTGCTGGCTACAAGAATTTTGAAGGAACAGTTCACTAGTGTTGAGGATAGCTGGCCTGGGTCGGTACATGACAATCGAATATGGAGAAACTGAAGTGTCTGGAAAGTGCTAAGCGACTGTAAGAACACTGTTCTTTTGGGTGGTGAAGGGTATGGCCTGGAGCCCTGCCTGATGACCCCCTTTCGTAATCCATCTGAGGACAGTCACAAGCCATTCAGTAACTTTTTAAAAAAAGAAAGAGTTGTGATAGAGCTTTCGCTACTGTGGGTTGGGTTGTTTTGGGGGAGGAGACCAGACAGCGAGGTCATGGGTCTCATCGGATTAGGAAAGGAAGTCGGCCGTGCCTTTTCGAAGGAACCATCCCGGCATTTGCCTGGAGCAATTTAGGGAAATCACGGAAAACCTAAATCAGCATGGTCGGACACGGGATTGAACCGTCGTCCTCCCGAATGCGAGTCCAGTGTGCTAGCCACTGCGCTTTTGCTACTGCGTTAGAAGTAGAAGATAGAGAGGAAAAGCAAAAGGTTATTCTTACAATCAGAAGCTGATGCTTCCGCTTTTACCTTTTGCTTCCGAGTGAATGCTCTTACGTCTACCTTTTGCTCCAAGCCTGTGCTTCAGTTTTATTCATATGGGCCATTGTCGCCGCCTAACACTGACTGACATGGAAATCTTTCCGCCGACAGGCAAAAAGCACAACGCGCCACGGACACTTCTGACGCGGCTGCAGTCCCACATTTGGACAAGGCAGTTCCTGTAATGCAGTCAGACATTTCAGCATAGTGCCCGGATTTAAACTGCAGAGCACAGTTCTACGAGTTCTGCTGAGAAAGTGACATTCTGTCTCAGCAATCACTGTTTACACAATAATGCGACAATCGGGAGTGTGTCCATAATTACTTTGAGTCATGGTTAGAAAATCATAGACGGCCATTAAGTGCCATACATCGAACTTTATCATACTTAAGTACCGTTTTGTAACACGTTCTTAATAAATTTTATTGGTTACATCTTTCTATGTTGCCACATTTTTGTTCTAGTGCCACCCTGCCAAGCCAGTATTTAATTACTAGGAGCCTGCTGTCTGCCACCTTTCACTGAAAAATCGTGATAATTATGCTTCCTGTCACTGAGGATATTTCGTGTGAATTCGTAGTAACATTCAGTTACATCACTCCGAAAATTTGGCGACGACGGTAAACCTTGCATATTCTTAATAATAATGTTCGGTAATCCCTGACGTACGCTCATGAGCCAAAACGTTATGACCACTGCCCACCGAGTGGTTGAATGCCTCCGGGTGGTGTTGCGGGCACGTACATGAAAGCGGAAGACATACGAATGGGCAGTCATTATACCGAAGACATGGGCCGCAAATTGTCGTGTCCTGAGAGACAGTAATCAGGACACAATTTAATTACAAGACCTTACTTCGATCGATGGCACTGAATTGCGACTTTCGTATGGGTACCTGGTAGAACTCCACCGATTAAAGAAGCTAGAGCCTAAGAGGGCGTTCTGAGCCACATAACTCGGTGTATATCTCAAGGACTCTCAGGCTGAATTAAATTCCGAAAGGCAAAGTTCAGTGGCAGTTCACTTCTGGTACTACTGACTTTAACTCTCACCTGTTCAGTGCACGATACTGTTGTATGCAGCACATTCGTCTCTGACAATCACCTGCTTCCTATCTCGCGGTCCTCAGACTGCCTTCTCGACACTACCTCCTTTCAGTTCTGAGTCCTCATCCTGGTGAAGACCGGCACACGGGTAGCGTCCCAGACGACTACCTGCTGTCCTCTCCCTTTGGTTCAGGGCGAGTCCCCCCTTTGTAGCACTCAGCAAGGTGCTGGAACATACCACCTAACGCACATCGCCGGCAGGGGAGTGTACATTATGTTATTTGGGGCACCTCATGACGCACTTATGTCACTGCTGTTCAGTCCCTGGGTCACGCACTGGCTGACCGTACACTGTCTCCATATGTGTACGGTCTAAGTACCGTCCGTCGCCAGCCTGTCGCTGTTTGAACAACAGACTGCGCCAACGCTTCCTCCGTCTTCCCTGGATAGCTCCTAGCTACAACTTAACTGTAATGCCTTATTTTCTCCTTAATATTGGAATTCGCGACAAGATACGGAAATCCACTGATATAAGCAGTTTTGACGAAGGTCATAGTGTCGTTGCGCTGCAGCTGAAAAACAGGATATCTGAAAAGGCGAACCGGGCCCCTGTTGTCGTACTGGTGTCGTGAGCACCTATGGAAAGAGGGAGAAGTGTGGTGAAATAACGTGTGGGCCCTATGGTGATGCATGAGCACATCTTACCACAAAACGCAGAGGTCGGAGAATCCCCCACTGTGTAATCCAGGATAGGCGGAATCTGTGGCAGATCTGTCGACTTAGTACAATGCTGGTGCAGGTACAAGCGTTTCGGAGCACACTGATCAAAGGCCATTGCTGAATATCGGGCTCCACATCACACGACCCCTACATTTTTCTGTGATGACTCAATGACATCGCCAGTTTTGACTGCAATGGGCACAGAAGCACTGAGTTTTCACCATGGATCAATAGCAAAGTGTCGCCAGTCGAACGAATCGCATTTCTTGTTACACCAGATAGATGGTTGGATCGTTACACCCCAACGTCCAGGCTAATGGCTGCACGAAACATGGGCCGCACCACAGATGCAGGCCGGTGGGGGCAGAATTACGCTGCGCGGCGCACTGAATTGTCCTTCCACGGGTCTATGGTGAGAATCGAAGGCCTGGTGACAGCAGTGAACTATGTGAGAACATTACTGCGGACCTTTTGCATTGGCTTATGCTCGAAGTCTCCCCTACGGCGATGACATCTACCAGCAGGGTAACTGTGCACGGTGTCAGGTCAGACTCATCCTACAGTGGTTTGATGCGCATTGTAGTGAAGTCAGATTGATGTCTTGGCCAGCAAATATGTCCGATCTGTAGGCTCTGGAACACACAACGGGCGCTAGCTGTTGGCCTGTAAACCGCCACCCTGTAATTTGCGGAAACAAATTGACCTGTGCATTGACATTTGGTGCCACATACTTACGGAGTCCTGTCAGTGTATGGCAGAATCCATGCTAAGCAGAATTTATGCTATACTTTGTTTGAAAAATGGGACAACACGCTAATAAACAGGCGGTGATAATGTTTTGGCTCATCGGTGTACTGCGACGAAAAAATAACTTTTATCATTCTTGACTATTTTTCCAAATTACTGTGTTCAGTACTTGGCGACGACAAAAAATTTTACAGATTGTTCACAGTTTTGCGGTAATGTTCAACATTTGGTGATATGGCATAACTACAGATTGCTGAAGAACTGTCGTCATTTCTCAGCACTGACAACAAAAATTCAAATGGCCCTGAGAACTATGGGACTTAACATCTAAGGTCATCAGTCCCCTATAACTTAGAACTACTTAAACCTAAGTAACCTAAGGACATCACACACATCCATGCCCGAGGCAAGATTCGAACCTGCGACCGTAGCGGTCGCGCGGTTCCAGCCTGAAGCGCCTAGAACGGCTCGGTCAAGCCGGCCGGCCACTGA
Source organism: Schistocerca serialis cubense (assembly GCF_023864345.2). Lineage (NCBI taxonomy): Eukaryota > Metazoa > Arthropoda > Insecta > Orthoptera > Acrididae > Schistocerca > Schistocerca serialis. Next base: position 53,780,970 of record NC_064645.1, on the reverse strand, counting down.
CAACAGATTCACAGTATTCCCATCAACAATGGCGACGGTCAATGAGGAAAATTACTGGACAAATCAGTCATCAAACTCATTCTGTGATCATTAGATTCTATGACTAGTAATCTGTTTCCTTTCCAGGAAGATTTTTCTGAATTTTGTATACTGTACTGAGCACATGTTTCACACATGGCCTAACCAGAACCCATATTACTGTCAATGCTAAAATTATTACAACAGGCAGAAGCCGAGAATCTCATGCTGGCGCACTTACGCTAATGAAGGCAAAAAAAGAAAAAAAAAACACTGCAATTTAGGATGCCATCACCACCTGTACCTTCATTTGATCGAAAGTTGATTACTGGAACAACTATATCCACCGAATAGACCAACACTACGCTACGCATCATCTATCAGTTGATGTGGAACTAAAATAATTTTTATTAGCATCTGCAGGCCTACCATATTTTAGCTTCTTCAGAAATTTTCACCTACTTGTGAACCTCTGACGCTCACTTATTCTGACACTAACCCTTATGACAGGGCCGGCCAGTATTTCGGCTCGTGTGTCAATCGAAATACTGCAGCGCTTTTGCAACTTCATTACGGAAAATTGGAAGCTACACATGAGGAAAGCAATGTAGGCGTCATCGACAGTTTGACGTAAGAAGATTTGTCACTAAAATTGGAATTACCTTGCGGGTCAGCCGGCCGCTGTGGCTGAGCGGTTCTAGGCGCTTCAGTCCGACACAGCGCAACCGGTACGGTCGCAGGTTCGAATCCTGCATCGGGCATGGATGTGTGTGATGTCCTCAGGTTAGTTAGGTTTAAGTAGTTCTAAGTTCTCGGGGACTAATGACCTCAGATGCTATGTCCCATAGTGCTCAGAGCCATTTGAACCTTGTGGACCAATCAGCCACAATTGCACGTGCACTGGAGTGCTTCCAACTGAAACGGCAAACGGTCTCGACAACAGCTCAAAAACAGATTTACTGTTGACCTGTATAAAATGATCCTCGTAATTCTTTCGAGGCCACAATGAATTCTTCACACTTCGGATTTCCTTTAATGTAGTGAGCTTAGGAAACTGGGCTGTCTTCATCAGAATGTCTGCCTTCTACGACACGATCTTTTTTTAATGCATCCCCGTCAAATCAGAAAGAAGTTAACATGTAATGTCTTACGGTGGGCAGTGTGCAGTCCAGTCCACTTAAAATGCGAGGTCTGCAGTCCATTCGAGACGTTCTCATTTTCGTTCCTCACTCCATTTTCCTTCATAAACAACAATAGCGAATTTTAAATCGAAATATCGTTCAAGGTGTTCCTCTTGACTTAACCAACGTAGTTTGCAGTAATATATGGAGTCTCAACACTCTTTTTTTCAGATGCATTGAAAACTATTGAAACTGACGATGGAATAATGCTTGCAACTTAAGAAATTTTACTATTCATACTACAAATTTCTTCACGTGCTCCAGGCCAGCAAATTTAGAACAAATTGCTATCTGATGTATTTTTTGCTCTTTAATTATCAATTAAATCTTTAAATTCTTGCTGGATGGTATTGTACTGTCGTTTCATAGCAAATATACCTGTCGCTTGTACAAATTGAGAATTCTCAATCTTACCTTCTGTCATTCCCATTCATTTTAAAGGATTATGACAATAGATCCCTAGACTGCCTGATTTTGTGCAAACAGCACCGGGCGTTTGAACGTCCTTCATACCACAAACAAGTAGCGAAGGTTCAACACCACTGACAGCACAATTCTGCCGAACTCAGAGGGTTGTGCTGAGCGAAAAATGTCGCACCACCATGCTAAATGGACTGTCCCACTGTGGGGCTTTGTCCCGCCTGCAGTCCACCCGCACACGCTTCTCGCGTCAGTTTGGCACCTCTTTTTGTTCATTTAGCGCTCACGTAGTGTACTGTGTACACCAACCTTCTGATTTGCAATGTAGGGCTTACAATCGTGTAGTTACGGCTACTTATAGCTATTGTAGACATACAGTGAGCTCAGTTATTAAAAAAAAATGTTCAGCGAAAACGTTAAGAGGTGCAGCAATTACACATAGTAAAAAGCAATAAATATAGATCGAAACTGTACAGAACCAGGGAAGTTTGTAAACTTCTGTGATGATAGGTGAATGGTCAATGTTGAGCAACACCGTTTCTTCAAAAATAAGCATGATGCATGCAGTACACCAGGTCAAGTATTTAAGGGTTAAAGAAATACTTGTTTCCGAAGTCAAATCAGATCTATAAAGAGTGGATTGCTCACTTACAGGGCCTGACTAGGAAACATAAATTTCAGTGTGAATATGATCAGTGTAAGAAATCTTTTGCAGTTTCACTAACTCGTAATATGCTTATTATGCACTCCCCTGTCAATAAATTAAAAAAGTGTCTGCTTAGTCTAACAAAGCCGTCTTTACGGGACTGCCTGCCATTGATTTGGGCATGTATAGAACGCATGTATCTGCTGAAGCAATACAGTGTGCGTGCGGTTAAAAGCGCTGCAGTCGGGAACCGCAAGACCGCTACGGTCGCAGGTTCGAATCCTGCCTCGGGCATGGATGTTTGTGATGTCCTTAGGTTAGTTAGGTTTAACTAGTTCTAAGTTCTAGGGGACTAATGACCTCAGCAGTTGAGTCGCATAGTGCTCAGAGCCATTTGAACCAATACAGTGTGTAGTTTCTGGCACATTCACGACAGGTAAACAGCCAGAATGGTCAAGCGACCAGCACGGTCAGACCTGGAAAACAAATGTTGCGCACGCTACTCGAAGTTAACAGCCAGCAGACCAGTTTAGAAATTCTAACCGAAAAATCTCGTTCACGTTGTGGTGTAAACCGCAAAAGAGAAAATTCTTTCTACCAGAACGCGCTTAACAATTATTGTAAAAAGACCGGCGATGGGCCTGAATTGTACAAAATGAAGCACAACCGACAAAATAAGCAGACACTCAAACCTACTGAACTATTAATCATAAATAGCGAAGTAATGTTCATAACGAACATGTACAAATTCTAAAGGTTACATGGACGAAACGTCGCATGAATGCCATATTTTTTGTCAATACCAAGTCGCTATCTGAATCTTTTCGAGGTAACAAAGTCCCGATCCATTTTCAGATTGACACAGAGCCGTCAGCTTCAAGCGATAATCTACAGACATACCGAAAATTAGGATTGCCAACGTTAACAAACCTTCAAAGCTCGTTGTTCAGATACATCAATCAGGAGATTCCAGTAAAAGACCAATTTCGAACAGATGAGACACATAAATTATTTACGAAACATGCTACACCCATAGTCGTGTATCCAAATAAAGGAACGAATTTACTAGGACTGAATGCCTTCAATCCTTTTGGCTTCGCCGTTCACCAAGGAATGAATCAAATTCAAATTGACATTCCGACTGGAAAGTTAAATCACCAGTAAATATAGAACAATATTTCTGTACCGAAGCATCAAGCGGTACCAAAAGTTACAAGACACACATTATGGCAAAAAGAAATGTGGTGATAAATTCAGCACGTTATGCAACATACCTCGGGTGTTAAAAGATAAAATGAATCAGGAACTCGACCACCTTGAGCAGAAAGAGTTTCTCGAAACCGTAACCGGTTTCTAGTGGGTAACATCAGTCGTAGCTGCACAGAAACGGAATGACACACTTCACATCTGCGGAGATTTCAAGGCGGCGCTTAATTCTAAATCTATTATTGATTCACAACCTACTCCCAGGTCAGAAGAGCCGATGTAAAAATTCTCTGGTGGGTGTAATTTGCAAAGCTGGATCTTGATGCAGCATATTTGAAAATCTCTTTGGACGAAAATACACAGAGATTTATGGCCATAAGTATACCAATTCAATTCTATCGTTACAAAAGGTTATGTTTCGTAATAGTCAGTGCACCGAGTCCGTTCCAATGGTACTTAAGACAATTTAGTCTGAAAGTTCCGAATGCTGTGAACTACTTCGACGACACAATTGTCTCAGGCACAACTCTACAGGATTTCTTGAAGAATATGAAATCAGTTTTCAAGATTCCACAGGAGGAAAATTTCAAATACGACAAATACAAGTGCATCTTCTCTCAATACTGACGTCTCGTACTATCTGCACACGTCATGAAGCCGATGCCACAACACCGACACAATTTGAATCCTCCCGGCTCCCAAAGAGGTCAAGTAGTTTTGTACAGTATTAAGAGAAATTAATTACTATCGGAAGTTTCTCCCTCATGCAGCTTGAATCAGTGGACCACTGCACCATAGCAACACGCATTTAACTAATTAAAACAATGTTTACTTGACGTGAAATAGCTTACGATCATAAGAATAATGGCATAGGAGCCGTTCTGTCGCATCGACATCACGGTTCTGAATGACCAACTGCGTTTGCTTCCAAAACTCTGACAGTAGCACGAAAATTGAGAAAGAGACCTTCGCAATTTGTTTACAGTGAAGAACTTTCATGATCACATGTGCAGACGTAGATTTACCCTTTTATCCTTTGACCGAACAATGTGTACTGATGCCAGATGTACATCTCGACGCTTGTAGCACTGGTCGCTTCTACTGTCGAATTATGGTAATGACATTATATTTAGCTCCACATAACCGCATGCGAACACAGATTTGATTTCACGTTTGCCCAAGCGCGAAGACAGAGTGTTTGTCTCATCAGCTGCTATCTCTTGAGATGTCGGTAGTCAAAAAACTGGAAAATTTCCCCGGAAACACCAATTTAATTGCGGAACTTAGGGCTAAATATCCTGTTTTGTCTAATTTCAAACTTTATATACAAATCGAAGGCCTAATGACAGCCGGCCGCTGTGACCGAGCGCATCTAGGCGCTTCCGTCCGGGTTCGTGCTGCTGCTACGGTCGCAGGTTCGAATCCTGCCTCGGGCATGGATGTGTCTGATGTCCATAGGTTAGTTAGGTTTAAGTAGTTCTAAGTTCTAGGGGACTGATGACCTCAGTAGTTAAGTCCCATAGTGCTCAGAGCCATTTTTTGTTTTTTCTTTTTTTTTTGGTCAAATTTGAATATCCATTTTGCCGGACCAGATCTCGGAAACGACTAGCTCATCCTGAAAAATGCTTTCTCAAAATTTCCATTTACGATAAAGAGGTGGTCGACATAATCTATGAAGAGTATTCAGGCTTTGTCAAAAGTCTTCTCTACGGAAGAATTGCAGGGATCTGTGGTCACTGACGTCGTTGCACGATTGTCTTCTCAGGAATGTAAACTGTTACATTCAACGGCGTTTCACAGTTCAGATCTGCATTATTTCGTCCTGAGGCCCATGGACCAGCTAAAAGATTTTTACGAACTTTCAGGTCGCAAATGACGAAGTATGTGTGCGTACCGCTGTCCAAAGTCTGCCGGCCGCGGTGGTCTAGCGGTTCTAGGCGCTCAGTCCGGAATCGAGCGACTGCTACGGTAACAGGTTCGAATCCTGCCTCGGGCATGGATGTGTGTGACATCATTAGGTTAGTTAGGTTTAAGTAGTTCTAAGTTCTAGGGGACTGATGACCACAGATGTTAAGTCCCATAGTGCTCAGAGCCATTTGAACCATTTGTCCAAAGTCTCAGTTCAAGCAACTCCAAAAGATGCACAATCTCCAGTGGGGAAACTACATAGGAGAAATCATAGAACACTGATGTCGATTTTAAAGCCATTCGTGTTTTGACAAGACAATAGACGCAACAAAAAACTTTTAAACTGAATTATACGGAGGTCGTTACAACTATGACAAAAACATGTATACCAGGCAGAATTATTGAGCAATTCCACAAGTCTTGTTTAAAATTAAGTATTCAAATGGACTTGCAACACGTCAAAAACGTCAAAACAGGTAGTAGCATGCTCACATGTATGCAAGCAAAACCGCTAGGTTGTTTTGCTTCACAGAACTGGAAGACTTATAAGCAGCCAGCTATCAGAGGAACCTCCAATGCAGGCAGCGGCCGCCCCCGTCAGCAACCCAGCAGTGGGCCTGAGCTGCATCCATCCAGCAGGCTTCATCAGCTTCCCCTCCCCCCCCCCCCCCCCCCCCCAGAAAATGAATGTTATGTTCCAGTCTTAAGGACGCACAATCAAACACCACGAGAGACCGCCACCGCGCAGGTGCCCCTGGGTTCCGTGGATCAGCCTCCAGATGGCGCTCACAAACCCGGTCATACTGCTGGTTCCGCGCGACATTCGTCTGTGCGTCGCACTCGTCCGCCGACAGTGTTGCCAGCTGCCAAAGGTGCTACATTGCTTTAGCCTTGTACTGGCACAAATGGAAGTGTGTCCCCCGTCAGGCACAAAACGAGACGCACTGCAGGCACTCAGAACAGTTCCGATCCTGCAGTTAGATAGGACTGTTGGAACCCTGCAGTCAGACAATTCAGTGATGTTTTGTATGAATTCGTGTGCAATGGTACGGAGAGGTGGGGTACGGAGTGGCGCAGCAACTGCCGTCATAGGAAAGCTGGAGAGGAGTAGAAATGGTTAGCAAGCAAGTTAATACAGTAAACAGGAGATTTAGTTAACTTGTATTTCTCCAGACCAATGAAGACTTGTTACAACTAGTGGAGCAAGAAATGGAATCCAGCTGATGCAATTGATGCAAGGACGAGACTCTCTTAACAAACCACAAACGACGGTGTCGGAGAGACGATGCGCCGGTGTCTGCACGGCGTCACGTGCCGAAGTGACTCCGAGTGTGAGCGGGCTGTGTGGCTGCTGCCTGCCATCCAGTATGGCGGCAGTGACAGTGCTGGTGGTATGGAGACACTGGGGGCGTGGCTCAGTGGCCGCACACCACTGGGTCCACCGGAACCCGCACGACTTCCATTAGCATGTGACACAAACTTGAAATTCCTTTGCCAACTTTATGACAATTTTATGCAAATTTATGAGGGGTAGTGCCCGAAATTTGGTATTATCAGCACATTCTTGACACTGCGGGTGTTGGAATATTGAATTCCCTAACGATTTTCGATATGGAATGTCCCACGCATCTAGCTCCATCGATCATTCTGCGTTCAGAGTGTGCTAATTCCCACCGTGAGGCACCAATCATTTCGGAATCCTCTTCATATGGACAGCCTCAGTACAAACGACAGCTCGGCCAGTGCATTGATCTTTTATACACTGTGTGCGCGGTACTGCTGCCATCTACACTCCTGGAAATTGAAATAAGAACACCGTGAATTCATTGTCCCAGGAAGGGGAAACTTTATTGACACATTCCTGGGGTCAGATACATCACATGATCACACTGACAGAACCACAGGCACATAGACACAGGCAACAGAGCATGCACAATTTCGGCACTAGTACAGTGTATATCCACCTTTCGCAGCAATGCAGGCTGCTATTCTCCCATGGAGACGATCGTAGAGATGCTGGATGTAGTCCTGTGGAACGGCTTGCCATGCCATTTCCACCTGGCGCCTCAGTTGGACCAGCGTTCGTGCTGGACGTGCAGACCGCGTGAGACGACGCTTCATCCAGTCCCAAACATGCTCAATGGGGGACAGATCCGGAGATCTTGCTGGCCAGGGTAGTTGACTTACACCTTCTAGAGCACGTCGGGTGGCACGGGATACATGCGGACGTGCATTGTCCTGTTGGAACAGCAAGTTCCCTTGCCGGTCTAGGAATGGTGGAACGATGGGTTCGATGACGGTTTGGATGTACCGTGCACTATTCAGTGTCCCCTCGACGATCACCAGTGGTGTACGGCCAGTGTAGGAGATCGCTCCCCACACCATGATGCCGGGTGTTGGCCCTGTGTGCCTCGGTCGTATGCAGTCCTGATTGTGGCGCTCACCTGCACGGCGCCAAACACGCATACGACCATCATTGGCACCAAGGCAGAAGCGACTCTCATCGCTGAAGACGACACGTCTCCATTCGTCCCTCCATTCACGCCTGTCGCGACACCACTGGAGGCGGGCTGCACGATGTTGGGGCGTGAGCGGAAGACGGCCTAACGGTGTGCGGGACCGTAGCCCAGCTTCATGGAGACGGTTGCGAATGGTCCTCGCCGATACCCCAGGAGCAACAGTGTCCCTAATTTGCTGGGAAGTGGCGGTGCGGTCCCCTACGGCACTGCGTAGGATCCTACGGTCTTGGCGTGCATCCGTGGGTCGCTGCAGTCCGGTCGCAGGTCGACGGGCACGTGCACCTTCCGCCGACCACTGGCGACAACATCGATGTACTGTGGAGACCTCACGCCCCACGTGTTGAGCAATTCGGCGGTACGTCCACCCGGCCTCCCGCATGCCCACTATACGCCCTCGCTCAAAGTCCGTCAACTGCACATACGGTTCACGTCCACGCTGTCGCGGCATGCTACCAGTGTTAAAGACTGCGATGGAGCTCCGTATGCCACGGCAAACTGGCTGACACTGACGGCGGCGGTGCACAAATGCTGCGCAGCTAGCGCCATTCGACGGCCAACACCGCGGTTCCTGGTGTGTCCGCTGTGCCGTGCGTGTGATCATTGCTCGTACAGCCCTCTCGCAGTGTCCGGAGCAAGTATGGTGGGTCTGACACACCGGTGTGAATGTGTTCTTTTTTCCATTTCCAGGAGTGTATATATGTGCACGTCACTGTCCCCTGACTTCTGCCATCTCAGTGTAAAGTGACAACTGGAAGCCACTTCTCCGTGCGCCTCATCATCTGGCTGTCCCTCCTCACCTCACGACAACTCCCTATCCTGCCAACATAGGCACCCCACACGATCCCTGGGTTCAGAATGGTTCAAATGGCCCTCAACAGTATGGGACTTAACATCTGAGGTCATCAGTCCCCTAGAACTTAGAACTACTTCAACTTAACTAAGTCCCGAGCGACTGGAAAAAAGCGCAGGTGACGCCTGTATATAAGAAGGGTAGAAGGACGGATCCTCAAAATTACAAACCAATATCCTTAACATCGGTTTGTTGCAGGATTCTCGAACATATTCTCAGTTCCAATATAATGAGTTTCCTTGAGACAGAGAAGTTGCTGTCCATGCCTCACCACAGTTTTAGAAAGCATCGCTCCTGCAAAACGCAACTCGCCCTTCTTTCACATGATATCTTGCGAACCATGGATGAAGGGTATCAGACGGATGCCATATTCCTTGACTCCCGGAAAGCGTTTGACTCGCTGCCCCACTGCAGACTCCCAACTAAGGTACGAGCATATGGGATTGGTTCCCAAATATGTGAGTGGCTCGAAGACTTCTTAAGTAATAGAACCCAGTACGTTGTCCTCGATGGTGAGTGTTCATCGGAGGTGAGGGTATCATCTGGAGTGCCCCAGGGAAGTGTGGTAGGTCCGCTCTTGTTTTCTATCTACATAAATGATCTTTTGGATAGGGTGGATAGCAATGTGCGGCTGTTTGCTGATGATGCTGTTGTGTACGGGAAGGTGTCCTCGTTGAGTGACTGTAAGAGGATACAAGATGACTTGGACAGGATTTGTGATTGGTGCACAGAATGGCAGCTAACTCTAAATATAGATAAATGTAAATTAATGCAGATGAATAGGAAAAAGAATCCCGTAATGCTTGAATACTCCATTAGTAGTGTAGCGCTTGACACAGTCACGTCGATTAAATATTTGGGCGTAACACTGCAGAGCGATATGAAGTGGGACAAGCATGTAATGGCAGTTGTGGGGAAGGCGGATAGTCGTCTTCTCTTCATTGGTAGAATTTTGGGAAGATGTGGTTCATCTGTAAAGGAGACCGCTTATAAAACACTAATACGACCTATTCTTGAGTACTGCTCGAGCGTTTGGGATCCCTATCAGGTCGGATTGAGGGAGGACGTAGAAGCAGTTCAGAGGCGGGCTGCTAGATTTGTTACTGGTAGGTTTGATCATCACGCGAGTGTTACGGAAATGCTTCTGAACTAGGGTGGGAGTCTCTGGAGGAAAGGAGGCGTTCTTTTCGTGAATCGCTACTGACGAAATTTAGCGAACAAGCATTTGAGGCTGACTGCAGTACAATTTTACTGCCGCCAACTTATATTTCGCGGAAAGACCACAAAGATAAGATAAGAGAGATTAGGGTTCGTACAGAGGCATATAGGCAGTCATTTTTCCCTCGTTCTGTTTGGGTGTGGAACAGGGACAGAAGATGCTAGTTGTGGTACGAGGTACCCCCCGCCATGCACCGTATGGTGGATTGCGGAGTATGTATGTAGATGTACATCACACACGTCCATGCCCGAGGCAGGATTCGGAACTGCGACCGTAGCAGTCACGCGGTTTCAGACTGAAGCGCCTAGAACCGCTCGGCCACAACGCCCGCCCATTTCTGGGTTTGGCTATATTATGTATATGTTCATTATTCTATTGGTTATTTAAATACCGTGAAAACTTACAGACAACATACTAGGTTCTTTTAATATTTCAAGCCGAAAAGATTACTATGGGCCAGATTCTAGAGGAAATTTTTTTCATAACGCTGTGGTAACACAAAAATCAAATACTAATATATCCAATTATAGCATCGCAGGGTCTCCATATTATATCCTCTCGACTTCTACCACCAACAGATCTTTCACACAGCAAATAGCACCACCAGATTCTACTTCTAGTGTTTCATTTCCTAATTTATTTGCCTTGGCATCGCATGATTTAGTTCCACCACATTCCATTACCATTCTTTCATGTTCATTGACATTTACCTTATATACTCTTTTCGAGATAATATCCGTTCCGACCAACTGCTCTTCAACTCCTCCGTCCTCTTTGACAGAATTGTAATTGTAAGGTCCAAAAACCTCTTGGCTTTATGATGAATTCTCTCTCTGCTGTGAAGTGTGCGCACTTTCTTTCTGCAAACAATCCTTCAGCCTGACATCTCTCAGCACGTCTCCACAGTATTGTTTCTTCCACGAGTGCTTGTTCCGTGAGGTACGTGGGAGACCTTCCGTGTCATAACGGGCCTCTCGAGTACGAGGTCGCAATAGGCCAGTGATCCTTACGGCATTCGACACCCTACATATCGTTTACCGTGCAACCACGATATTAGCTGCTAATGGCAACACGGGGCGGGTCTGGAGATATCCAATGGCGAGCACAGCATGAGGTTAACGGAGCGTAGCTGAACTGCTTAGTTGACGAGTAACTCACAATAGTGCTAAAGTGCTAGTCGTGTTGATACAAAGTAGAGCAATGGCAACGATAAACAAAGGAAACCTTGCATTAAGTCTGCAACAGTTGCCGAAGTTGACATTTTGTCAAAAAGTAAGTCGAGGAATTTCACAGGGTGAGAAAGAAGTGGCAGAGGAAATATTAGCGTTTCTGCAAGATGAGCCAGTGGAATGTGTGGTGTCGTGTACGCTCGACAATGCGGACAGCGCGCATGAGGCGTCCAGTGATGACGAAATGTGCTTAGCGAGTGAAAATGACAATGAAACAAGTCTCGAGCCATGTAGTTCATTATCCTTGTCGGACAGCGAGCCACAAAAACCGCCTCCAATGAAACATGGTAAAGGACAACCGTTGTTAAAACTGTTGTGTTGGCAGAAGAGCCAACACCGTGTTACGAGTGGAGACCGAAATGCACACGTTTTAGCTCACGCAGGCTGACGCGAGGTCTGGAACATGACAAGGAATTAGAATTCAGAAAGCGGACGTAATTAGTTTGATACTTACCTTTAATCCATTAATGATGAACGTCGCTCTTGACGGTACATGATTCACAATATTATCTGTTCAGAATTCATTCTAATTACTGAATATGGCGCCTTGCTAGGTAGTAGCAAATGACGTAGCTGAAGGCTATGCTAAACTGTCGTCTGTGCAAATGAGAGCGCATGTAGACAGTGAACCATCGCTAGCAAAGTCGGCTGTACAACTGGGGCGAGTGCTAGGGAGTCTCCCTAGACTAGACCTGCCGTGTGGCGGCGCTTGGTCTGCAATCATTGATAGTGGCGACACGCGGGTCCGACGTATACTAACGGACCGCGGCCGATTTAAAGGCTCCCATCTAGCAAGTGTGGTGTCTGGTGACACCACAAAAACAGCGGGCACTTAACATAATTGCGTACATGGAAAATCATCCGCAGCATAGTAAAAAAAAAAAAAAAAACAATTACGGACAGATTTCAAAAAGAAGACTACGGGTACTCAAGGAAAGACAAGGTTGGTTAATTTGGGAGAGGAGACCAAACAGCGAGATCATCGGTCCCACAGGATTAGGGAAGGATGGGGAAGGAAGTCGTCCGTGCCCTTTCAAAGAATCATTCCGGCATTTTCCTGAAGCGATTTAGGGAAATCACGGAAAACCTAATTCAGGATGACCGGACGCGGGTTTGAACCGCCGTCCTTCCGAATGCTGATCGGTGCGCCACCTAGCTCGGTGAAAGACAAGGCGCTCTCGTTAAGAAAACTGGTGTTTCCGCCTTTCAGGGATACTCGATACCATTTACAGAATGTACGTCATAGTGACCTAACATTGCAATTCTGTAGCACATTAAGTTGCGCGCGGCACAGACTACACTCATTTCAAAGGAAGTAGTGGATGGTTGCATAGCTTCAGACAGTGTTACAGAATTGCAAGACGTAGCATAAAGAAATTTCAAAGAAAATGTCGTGTTGATGGTTCACAGAAAACTGCGGAACCAGCCCGAAAATTTGTAGATGAGATAAACATCGTTCAGTGAGAAATTTGTTTTCAACTTTGATCAATCAGGATCTGAAGAGAAAATGCGTATGAAAAGAATCCTGTAAATTAGAGTTACCAAGAGAGTTGCATCAAGATCAACTAACATCAACACTTTAATTGGATGAAAAGTTATTTATTGTGCAGCAAGGAGTTTGACGTGCTCTGACCCCTACGATTCTTTCTCATGTGCGTGATCTTGCAAGAGCAGTATCTACATCTACATCTACATCCATACTCCGCAAGCCACCTGACGTTGTGTGGCGGAGGGTACTTTGTGTACCTCTATCGGTTCTCCCTTCTATTCCAGTCTCGTATTATTCGTGGAAAGAAAGATTGTCGGTATGCCTCTGTTTGGGCTCTAATCTCTCTGATTTTATCGTCATGGTCTCTTCGCGAGATATACGTAGGAGGGAGCAATACACTGCTTGACTCCTCGGTAAAGGTATGTTCTCGAAACTTCAACAAAAGCCCGTAACGAGCTACTGAGCGTCTCTCCTGCAAAGTCTTCCACTGGAGTAGCGAATTTTTACACCATAGCAAGGAAGGGTTCGAAAATGGGCGTAAGAGTACTACAGCTATGGTACGAGCACTGCTTTTGGCCAGTAGATGGTCAAAATAACTTGCTCTTGCTTGATTCCTGTTCTGCTTAAGAAGTCATGCTTGTCTGAAAAGTTTGTGACATTGGAGTTCATACGACGTGGACACATTACACCTTTGTTTTCGCCGTGCCAAAAACATATTATTTCACCGTCTGCATCTTTGGGTTAAAGGATCATGTGGCTGCATGGCATCAGATTCTATTAGTTCTCATCACATCGTTACACCAATACGATTTTATACGCACTCTTTAAGAGTGGATACCTAGCTGCACGGTTTGCAACTCCGAAGGGGTTCTTCGCCTTCGATCTTGATGGTGCAAACATTTCTGATCACTGTTAAGCACCATTTTCCATTCAGTGTTCAAGGTGCAAGTTAATGGTTTGTTTGGAACATTTTTGCATGTCGACGATGTCCATTTTGTGGTCTGTAATGTCTAAACCCGATATAAGCTGGCTCTCTGCAACTCCCGGACACTCATTTTGTGTCGCCCTCGTGATGCAGATGGTGAGCCATTAGGAGCTGGCCTTTGCCTGTCATAGCTGTTAACACGACACTTTCAAATGAGCCTTACTAGAGAATGAACTTGCGACCTCCCACTCAAGGGGACCCGTCAGCAGCGGCAGTGTTTACGTCGGAGCCGTGAGTCGCCAGCAGTCATAGGGCCTTATCTGTAACTATGACGTCTCCTGTGGAGACAACGTGGAATAATGGCCCACACTGGCAGAAGGGATATATTTAAATTTATCTTTGACAAGAATTTTTCTATATTACACTTATGGACAGAAGAAGTTGCGAAAACGATCTTCCATGTTATTGTAACTATTAATTTTCCTGTAGTGAACAGTATTATTTACGTCAAACTGAAAATCTCTGAAATGTATAACAGAACAATACAATCTGGTGGAGAAGTTTTAAACTTAAAAAGACGGTAATCTTAGCGGTGTAGCAGTTCAGTGTGCAGGGCTTTCCATCCACACAGTCAGGTTTATCGAGCTACCCTGTACAATTGCTGCAAAGTAGATAAAATCTATAATATCGCGTTATGGCAAGACATTCAATAATTTTCCAAAAAGGTGAGGTAACGTTCATAAATTTCCAGTGTTTAAAGGGCTGAGTCAGGTTCAGATAGCCCCTCAGCAGCACGCACCTTTGTACGTGACAGCAGGTGGACACCGCGCCACCGTGACACTCGACGGGCAGCCAGCCACGTGTGCCGGTGCCTCGCCTCGGCGGGCCACGTTCGCGCACAGTGCGCACAGTGGCGAGTGGCGACGGTGGAGCCGGAGGACCACCTGTGCCCAGCACCTCTGCCCCTGACACACGCAGAAGCGACCATCCGACTCTAACCTGCAACTCAAAACGTACATGTCACTGTAAATGGTGATATTAACGCGGAAATTCTTATGAAAATCAGCCATGACGCTGAGCCGATGGTGCCGAACCAAAGAAGAACAGAAACGACAGATTTCTCCACGATTTCAAGCCTCTGGTAAACCAAAACGTGTCTTACACTGAAGTTACAGAGAAACAAACCCCGAAAATACACTAGAATTCGGACGCTGGAATGAATGAAAATTCGAAAGGAATCTTTCCTAAAACGAAGTGGAAACCGGCAGTTCTGGGAGCCAATCGAGTAGTAACACTATTTCGAGAAAATGCAACAAGAATTAGTAGCCAACTGACCTAGAAAAATTCGGAACATACTGACTCGAACCAATCTGCATCAGGACCAATGGATGTCTATTCGACAGCCTCCCTCAGGATGAGTACATATCAGGAGGAGCTTTATGATTTGGTATCACATATCGATACCACCACACAGGCATCATAGCAACGTAACTGGAAGTTCCCGTGAGACGCCGCTGCCGCTCATGTGGGATCCAGCGGGGCCAGTGGAGCGCGCCCGGTGAGCCACGCCTCCTGCGGCTCTGGACTACGAGTACCCTCTGCTGCCGAGATGTGGGGCGGCCAGCGGGGGCGACTGAGTCCACTCGCGCTCAGAGCCACGTCGCCACAACGCCTTTGTTCGTGCTTCATCGTTGTTGACAGTGAGATAGTTGGACTCTGTTTCTTCCTGCATTATTTGTAATGAGTCTGCGTATATTCAGAGAAATACAACATAAGTAAATTTTCTGTTTACTGTGTTAACTTGTTCGCTAATGATTTCTGCTCCTGTCAAGCTTTCCTGTAACGACATTTGCTGCACCGTAGCCAACCTCTCCTTACCATTGTTGTAGCCCACATATCCTTAGTCTGCAGCTTGTGTCTGGTGGCTGACGTTGCTGCTGGCTAAAAAATGGTTCAAATGGCTCTGAGCGCTATAGGACTCAACTTCTGAGGTCATCAGTCCCCTAGAACTTAGAACTACTTAAACCTAACTAACCTAAGGACATCACACACGTCCATGCTCGAGGCAGGATTCGAACATGCGACCGTGGCGGTCGCGCAGTTCCAGACTGTAGCGCCTAGAACCGCTCGGCCATTCAGATGCTGCCACTGGATAACGAGATTCTGGGTTCGATTCCGGGCGGGGTTGGAGGTTTTCTATGCCGGGGACTAGGTGTTTAAGTTGTCCTAATGATTTCATCATCATCATCATTCGTGACAGTCACTATAATTGAATTGTGTAAAAACTGGACTGTAAAAAGATTAGGGAATTTTGTACGGGCGCTGATGACCGCGCAGTTGAGCGCCCCACAAACCAAACATCTTCATCATCACCTGTCCTTAACACTGTGTAAAAAGTCATACACAACAAACGACACTGTCAAAATATCATCTCAACGACCCATGTCAGATTACCGTGAGCCCAAAATAACAGAAGACACTTCAAACCGGACAACACAAACAGGCAACTGGCAGAAGAAATGGAACAAATGGCTTGAATAACAACATGGCTGAGATCATGAAAACTGTTGAAAACTCACGTTGCGTCCCAAAAAGAGAAGAATGTATCTAGAAAGGGCAATACTCAGAAAGAAGTAGTTGGGAACGTGGGCTCGCGTTCGTCTGCCTTGCAAGTAAAGACAATTAAATCCCAACAAGTACATTACAATATGAACCAGCATCAAAGCTATGCAATTCCTACTTTGTATACAAATAAGATGCAACTACACAATCCATAAGGTCTCTTATATGTTGCAGATACAGACATTATGTTGCTTCAAGAAGTAAATGATACTGACTGGAGCAAATAACTGGATACAATGCCGTCATTAATCCGAGAAGAAAAACAGATTTGGGAACAGTCTTTTTAATAAAACAAGGAATTATTACAAAAGATGTACAATAACCTACAAACAAGGTAGGTATCTCTGTGATTGTTAACGCAGATAATCAGTATGTACGCTCCAGCAGTAAGTAGGACTAGAAGAAGCAGGGCAACTTTTTTTTTCAGAGGGAAATAGTCTCGTCTTTTTGGAAAAAGCCAAGACTACATAATATTAAAGATGATTTCAGTCGTGTGCTAAGCCCAAATCATCCGACGCCTAAGATGAAAAAATCCGGAGAACAGCAACGTATCGCCTTTAAGTGATCCGTGGGAAAATATGCACGAAACAGCATCTGGTTTCACACACGTCACCAGCCACTCCACTAATCGACTCACCGTAATTTATATTTTGTGATATTTAACAATCAAATTCCTACACTTCGAAACTCGTCCGACGCTTTTTTCTATTCGTATCACATTTAAATGTACTATAAATAAGAGCAAGTAAAGAATATTTTGCACCAAATGCACGTGGTACCTCAGAAGTACTCACTTCCAAGATGCGGAATATCATGGTGCCCTTAACGAAATATGAAAGGAATGCGGAATGAAATACTGTTCAGTAACAGAATGGTGATTAAAACAGGCCACACCAAAAATAAGGAAAATGTGGTGTCACCGCCAGACACCACACTTGCTAGGTGGTAGCTTTAAATCGGCCGCGGTCCATTAGTACATGTCGGACCCGCGTGTCGCCACTGTGTGATCGCAGACCGAGCGCCACCACAAGGCAGGTCTCGAGATACGGGATAGCACTCGCCCAGTTGTACGGACGACATTGCTAGCGACTACACTGACGAAGCATCGCTCATTAGCCGAGCAGATAGTTAGAATAGTCTTCAGCTAAGTCCATGGCTACGACCTAGCAAGGCGCCATTAGCCTTACATAGCCATTAATAGTTTGATAGTTATCGTATGAAATGTCTCATCAAGAACGCTGTATTCAAATGGTGGATTAAAGTTAAGTATTCCAGCAGCTACGTACTTTTCTTTATAGAATTTATGAAGTATCCTGTTTCAGACCATCAAGTCCGCCTGCTTGCTTAATGGCCGCCTCCCTTAAATAATGTGCGTAGTGTTGGCAATCTGTCAACACTACAGAAAACGTTTAAAATTTGCTTGTCTCGAAGACTTGTGAAATTAGACTTGTCGGTAAAAGACAGTAAAAAAATTAGAGCAAAGCATTTAAAACTTAAGCAACGGTTGCCAGAAGGGTACAAAATAAGGTCAATGTCGTATAAGGAGATAGAAGACGGAGAACTCTCCGTGTTCCATATCATCGTTGAAAATGAGAGAATAAATAACAATAAGCACTCCGTCTTCAGGCCAAGAGTGGTCTACCGGGACCATCCGACCGTCGTGTCATCCTCCGTGGAAGATGCGGATAGGAGGGGCGTGGGGTCAGCACACCGCTCTCCCGGTCGTAAGCTAAGTCTAAATGACGGCAACACACTCGTACATCTACATCTACATCTACATGGTTACTGTGCAATTCACACTTAAGTGCCTGGCAGACGGTTCATCTAACCAATTTCATACTACTTTTCTACCATTCCACTCTCGAATGGCGCGTGGGAAAAAGGAACACCTAAATCTTTCCGTTCGAGCTCTGATTTATCTTATTTTATTTTGATGATCATTTCTCCCTACGTAGATGGGTGTCAACAAAATATTTAAGCATTCGGAAGAAAAAGTTGGTAATTGAAATTTCGTAAATAGATCTCGCCGCAAAGAAAACCGCCTTTGTTTCAGTGACTGCCACCCCAACTCGCATATCATATAAGTGACACTCTCACCCCTATTGCGCGATAACACGAAACGAGCTGCCCTTCTTTGCACTTCTTCGATGTCCTCCGTCAATCATACCTGGTAAGGATCCCATACCGCGCAGCAGTATTCCAGCAGAGGGCGGAAAAGTGTATTGCAGACTGCCTCTTTATTGGGTTTGTCGCATCTTCTAAGTGTTCTGCCAACAAAGCGCAGTCTTTGTTTAGCCTTCCCCACAATATTGCCGGCCGCTGTGACGGGGGGGTTTCTAGGCGCTTCAGTCTGGAACTGCTCGACCGCTAGGGTCGCAGGTCTGAATCCTGTCTCGGGCATGGATGTGTGTGATGTCCTTAGGTTAGTTAGGTTTTAGTAGTTCTAAGTGCTAGGAGACTGATTACCTCCAGATGTTAAGTCCCATAGTGCTCAGCGCCATTTGAACACACAATATTATCTACGCGGTCTTTCCAATTTAAGTCGCTCGTAATTGTAATTCTTAGGTATTTAGTCGAATTGACAGCCCTTAGATTTGTGCGATTTATCGTATACCCAAAATTTATCGGATTTCTTTTAGTACCCATGTGGATGATCTCGCACTTTTCTTTGTTTAGTGCTAATTGCCACTTTTCGCACCATACAGAAATTATCTCTAGATCATTTTGTAATAGGAATTGATCGTCTGATGATTTTACTAGACTGTAAATCACAGCGCCATCTGCAAACAATCTAAGGGAGCTGCTCAGATTATCATCTAGATCATTTATATAAATCAGGAACAGCAGAGGACCTATGATACTACATTGCGGAAAGTCAGATATCACTTCTGTTCTACTCGATGATTTGCCGTCTATCACTACGAACTGTGACCTCTCTGAGAGGAAATCACGAAACCAGTCACACAACTGAGACGATACTCCATATGCACGCAGTTTGATTCGTAAAGGAAGATGAAATAAAATACGCAGTCCACAAACATCTGTAGGAGCTGCTAGCAATCAAACACACCGATGAACGAAAATAGCATGAACAACTACATAACCTGCAAGGAAATTACGCACAATTGAAGTGGAAACCCTCAGGAAGGAAATCGATGAAGAGAAACTGGAATATGCTTCATAACGAAGTCCAAAAAATCAACCATCAAGACGAGACGACCTCAATGTGGAATTTCATCATGTATTACAACAACAAATAAAGTCTAAGTTTTCGAGCATGTACAATGAATCGTTTCAAACGAATTTTAATTCTCCTAAAGAACTCGTAGAAGGATTCGCTGTGTTAATCCCTAAACATCAAGTACGCAGATGAACTGAGAATTTTGGACCAATTACGTTACAAAACAGTGACTATAAAATCGTGGAACGCATTATTTTCTGCATAATTAAAATGTTAATGGATGCGATAGCTGGATGGTACCAGACGAATGCATCCACGGACAGGGAGATCCTCTCAACGCACGCGAGTACAGAGATGTTATCACTACTGTGGAGGCCTGCAAAGTCAAGTACCTTTCAGAGTTTTGCGAAAGCTTTCGACAGAGTAAACCACGGATATCTCACAAACACCAAGCAGGCAATTGGATTTTCAGTACCTTTTACTAACCTTACACTTGAACTTTTGAGTAAAAGTGTTTACAAGGGCAATGATCAATGGTCATCTGAATAGAGAAATTAGAATAAACAATCTTGTGAGACAGGTTTCTCCGATATCGACGGCTTTATTTGTCATCGCCACTAAACACTTACTTGTCACACTGGTCCAATATTTACGGGGATTAACAACAAATGGAAACAAAATTGTCTGTTGCGTAGCCTTTCTAGCCACGACCGCTCAAGACGCAGGGAAAGACTTCCGGATCATTACTATATACGAACTTGGCTCACGAGCGAAATTAAAAAGGAGGAAGTCTGGAACTACGGATGTAGGAGGTGGCATTTCTTGCGAATAAGCGTGCATGCATACGAAAACTCTACATTAGAACTGTTGTCGAAACACCAACAGTGACCTCTGCCTGTATCTATATAATCTATATCTGCCCCAGTACCGCCGAAGCCACAAGAGACGATAAAACGAATGAAGTCAGCTTTAGGCAGTTTTGTACTCTATGATATATTTCTAAAGCTAAGTTTGGTACATCAACAGTCGCCACAGGAGATGGAGGAGTAAATGTAACACGCGTTTAAAACAAGTCACGGGTGTTATATGTGTGTATGTGACATAGACAAAATGTGGAGGTGGTCACTCAACGCTTCAAGAGCCCACTTGTTAAACGAAATAGCGCCCGACAGTCTAAATATACAACATATTCCGAATGCATTGTTTCAGCTGAACGCCTCTTCCATTTAGTTTCAGCAAAGGAACTCATTATAGTGAAGAGAGTCTACAAGAAGCTGACGGAAAACAAGGACAGGATCGTAATAGGGCAAAAATATCCCTATTACAGTGGCCAGTAATGTGGAAGAATATTCACTGCCGAGACTTGTCAGCGAAGCTGATAGCGACGTGATACCGAGCACTCAACTGGAAAGTACACATCGACTCTAAATTTCAAGGCACACACTTGTCGGACTCTCCCTGGTGCGAAACGTGCAATCTGACAGACGCTGAATGACGTCGGTTTGTGTCCAACAACGTACAAACCTCGTGCAAAAAGGTGGCTTGCTATTACGAGAAGGACTTCCGCGAATACCATTACACCTGTCTTCTACATTCATACAACTGTCTTCTGCATTGATTGCTCTACAAAGTCCGAAACTAATCCGGTAACATAAACTAATATTAACAAGCAGCATATGTCGAACAAAATAAATTATTAATTTGAGACATTTAGAAAGCCATTACATCTCATGACTTCCTGCATCCGGATTCAATTCTGTATCCTAACACCAAAACAAACTGGTTAATGAGGCATTCAAAATGGCTCTGAGCACTATGGGACTCAACTGCTGAGGTCATTAGTCCCCTAGAACTTAGAACTAGTTAAACCTAACTAACCTAAGGACATCACAAACATCCATGCCCGACGCAGGATTCGAACCTGCGACCGTAGCGGTCTTGCGGTTCCAGACTGCAGCGCCTTTAACCGCACGGCCACTTCGGCCGGCAATGAGGCATTCAGTACATCATCTAATGTCAGAGGGAACCAAAAGAAAGAATTGGTTGTATATTACAAAACAACTCACTATATATCAATGATTAAAAATCACAAGAAAAACTACGCCAGATTCCTAGAAATATGTTTAATATAGAATATTATATATTATCACAAACTAAGTGCATTTTAAAACAGTAAAATCTTCTTCAGTTGAACCTTACGCAAGTGTGTGGTGGCATCGCGACGTGAGCCACTGGATGGCCTGCCTGCCTGTCTGCGTGTTGTAACTCAACGTGCTCTACAGAGCGTCGACATGTTGCCTCGGTCTGGTCCATCACCAGATCTGTCCCAATCGAACACCTGTGGGACGCCACTGGTCGGCAACTGCGGCGTCATCCGCAAACAGCATTAACCGTCCCTGTGTTGATCGACCTAGTGCAACAGGCATGGAACCCGACAGACTGACATCTGACACAATGCATGCAAGCTTGCATGCTTGCATTCAACATTCTGAGCGTTATACCCGTTTTTAAAGTACCAGCATTAAACATTCGCAACGGCTTATCTTGCGCTTACATTGACCTGTGATCTTGCAACGTTAATCGTTTAATGTGTTACATATACAAATGTATTCCAGAAATTTTATTACTCTACATTAATCATTTTTGGTGTTGCCATTGTTTTTTTCCGTCACTGTATAAAAGGAAACCCCTTAATGTAAGAAGGCACCAGAGATACTCGTACATTAAAGGTAGAAAATCATACGAAGGCTTCTGTGACAAGAGGTAAAAGAAGTGTACAATTTTATTTTTTCAGTTATTTGTAACGAGACGAAATTACTTAACTTGAATATTGTGAAGAATGATGACAATTTATGATATGAGCACCAAGGAAATTTACTGTAAATAGTAAAGCTAGAGATGCTAGCCGAAGAAGGCACACGTGCAAGCAGGGGCTGTCGAAGATGTTGGAAGAAAAACGATGATGGACATGCCCGCGAAAGGCAAAGGTCCTAGGCTGGAATTGCCGGCCGGGTGCAAAGCTTTAATCTGCCAGAATGTTTTAAAGTTTTTATTTCTCCCCCTGAACTTCAATGTCGTTTCTAATTTTCACGTTAGTTTCCTTGACAGTCTGCTCAATGTACAAAAAGAGTAGCATGGCGCTTGGTAGCAGCGATGTCTCACTCCCTTCTCAACTGTGTGTTCCCCGTCATGTCCTTCGACGCTTCTCGCGAAAGAAAAAATTTGTGCAGTTCATACAGTTTGTAGACAATAAGTTGGTCGCAGTATTTTATCTCTGCTATCTTCAGAATTTCAGTGTGTATCCCAATCAACTAACTCAAAGATTTATTTAAATATGCAAATACTATAAATGTCAATTAGGGTTTCTTCGTCCCATGTTCCCAAGATAAATCGTAATGTCGGTATCACCTCGTATGTCACCAGATTTCATCTCAACCGAACCTGATCTGCCAGGAGACAGGCTTCTACGAGTTTTCGCATTCTTTTTGAAATATTCATGTCATTATTTTGCAACCTTGTCTTATTCATCTGATGGTTCGGTGCTGTCCATACCGGTCTGCATCTACCTTCTTTGCAACTGGAATTGTTACATTCTTCCTGCACTCTGAAGACATTTCGCCATTTCACCTCGCTCGCGTACCCTGCACACCTGGATGGAAAGTTTTTCATGGCTGGTTCTCCCAAGAATCTCAATAATTCGTACTTAACACAGTTCACTCCAAGTGCCTTGCGTCCTACGGTGGTCTCTTGTTTGGTTTGTGGGGTGCCCAACTGTGCGGTCATCAGCCCCCGAACAAAGTCCCAAACTTCACAGAGTCCAATGTAGCCTCTTTCATGAATGATGAGGGCAACACAGTAACCTAGTCCCCCGGCAGAGAAAAATCCCCAACCCGGGCAGGAATCGAACCCAGGACCCCGTGGCTCAGAGGCAGCAACGCTAGCCACTAGACCACGAGTTGCGGACATCAGTGGTCTGTGAACCTCTACTTACTGTATCATGTCTCCCATCTCATGTTCAGTTACTCCCTCATCCTTTTGCACTGTGTGTTCGGAACTTCCCGTTACAAATTTTTGGTACTTTTAATGGGAGCGAGTAGATAATGTTTTGAATATCAACCCAAATGCGAAAACGTTAGGTTTCCGAGTTAACGTTTGAAAACATGTTTGCCAGGTGGGTTTGCAGCTGCGGTAGCCGTCGTAAGTGGTACTTACGTCGGATTGACTGATATCATTTGATGTGTGTCCTACCTCTTTGACCTGGTTAGAGCCTCATTTGGTTAAGTACAAGTACACGTTTGCAGGATAAACCGACTTCATCCTTCTTCATTGGGAAGCTTACAGTAATGGAAGAGCTGCTCATCGCCTTCGTCAAGATCGTTATGCACAACGTCTGACACCTCTTACAACCTTTTCGCCACTGTTATGCAGCGGCTTCGAGAAAGGGATGCCTTCAACGTCAGCAGGCGTGACTGTGGTACTCCAATGAGAGGCCCAACACCTGACTTGGAAGAGGCCATACTGCATCATGTTGAAGGGAACTCGTCAACGAGTACACGAGAAAATGCGCTCGCAATGGATGTTGGTCACAGCACCGTCTGCTGTGCTGTGGGTGGCCAACAACTGCATCCATACCACCTCCAACACCCCATACCACCTCTAACACCCACAGACACGTGCATGTGGCTCGAACCAGGTGAGGGAGGTAGGACAGACGCCAAATGGCATCAGCCAATTCGACGTATACATCCCTGTCCATGACAACCTTATTGGAAACCCGCCTAGCAAACATGTTTTCAGATGTCTGTAGCACGGTATCGGAACGTTTCTAGAGATCGGTTCCTGATATTACGTACTCACTCCCCTCTATAAGTCCTAGAAGTTAGTAACGGGTGAAGTGGACTGACAAGGCAGCCAGTCCACAGTGACGGGTAGCCGATAGAAAGGAAGGCACGCGTACACACACACGCCGACGGGCGTCAATTCTGGAACAGGATAACTATTGAATGGTAGCAAGAAAAGTACGTAGCTGCTTTATACTTAACTTTATTATTTGATGACTACAGCATTCTTCTTGAGACATTTATACTATAGCTCTCAAAGTAGGTAAGGCTAATGGCGCCTTGCTAGGTCGTAGCCATGGACTTAGCAGAAGGCTATTCTAACTGGCTCTCGGCAAATGAGAGGAAGGCTTCGTCCGTATGGTCGCTAGCAATCTCCTCGTACAACTGGGGCGAGTGCTATATCGTCTCTCGAGACCTGCCTTGTGGTGGCGCTAGGTCTGCGATCACACAGTGGCGACACGCGGGTCCGACATGTACTAAATGGACCGCGGCCGATTTAAGCTACCACCTAGCAAGTGTGGTGTCTGGCGGTGACACCACAACGGGAATTTCCGAACTTGGAGTACTATATTTCTTTCTTTTCTTTCTTTCACTTACGCCATATTCCCGCAGCGATTGCAGGGTCGGCGTGGTGAGAACGGATTTGGCAAGGTTGGTTTTAGGATTGACTGGATGCACTTCCTGCCGCCACCCCGTATCCCCAGGGATGGACACAGTGTACCCCAGCTGTCTGCATTTAGTGTAAATCGTGTAATAGTGCGAACGTGTTGCAAATGTCTGTGACGCGTGTAACTGAGGGGGAATGTGGGGACCAGTCCGGTATTCGCCTGGTGGGATGTAGAAAACCGCCTAAAAACCACATCCAGGTTGGCGGGCACACTGGCCCTCGTCGTTAATCCGGCGGGCGGATTCGATCCGGGGCCGGCGCGCCTACCCCAGTCCAGGAAGCAGTGCGTTAGCGCTCTCGGATACCCTGGCGGCTGACCTGGTGTACTATATTATCTTGAAGCTAAACTGTAGGTCCGCCAGTAACTGGCAATGAAAGTCACTTGAGAGGTCGGAACAAGGCGAGGACACGGCGGCTGCGACGCCGGCCCACATGTCGCCGCGGCGGTCTTTCTCACAGAGTCCTCTGTTTGCACAGCTGAAGCACCGCTGTGGCGCGCTGCGGTCGCAAGAACGTGTGTGTGTGTATGCATGCGTGTTGCTGTGATTCTCCCAACTCAGGGGTAAAAAAGCACGGTTCTGAGTCACCAAAAGCCATGTTGTCAGGCGGCAGTCCGGAAACGGAGGTGACGTCACGAATAAGTATACAATCGCGGTAGCTACTCTCCAACCTTCGTCGTAGGCCCAGAACAAGTTTTTCCGCACTTGGGGTTCTGCTACGTTCGTTGTTTAACACCAAAGCAATGTGAACAGTGTCAGCGTGTGAAATGCTTACAATCTAATTCAGACTGGTAACAAACGCTTCAACGTTCTCAACAAATTGCTCAGCCCCAAATGGTGCAAAGAGAGGTAAATTGAAGTCTTTGTCATTCTCTAACATGCTGAGTTGACTTTTCCCACCTCTGTGTATTAGAACCTAACAAAGACTTCAGTTATCCTAAAACACTGAGGCCACACAAGTCATGGGAAGCACATGTAAAGATGGCGTTAGTATCGCGTACACAAGCTATAAAAGGGCAATGTATTGGCGGAGCTGTCATTTGTACTCAAGTGATTCTACATCTACATTTATACTCCGCAAGCCACCCAACTGTGTGGCGGAGGGCACTTTACGTGCCACTGTCATTACCTCCCTTTTCTGTTCCAGTCGCGAATGGTTCGCCGGAAGAACGACTGCCGGAAAGCCTCCGTGCGCGCTCCAATCTCTCTAATTTTACATCCGTGATCTCCTCCGGAGGTATAAGTAGGGGGAAGCAATATATTCGATACCTCATCCAGAAACGCACCCTCTCGAAAACTGGATAGCAAGCTACACCGCGATGCAGAGCGCCTCTCTTGCAGAGTCTGCCACTTGAGTTTGCTAAACATCTCCGTAACGCTATCACGCTTACCAAATAACCCTGTGACGAAACGCGCCGCTCTTCTTTGGATCTTCACTATCTCCTCTGTCAACCCGACCTGGTACGGATCCCACACTGATGAGCAATACTCAAGTATAGGTCGAACGAGTGGTTTGTAAGCCACCTCCTTTGTTAATGGACTACATTTTCCAAGGAATCTCCCAATGAATCTCAACCTGGCACCCGCCTTACCAACATTTAATTTTATATGATCATTCCACTTCAAATCGTTCCACACACATACTCCCAGATATTTTACAGAAGTAACTGCTACCAGTGTTTGTTCCGCTATCATATAATCATACAATAAAGGATCCTTCTTTCTATGTATTGGCAATACGTTACATTTATCTATGTTAAAGGTCAGTTGCCAGTCCCTGCACCAAGTGCCTATCCGCTGCAGATCTTCCTGCATTTCGCTGCAATTTTCTAATGCTGCAACTTCTCTGTATACTACAGCATCATCTGCGAAAAGCCGCATGGAACTTCCGACACTATCTACTAGGTCATTTATATATATTGTGAAAAGTAATGGTCCCATAACAGTCCCCTGCGGCACGCCAGAGGTCGTCAAAAGGTTTCCGAAGTGGTTACGGCCGCACGACAGGATTTAACAGACTTTGAACACGGAGTGGTAGTTGGAGCTAGACGCACGGGATATTCCATTTCGGAAATCGATAGTGAATTCTATTTTTCGGAATCGACACTGTCGAAAATGTGCGAGAACACCAAATTTAAGGCATTGCCTTTCACCACGGACAACACAGTGGCCGACGGCCATCACTTAGCGAAATAACTGCAGAAATCTGTGTCGGATGTACGACGAACGTATCTATCTGTTAGCACATTGTGGCAAAATTTGGTGTTAACAGTCTATGGCAGCGGACGACCGACCTTTACTAACAACGCGACGTCGCCTGCAGCGACTCTTGTGGCCACGTGACCACATCGGTTGGATCGTAGACGACTGTAAAACCGCGGCCTGGTCAGATAAGTTGCGATTTCAGTTGGTAACAGCTCACGGTAGGGTTCGAGTGCCGCGCAGATGCCACGAAACCGTAAGTCAAATTTTCCACAAGGCACTATGCAAGCCATAATGCTGTGGGCTCCGTTTACATCGAATGGACAGGTACTCTGGTCCAAGTGAACCGATCATTGGCTGCAAATGGTTATCTTTGGCCACTTAGAGACCATTTGCAGCTATTCGTGGACTGTACGTTTCCAAACAACGACGGAATCCTTATGGACGACAATGCTTGTTCGCGGTTGGTTTGAAGAACATTCTGAACACTTCGAGCGAATGATGTGCCCACCCACATTGTCCGACATGAATCCCATTGGACGTTTATGGGACATAATCAGGAAGTCAATTCGTCCACAAAATCTTGCACCTGAAACACTCTCGCAGTTATGGATGACTGTAGAGGCAAAGACTGAAGTAAAATCAAGACACTTTCATTGGATTTGTCGACATGGAAAAAGCATTTGACAGTGTAAAACGGTGCAAGATATTCGAAATTCTGAGAAACATTGGAATAAGCTATAGAGAGAGACGGGTAAAATACACTACTGGGCATTAAAATTGCTGCACCGGAAGATGACGTGCTACAGACGCGAAACTTAACCGACAGGAAGAAGATGCTCTGATATGCAAATGATTAGCTTCTCAGAGCATTCACACAAGGTTGGCACCGGTGGCGACACCTACAACGTGCTGACATGAGGAAAGTTTTCAACCGATTTGTCATACACAAACAGCAGTTGACCGTCGTTGCCTGGTGAAACGTTGTTGTGATGCCTCGTGTAAGGAGGAGAAATGCGTACCATCACGTTTCCGACTTTGATAAAGATCGGATTGTAGCCTATCGGTACTGCGGTTTATCGTATCGCGACACTGCTACTCGCGTTCGTCCAGATCCAACGACTGTTAGCAGAATATGGAATCAGTGGTTTCAGGAGGGTAATACGGAACTCCGCGCTGGATCCCAACGGCCTCGTATCACTAGCGGTCGAGATGACAGGCACCTTATCCGCATGGCTGTAACGGATCATGCAGCCACGTCTCGATCCCTGAGTCGGACGTTGGCAAGACAACAACCATCTGCACGAACAGTTTGACGACGTTTGCAGCAGCATGGACTATCAGCTCGGAGACCATGGCTGCGGCTACCCTTGACGCTGCATCACAGACAGGAGCGCCTGCGATGGTGAACTCAACGACGAACCTGGGTGCACGAATGGCAAAGTGTCATTTTTTCGTATGAATCCAGGTTCTGTTTACAGCATCATGATGGTCGCATCCGTGTTTGGCGACATCGCGGTCAACGCACATTGGAACCGTGTATTCATCGCCATACTGACGTATCACCCGGCGTGAAGGTGTGAGGTGCAATTGGTTACACGTCTCGGTCAACTCTTGTTCGCATTGACGGCACTTTGAACAGTGGAAGTTACATTTCAGATTTGTTACGACACGTGGCTCTACCCTTCATTCGATCTCTGTGAAACCCTACATTTCGGCAGGATAATGCACAACCGCATGTTGCAGGTCCTTTACGGGCCTTTCTGGATACAGAAAATGTTCGACTGCTGCCCTGGCCAGCACATTATGCAGATCTCTCACCAATTGAAACGTCTGGTCAATGGTGGCCGAACAACTGGCTCGTCACAATGCACCAGTCACTACTCTTGATGAACTGTGGTAACGTGTTGAAGCTGCATGGGCAGCTGTACCTGTACACGCCATCCAAGCTATGTTTGACTCAATGCCCAGGCGTATAAGGACCGTTATTACTGCCAGAGGTGGTTGTTCTGGGTACTGATATCTCAGGATCTATGCACCAAAAGTGCGTGAAAACGTAATCACATGTCAGTTCTAGTATAATATGTTTGTCCAATGAATACCAGTTTATTAACTGCATTTCTTCTTGGTGTAGTAATTTCAATGGCCAGTAGTGTATAACATGTAAAAGACCCAAGAGGGAATATAAGGGTGGACGATCAAGAACGAAGTGCTTGTAGTAAAAACGGTGTAAGACAGGGTTGTTGTCTCCCCCGCCCCTTACTGCTCAGTTTATACAGCGAAGAAGAAATGTGGGAAATAAAAGAGAGGTTCGAGAGTGAGAATTAAATTATGTGTGAAAGGATATGAATGATCAGATTCGCTTATGACCTTGCTATCCTCAGTGGATGTGAAGAAGTGGAGAATGTGTTGAATGGAGAGTCTTGGATTGAGAGTAAATAGAAGAAAGACCAAGATAATAAGAAGTAGTGAAATGAGAACAGCGAGTATCTTAAACATTGCAACCGGAGAGCACGAAATAGACGAAGTTAATGAATTCTGCTACCTAGGCTGCAAAAAACCTATGACGGTCGGAACAAGGAGGATAAAAAAACCAGACTAGCGCTGGAAAAGACTGATTCCTGGCCAAGAGACGTCTGCTAGTATCAGACACAGGTCGTAACGCGAGGAAGAAGTTTCAGAGAATGTACATTTGGAGTACAGCATTGTGTGCAAGGGAGACATGGACTTTGGGAAAACCAGAACAGAAGAGAATCGAAGCCTTTGAGATGTGGCGCTACCGACGAATGTTAAAAAGTATTTGGACTGATAAAGTAAGGAATGAGGATCTTCTCCGCAAAAACGGCGAGGAAAGGAACTTATGGGAAACATTGACTGGAAGAAGGGACAGGATGATAGGACATTTTAAGGCATCAGGGGATATATTCCATAGTACTATAGGGAGCTGTAGAGGGTGAAAAATGTAAAGGAAGACAGAGATTGGAATAAATGCAGCAAATAATTGAGAACATAGGTTGCATGTGCTACTCTCAAGTGAATCGGTGGGCACTGGAGAGGAACTCATGGCGGGCCATATGAAACCAGTCTGAAGACAAATGACTCAAAAAATAACACATCAATATATAATATTTTAAAAAAAAACAGAGGGAGTGGACTTTCAGCGACTTGTTGAGTCCTTGCTACGTCAAGTTGGCTGCACTGTGCCGGGGAAAAGCAGGACCGACACGATACTGGGACGTGTCCCCTGACTTTCGCCACTCCAGTATACTCGGTGAGAGTACAACGGAGACAATGGAAATTCTACCTTGCGTTTGAATACACTGTCAGCGGATCAGATGTGTTGACAGACAGTCAACATCGTAAATTTATCTAAAGTTATGATTGTAGAATGGCCGGACGCCTGGTAACAAATAAGGCTACAATTATGGTACAACCAAGACTTTAATTTACACTAGTCAACAAATTGAAACTTCTTTTCTGCATCTAAATGAATTTCCTAATTTTAGGGTGATGAATTCACAAGAAAACATGTTTTTTTTTTTTTTCTCGAACGTTACATTTCCTAGGTACACAGGAAGACTGACAGAATTAAAACAAACAAGAAATACATTTCCTGAACTTTAGAATTCAATACTATTAAACACGTAAATATGGACATGGCGCCAATAGTAGGTTTAAATTAATTTACCAAAGATTTCCATCTTTAAACTTCTTTGGTGTTCGAAAAATGTGACAGTGATCCTCTCCTTGTTTTTGCCATTACATCACGCCCTCTAATCTACATCCATAATCAAAAGATTCCAATGACCTTGATAACGGTGTTGCACAGGGCAGATATTTTGGTGAAAGCGTTCACCTTGTGCATCGGTTACGGTTCCTGATTGATCCCTAAAGTAATCAAAGTAGGAACGGAAAAATTAATTTTACGTGGCATTCTTCACACCTTATTCTTGTAGCTATGCTGACGTGACGTAGTTATTATCCCTTCTGTTGAACTGAGATCTCTTCATAACTGCTTTGAAAGAGGACCTTGCAGCCTATTCTCGGTTCGATACGTTGCCTAGCAAGCTACAAACAGGAAGAAGCAATCCTACATCTAGGGTTACAGGAAATGCACTGATGCTTCATGTTTCGTTTTGCTTGAATCCCCTGCATTATTTGTGACGCAGAAGTAACTATCTGAGATGGTCTTTAGGCTCACACCACTGCACTGTAAGAGCGAACGGCATGACTCCGTGTATTCCTTTCGACCATTCCATTAAAGTAGTAGCACTGGTTATGCAGGCAAAATGAGGTGCCAAATTTTCTCTTAACTAAATCAGTGTTTCGTTTTCCTTAAGATTTTGGGATGAATTTCCCACATATATAGCAAAAGTTTTAGGGATCTTTTAAACAACAAAGACTTTTGTCAGTCACAATTTCTACTAAGTGTAAGTTACATTGAAGAGCCAAAGAAACTGGTACACCTGCCTAATATCGTGTAGGTCATCCTCAAGCACGCAGAAGTGTCGCAACACGACGTTGCACTGAAGAATGTCTTCCACGAGTAATGAGTGCGTTGGACAGGGACACAACGAATGTGGTGTGTGAACATATGAGGTGAGAATGTCGGTCTCGCGGGAGGCGTGCGAGAGATACTCCCTGCAGTAGCAATATCCTCTGTGCCCTCAGTGGCTCAGATCGATAGAGCGTCTCCCCTGTAACCAAGAGATCCCGGGTTCGAGTTCCGCTCGGTGCACACCTTTTACACCTGTCGCCGTTGATATATATCAATGCCTGTCAGCATCTGAAGATATTCATATATAATTCTAATTTCGTTCTAGACGGCTGCAGGTCATCAATGGTGTCTGTTCTTTCGGGCATGTCCTAAAGAACAGACCCCATATCCATATAAGTAAAGTGGCAAAATATTCCGGAACAGTCCCCCATTCGGAAATCCGGGAGGGAAATGCCGAGGGCGAGGTTACCATGATAAAAAGATTGAATAATCAACGAAAGGATGACGTTCTAAGAGTCGGGGAGTGGAGTGTGAGAATCTTGAACGTGGTAGGGAAACTAGAAAATCTGAAAAGGGAAATGTAAAGGCTCAGTCTGGACTTAGTAGGGGTCACCGAAGTGAAGTGGAAAGAAGACATGGATTTTTGGTCAGATGAGTATACGGTAATATCAACAGCAGCAGAAAATGGTGTAAAGGGAATAGGATTCGTTATGAATAGGAAGGTATGGCGGACACTATGCTCCTGTGAAGTTCAGTGACAGGGTTGTTCTGATCAGTA
Source organism: Schistocerca serialis cubense (assembly GCF_023864345.2). Lineage (NCBI taxonomy): Eukaryota > Metazoa > Arthropoda > Insecta > Orthoptera > Acrididae > Schistocerca > Schistocerca serialis. The sequence goes on along the minus strand of NC_064645.1, from coordinate 53,748,572 downwards.
ACGATAGCAAACCAACACCGACAACGATAGTTCAGGTGTACATGCCGACGACGCAAGCTGAAGATCAAGAGACAGAAAAAGTGCATGATGATATTGAAAGGGTGATACAGTATGTAAAAGGGAATGAAAATCTAATAGTCATGGGGGACTGGAATGCGAAGGAGTAGAAGAAAAAGTTACAGGAGAATATGGGCTTGGAACAAGAAATGAGAGAGGAGAAAGACTAATAGAGTTATGTAACAAGGTTCAGCTAGTAATAGCGAAGTCTCTGTTCACGAATCACAAGAAGAGGAGGTATACTTGGAAAAGGCAGGTTGATACGGGAGGATTTCAGTTATATTACATCACGGTCAGACAGAGATTCCGAAATCAGATACTGGATTGTAAGGTTTACCCAGGAGCAGATATAGACACAGCACACAATGTAGTAGTGATGTAGTGATGAAGAGTAGGCTGAAGTTTAAGACATTAGTCAGGAAGAATCAATATGCAAAGAAGTGGGATACGGAAGTACTAACAAATGACGAGATAGGATTAAAGTTCTCTAAGGCTATAGATACAGCAATAAGGAATAACACAGTAAGCAGTACAGTTGAAGAGGAATGGACGTCTCTAAAAAGGTCGTCACAGTAGTTGGGAAGGAAAACATAGGTTCAAAGAAGGTAACTGCGAAGTAACCATGGGTAACAAAAAAATACTTCAATTGATTGACGAAAGGAGGAAGTGCAAAAATGTTCCGGGAAACGCAGGAATAGAGAAATATAAGTCGCTGAGGAATGAAATAAATAGGAAGTGCAGGGAAGCTAAGACGAAATGACTGCAGGAAAAATGTGAAGACATCGAAAAAGAAAAGATTGTCGTAAAAACAAGCTCAGCGTAAGGGAAAGTCAAAACAACCTTCGGTGACATTAAAAGCAAGGGTGATAATATAAAGAGTACAACGGGAATTCCACTGTTGAACGCAGAGGAGAGTGCGGATGGGTGGAAAGAATACAATGAAAGCCTCTATGAGGGGGAAGATTTGTCTGATGTGATAGTAGAAGAAACAGGAGTCGATTTAGAAGAGATAGGGGATCCAGTATTTGAATCAGAATTTTAAAGAACTTTGAAGGACTTACGATCAAATAAGGAAGGGCGGATATATAACATTCCATGAGAATTTCTAAAATCGTTGGGGAAGTGGCAACAAAACGACCATTCACGTAGGTGTGTAGAATGTTTGAGTCTGGCGACATACCATTCAACTTTCGGAAAAGCGTCATCCACACAATTCCGAAGACGGCAAGAGCTGACAAGTGCGAGAATTATCGCGCAATCAGCTTAATAGCTCATGCATTCAAGTTGCTTACAAAATAATATACAGAAGAGGGGGAAAAGAAAATTGAGGATGCGCTAGATGACGATCAGTTTGGCTTTAGGAAAGGTAAAGACATGGAAAGCAATTATGACATTGCGGTTAATAATGGAAGCAAGACTAAAGAAAAATCAAGGCACGTTCATAGGATTTGTGGACCCGGAAAAAGCGTTCGACAATGTAGAATGGTGCAAGATGTTTGAAATTCTGAAGAAAGTAGGGGTAAGTTATAGGGAGAGACGGGTCATATACAATATGTACGTACATCCTCTGAAATGATTAAATTTGGCATTACAACTGTGTATTTTATAGTAATCTTGAAACTTTATATTTGCTGTCCCGTGTATTTTATAGTAATCTTGAAACTTTAAATTTGCTGTCCTGAGAAATTCACCAAATGTGACTCATCCCGTCTACCCGTAGGCATTCTGCTGTGTACAGTGAGTGGCGACCGTTCCACTGCCAGCCACCACCCCAGTGTTTTGGACGACTGCTAAGTGGCTTTATAATCCCGGCACGGCACTTGTGGCAGTGTCAAATCGCTTAAGGATTTTGATGGCAAAATCGACCAAACATTGTGTTGGCAGGCAAGGTGAAGCTGACGTAACTTCCTGCTGGCTCTCAGGCTCTTTTACTACGAGTGCTGGGCTATAGACCATTTAATTGTTTTAAAACCACGTCAGATCGAGCAAAGGCTAGCGTCCATATTACCTTTCCTGCACTGTATTTGAAGGGGCTAATGCACGACATCAGCTTGCTATTTCTTCTCGACTAGTTTTTTTAATCATTGAAAAGTCTAATTCCCACGTTACCTTCGACATATTGAAATTACTTTAATATTTGAACAGGCTAGTGTGCAGCATCTATTTGCTGATTTTTCTGTACTAATTGTTTTTAGTCACTTATCATTAAAAGGGGATAGCGCCCGTTTTATCTCCATTATATTGAAATTAGCTTAATCTTTGAAGCAACTCGTGCCTGACATCTACATTTATAGTTTCTGTGACAGCTTGCAGGCCCCAGTCTCCGTTTACCTTTGCTGTATTCAAATCGTTTTTGACACCTTAAGCGGCTACTTCCCGAACTTCATTAATTACATTTCTTCTGTTGGGTTTCAATGTAAGGAAAGATCAAAAAATGGCTCTGAGCTCTATGGGACTTAACTTCTGAGGTCATCAGTCCCCTAGAACTTAGAACTACTTAAACCTAACTAACCTAAGGACGTCACACACATCCGTGCCCGAGGCAGGATTCGAACCTGCGACCGTAGTGGTCGCGCGGTTCCAGACTGTAGCGCCTAGAACCGCTCGGCCACTGCGGCCGGCAAGGAAAGATCATAACTTATCTTTGGTAATCATACTGTCATTGCCCATATCAACTAAGTAAACAAACTGGAAGAGGCTCTGAGCATTAATTGATAATATTTTAAAGAGCATAACTTTCAAAAGTTGTTTTGAATTATTGAAACTGTAAATTGTTAAGATACCAATGTACGCTGTTGTTGTCTAATAAATGTGTTTAAATATTAAAATTAGTTAATCTCCCGACCGCTTAGCACACCAGGATCCCTGTATCCTAGCCATCACGCAGCGAGCCGGTCGAGGTGGCCGAGCGGTTCTAGGCGCCACAGTCTGGAACCGCGCGACCGCTACGGTCGCAGGGTTCGAATCCTGCCTGGGGCATGGGTGTGTGTGATGTCCTTAGGTTAGTTAGGTTTAAGTAGTTCTAAGTTCTAGGGGACTGATGACCTCAGAAGTTAAGTCCCATAGTGCTCAGAGCCAGTTTGAATCATCACGCAACGAAAATGGTTCAGACTGTAGTGTCAGAACCAACTATTTGAAATTTTCACACAACAGATCCAGTTCCTCAGAAATTAAATTTGCCTTATCCCGACTTCGGAACGCGAAACGTGGGAATGCGTGTAAATCAAATATATTAGCAGTCGCCCAAGAACTAAGTACAAGGAAAGTGAGTTGCCGAGCTACGTTTTGTACTTGTCTGGCACCACGACCTGACCCCGCAGCTGGATCGACTGGCCACTGTGCGTGCCCACTTTGCGCCGCAGTGGATTCAGTGGCGAGACCTATTGTGCGAGAAAGTGTGCTCATTTGTTAGGAAGACGACCGCACTAGCGACCAGCTGGAATACCGCCGTCATCCCACCGACGTCCAGTGGCGACACGACGGCCTGCATCCCGTCTGCTGCTGCTACCCGCTGCAGCGGCAGGGAAGCGTGCAGCGCGCTAGCGGCCGGGGCAGACACTCACGAGCCGTTCTGGCTTGCGGCAAGCGTAGCAGATGACGTCGCGTTGCGGGCAGTGAAGTCAGTGATGTTAGGGGCCGCACTCTGGACGTGATTGGACGGCACGACTTTTGCTGGGGTTCTCACACAACGACGGGCAGTTAAGTTCTTCAGGCGTCTCCGCTCGCTTTGGGACACATCAACGGCGACTTAACCGGTTTAGGCTTTGCGCGTCTACGAACGCGGAGGGTGCAGAAGCACTTACTGTTGAATCACGTGGCGCCGGACTGCCGGATGTACATGAGCTCGGTGAATCAGATGATGGCTTTGACAGAGAGCCATCAGCTGATGAAAGAGTACGACGACGACGACTAATACTACCAACCACGCCGAAACCCTAAGAATCGTCGTACAGAGCTTCAGCTGAGGCAGTCACGTCACTCTAAGTAGGATCCAATGTTTCTAAAGTCTTTGGAGTAAGCTCACGGTCCACAGCCAGGCGGATAATAACGTACCGAATTGAAGCATCTGTACACGACGCGCCACACTTTTCACAGACAAAATCACACTTTCGGGCTGAGCCTTGTAAATCAGCAGCCCACGCTGCCTAGGATCGTTTTCTTCGCTGAACGTTCTGATTGAACTTAATCCTAGCTGCAGCGACCTGCGTTTGAAGAGCGCAGTATTCAGTCAGCAAACTGCAAACTTCAGCAATATTTAAACTACTGGGGTCCGAGAGAGGGCGTAATTTTTGCACCACTCCGTACAATTTAGTACTAGGCGACAGCAGTAGTGCCCAGCGGCGTGCAGGGTCATCAGTTTGACTTGCTCTGCAGTGCAGTTAGAAACGCTTGGGTAGTCGCAGGAATTGAGTGGTAGAGTAGAGGAGGGGCGGGGGGGGGGGGGGGGAGTCGGAAGCAGCAGGTGCACCTGTTGTTGATTCTGGAGCGGCTGCTGCTGCCACAACTTGACACATGGAAACGGCAGGGTGAGAAAGTTCCTTGTCGCCAGTGTTTGTCCTGCGTGGCGTTTCGCCACTTGTTCCGGTGGTTGCACCAAACCACAGGGAAACGAACACGAGTTCCTGTAAGTCCGCAACAGACTAAGTTCATGAAATCAATGACGCACTAATAATTCGGGGACATAGCGTAGTCGGGATAGAAATACCACAGTCCCAAATTAGTAACCATTCGAGACCGGAAAACTGAGTCATCTCGGCTGTGATACGTGTCGATACGAACAGCTCCAGAGTAGAGCGAGCAGTGAGTGACGCCGCGGGTCAGGGCCACACACAGGCTAAGCGGCGAACGGCCGCCCGCCACTCCACCCGCGTTCCTAGCTCGGGGGCGGCTCCCTTTACGACGGCGGCCCGCAGCCGCCGCTCGCTGTCTTAGCACGTTTGAAATATCCAAGTCAGTGCTAGGCGGGGAACCCGCATCACTGTCACATACAAAAGCCTGGAAGCCGTGAAGTGTTCAGATGTCTTGCTCTGCTTGAAATTCTCTATAATTTTCAGCGTCAAGCCATGTTCTTTGGCCCCAGTGTGGAAGGAGCAGCAGTACTGTTGCTGTTGTTTTGGTCCCATCTCGCCGAAAGGTGAAACAATCCGAAGATCATTCCCAGAAAGTTTGGTAGCCTTGAAACGTTTCAGATTACTGCTGGTTGTCACGCTGCATTAGAAACGCAGCTTGACGTCGACCAAAGAGGAGAGCAGACGTCTGGTTCTCACGCTGGCTGCTGGGCCGAGCGAGCCTTGTACTTGCTTAAGCCGGTATTACACTATCAAAAGAAGCTCCTCTTACAACTCGTACCTGTGCTCACAATATAGTTAGTCATCTTCCAGGTGGTAAACATGAAGCAAAAACGATTGATTCAACTGACACATTATCTGCTTGGGAACTGTTCATTAGCGAAGATTTATTGCAACTAATACTCACCAATACAAATGTCAAGATACATGACATGTCAAACAAATACAGAGCTCCTAAGCCAGCGTTCATAAAGCCGCTAGATATAATAGAACTGAGAGCATTTCTGCGTCTGCTTTATTTATCTGTAGTAATGAAATCCAATCACGAAAATGTTGTTGGACTTTTTGCTAATGATGGAACTGGTCGTGATGTGTTTCGAGCCACTATGAGCGTTCAGAGATTTTTATTCTTTTTGTCTTGTTTGCGATTCGATTGTGCTGCTACAAGAGATGCTAGGAAGGCTGATGACAGACTTGCAGCTAGTACAGATGTGTGGGAACTCTTTATAGACAAATGTCAAAAGAATTATACTCCAGTAGCGTACGTGACAATCAATGAAATGTTAGTACCCTTTCGTGGTAGGTGCAAATTTCGCATGTATATGCGCAAGAAGCCAGCCAAATACTGCCTCAAAGTTATGTGCCTTTGTGACTCACGAACATTCTATTTATGCAATGCAATTGTTTACACATGAAAAGGGACAAATAAAAGTACATTATCAATCCCAACACAGGATGTTTTGAAATTAATAACACCAATTGAGGGAAACAATACACATGTGACAGTAGAAAATTGGTTCATGTTGCTTGAACTCTGTGATCAACTAGAAGCCAAAAAGTTGACTGTCTTAGGCACTCTAAAGCAAAACAAACAGCAGATCCCAGAAGAATTCAAACCAAACAGAAAGCGTCCAGTAGAATCTGCATTATTTGGGCATAACGAAGGAAAGACAATTTGTTCATATGTTCCTCGGAAAGGTCGAGCTGTTGTGTTCCTTTCATCTATGCATCACGATCAGAAAATTAGTATTCAACAGAAAAAACCTGATATGATCATTGATTACAATGTCACAAAAGGAGGAGTGGACGCACTGCACCAAACGTGCGCCAACTATTCGTTATCACGGCGAACACGCAGATGGCCAATGTCTGTATTTTATGCCATTCTAAACATAGTAGGAGTCAATGCTGCTGTTTTGCTTCAGTGCGCCAAACAACTTGTTGAAACAAATTATTTAAAAAGAAGAGAATTGCTACAAAAGCTTGGAATGGACTTAGTAAAGCCCCATATACAACGTCGAGATGTCCGACCTCTTTCTCGTGGACTGAGAGACGTTGTCGTTAAACTTGGTGGTTCTCCTCTTACCTGAACATCTTCAGAGCCAGAACCCATTAGGAAAGCAAGATGCTACATGTGCGCAAGAAATGTGGACAAGAAAACCAAAATAGTGTGTGAAAAATGCTCAAAACATGTTTGCCCCAACCACAGATTTTCAGTGTACCAAAATTGTTTGTAATCATATCTCAAATATGTAAAAATATGTATAATATTCAGTGATAAAAGTGCAATAAAATTTCCTTAAATTACAGTTTCGTTTTTCTTATTGGGGTACTCCGAGACCCCACTAGAGTATTAGTGTATGAGCATTTCACTAGAGTAGTTAAGGGTTAAGAATGGATGAGCATACATTTCTGTATGTGCTCAGTGATGTGTATCTTCTTATCACAAAGCACAATAATCACTTACGAACTGCTACATCTGCAGAAGACAGGTTCACTGCAACTCTGCAATTCCTTGCTGCAGGAGGGAGTTAGGTTAGGTTAGGTCAGGTCTCCAAACTTCTTAACCTATTTTTGTATTCAAGGTGCCTCACGTTGTAAGGCCCCTCATCAGCTTCATACATCTCTATTAATTTTCTAGGTGTCGGACACACCAATTGTATATACCGGCCATGTTTATAAAAACACTACAGGTGACAGAAAGCTGCAGCGATGCTAGCACTCCACGTGGTAACATGTCACACTGCAGTGAACAGTAGACAAGCGATTTCTTTGATCAAATCTACAGCGAGGCCCTAAATTTGATCAAATATTTGACGACACTTGACAGAGTTCACTATTACAGCATCAAATTTCTTTGACAAAGATATTTGACAAAGACATTGCACAAAGAAATTTGATAGTTTAATACCGGTCTTACGGCTGCGTGCAGTACATTACACACGCTCTCTGTGAATCTGAAGAAGTACTATTTAATATTAATCGCTCTTCTACATAATTAGTGTACGAAATTATATGGCTAACTCAACCATACTGTTAAAATTTCAAATCAACAAAAACAATATTTTCCAAGATACAAAGTTTTACCTAAAATACTTAATAACCGTGCTGGCTGTGTGAAAGACGGTTACGAACTGTTATGTATTCATCCGAAGTATCAACTGAAACAAGAATCAAGTGGATAAGTTCATATAATGTAATTTTATGCAATTTTCGTTAGTTTCATTGGCACAGATGTCTGACGTAAGTAACAGTACATTGTAAAATTATTATTTCATTTAGTTTTGGTTGTGTGACTGTTTTGGACAGACTGAGAGAAAGGAAATGCAGGACATACGTAAAGTGAGAATGTGACACTGTATTAAAACTATGGTAGGAAGTTGTTGTGTAATAGAGGAATTTGTAAAGCATGTCCGTCTGAGCTTGATTTTTTAAAAGTCAGCCAGAAGGGGCGTTGAGCACTTATTTTGTGGAAAGAAATCGTATTATGTTTTCATTAAATCTTATCTAGTACCGGAATTACAAGATTTCTAATCAAAATCAGTGCGGTAGTCTGATTGGCTGACATTACAAATACCGCGAGTATAGAAGTGCTCGAGATGGTCTGATCGGCTGCTTAATATACTAGCCAATAGGAATTCAGCGTTTCCCGCTCGTTTTAGTAGGGCTTCCTACTTCAGTCAGTCCTACAATAGTCACTCGGGAGCCGTCTTTTGGTTAACACCTATGTTAAATCTGATAAAATTTGCACCAAAATGAAGAAATCCAAGCGTTTGATTGGTTCTCGTGTAGTCTATGAAAAGTGACTACAGTGTTGAGCATTTTGAAAAAGTTTCAGTTTGTGAGGGATTTATTTCAGGAGATTTCGCGTGTGAACTTTAAAGTCGCACATAAACTCCGTTTCGTGCAAATTACGAGACATTATGGCGAGAACTACTGTACAAGAAGGCTAGTGAACGACTGACTATATTAACTCGCAAGTAGTCGTGGGTCAGCAATTGTTGAGGACTTTTAAAATATCGGATCGGACTAAATACCTGTATGTTCTGCCTGCATTTTGGTGTGAACTGGTTACAGAAACAATTAGTAACGTTGAACAGTTAGTATCAGGATGTTAAATACGAGCTTGATGGCTATTTTCTGTGTTTTAAAGACAATAAACGAGCTTAGAGGAAGTAATACATTTTTTCAAACGAGTCATGCAAGAATCCCGAACGCCAGATAGTTTAACTAACTTTGAGATGCTGCCCATGGACTGGAGTTATGTGGCGCTTCCGTGGTAGGTATTTAGCTAATTTTTCGTCAACGCTTCTTTTATCGGCTAAACCAGTAGCTACCATCGCAGAGCGAAGGGGCACACAACCTGAAACCTATCCATGTAGGTGGGCAGGTTATTTAAACGGTAGTGAGAGAGCAGCTCGCCCCGCCGCATCCTTACATGTATTGTCGGACTATCACCTGTTCCTCAGATCGAAGCTAGACCAGCCATTCAGCGAGTTGTGAGTGTGTAACATCGTCACTAAGAGAGACAGAACAGTGCCGAAGTAATGTAATTGTATTTCCAAACGGAGCAGTTGCCAGTATACACTCATCGGCCGGAATATTATCACCACCGACCTACTGTCGATGTGAACCCGTCCAGGCGATAGCAGCGTCACCTGGAGAGGAATGACTGCTAGTCAGACACACGCACGGTGCATGTAGAATCAGTGAACATGCTGTTCGTGTGTAGCATGGGGAAGGCGCGAGATCTGTGTGAGTTTGACCGGCGGCAGATTGTAATGGCTCGGAGGCTCAGCGCCAGAATTTGAGAAACTGCACGACTTGCCGGGTGTTCCAGGAATTCTGTGGTGAGTGTCTTCAACATGTGCCGAAGCCAAAGTGAAACCTCGACCAGACGTCGTGGGGGTTGGACGGCCACCCCTCAGTACATATGTCAGACATTGTAGGCTGTGCAGACTGGTAAAGCAGGACAGGTGGCGAACTGTGGCGGAACTGACATCAGCCTTTGATGCTGGGCAGAGTACAAGTGGGTCTGAACACACAGTGCACCGACCACGCCAAACGATGGACCTCCTCACCCGACGACCCATGTATGTGCCAATGTAACCTACACGACATCGGCAACTACGACTGAAATGGCCACGTGCCCATCGGCACTGGACGTTGGCACAATTTCAGATCTTTGCGTGATCTGATGAATCCCGATACCTTCTTCATCATACCGACGGGAGGGCGCGAATCCGACATCTTTCAGGGAAACAGATACTTGATACCTGCATTGCAGGACGGAGACAATCTGGCGGAGGTTCCATTATGCTCTGGGGAACACCCACGAAGGCATCCATGGGTCCACTGCAGGTCGCGCAAGGCACCATGAGGGCCAAGAAGTATCGTATGCTGGTTGCAGACCACGTAAACCCTTTCATGACGATTATATTTCCTGACGGCTGTGGCATTTTTCAACAAGATAATGCGCCATGCCCCACGGACAGGAGTGTAATGGAATGGTTCGGGTTCCAATTGATACGCTGGCCCCCAACTCACCATATCCAATCCGATCGCACACCTCTCGGATGTGATCGAACGCAGTGTCAGACCACATGGTGCAGTGGCTAGGCACACAGGACTCGCGGTCTGAGGACGACGGCTCAAACTCACGTCTAGCCATCCAGATTTAGTTCTTCCGTGATTTTCCTAAATCGTTCCAGGCAAATGCCGGGATGCGCTATTGGGTGGGGAATTGTAGGACGCCCCTAGATAGGTCAGGGGTGCACTACACAAAGGAAGCGGCTACTCGGGTAGCAGAGTACTTGTGGCGTGCACATGGGTTTTTTTTAGGCTAGGCAGTAGTGCGAGGTGTCCTGATGAACACTCACCAGTCGACGTACAGGCAGGGAAATCAGGACGCGCTCAGTGTAAAGACACTTCAGCTACCAAGATATTAGCAGTAAATTTTCAGAGTGTTCCGAATAAAGTTCCTGAATTTACTGTGCTCCAGGAAGCGTGTGGCGCGCAAATTATTCTCAGGACTGAGACCTAGCTGAACCCTAAGATAGGAAATTCTGAAATATTTAGTGGGGGTTGGAACGTGTATCGGAATGACAGATTAGACACCGTAGGAGGTGGTGACTTCATTGCATTTGACAAAAATATTGTGTCTACGGCGGTCGAAGTAGAGTGTGATTGTGAAGCTATTTGGGCACGTTTAACAGGGCTAGGGGAAATAAAGTTAATTGTGGCGTGTTATTATCGGCCACCAGGTTCCACCGTTACAGTTCTAGAATCATTCAAAGGGAGTCTACACTCTGTATCGCAAAAGTACCCGGATCATGCTATATTAGTCAGAGGCGACTTCAACCTACCTAGTATAGACTTGGATGTCTATGGATTCATTACAGGTGGTATAGACAAGCCGTCGTGTGAATTACTTTTGAACACATTATCCGAAAACTGTCTTGAGCAGCTAAATCGACACCAAACGCATAGTGGAAATATTTTAGATCTGGTAGCCACGAACAGACCAGACCTCATCGACGGTGTCACTGTTGAGACAAAATGGCTCTGAGCACTATGGGACTTAACTTCTGACGTCATCAGTCCCGTAGAACTTAGAAATACTTCAACCTAACTAACCTAAGGACATCACACACATCCATGCCCGAGGCAGGATTCGAACCTGCGACCGTAGCGGTCATGCGGTTCCAGACTGTAGCGCCTAGAACCGCTCGGCCACTCTGGCCGGCAATGTTGAGACGGGGTTAGTGATAATGATGTCATTACGACTATAGTTACGAAAGTTCAAAAGTCGGTCAAGAAGGCTAGGAGAGTATTCTTACTAGAAAGAGCAGATAAGCAGTTGTTAGCATCCCGCTTAGTAAATGAATCGACTTCATTTACTTCCGGTACGATGGACGTGGAAGAATTATGGGCAAATTTTAAACACATTGTAAATCACGAACTGGAGAAGTATGTGCCGAAAAAGTGGGTTACGGACGGAAAAGACCCATCGTGGTTTAACAGCGCAATTCGGAGAATGCTCAGGAAGCAAAGACAGTTGCACTCGCGGTACAAGAAAGATCGGGAGGATGAGGACAGGCAAAAGTTAGTAGAGATTCGTGCTGCTGTAAAAAGAGCGATGCGCGAAGCATACAACCACTACCACCGTCATATCTTAGCAAAAGATTTTGCTGAAAACCCAAGGAAATTCTGGTCTTACGTAAAATCGGTAAGCGGGTCGAAGGCTTCCATCCAGTCACTCACTGATCAGTCTGGCCTGGCAATGGAAGACAGAAAAACGAAAGGTGAAATTTAAAATTTAGCATTTGAGCAATCATTCACGCAGGAGGATCGTACAAACATACCGTCGTTTGAGTCTCGTACATATTCCCGTATGGAGGACATAGTGATAGATATCCCTGGGGTTGTGAAGCAGCTGAATGGGTTGAAAATAAATAAATCGCCAGGTCCTGATGGGATTCCAATTCTGTTTTACAGAGAGTACTCTGCTGCATTGGCTCCTTACTTAGCTTGCATTTATCGCGAATCTCATGCCCAACGTAAAGTCCCGAGCGACTGGAAAAAAGCGCAGGTGATGCCTATATATAAGAAGGGTAGAAGGACGGATCCTCAAAATTACAGACCAATATCCTTGACATCGGTTTGTTGCAGGATTCTTGAACGTATTCTCAGTTCGAATATAATGAATTTCCTTGAGACAGAGAAGTTGCTGTCCATGCAGCAGCACGGCTTTAGAAAGCATCGTTCCGGCGAAACGCAACTCGCCCTTTTTTCACATGATATCTTGCGAACCATGAATGAAGGGTATCAGACGGATGCCATATTCCTTGACTTCCGGAAAGCGTTTGACTCGGTGACCCACTTCAGACTCCTAACTAAGGAGCATATGGGATTGGTTCCCCGATTTGTGAGTGGCTCGAAGACTTCTTAAGTAATAGAGCCCAGTACGTTGTCCTCGATGGTGAGTGTTCATCGGAGGTGAGGGTATCATCTGGAGTGCCCCAGGGAAGTGTAGTAGGTCCGCTGTTGTTTTCTGTCTACATAAATGATCTTTTGGATAGGGTGGATAGCAACGTGCGGCTGTTTGCTGATGATGCTGTGGTGTACGGGAAGGTGTCGTCGTTGAGTGACTGTAGGAGGATACAAGATGACTTGGACAGGATTTGTGATTGGTGCACAGAATGGCAGCTAACTCTAAATATAGATAAATGTAAATTAATGCAGATGAATAGGAAAAAGAATCCCGCAATGTTTGAATACTCCATTAGTAGTGTAGCGCTTGACATAGTCACGTCGATTAAATATTTGGGCGTAACATTGAAGAGCGATATGAAGTGGGACAAGCATGTAATGGCAGTTGTGGGGAAGGCGAATAGTCGTCTTCGGTTCGTTGGTAGAATTTTGGGAAGATGTGGTTCATCTGTAAAGGAGACCGCTTATAAAACACTAATACGACCTATTCTTGAGTACTGCTCGAGCGTTTGGGATCCCTATCAGGTCGGATTGAGGGAGGACATAGAAGCAATTCAGAGGTGGGCTGCTAGATTTGTTACTGGTAGGCTTGATGATCACGCGAGTGTTACGGAAATGCTTCAGGAATTCGGGTGGGAGTCTCTGGAGGAAAGGAGGCGTTCTTTTCGTGAATCGCTACTGAGGACATTTAGAGAACCAGCATTTGAGGCTGACTGCTGTTAAATTTTACTGCCGCCAACTTATATTTCGCGGAAAGACCACACAGATAAGATAAGAGAGATTAGGGCTCGTACAGAGGCATGTAGGCAGTTATTTTTCCCTCGTTCTGTTTGGGAGTGGAACAGGGAGAGAAGATGCTAGTTTTGGTACGAGGTACCCTCCGCCACGCACCGTATGGTGGATTGCGGAGTGTGTATGTAGATGTAGATGGTTCCTTTGAAAGGGTACGGCCGATTTCTTTCCACATCCCTGGCACAATTCGAGCTTGTGTTCTTTCGCTAATGATCTCGATGTCGACGAAACGTCAAACACAATCACCCTTCCTTCAGACCTCATCGCCCTCTCAGCCGGAACCACGTGACTTGTGTGTGCAGATGTGGTGTCATCTCCCGTCAGCGACCTACCAAGGCCTCATTGCTCCCTTGCCACATGGCGCGTCGCCGCTGTTATCCGTGCTAAAGGTGGACATACCGGCTATTACGTCATAATGTCAGGGTAGCCAGAATATATTAGAACCAATTCATGTTTCTCCCTAGTTCTAGTATTTCCGTAACCGAGTTGTAACGTACGAATACCTATGACATGTGTAAATATACCGACGTCTAGCGTATATTTAAACACACCTCAGATGTATAATTACGTGTATATCTGTACACTCCACGGTGCTGGCCGGCTCTCGAGCGAGACAGAGGTAAGTTTGCTGCGCAGAGACACGGTTAGGAGCAACAAAATTACTCTACGTTGATAATAAAAAGGCGATCGAGAACCATAATTTCCAGCTAAAATACTCATTAACAGTTATCAATAAGCCACCCACCCGGTGGCGTGAAAACTTTCAATGGCTAACCGTGTCATCACAAATAATCTTGTTTAAGCATAGTTACGGCTTAAACCAGAGCACCTGTAACTCCACTAGTGTGTGGATGGTGACAGACTACCTCAAGCGGTTGCCCTCCCCAGCAAAAACTTCAGTTCATGTCTTCAGCTTATTTTCCCCCTAAATTGTGCCCAGGGACGCGGTGTTTGTGTTGTCTTCATCATTTCATCATCGTCATCATCATCATTCGTGACAGTGTATAAAAATTGGACTCATAACGATTGGGACTTTGTACGGGCGCTGATGACCGCGCAGTTCAGCGCCCCACAAACCAAACGTCATCGTTGTCATCATCCCCCTAAGTTGTCACTATTGCCGGGGCTCTCCGGCATTGCAATAGCACATAGATCTTATAATTAAATTGTCCCCGAGACGTTTAAGCCTCATCTTTATCTACGATAATGATGGAAGCTGAAGAAGTGAATTGAAGTTTGTGCTACAGGTTCGAGTCCCGGCCGTAGCAGAAATTTTAATTCATTTCTTCAGGTTCTATAATTATCGTGAAAAACTTGTGTTCATGACATTGGCCGTCTGTGGCTATGGCGCGGGGGCAGGGGGTGGAGGGGGCAGGGAATTCATGTTTTACATAAATACGTTATGTCAAAAAGCAAGCAGAGCCTCTGAAAACAGAAATTTGATTAGTTCCGCAGCTCCCCTCCTGGAATACATGCAAGAACAAAACGACAAATTAGCAAATTGAAACACTTGAACACGATCACCCGTGCAAGCTAAAACACAAGAGAAACAAGCAAAATCTTTGGCAAAGTTGATTATCTTCAACCGCCACTGAACTATCCGCGTTCACCACTGTTGAGTCTTGAACCACAAAACATCGACTCTGTTCAAGCAAAGTAAACGTTACCAGTATATGCAAATAAAGAACCGTATTAATCCGCGTATGCATTTGTGATGGAGAAAGAGGATACCGGCCACCCATAACGTCGTCTTCCTTGTTTCCTTGCGGTACAATACTCCACAGTAATAAAACTAAGAAATCGTATATTTGGGCAGACATACATTGTTTTTACTTAAAATTTCCGGGCTAATAGCGCGTGATCGATGTATAATATTTTGTCCTAAATTTTCCTCTCCGCCTTCGGGAAACATCTTCAGAGTTAATGTGGCGAATGGCAAGCATAACTCGAGGGAGCGCCAAATATACGCGTTTGGGCAGTGTAGAGGGCACAACAGTCAATCACGTGACGTCGGCTACGAGATTATGGACAGTGTCTTGAAGGGAGGATATATAAGATGATCAACAAAAGCAAAACGAGGATAATGGAATGCAGTCGAATTAAATCGGGTGATGCTGCCGAAATTAGATTAGGAAATGAGAGGCTTAAAGTAGTAGAGGAGTTTTGCTACTTGGGGAGCAAAATAACTGATGATTGTAGAAGTAGAGAGGATATAAAATGTAGACTGGCAATGGCGAGGAAAGCGTTTCTGAAGAAGAGAAATTTGTTAACATCGAGTATAATTTTAAATATCCGGAAGTCGTTTCTGAAAGTATTTGTATGGAGTGTAGCCATGTATGGAAGTGAAACATGGACGATAAATAGTTCGGACAAGAAGAGAATAGAAGCTTTCGAAATGTGGTGCTACAGAAGAATGCTGAAGATTAGATGGGTAGATCACGTAACTAATGAGGAGGTATTGAATACAATTGGGGAGAAGAGGAGTTTGTGGCACAACTTGACTAGAAGAAGGGATCGGTTGGTAGGACATGTTCTGAGGCATCAAGGGATCACCAATTTAGTATTGGAAGGCAGCGTGGAGGGTAAAAATCGTAGAGGGAGACCAAGAGATGAATACACTAAGCAGATTCAGAAGGATGTAGGTTGCAGTAGGTACTGGGAGATGAAGCAGCTTGCACAGTATAGAGTAGCATGGAGAACTGCATCAAACCAGTCTCAGGACTGAAGACAACAACAACATGTACCAATGTTTTAATCACCCCTCTTTTCAGTCTGGGGTGACAGTCAGAATCCTTGTGCAAGTAACGGTCAGTATGGGTGGCTTTCCTGAACACCCTATAGCCCAACGTCCCGTCCTGTCGTTTAACAACAAACACACCCAAGAAATTCACTAGGGCATTATTCTGTGTCTCCATAGGAAATTGTGTTCTTGGATTTACACTGTTGATATGTATCCAGAAAGCGTACAGCTCCTCTGCACCTTTCTGCCTACTTCAAGAGTGTCGTCTACATAGCGACACCAAGTGGCTACTCTCTTACTGGCAATCTGCAGCGAGCGTTCTTCAAAGTTCTCCGTAAACAGATTGTCTATAGCCGGACTAAGAGCACTGCCCGTAGCCACCCCGTCAATCTGTTCATAAAAATGATTATTGTATTGAAAACAGGTCGTCGTAAGGCATTGTCTGAATAACTGCACAATATCTGCTGGAAAAATATCCATTCTACATGAGATAGCTTCGTTGAATGGAATCCCGGTAAATAACGACACAACTTGAAAACTAGGTAGGATATCATCTTGACCCACGTGGCACATCGAAAACATTGCATTATCATGCCAGTATGTATAGGAGGATATTGCATAGTTGCTAGTGTAGGGTGTATAATAATTATGTATGACAATCATCTGTTATTTATGGTTGTTCAAAGCAGAGATCCAGCAGAAAAATACGAAAAGTGTAACTGCAGGTTGATTGAACATTTTACAGACTTTGACACGTTAAGCCACAATATTCGGAAGTGGCAGCAGTCCAACAAGGAACCCAGCGACCAGTGGAGTTTCCGCAGCAGCAGTCAGCACTTCGACAGAGCAGATGGACAATGATTCCGAGGTGAGAAACGACCAGCGCTGTTCGCATATGAGCCGTGAATGCCCCGGGAACTTCATTCATGCTGAACTCATGTGCGTGAAGTATGTGGCGATGCGGAGGAGAGAGACAGGGCAATGCCCGACCATAGAGGTGAAACAAGGAAAGCCGCCACGTGTGCCGACATTGGTCACGTTTGTGCTCAACGTGAGAGGCATAGTTCAACGGCCGAAAAGTCAGCCGCCGCCCTAGAAACGCCGAATAAATACCTCTGTCAAACGGGCATGAGGGGGTCCTTTGATGTTAGAAAGAAGAGACGAGAAGATACGTCGTCTGGTCGGACAGACGGATGGTTAGTCAGCGGACGTCATACTTTACTGCAACGACTTAGCCGCTACGCTGCTGGACAGAAGAAGATGTCGGTACCGCGCCAATAGGTCAACGCCGAAGATTCCATCTCAGCTGTTAGCAGAAAGAAGTTCGTGTGGTACTTACCCAAGTGCCTGGTGAGAACGAAGGGACTGTGGCCTCGCCGAATGGGTCAAATGTGAACCTAGAGGTTGATGAACTCCGCCAGAAGACACCGAAACTGAGGGACACTGGTTCAATTCCGGGATAGAGCCGCTTGTTAATAACGCAACGAGCGAATTCATAAGGAGAAGACCGCGCCGCAGCCACAGTGGGTCGTGGGTACGGAAGAATACGCCGCCTGGAGCTTCCCTGCAACTCGAGCCGCTGCCGCATCAGCGGTCACTGGAATCTGCACGCTACGACTCCACGCCGCAGTGCTGCTGCGACGAATTGATCGCGTTAAAACGCAGTGCATTACTCTGTTTGTTTAAAGGGTGTTATGGGTCAACAAATGACTGATAGTGGAGCCACCAGTATTTCACTCACACCTCACCCACTGAACCAAAGAAAGGACCCCGTTCTACTGCCCACCACGTGTCGCCTGCCCTCCCGGCTTCCCTGACAAAATAATGACCTTTGCTGCTCTCACTCACTGACGCTCAACATACAGTTTCACAAATTCGCGTCTCGCCATATTTGGTACCTGATAACCTTGGCTCTATTTTGATGTGTACATTGGTAGGGAATTTATGGTACAAGAAATTCATGATGCCATTGCCAGCGGTGGGCCGCGAATAACCACAGACAGCAGAACGCAACGTGCAGCCAGGAGACAGTATCTCATTGCACTGGTGACTGAAAATTGGTCACAAATGGTATTCCTTTTCAGATAACACATGAGCCATTCAAGGGTCGTGTTCATGCCATTTATTGTTTGTCACCTTCTATTACGGTACTGCCGCCTTGTTTTCTTGTTCCATTTACTGGCGTCACTAACTTCCTGCCTTACTTACCCGTCAGCGGCAGCAGCAGTGCGTATCGATAAGTGCACTGTCGTACCATCTCTGGAGCGACCGATAGTATTTCCAGGTCGTCGTGTGTCTGGCAGTCAGTTCGGCACGGACCAGCAGTGAAGTCGGGACGCAGCAGCAGTGAAGTTGGGGTATGGAACGCCGGTGAGGCGCCGACAGCCAGTGCTCGCCGACACTCGCGACACGCATGAACTGTCCGACGGACGGAGATTGGGGCCGAATGACCGTTGGTTGGTCGTTCGGTTCGTCGTCTCAGTGGCCGACGTATACTTGGGCCTTTCACCATTTCCCGGCCTCGGCCATTGGTCGGTTGGCGTGGAACAGTAAGGAAATCTACGAGGCGCGTAGTTTGGCTGCGTCCACTGGCGGCCTCTATGCAGTGTCAGAGTGCGTGATGCCGTTCAGATTGCTACGAGGTTTGTGGCTCACTGATCATGGACATATAACTTAAATTTTGACTTAATCTACCAGCAAGTCGCGACTGTTCACATTGTGTCGTTTGGAGTTCGTTGTCGTCTGTTGGGATATTCCCGCTACCAACAACGTGTGTTTTCAAGTTGGCAAATTTTAGCCACCCTCCGGTGGAGTGTAACTGTACTTGCTTATTTGAATTGAACTGCACCAGCGGAATCTTCTGCCTTGTGGCCGTTAACGTTCTGGTTACCTGCCCTAGCCAAAAATGTTCAAATGTGTTTGAAATCTTATGGGACTTAACTGCTAAGGTCATCATTCCCCAGGCTTACACACTACTTAACCTAAACTATCCTAAGGAGAAACACACACACCCATCCCCGAGGGAGGACTCGAACCTCCGCCTTGACCAGCCGCACAGTCCATGACAGCAACGCCTCAGACCGCTTGGCTAATCCCGCGCGGCACCTGCCCTAGCCGTTGACGTAAATTCAGGCAGTGTATTTTCCTCATCGTGTTGTCGCTGTCCACCACAGTGTGCAGTTTGACAGCTCAATGTACAATTGGTTGTGGGCGCCAATACCTTCTACATTGTTCCACTGAACTCCCTGTTGTGTGCTGGTCGGGTGAAGCGGAAGTTATCTTGTCGGTGGGCCCGTTGACTGTCTGTCGGTTGGGTTGTCGTCGGTTCAAAATTGGTTTGGCCGACTGCCTGTCTCACCTAAGTGAGCGTTAGTGTTTGAATTCCAGGCCGAACCTCAGAACTTCTGAGCGCCCTTGCTTGTACTGCCTTTTCTTGTTTGTTCTTGTTCTTTGTACTTGTATGGCTTCTAGCCGATTTTTAGATTAAGGCTGTTTTGCCCTTAAGGGGTCAGATGGTTTGGGCCTTCAGCCTAATTTAAGAACTCTTTTACGTAAAGCCTTCGGTATTTTTAAAATTAATGTTATTGAGCCTTAAGTGTTGGGCCTTCAGCCGATTTTGAATTTAAGTTGTTTTGCTCTTAAACTGTCAGATTCTTGGGGCCTGCAGCCTAATTAAGGAACTGTTTTAAGATAAGGCTTTGTCTTTTAAATTTCTGATTTTGGTCGAGCTTTAAGTTATTGGGTTTCAGCCGTTTTAAAATTAAAGTGGTATTGCCCTTAAAGAACGAGATTGTACGGCGCATTCAGCTGCTAATTAAGTTCCAAAACTAAAGCTGTGTTTTTTTTTAAATTTTTCTTGGCTCTTGTAATGTTTGATCAAATAAAAGGTTGTATGTTCGAGTGTAACTGACAGCCGTTTATTTTGGCCCCTTTCCACAACTTAAACTACCTGTCCTGTCCTGCGGCTTTAGCAGGACGTCTCATCCTAGAAAATTTCTTTTGGGATGGTGTTAGATGTTCTTGTTATTTGTACGAAATTGTAATCAAATTTCTAACGTTTCTTGTTATATAGCCGAGTCTACGTTCTTGTGGGCAAATGAAGTGTATTTGTGGGAATAACCGTTTGTCAAACGTGAAAGCATTACAATGGCAGACACTGAGACACAACGAGTTTCCGCCCGCGAGGCTATACAGAGTCTACTTAATCAGGTAGCCCATTTATCCGAGTGTAGTTCGACATCTAGTGCAACCCCTCCCATACTAATTTCGTCATCAGCCACCATTTTGATGCCATTCTCTTGCAAGCCAAGCGAGGATATAGAAGCATTTTTTGCTGATGTGTTAGCAGCCGCTAAATTTGGTTCCTGGTCAAATGAACAGATTTTGCAAATGACAAAGTTACGGTTAAGTGTGGAAACTAAGGCGCACGCAGTATATCATTAGGAGTTACGAAATGTATTAACTTTCGAACAACTGAAACAAGGGTTGCTCAAAAGCTTTTAAAAAGCAGATCAGTTGCCGTTTTTATAGGGAGCAGTTGAACACAATGTCCCAAAGACACAACGAAATAGTAGGAAGCTTTGTGGAAAAAAATGTATTTTCCACACAGCTTCGCTGTTTCAGATGTGATCGGCAGGGACACATCCCAAAAACTGTTGGCGACCACATTGTACGAATTGTCTATGTGTAGGCCATACATGTCGTGAGTGTAGCAGTACAGGGAAATTTGCGGAAAGGGATCCGTTGCAGACAAACGGGAACCCCTGAACTGCTGCCATTCGTCTCCATTAAAATTCTTTGCTATTAGAGTACATGCAAATGCGGAGTGCTACTTACCAGGCACCGTTAAGGGTAAAACGCGTGGATTATCAGCCAACGCCGGGTCTCACTTGTCACTCATAAGTAAACGGTGCACTGAGGTCAGGAGGTATGACCCTCCCACATATACGTTAAGTGGTACAAGCGGAGGTGACATACATTCAGTAGCCTGTACGTGATTGAAATTTCACATTGAGAGTGTAAGATTCCAGGAGATTGTGGAAGTCGTATCAAGGGTAAGCGACGAATATGATGTTATCCTCGGGTTAGATTTCCTGAATAAACATCACGCCGTAATAAAGTCATCGATTCGGTGACACAGCTGCCGCTCTGCCATAAGGCCCCTCTCCCCAGAAAGAGGTATCAACTAAACTGCTAGCAATGTCTTTGAAGGTAGATTCACGAGATAAAATAGTTTGGGTGGACGTTAATGCTGTTTTACCCGTGAACACACTATGTGTAGTGGAACCGTTACAGAAAAGTGATGAACTGCACAACAGCGCACTGTTGTATCCGCAAGAGTATAGTTTGTGCCGCAACAATTGATGGAGTACAGAAGCTACTGGTGCATATAGATAATTCTGGGACAGAAAACAAGGAGATACGAAAGGAATGTTAATATGTAACGTGAGTTCCTTAGAGGAAGGCGATTGTGATTGGTCAGGCGTAGACTATAGTCGTGTAAAGAACTGCACTGCGGCAGAAGATACCACACTTAAAAGGAAACGTACGGGATATGACAGAAGCAGTGTTGGACGAGTTTCAGGATCTGTTCAGTTAACAGGGACCGCTACGAGCAACGAGCGTCACACAACACAGGATTCCAACAAGAGATGACACCTCAGGTTATGAGAGACCATACAGAGTTCCTCACCAATTACAACCGTTACTTCATGAACTCACAGATCAGGAATTAAAGAATGCTATAATACAGTACTAGGATTCGCCAAACAGCGCAAATGTCGTAATTGTGGCAAGGAAATCTGCTAACGGTGCAAAACATTATAGATTTTGTTGTGATTACAGCATTTAAATAGCAAAGCGATTTCGGACGTGCATCTATTACCGAATATCGTAGATACCGTTGACCATCTCGCCAACAGTAAATATTTCTCCACAATTGACTTGAGGAGCGGGTACAATGCAATAGATGTTTTTGATTTATCGTTGGGTCTCCTGTCTGGTTTGAGAATATCAGAGAACAGAGAATTAATAATAGGTAATGATAATAGTATGTGATCAGAGTACGTTAATACAAACTTCGGGCGCTTGACAATGGCTTTTTGCGTAAGGTCCGTTCATTATCAGTTTGACCGTGAGAGATTTTTCTGAAATATTTATCGGACTTCGTAGACTGAATAATTCCAAAGTTTTGGTTCATGCTGGACCATTTGTAACACGGAACTTTTAGCCTTGCCAAGACACCGTTTAATTGGAACAATAGCTTCAAACACAAATGAAACATCAGATTAAATAATATCACTCTATTCACAAAATATTATACTGAATTAAATTACACAGGCACTTACATTAACTCTGTTGCTGTGTTCAACTATGAGTACGCCTAGTGAGGTAGCGTCTCAATGAAGTAGAATAATGGCGGTGTGCCAAATAATTATCTGCAGCGATGGCAGATATACGTCCTATCTGGACGGCTTCCAGAACAAAGTAAGTGCTGCCGTCTTCTCGGCAAGACAACTGAACTGCGTAATTATTCTAATGTTCCAGCGGTTGCACGCCAGACTCGATACAACCACTTATACTAATTAACATCTTAAGTAATGCTTTATTTGTATTCTGAACTTATATCTACGTTTTTGCCCATCCTGCAAATGGGCATTTTAAAGTTGCACCACAGGACAGACGTAAAACTGCTTTCTCTACCTTTCTTCAGGTTATTGCCAGTTCTTAAGAATGCCTTCCGGATTAGGGAACGCCCCCGCAGCGCTCCAAACATTGCTACATGATATGTTACGTGGCTTAAGACCTCGACAGTGCACGATATACCTTGATGACATAAACGTACTTTCAAAAGACATTAAGGATCACGCGATTCGCTTACGAGAAGTTTTCCAACATCTCAGGGACGCTAAATTAACCCTTCGAGCGATACAGACGGGAAATTCTTCCGCGTTCCTGCGTCGTTAGGCGCTGCAGTGGTATTTCCCATTGGCGATGCAGACGGCATTCACCGTCGCGGCTTGGCCGGGACCTGAGTCTTAATGACCGCATTTACCGTCAGCCGCTACACGCTCAGTGGCATTTCCGCAGGATTTCACAACTGGTGTTCGACATTCGTGCCAGCGGGTTCGTGCGATCATCTACATTCCGCTTCTGTGCTGATTTTTAGAGTGCTGGCATTTTTGAGTTCCACAAGCAAATGGCACGTCTGCGCGGTTGCGCTGACGAAGAGATGTTGGAGATACAAGGAGTGACAGCGACGGTGAGTGTGGCATCTTCTGTGACTGTAGTGATGATGATTCTTAAGAAAAATCTCGTAGTAATACGCGTCCACGTACTTCACTCACCAGGATAGTTCTTCAGATTCTGAGAGTGAAGACGAAAAGATCCGTAAATGGCCACGCCTCAGTCAGAAATTGAGTGGCAAAAGCGTGATTTCAGTCCAGCTCTGCATGCATTTGATGACTCATCTTCAGGACATAATTGCCAACTGGCACCTGATTCAAGCCTTCTATCCTTCTTTATGCTAATTCGATCAGAAAACCTGAAGAATTTTATAGCACTTGAAAGGAACCGATTTTACACTTTCTCCATGGCAAATACGTCGGAATCAGTTCATACTCGACTGTTCACCTCGAAAGATATTGGTTCCGAGGAACTATATTGCTCCATTGGTATTTCCCTTTCCATGGCACTTGTTAAAAAGTTGAGAATAAGGGAGTATTGGTCCAGAGATATACTCAAGAGCACTCCAATTTTCGGCAAAGTTATGTCTCGTGACCGTTTCAATTTACTTCTGAGAATGCTGACTTTTTGTGACAACTCTGCAAATCATGGAGATGACAGTTTGTTTAAAACTGGGAAAGTAATTGATACAGTTCTTACAGCGTTCTGCCGTCCACTAAACGCATACAAAAACGTCTGTGTCGATGAAAGCCTATTATCGTTCATACATGACTTATCTTTTAAAAGAAGTAGATTTGGAATCAAGACATTTGTGTTGTGCAACTGTAAAACTTGATATATCTTGGGTTACATTTTATATACAGGCACAACAACAGAAATTGAAGTCCGTAATTGGGGGACATCCAGCGATATAGTGGTAACATTAATGAAGCAATAGCGTGAATGTGGACATACCCTGCATGTCGACAATTGAAGTACAAGTCCAGACTTGTTCCTCTGTCTTAACAACCACACAACAGCAACATGCGGTACTGTACGTAGCAACAGGCGCAGTTTTCCGAAGCTACGGAAGAAATCGAAACGAGGAGAAGTTCAATTTATGTCAACTGACACAGTGCTTGCATCAAGCGGTGCGGAAAGAGAGAAGTGCTGATATAGACTGACTGTAACATTACTACTATGCGTGACACAGGAAAGACAATCAGAAAGATTGGCGAGAAAGTAATGAAGCCGCAATGTGTTGTCAACTACAGTGCAAGTATGGGCGCAGTAGACCGCTCTGACATACTATTAATTCAGTTGGATCTGTGCGTAAATCTGTTAAATGGTACAACAAGTCTTTTTTCGAGTTGTGGACCTTTACGTTTTGATTGATAACACTCTTCACAGATCGGTCACAGGGAGATAAATACCATTAACACATCTTCATTATGTCTGGTACGGGTACTTGTGGATAAATTTGCTACAGAAAAGAGAAGAGGCAGGAAAGGAAGACGCTCTGATGACGAGGCTCCTCTGCGATTTACTGGAAGGCACTTCCCAAATGTCATTCCAAGTGGCACTATGGCGTAGATGTGCTGTCTGCTCCGAACAGAATGTGTGCCGAGAAGCGAAATATGAATGCAAAACATGCAACGTACCCTTGGATATTATACCAGGTATTGAAACATACACACAAAGAAGAACTTTATGCAAGGTGCAACATCTGAAAGATGAAAGTAAGCAGTCACTTCTGAAAAAATTATAAAAAAATAAATACATAAGAACTAAACAATGAAAAATAAGAACAAAATAACAAAAAATTTTTAACTTCGCCATGCTGGTCCAATGTTCGGATGAGAAAGAAGGATTGGAAACATAACAGTACAAAAGAAACAAATAAATCAATAAAAAATAAAATAATTACGTAGAAACACAGGATTATCTGAGCTTGAAGAACCTCTCCAGATGAATTACTGTGCTGACAAACACAGACTGGATGCTTCAAGTCCAAGACCATAATGAAAAGAGCAAAAAAAAAAAAAAAAAAAAAAGAATTATTCATATCGATCGCTTCAATCGTGAATAACGAAAATCAAGCAGATCCCACTGAAAAACGCTTTCAATATTTCCAGAATTCCCAACTTTCTGGGCAACTTTTCCAAACTTTTCTTTCATAGAAACTTTGACTTAAGAACGCAAACAAAAAAAATCATCCAAATCAGTTAATCCAGTTTTTAGTTTTAGTGAGACTAATGCGCAGCAGTTCATTTTTAATGTAGACACGTTATGGACTGTACATATATAATGAAGGTTAACTTCATTAGATGATGGTCAGATGCACACACTTGCCCGTTTCTCAGGCACAAATGGTCATTAAGAATTAAAGGTGATTTTTATTTAGGTAGCACAAAAACTTTAGTATTTTCTTATCGAATTCTTAGACGAAAGTGATACATCACCGTTTATTTTCACTGTATAATAACAGTTCCGTTTATTGGGTTAATGATCTCAAAATATAGCGACTAGTTTCGAATGTGTGTCTGGACATCCAGACGCTCCCATCGAAAACTTTGCAGGCAAATGATTCCGCTAGTACAGACGAACATCAACGTTTGATCGTTACAATTCTCCAGCGTTTACATCATAAGTTACATGTAAAAAGCTGATAATTAGGTATCAGTATGTCAAATAAAACTCAGGTGTATACAGAGACATGATGATTTGCAAGAGATTATTGCAAATGAAACAAAATCTTTGTTGAGGAGTTACATCTTTGCAGTATAAGCAGTTTCAGTTTACATTACGAGGTGCGACAATAAAGTAATGAGACTCATGTAAATAAAATGTTCCTTACCGTTTTAATCACGTTTAGTGTTGTCTCCATCAAAGTAGTTCCCTTCTGATTGCACACACTTTTTCCAACGCTTCTGCCATTGATGATAACATTTCTGGAACTCATCTTCTTTAATATCCTCTAAGACCCTCGTCACAGCTTTTTGGACACCTTGTGTTGTTTGAAAATGGTGTCCCTTGACTGACGTTTTGACTCTTGGAAATAGAAAAAAGTCGCACGGAGCGATATCTGGTGAATAAGGTGGCTATGATAATGGAAATTTGTTTTGAGGTTAAAAATTGCTGTGCTGACAGAGCAGTATGGGGTGGCGCATTATCCTGATGCAGAATCCAATTATCAGTTCGGTAATTATTAGACGAACCGTTTCTCGATTGATGTTCAGCTCTTCTGCAATCATTTTCACAAATAATCGTCGATCAGATCATATGAGTTCACGCACCCTGGCCAAGTTGACATCCGTCCGTGAGGTTGATGGTCTTCCACTGTGGTCTTCATCTTCAACACTCGTTCTCCCTTCACTAAACATTTTATGCCAATCAAATACTCGAGCTCTTGATATAACCTCCTCTCAGAAAGACTTCAGAAGCTTACCGTAAGTTGTCGAAGCGTTTTCACCCAATTTAACGCAAAGAGAAATGACATACTGTTGCGCAATATTACGCGGTTCCATTTCCGTGACGAGAGACACAAACACGTGTTAACTTATTACAGCACAACTCACGACTGAGCAGTTGCATTGATGTGCCACTTGTACTAGAAGCAACGTATAGACCAAGGTCAAGGCCTACGCAAGCCTGCGGCGTTGCCACACCTCGCAAATAAAATCAGTCTCAGTACTTTATTGTCGCACCTCGTATGTCTGTCGAGCAAATCATCGCCAGATTCAAAGCTATGGAATAAGTACCCAAATACACTGTGTTTATTTGTCGGTTATACACTCAGACTGCCAGACAACCACGACTGCCCTGGCCCCAGAAATACTGAGCACAGGGCAAGGTCGGCCGAGTGAAGAGCTCATGCACAGGCAGCAATCCATGGAGATGGCTGTCAGCGCAGGTAAACGGATTGGGCAACCTCAAGGGCGCGCTCGAGACAGCCAGCCGGATGTGCAATTGCAGCAGCCAAAGGGTTAACATTAAATATGGGAAAGTGTCTTTTCACATTAAAGGAAGTAACATATTTAGGCCACGTTATCACTGAGCACGGAACCAAAACAGATCCACAGCTAATAACCACAGTTAAAGATTTTCCAACACCGCAATGGCCTCGTCTGTTGACTGACAGAGACCGCCGACAGTTGAAGAGGGACGTAATGTGTAACAGGAAGACATATATCCAGACGATCACACAGGAATTCCAATCTGCATCAGGATACACTGCAAGTACTATGACAGTTACGCGGGAGGTGAGAAAACTTAGATTCCATGGTCGAATGGTTGCTCAAAAGCCACACATCACGCTGGTAAATGCCAAACGACGAATCGCTTGGTGCAAGGAGCGTAAACATTGGACGACTGAACAGTGGAGAAACGTTGTGTGGAGTGACTAATCACGATACACAGTGCGGCGATCCGATGGCAGGGTGTGGGTATGGCGAATGCCCGGTGAACGTCATCTGCCAGCGTGTGTAGTGCCAACAGAAAAATTCGGAGGCAGTGGTGTTATGGTGTGGTCGTGTTTTTCATGGAGGGGGCTTGCACTCCTTGTTGTTTTGCGTGGCACTATCACAGCACAGGCCTACATTAATGTTTCAAGCACCTTCTTGCTTCCCTTTGTTGAAGAGCAATTTGGGGATGGCGATTGCGTCTTTAAACATGATCAAGCACTAGTTCATAATGCACTGTGTGTGGCGGAGTGGCTACATGACAATAACATCCCTGTAATGGACTGCCCTGCTCAGTGTCCTACAGAACTCCTTTGGGATATTTTGGAACGCTGACTTTGTGCCAGGCCTCACTGACCGACATCGATACCTCTACTGACTGCGGCACTCCGTGAACAAAGGGCTGCCATTCCCCAAGAAATCTACCAGCACCTGATTGAATATATGCCTGAGAGAATAAAAGCTGTCATCAAGCTAAGGGTAAGCCAACAGCATATTGAATTCCAGCATTACCAATGGAGGGCCCCACGAACTTGTCAGTCATTTTCAGCCATGTGTCCAGATACTTTTGATCACATAGCATATCAGAGCAGAATACCCAGTAGCCTATGTATCCATACAATTACTTATGGCAGAAAAGAATTACTCAGCAATGGAAAAGGAGTTACTGAGTATCATCTATGGTATACGATATTTCAGGTGGTGTCTGTATGGGAATAAATTCAAAATAATCACGGACCATACTGTTCTCAAGTGGTTACTTGGGTTAAAAGACCAATCAAGTCAAAATGGTTCAAATGGCTCTGAGCACTATGGGACTTAACATCTATGGTCATCAGTCCCCTAGAACTTAGAACTACTTAAACCTAACTAACCTAAGGACATCACACAACACCCAGCCATCACGAGGCAGAGAAAATCCCTGACCCCGCCGGGAATCGAACCCGGGAACCCAGGCGTGGCCAATCAAGTCATTTGACGTGTTGGCCCCCATACCATGGACTTTGAAGTCATTGGTAAACTCTTGAAGAAACATTCCAACGCAGATTGTCTTAGTAGAAAGGTAGCAGTATTTGAAGCAGTAGGTCGTGATGCAGAAGAATGACCAAAAGCACAAACTTCAGATGCAGATTGCAAAAGATATGTGACAAAACAGCAGCTTTGCCTACAGGATGAGGTCGTGCATGGAACAAGTAGACTCGGATAGTGCGTCGAACAACTAGACTCGGACTGAGAGTCATGGTTCCCAAACACCCACGACAGGAAGTCGTGCAGGAGCCCCATGATCACATTCTTGTAGGCCACACTGATCAAAGAACTACTGAAAGACGCATTGCTGAACGTTTCTGGTGGGAGACAAGAAAGCATGATGTAGCAAAATACGTGCACTATTGTATACCATGTGCCCAGACTCCCAAAAGCGTCACATCCATTTCAAATGGTATGAATGGACATGTATGGTACATTTAATAAACACCAGCCAGGAATAGGTATATACTAACGACTTTACGTCATTTCTCAAGATATCAAACCATGGCAAGCGTCCCTAGTCAACAGGCAAATACCACTGCACAGGCTACGGTCAATAATTGGAGTTTAATATTTGGCTTACCAGGAGCACTTATAACCAAACGAGGCAGTAACTTCATATCTGACCTCATGAAACAACTTCGCCAATTGCTGAATGTGTGTAAATTATGCACCACCCCATTACATCCACAGGCAAACGGACAGACAGAAAGCGTCCACTGCACTTATCAGGAAGATGATTAGTTATTTTATCAATGACCAACAAAGTAATTGGGATATCGTCATTCAGTACTGTGTAAGCACTTACAACGCCAGAACACACGAAGGAATGGGCGTGCAATGATATTAAGCCCAAAGAAGGAAAGAATGGAGAAGCAGTTACGAAATTTGCTCGAATCATTAAGGACGTGTGGAAAAAAGTGCAGAAAGAAAATACCATAGCATTAGAATGGCAAGAGAAATTAGGCAATGTACACACTGAGCATCTGGGTTTCAGAATTAGATAAGTTTTTTTCTCTACTCCCTATCTTACCAAAGGAAAAATAGAAAAAAACTGTGAAAATATTATCTGGGTCCTTACCAAGTTGTGGAAATCACATCACCCGTTAACATCAAGTTACAGTTACCCACAAAAACAACTATTGTTCATGCAAGCCGGTTGATATCTTTTAAGGGAGTAACAGATGTAATGCCACCAATGGTAGAAAATACTGTTCCGAAGCGTGCTGGACCACAGAAATGGAAGACACTAATCCACCAACATGAAACACACACTGGGCTACATATAACCTATGACCGCATGCAGTCAATTACGCATTCACAATACAAAATCTACCATTCTAATGAAAATGTAAATAAGCTTTGTATACTACCGATTCTAGCAATAATTTACAGGTACAGAAAAGGGAATTAGCAAGATATGCGAAGGGGAATTTTGGGTTTTAGATAACACAAAGTTCTGACATGATTAGACACTGTGTGCTTAAGTAAATATAACTCATTCACTAGAATGTATTGCTAAGGGTATCTTGGTCATACAAAGTGAATAATAATTTTTCTTTTGCCATAAAATCGCAGTTATGTAAGATGCGCTTAGCAATACTACTTTCCGCATTATAGATATCGCCTTCTACCACAATGGGATCCTACATCGTTGCGGCACTACCTTTCTTGTTTGCAAGTATGAATAACATGAGCTATGGATTACGGGTGTAGCAGCCGAGGAGTGGCGTCATATTTGTTATGCAGGACATAGTGGCATTAACTAATCACCAGTGGACGATAGTACTGGAAATTAATCTATGGCAGATACATAATGAACTAAGGAGGTTAGAGATAGAATTTAGTACCTTAAACTCAGCAGCAAGAAAAGTGGAGGTGTTTGATGAGGTACCATGCGAATATAAAACATTGTAGTACTCATACGACCAGTTACGAGGTCAACTGCGTCAAAGAGAAGGATTAGTGCCACATAGAGTCAAACGATTTAAGTGAGGGATGCAGGTGGTAAATTATTAAAACCATTTTCGGCACGGCAGACGACGACAGTATCACGCAGTTAAATAATACATTGCTGGACATTACAGTTACAGCCAAGTCTCAACAAGACCAGCATTGCTTGGCACACCAAGAGGATAAATGAGTTGGAACAAGCAGTACTCAATAACACCAAGGCCGTTAGGAATGTTATGCAAGAATTGAACAAGTATCTCCAAGCTACCACCACGGCATTGAATGCAGATTTAAGGATAATACAAAGCAGATTAGATATAGAGGATAAGAAGATCTTAGCAGTGAGGTTACTTCGATTACTCGCAGTTCAGTTGATGGATGCACGGCTAACAGCAGAGGATCTCAGGGAAGCTATCCACCAAGCAGTACAGGGATATTTATAGCCAATTTTACTGTGGCCAAGAAACTTTACATTCGTATTGATTCAGATCCGTAAACAGTTACTGGAGTCAGTACTACTAATCTTGCCTCCAGATAAGGAACTCCAGCCACAATACTACCACTTTGCTAAGGTACTAGTGGACACAGATGACGTAAAATTACGAATTCATATTTCTTCCCCAGCGCCTCGCAAAACAGTTGTCTGCGACTGTTACACAGTGCACTTCTTCCCAGTGAAATGGGGCCAACTTAACAAATCCATACAATTTTGAACAAGTCAGGTATTCCTAATACCCAAAACATCGAATGCTACTGCACTAACAACAGCTGCAGAATTAAGTAATTGCATACATGAGCGGTTTTCCATATGCCCATCTCTAGTCACTGAACAGCGATAATTGTGAATCCTGGCTATTTTTTGAGCGAAACGAATCCTCAAACTGCCCGCGTGGCATACTAACTGCTACACCGTATTTTTTCGAGCAAGTAGGAGAAAAATAGCTTTATGCAGTTAACCAACCATGGTGCCGATGCTACAATCGAGCATGTTAAACTCGGCGCTAAGGGACTGATAGTTAATGGTACGTTGTGTTCTCTCTCAGGCGTGAAATTTCACTTACCCTCAACCATAACCAGTTCGACCATCGTGACGTTATCGTAGCCACTAATTTACTAGCCAGAAACACCTATGCAACTATTCGCTCCTCAAAACTTATCTTACCTAAATAACTCCCTCGATTCCTCCCTCCTGCAGACATTAGATTTCCTTATCACTCCATAACAAGCAAGACTAATGCTAATACTATGATTCAGCATATTGTACAGTTGAAAGACAAACATAAAATGCGAATTATGATATTGGGCACAGGTATTTGTGGAATCCTCTTGTTCATAGTTATGCTTTGTACTGCTTTCCTGTGTATCAGGCGAAAACCCAAGACACACAATAGCGTATCACTATATCAAATTGCAGTTGAATGGCTTCAAAAATCCTGTACTGCTTAAATATACATAGAGATAATTGTTGCTTGCTACTTCATTGTATTGATACAAATCGTCATTCTACCATATTTCTGACATTACTTTCAGAAGTTTTCGTAACGCTGATGTATTAGAAGGAATTATGGAATGAATGTATTGTTTAATTTTCCTGACAGAGTAAGGTTTCCATTTTGTTTTTGTGTCCTGTTTGTCAGTCATTTGGAGATGGACATATGAGAAACTTCGAGGAAGAATTATTATGGACGGGGGAGAAATGTAAGATGAATAATAATTATGTACAAGAACTATGTGTAATTTATGGTTGTTCAGAGCAGAGATCAGGCAGAAAAATTCGTAAAGACTTATTATGGGTTAAGTGAACATTGTATAGACTTAGACACGATAAGGCACAATATTCGGAAGCGGCAGTAGTCGAAGAAGGAGCCCGAAGGCCAGCTGAGTTCGCACAGCAGCAGTCAGCACTTCGACAGATTGACGACCGAGCAGGTCGGCAATGCTTCGGAGGGGAACATCAACCAGCGCAGTTCGCACATCAGCAGGAACTGTCAGCATACTGAACTCACGTGCGTGCCGTATGTGGCGATGTCGGGGAGGACGACAGCGCAATGCTCCACCAAGCCAGCATGGAGGCAAAACGAGCCACATTTACCACTCATTGCCAGGTAAGCCTCTGAAAGATACACTAACTATCTGTTGACAATCCCCATCGGTTGCATCAGATGGGCGTCAGTGTCCATGGAGTATAAATATTTGTGTTGGGATAGCGGACCACGAGCTAATGGGCACATTTTTCATAGACAGAACACTGAATGCACACAAGTAATGCGACTTCCTAAGAGACCATCTTCCACGGATGCTAGAAGACATTCCTCAGTAGACGGAGGAACCTGTTGTACCACCATGATGGCTCTCCGCCCTTTAGTGCACGAAGTACTTCACAAATTGTCTTTAAATGTCTCTCTACCTCGGCCAGCCCGTTCTCCAAATGTGACGCCTGTACACTTTTCTCTGTGGGGAAAGCTGAAACTGACTGTCTGCAAGGACATATAAACTACATCCGATGATATGCAATGACGTATCTCTACAGCTTGCTCGGACATCTCCACTGAAATGCTAACACGTGCTCAGCAGTCATTTAATACCAGAATGGAAGCTTTATTGCCGCAGTAGCTGGTCATTTTGAACACAGCCTGTGATGGTCACGTGGTTCGTTACTTCTCACAATCCACATAACTATTGTATGCATTTGTGCTGTTTTTCACTGTGTGCAACCACAGGTACTGGACAAGTGTCTGTGCGGAAACTTTCCAAAATACGATATCTCGTAAGTGACTCACACTAGAATCGTGTAACAAACACCACTGATCTTCTAATTTACCCTACTTTTAGTTTGTTAATGTATATATGCATAGTTACACTTAAAAAAGCGTTTTTTAAAAAAACCTCTTTTACGTATAAATACATTGTGTTGTTGGTATGAGCCCCTGGCTACCAGTCCATTCTCTGAAAACTGCACTCCAATGGCACTTTCATTTCTGCAGCATTAGCGGTGGAAGTTTTAAGTGATTCACACCTAGTGACCAGGCTCCGACTCCCCACTGCATAAATATTACCTTCAGCGCTGAAAAATGGCAGTTTCCAGATTGACTCCTGGTCACCAACTGAACGTTTGAAGTTCTGTAACCTGACTCGTGATGAACTAACCACGTAGTGGCTACGCGAATCTGGTGCAAGCTACTCTCGGTTAGCGAGAGTATCTCAGGCGTTACGAGTAGACAAACTGTACTCTGTTTGATGGAGTAGCGACAGGTTAAACATCGGTTAAGAGCACATATCACACCCTACATAACCACATCAGATATTCAGAAAGAACATTATAAATCCCCCTAAAGTTAATGAAATAATTATTAAAAAAATTCTGCTCATATGTCACATGTGTTTACAGATGCGAAAGCCCGAGACGCATTCAGATCACGAAGCGTTCTGAATCAAAGGGGACGTGAAGAAAGACATAAGAGCTCACGAAAAGGGTACGAGGTAGTTCTCAATCAGCTGACGCTCGAAGTTCTATTCCATAACTGTCCGTATCGGCCGGCTGTTGTGACCGAGCGGTTCTAGGCGCTTCAGTTTGGCACCGCGCTGCTGCTACGTTCGCAGGTTCGAATCCTGCCTCGGGCATGGATGTGTGTGATGTCCTTTGGTTAGTTAGGTTTAAGGAGTTCAAAGTCTAGGGGACTGATGACCTCAGATGTTAAGTCCCATAGTGCTCAGAGCCATTTGAACTATTTGTTTTTGGCCGTATCGTCGAAGTAGCCCGGTAACGACCGTGGGAACCTGCTGAAAGTTACCGTCCGTGAGGGAGAGTATCTCAGCCGTTGCCACAATCCTTGTTCTTCCCGTTCCCCTCTTTCTCAAAATTAATTGCACTATTGGTCATTCCATAGCTGGAATAAGGCTTCGTTGTACTTTTCTAAACAAGTGACATTAATTTCTCTAGAGAGGGATTTTACCACCCTGCAGTCACCTCTCTCTTTTGTCTGTCTCTCACTCCTTTGTCTCGTTGTAGACACATGATGTGATAAGCAGGCGCGGCTTTTTTCATGCTCATTCATTTTATGACAATATATACGTTAAAATGGGATACTAATGTTCGCTGACGATTTAATTTTTCTTGTGCTAGCCCATTTCCATTATAGCTGCCTGTATGCAAATTTGCATGGTCAAGCAAAGAACCAGCTATCACTATCTTTTCATGATTCACGAAGTCCGATCACGATTTATTCAATGCATTTTACGCACACAAGCATTCGTAAGTCAAATTTTATTATTGATATACGAACTAGAATTATCCTATTAATGACTGACCGCGGAAACCAACTACTCCAATCATTTTAGAAATCAGAAGAGTTTTTTTTTTTTTTTTGTATTGAGCTTTCGCGGTGTTTACAACATACTGCATGTTCAACGGAATGAATAGCCATCAATGGGAGGTGATAAACCCTATCACATGGGCTGTTTATGATCCGCACATTAATATGAGATCTGACAACATCGGCCCACTGTTCCACAATGGTGGTTTTCGACAGACATTCTGCCCTACACATCCTTCATTCTCCCATGGATGTCTACTGGTGTTTATCCTCCGGCAGACAAAGAGAAAAGGAATAACAGGACATTGGTCCTGTTTGGAAGCATTTGGTAATAATGTCACCATAGTTGACGTTTTCGCGTTTACCGGGTGCACATAGGAAAGACGCGAATGCTCCACTAACACCTTGCCTACATGTGGTGCTTGTATTCCCCCATCTTAGGCCCGCTACGATCCATATACACTAAAGTAATGCCCTCAAACTAAAACATTTCGTTCGTCCATTATGCAAAAACCAATGCATTTGTGTTTTCTGGTATTCCGTGGAAGAAATTAAAGCAATTCTGACCATAATTCTATCCTCGTCATTGTATACCTCACACAAACACTGCAATACACTACACACAGTAAGGTCTATAGTACGTGAGGCACAATATTACGACGAATGATCTATGGAAGATTGTCCTGCATCTAAATAAAAGTCTCATAAGCCACTGCACCACCGTCTATTAGACAACTGAGGACGTTTGAGGGTTGATATAGTGCATACTACAATATCAAAACAAAAAAAGCTGATTCGTCATGGAGAACGATCCTAGGCCTCTTTCCTCGGTGTAGTACCTTTTAGGTAAGTGTGGGGAAGTGACTGGTAGACAGCAGCAGCTGGCGTGAGATGTAGAGGGAACGACTACGTGCAGACATACAGAATGAAGAAAAAATGCCACCCTTGGAGGTCAGCATGCGATTCCTCATCCAGATTCACGACAACTGTTTACGTAGCAAGATCAGATCAGGTTCAGTTCGAACAGACATGCCTGAAAATGAGGATACGGCAACGTACAGCTTATCATAATGTACAGAGGAACGTATATCACCCCACACTACTGTACGAGCGGTCGTTGTTAACTGAGTAGACTGCTCGGACGCCAAAATCTCACAGACCTACGATTCGAATCCTCGACAGGTTTCTCTTTTATGTTTAGACGTCTGTTCTCCAGTTCTCGTCTTTTACAAGAAGGAGATAATTTTGTACATGACAATAGCGTATCACATTACACTGGATGTGTGTGTGTGTGTGTCTACTAACGGCGTACCGTGCAACCGTAAATGGCCCTCCCAAAGGAGTACACAGACGACGAATACGTCGATATGGTCTTTGAGCTGGGTGCCTCCCATAACCAAGCAGTTGCTGCTGCTGCTCGTGCGTATCCTGCACAGTGCCCGCAAAGGATTAAAGTCGCGGCCTAGTGCTCAGCCTGTGTGGCCGATAAGCGTGGCGCTCCAGGTTCTAGCTGAGTGGTTACCAAACAAGTGTTACGGTATGGATCTATGTACTGCGTTCATTGTGCAGCCACAAAACTGATACTTCTTGTTCATCGTCTCCATCCTTTCCGTGTATTGTTCGTGAAGCGGACGTTCCGCTTCGTACCCGTAAACAATGTCCATGGATTCGATCAGGAAAAATACTTTGAGGTTCGCCTTTGACACGAGTACGAGTCATATGCTGCCTACAGATTTGGAAATTAGTGACTGGCTGCATGAAAATATCGCTATTTCTGGTGATAACACTGAGTTCATTCAAATGAATAATGAGAAATACTGTATTTTTCATATAGTACATAGTTCTGTTGTGTTAGAATATTACTGAAAGCAGAGGGCAAATTTGAATTCCGTAATTCTGACGATACTTTCATTACCATTTATAAAAGTAACTACAACAGCGTACTGAAAATTGTCAGTTCACTAAATCTTCCACCAGACCTAAACAAGAAGAATTTGATACATGTATTTTCTAACTGCTGACAGGTAATAAGCATCGAAATCGAGAAGTGATCTACTAGATGCAAGATTCAGTGCTAGACCTGTACGAATGTTTGTTACGTCCGATATCTCGTCCCATATTCTTGTACGCAATTGCAAGGAACACATAATATATCTTGCTGAAACTGTTGTGTTGGCAGAAGAGCCAACACCGTGTTACTAGAGGAGGCCGAAATGCACGCGTTTTAGCTCACGCAGGCTGGCGTGAGGAGAGAAGGATTATACTGACGTGAGGTCTGGAACATGACAAGGAATTAGAATTCAGAAAGCGGACGTAATTAGTTTGATACTTAACTTTAATCCATTAATGATGAACGTCGCTCTTGACTGTACATGATTCACAATATTACCTGTTCAGAATACATTCTAGTAACTGAATATGGCACCTTGCT
The DNA here is from genome assembly GCF_023864345.2 of Schistocerca serialis cubense. NCBI lineage: Eukaryota > Metazoa > Arthropoda > Insecta > Orthoptera > Acrididae > Schistocerca > Schistocerca serialis. The sequence goes on along the minus strand of NC_064645.1, from coordinate 53,711,073 downwards.
AGGTCGTAGCAAATGACGTAGCTGAAGGCTATGCTAAACTGTCGTCTCTGCAAATGAGAGCGTATGTAAACAGTGACCCATCGCTAGCAAAGTCGGCTGTACAACTGGGGCGAGTGTTAGGGAGTCTCCCTAGACTAGACCTGCCGTGTGGCGGCGCTCGGTCTGCAATCACTGATAGTGGCGACACGCGGGTCCGACTTATACTAACGGACCGCGACCGATTTAAAGGCTACCACCTAGCAAGTGTGGTGTCTGGCGGTGATACCACATTCCTCCCCCGCAAATCGGCGTACGGTTGTGGTATAAGGCCTCCGTCCGCCATGGGGAGGACCCCATGTTGACGTATGCGACGAGGTGGGGAGCCTAACAACAGGCGAAGCTGTGCCACCCGCACCCTGCCATTCGGACCGCGGGCAGCTAGGTAACGAATGAAAACCTACTCCAGGGTGCAGGTGAACATGCGGTGTATGCGTCCGTAGAGAGACAGGAGGAGCCGAAGGGTCGACCTCCATCGGGCCGGGGCACCCGACGAGCGAAGACGACACATGGTCCGGAGCGGGCAGGAGTTCCATGTCGGAGGACAACTGGTCACGGGAAGCGATCGGTGGCGCGTGACCCAGGGAGGCGCCCGGCGGTTGCAGCGACTCGTACACTGCGGGCTTCGCCGTTGGGAGAACAGCCGGGGGCGGTGGCGCGTCGCCATGGGGCAAAATGGAAGGCAGCGTCCGCAACACCTGGGGCTGAGGCGAGACAGTAGATGGGTCCCCGGGGGCAGATCCCGTACGACGACAGAGGCGCAGCTGGTTCAGATGCCGGCGCACCTCACCAGAGGCCCCCAAAACCAGATACATAGCGCGGCCGAGGCAGCGAAGAATGCGCCCTTCGAGCCAACGCCGTGAACCTCGATAATGGCGGTAGTACACAATGTCGCCTGGAGCAGAATCAAGTGTCTGCCGCTGCACAGGAACCGGATGTGGCGGATGTAGCAAAGACATCAAGGTTCGATGATGACGACCGTGGAGCAACTAAGCCGGCGAGCGACCTTCTCGGAGCTGAGAGCGATACGAGGACAAAAAGAGCAATAACGCATCCTCTCGAGAATGCGACTCTTTCAACTGTGACTTGAAAGTCCTGACAAATCGTTCAGCGGCACCGTTTGACTGAGGCGAAAACGGCGCGGATGTCAGATGTTGAATACCATTGGCCTTGCAGAATGACTGAAATTCTGCGGACATGAATTGTGGGCCATTGTCGGAAACAATAGTCTGTGGAAGACCTTCAATGCAAAAGATAGTAGATACCGCTTGGATGGTGGCAGATGATGTCGTGGGAGACATCCGGACGACAAAAGGAAAATTACTGAATGAATCTATCACAACCAACCATCGAGCATTCCAGAATGGAAATGACGTAGCTGAAGGCTATGCTAAACTGTCGTCTCTGCAAGTGAGAGCGTATGTAGACAGTGAACCATCGCTAGCAAAGTCGGCTGTACAACTGGGGCGAGTGCTAGGGAGTCTCTCTAGACTAGACCTGCCGTGTGGCGGCGCTCGGTCTGCAATCACTGATAGGGGCGACACGCGGGTCCAACGTATACTAACGGACCACGTAGCAAGTGTGGTGTCTGGCGGTGACACCACAGAAAGTCCGACATGTCACGTGTGCAATGGACCAGGATATCTTCGAGAAAACTGCCCACGATATCTTCGAGATATCTTCTACCAAATAATTTGCAACAGTGCAAAAGTCTGGAGGAACAAGAACTGATTTTTTCAGGTACTGCAACGGGCAATACCGAAAATACTCACAAGGAATTTGTTGACCAATCTCCTAGTTTAGCTGAAGAGAAAATTCTATCATTGAACAAAGGACAAGCGGGAAATGAAGTACACAAGAAATCAGACAACGACCAAAACGACGAAACCGATAAAGATACGTCTGCAACTATTGTCGAGGAAAGCAGCTACAGAGGCGATCAGGTTTCGCTTCAATAGCAAGGAAACGAAACAGAGATGGGAAACGAAAGTTCTTCTTGTTCTCATCCACATCAAAACAGCAAGAAGCGGTCATAAGAAGAGAGCAGTACGAGTTCCGAAGAAGACCGTGGGGAAAAGTTAGCACAGGTACCAAGGAAACAGAAGTCCGCAAACGACGCTGCAACACGGGATGCGCCCAAGATGGGACAGAAACTCATGGGGACAGAGACGTCCTTCACTCCAGACAAACATACGTGGAGAGCCCCTTGCGCCGTCCACGGCCGAAAAGAAAACACCAACCAATGCAGGAAACAAGAGGCCAGGCAACAACACTGGAAGAGCTGAGTGAAACCACAACAGCTGTGGCTGCAGCATGTAAACTGGGAAGAAAAGTGAAGATTGTACGCAAACATCTTTCAGTGTCAGCATTCGATCTGCAAATCACGCAGTTAGGGCTGCAGAGGCAAATTTTAACAACCAGCAGGTTATAAAATCTCAAGGCGCCAAGAGTGAGAGCCATACTAAATGCGGCTCGTAGTAAAAACAAGAAAATGCGGAAAGGGTACACTAAGACGACGAGAAAGCCTGCCCGGGTAGCCGCGCGGTCTAACGCGCTGCTTCCGGAGCGGGAAGGCGTACCGGTCCCCGGTACGAATCCGCCCGGCGGATTAGCGTCGAGGTCCGGTGTGCCGGCCGGCCTGTGGATGGTATTTAAGGTGGTTTTCCATCTGCCTGGGCGATTGCGGGCTGATTCCCCTTCTTCCACCTCAGTTACACTGTGTCGGCGATTGTTGCGCAAACACCGTTTCCACATACGCGTACACCATAATTATTCTACGAAGCAAACTTTTGGGGTTGCACTCGTCTGGTAAGAGACGTTCCCGGGGGGATGGGGGTCCACTGGGGGCCGAACCGCACCGTAGCCCTGGCTTCAGTGTGGGGTGGGTGGACTGTGTGGCCTGTTGTGGGGTTGTGAACCACTGAGGGCTACGGTGGGTCCCCTGTTTAATTCAGGGTGCTTCAAAAATGACCGGTATATTTGAAATGGCAATAAAAACTAAACGAGCAGCGATAGAAATACACCGTTTGTTGCAATATGCTTGGGACAACAGTACATTTTCAGGCGGACAGACTTTCGAAATTACAGTAGTTACAATTTTCAACAACAGATGGCGCTGCAAGTGATGTGAAAGATATAGATGACAACGCAGTCTGTGGGTGCACCATTCTGTACGTCGTCTTTCTGCTGTAAGCGTGTGCTGTTCACAACGTGCAAGTATGCTGTAGACAACATGGTTTATTCCATAGAACAGAGGATTTTTCTGGTGTTGGAATTCCACCGCCTAGAACACAGTGTTGTTGCAACAAGACGAAGTTTTCAACGGAGGTTTAATGTAACCAAAGGACCGAAAAGCGATACAATAAAGGATCTGTTTGAAAAATTTCAACGGACTTGGAACGTGATGGATGAACGTGCTGGAAAGGTAGGGCGACCGCGTACGGCAACCACAGAGGGCAACACGCAGCTAGTGCAGCAGCTGATCCAACAGCGGCCTCGGGTTTCCGTTCGCCGTGTTGCAACTGCGGTCCAAATGACGCCAACGTCCACGTATCGTCTCATGCGCCAGAGTTTACACCTCTATCCATACAAAATTCAAACGCGGCAACCCCTCAGCGCCGCTACCATTGCTGCACGAGAGACATTCGCTAACGATATAGTGCACAGGATTGATGACGGCGATATGCATGTGGGCAGCATTTGGTTTACTGACGAAGCTTATTTTTACCTGGACGGCTTCGTCAATAAACAGAACTGGCGCATATGGGGAACCGAAAAGCCCCATGTTGCAGTCCCGTCGTCCCTGCATCCTCAAAAAGTACTGGTCTGGGCCGTCATTTCTTCCAAAGGAATCATTGGCCCATTTTTCAGATCCGAAACGATTACTGCATCACGCTATCTGGACATTCTTCGTGAATTTGTGGCGGTACAAACTGCCTTAGACGACACTGCGAACACCTCGTGGTTTATGCAAAATGGTGCCCGGCCACATCGCACGACCGACGTCTTTAATTTCCTGAATGAATATTTCGATGATCGTGTGATTGCTTTGGGCTATCCGAAACATACAGGAGGCGGCGTGGATTGGCCTCCCTATTCGCCAGACATGAACCCCTGTGACTTCTTTCTGTGGGGACACTTGAAAGACCAGGTGTACCGCCAGAATCCAGAAACAATTGAACAGCTGAAGCAGTACATCTCATCTGCATGTGAAGCCATTCCGCCAGACACGTTGTCAAAGGTTTCGGGTAATTTCATTCAGAGCCTACGCCATATTATTGCTACGCATGGTGGATATGTGGAAAATATCGTACTATAGAGTTTCCCAGACCGCAGCGCCATCTGTTGTTGAAAATTGTAACTACTGTAATTTCGAAAGTTTGTCTGCCTGAAAATGTACTGTTGTCCCAAGCATATTGCAACAAACGGTGTATTTCTATCGCTGCTCGTTTAGTTTTTATTGCCGTTTCAAATATACCGGTCATTTTTGAAACACCCTGTACATACATACATACAATACGACGAGAAAGGAGGAAAGGAAAGTGAATCTTCTGGAAACAAATTCGAGCAAGACAATTCAGTATGGGAGTATGAATTACTCGATGTTTACCCCATCGGTACTCATCCGACGGTACACAGTTTGTCTACTCGTAACGCCTGAGATACTTTCGCTGACCGAGAATACCTTGCACCAGAGTCGCGCAGGCGCTATCTGGGTACTTCATCATAGGTCACGTTACGGAACGTCAAACTTTTAGTCGTTTACTAGGAGTCAACCTGAAAGCTCTCCTTTTTCAGCCCTGGAGGTAACATAAAAAGCTGTGTTTAATACAGTGACGCGTCGGAGCCTGTGCAGAAGGTAACCACATTTTTTTAAATTGATGTCCGCTGGTAGAACTTTCCCTGCGTGCAGCACGAAGCACAACAATGACAGTGCAGTGCAGCGCTTACCTCTAGAACACACGTGTCGCGTATCACATCGCGCTGCCTTGTGCTGTGTGCTTGTGTCTCGCTTCACAGACATACAAAGAACTTCCAGAGCTTACGTAAAAGTGATGATTGGGTAAAAAGTAGTTACTAGAGCGTATGATTATGTAATAAAAAAACATTACGACAGTATCCCCATCGCAGTGCTTTTGTAAAACAAATAATTCAGATACTTCGGCCGGTTTACGCAGTGTGATGTTTTCCTTCTCTGGCTCACTGCTCCGCCGTTGCTGAGGGCTTGGATCAGACGTTGGTAGCACGTGTATGTCCCGATGCAAGGCCATCGTGGCCGCGGTGTGTCTATGTCAGTAGGTGAGTAAACGCACAGGCACATTACGAAGAGTTCCAGAACTCTGCCAGTCTGCTTAAATTTCTTGTTCCACACACAATAACACCTCCGTTTCGTTTCTGTATTGTCCACTGCTACCACAGAACACATACTGCAGTATTTTTACAACAACAGCGATTGTGGTGCTCCCTACTTGCTAACTCCAGATTTGTAAGACCAATTGGGAAAAAAATTGGTAATTGTGGCTCCGACGACTTGACAACAGCTCTATTACAGTAATATCATTAAGTTACTTCTATAGTGTTCTGCGTCAGGTAGTGGCGATGTGACGATGTATCATTCACACGGTCACACCAGACACTAGATTTGTTTCATGAATGGGAGTGCACTCCTCATTAATCCGGTTGCATATACAGTGGAACCATCTAAAACTTGCACCGCTAATACTGCGAAAATAAAAGTGTTATTGGTGTGTTAAACGTAACTTTGCCTACTGACATTAGCAAACTAAAAGTAGGGTAAATTCGATTGTCAGTGGTGTTTCTTACAGGATTCCAGTGTGCGTCGTTTACGAGATATCGTGTTTCGGAAAGTTCCCACTCCGCCACCTGTGGTAGCACACAGCAGACAATAAAAAAAATAAAAATAAAAAAAGAGGGAAACACATATCTACTAGTTATGTGGATTCTGAACAGTAACGAGACAACTGACCATCACAGCCTGAGCTCAAAATGACACCGGCTGCGGCAATACAAACTTCAGTAGCATTTCAGCAGAGATGTCCGAGCAAGCTGTAGTAATACGTCACTGCATATCATCGGATGTAGTTGATATGTCCTTGTAGACAACCTCTTTCAGCTTTCTCCACAGAAAAATGTCTACAGGCGTCACATTTGGGGAATGGACTAGCCGAGGTACCCGTCCACTGCGTCCAATCCAACGATTTTGAAACTATTTGTGAAGGCATGATGTAGTGCTACGTGCACTAAATTGTAGACAGCCATCATGCTGGTACAACAGGTTCCTCCTAGTCTACAGAGAAACGTCTTCTAACATACGTTGAAGATGGTCTGTTAGGAGTCTGTGATACTTGCGTGCGTTCATTGTTCTCTGTATCAAATACTGGCCTTTGGGCTGATGGTCCACTATTCCACAACACACATTTCTCCTCCATGGACACTGACGCCCCACCTGACGGAGCCCATAGTGGGTTGTCAACAAACCATTATTGCGTCTTTAAGTGGTTTACCTGGCAATGATTGGTAAATGTGGCTTCATCACTAAAAGAAGGTACGTGATACATCTGGAGTATCCCGCTTTAATGCCCGTGTACTGAACTTAACAGGACACTCATAATCGTTTCCATGCTGCTCTTGATGGAGAGCGGTGTGACAAGGATGGAACCTATGTCGACTGAGAACAAGTTGGACACTTCCCTGACTCATGACACTTGCTCGTGTGAGCTAACGTGTGGATCAACTGCAACAGCAGCACGGATGTTAGCCCCCCCCCCCCCCCCTCCCTTCCCCTGTTCTGTTGTTGCCCATTCGTTTCTTTTACTTTGTCCAGCTGTTACACTACCACTTTCGCCTGACTGGTTGAAGAGGTTGATAAATAATTGCCTAGATGGATTCGTCTACTGGGATATCGTGACTCATACGCCGTACAAGAACGAACTGCTTTCTTCCTACACTCTACATACACTATGAACACGTCGGCTTTTTGTGCATTGGTAAATCCCGTCGACCGTGAACAAGCTACTGCTTGGACTGTCTCACACTATCAAACTAGCAAGTCAGAGTGCACTCAAGGAATACACAGGCGCACTGTAAGCAAGCATGTTGGAGTAACACGGTACCTAACATCACGCAAGTTGAATGATAGATACAAGTGTCTCTGTGCAAACTTTTCAAAATAAGATATCTCGTAAACAACTGACACAAGATTCCTGCAACAAACACCACTGCCATTCTAATTTCTCTGCGTTTAGTTTCTTAATAGGAATAATCATTTTTCGGTTTAAAAGATGTATGATTATACAACGCAAGCTTTCACGGCTGGGTCTGGTGGAACTTAAAACAGCTGGGCTAATAGGCTATGACCGCTGTTTAAAAGTTTCTCCTAACGCTTCCTCTCCCTCTGTAGGAGACTTCTTCATAGGAAGAGGAGCGAACTGCAACCAGAACTGGAGGGACCGCCGAATATACGCGTATGGGCAGTGTAGGGGGGGCACTACAGTCCATCGTGTGGCGTCGGCTACGAGATTATCTCTGCTAGTGCCTCATTCTCGACTGAAAGGAATCGATCGTTATTCTTATGTTGCAGTGGTGACATCCAAATTTTACCTAATTTAAAAAGTTCCTCTTTTCTATTAAAATTATAAAGGTGTTTATAAATCTCATTTTACTCTCTACACGTACGGTCATGATAATACGATGTTTTCGATATGGCACATGAGTCAAGATGATATCCTAGTTAAACATCTCATAATCACGCCCATATGTATACAAAGGATATTGAGATTTACAAACACCGTAATAATTTTAACAGAAAAGAGGAAGTTGTTAAATTAGGTAACATTTGGATGTCAACATTGCAACGTAAGAATAACGATCGGTGACTCAGTCGAGAATGTTGGTATTACCAGAGATAATCTAGTAGCCGAAGTCACGTGATGTACTGTGGTGCCCCCTACACTAGCCAGACGAGTGTATTCAGCGCTCCCTCGAGTTCTGGTTGCAATTCGCCCCTTTTCCTCTGAAGATCTCTCCCGCAGTCGGAGAGGGAAAGTTAGGAAAAGTTTTATACATCGACTATGGCCTATTAGCCCGAATGTTTTAAGTAAAAAAAACGTACACTCGCACAAAAACACACTTTCTAACTATTATTACAATCTGTTTATTGGCTAAGAACACGAGCCGCTGACTACCAATCCATTCTGCGAAAACCGTTGGTCAACAGCACTTACTACTTCCACAATATCTGCAGTGCAACTTTTAGGTGATTCACCCGGTATATCTAATTACACTCATGCTCATAAATTAAGGATAATGCTGATTCATGGAGAAACAACGCTGTGGTGGGTGGTTTGTGGGTTTAAATCACCTCGGGGTATGACCATGCGGTGCATTTGATCTGCAGTCGTCGCACGGTGGCGCTGGCAGCAGTCCACATACGCAGAGGTGTGTTGGTGAATGTCAGAGTACGGTGCAGCGAGTAAGTGTGCAGACGTTTTCAGATGTGCTAATGGTGACTGTGTAATGAAATTGGCTCAAAGAACACATATTGATGACATTATGTGGGGTAGAGTACTAGGGCGATTGGAGGCTGGTCAAACACAGCAGGTCGTAGCACAGGCCCTCCGTGTGCCACAAAGTGTGATCTCAAGATTATGGCAACGATTCCAGCAGACAGGAAACGTGTCCAGGCGCTACAGTACGGGGCGTCCACAGTGTACAACACCACAAGAAGATCGATATCTCATCATCAGTGACCAGGGACGGGCACGGAGTACTGTAGGTAGCCTTGCTCGGCACTTTACCACATCCACTGGAACAGTTGTCTCCAGACACACAGTCTACAGACGACTGAACAGACATGATTTATTCGCCCTTTGACCTGCAAGGTGCATTCCACTGACCCCTGGTCACAGGAGAGCCCGTAAAATGGTTCAAATGGCTCTGAGCACTATGGGACTTAACATCTGAGGTCATCAGTCCCCTAGAACTTAGAACTACTTAAACCTAACTAACCTAAGGCCATCACACACATCCATACCCGAGGCAGGATTCGCGGCCTTAGCGGTCGCGCGGTCCCAGACTGAAGCGCGTAGAACCGTTCGGCCACACCGGCCGGCGAGCCCGTAAAGCCTGGTGTCAAGAACACAGTACATGGTCATTGGAACAGTGGTCCCAGATTATATTCACGGACGAGTCCAGGTATAGTCTGAACAGTGATTCTCGCCGAGTTTTCATCTGGCGTGAAGCAGAAACCAGATACCAACCCCTTAATGTCCTCTAAAGGGACCTGTGTGGAGGTCGTGGTTTGTTGGTGTGGGGTGCGATTATGATTAGTGCACATACACCCCTGCATGTATTTGACAGAGGAACTGTAACAGGTCAGGTGTATCGGGACGTCCTTTTGTTACGTACCGTACCTCAGTTGTTAGTGCCATAGTCTTCCTACGCCACACAGGGCAGAAAATCCGCACCAAAACCAACAACGGACGGCAGCTGCTATTCGTGATTTCCCCTCCGCCTCCTCCTCTAACTAGTACTTCCTTCGACTGAGCAAGCGAGAGTTGGGAGGTCAGTTTACAGCCTTTCGAACTGTACTGCAAGGAACGTCAAATTGATGACCCTGAACGCCCTTGTGCGCTGTTACTGTCGCCTAATGCTAAACTGCACGAAATGGTGCAGAAATTACGCCCACTCAGCGACCCCAGTACTTTAAATTTTACTGAAGTTTGCATTTTTCTGACTGAATACTACGCTCACCAAATGTAAATCGTTGCAGCTAGGCTTTGATTGAATCAACGCGTTCAGCAAAGAAAACAATACTAGGCAGCGTGGGCTGCTGATATACAAGGCTCAGCTTTAAAGTGTCATTTTCCCTCTTCAGAATGTGGCGCGTCTTATACAGATGCTTTAATTCGGGACGTTATCATCCAACTGGCTCCAGACCGTGAGGTTACTGCAAAGACTTTGTGAAGGCATTGCTAATTACGCACATAAAATTTTTTTCGTGATTTTCCGTAGATTTCTATTCTTTTTCTTTTGTTCATATGGGCATTTCTAATTGTGATTATCTAACATTCTACTGTGGTTTTTAAATGTAAAGATGTAATTGTGATTATTTCGTTTGCCAATGCATAAATATGTTTCTTGCTTTGTACCTGTGGTAAAGTTTGTAATGTTATCTTTTGGAATATTATTAATTGTGAAAAATGCGGTCAATAACATTTATAAAGATTTATGTAATTTTCGATAACGATATAACATCTACAGACAGGGGACAGCGATAGTGATATCGATAGTCGAAAGGTTGTTGTACAGTAGAGGGGATGGTGGATGGTGTGTCTGTGAAGCGTGCGCGGAAAATTAGCACTGTGTTTTATGAAAAGCATGCGTAATTGTATGGACAGTGATACCGAACTATTAGATTGTTACTTCTCTTTACCACTGCGGTATGTAATGCCATGGCGAGCGAACTTTAAGAGCAAATAAACCGGACTGTGAAAGTGCCGCTAACATTACTTTGTTGTGGCCGACACTTACTGTGTTTTTATGCGAATGAACTTTGCTGGTATTGGTTTTGGGTGGTGGAACGGTTGTCTAACACATTCTATCAAGCCGTGAAAGTGAAGACTTTAATTAACTGTGCAATATAAATGACTTTCAGTGGTGTTGTCGAAGTTTGAAATGCGAGATCAGAGTGGACATTGTTTACGGTATGCTTCACATACATGAACAATTCTATGAACATTGTATTTGTGGCTAAGACTATATGAATCTGACGAACTGTGCAATTATGGACGATAGCGTCACGGACAGTGCATAAAGTGTAAAAACGAGCCATGTCTACGTAATGTACTTTGAAAAAGAGGACATGTCAACAACGGTCGTATACTGGCGTCTTGTGGTTTGTTAATCACCAGGGGGTTAATGATACAGCTGTGCCGGAAATTTATTTGCGTTTCGCCAGAGAAGATTAACCAGCGGAACTGCCTGTATCCTGCTCTCATCATGGTAACCCGCCGACATCGTGCTGCCCAACGCAACGCTTCGTATGCAACAAAAAGTTGAGAGATTTCGCCGAATGCTATCCCCTGACCTAGAAACTTTCTTTCTCTATTAAAAGTGTAAGAATTACACACTCTATTTAAATAAATTCTTTGTTTAGTTTATGTTTGCTTTCTGCTAACGAAAATAAAATTACTATCAGTGAATTAGAAGTTGCCTGGTAGTCATTGTTGAAACACCAACAAATATAACCTTCTTACTCTCATTAGAACTAATTCTCCTTGCATTGTAGTTATTTTATGTAGTTTTACGTAGTGTCATGAGACTAGATATATGACAGTGACTAATAAGAGTATTTTGACGTGAAATATGGCTTCGCGCGAAAATTACGGCGACCGCTATAATTGCTTGCGTTCTGACCAATAACGTAAAAGCTGCCATTTCCGTATTTGTGCATTTCCTGACGTGAGCGGGAATTATAAATGTCAGCTGTCAAATCACATAGGGACTGTTTACCAAGTAATAAAAGTTTTTGATGTTGTATTGCTACGAGTCATAGTATTAAGAGACACTGGTTATACTCAAAAGTGGGTAGATGTATGGTGAACCCCCCCCCCCCCCCCCAGGGTTCATGCATTTATTAACAGTATTGTGTGTGATTCACGAAATTTTGTCACTTTTTCTAATTCCTTTCAGATATTGTCTTACATGTCTTTGAAGTTTCAGAGAATATATACACAATTTTGTCGGTTCAGGTTGATTTCAGAGCAGTTTCTCGTGAATATTAGAGTTTTCAGTTCATAAACAAAGTGGGATCGTGACCAATTGAGAAGTATAACAAAGAGTGTGGTCTTCCAACTAGAATTTTGGATGACTTCACAGTTCAGATTTTGATAATTTTTTTCCTGTGGGTTGAGGTCATCACAACTTTAGAAACAACTTCCTAAGGCGTATGAAGTGACAGCCTCAGCACAAGTTCTGTTCGATGATTCTTCTGGTTTCGACGTTGTTACTCGTCGTCGGACTCTTAGATCATATGATCACTCTCGGTCCAGGTCACCATCTGCTCCTCCGAGCTCTCGTACGTCCAATAGTCAGGATTCAATAGTGAGTGCTTCTTCGCCTTCCCAGTTGGTAGAGGCGGAAAGAGGAAAGCGGTTACGTCGCCGTCGATGTGTGCCAAAGCCAGCGGTGGCTGCTAAAGAACTTTACTGCCCGTCTAATCGTGCCTAGAGTGCGGCCCTCAATATCATTAACGTCACTGCCTGCAACGCGACGTCGTCAGTTATGGGCTAAAAGTGTCTGCCTCGACCGTTAGCGCGCTGCACGGCTCCCTGCCGCTGCAACGGGCAACCGCAGACGGGATGCAGGGCGTCGTGTTGTCACTGGACGTCGGTGGGATGACGGCGGTATCCCAGTTGGGCGTTAGTCGGGTCGTGTTTCTTAATAATGAGCACACCTACTGGCGCAGCATCTGCCCATCGCGGCGTCCACCGCGGCGCAAGGCGTTCACGCACAGTGGCCAGTCGATCCCGCTGCGGAGTACGAAAACGTAGATCGCCAGCTGACTTCCGTTGTACTTACTTCTTGACCGACTGCTAACATGTTTGGTCTCGACGCTTTCGCACTTTTCGGGTTCCGAATTCAGAATCAGGCCAACTTCATTTCTGATGCGCCTCCGATTGCGGAATTGGAAGTGTTGTGTGAAAATTTCAAATAGTTGCTTGGGATACGATAATCTGAACCATTTTTGGTCCATGATGGCTAGCATAAATGATGGTAAGCAGTCGGGCAATGAACTATTTTTAGTACTTAAAGACACGTATTTAACAAGAACAGCATACCTTGGTTCTTGATCAATTTACAATTTCAAAAATTAGAAAACAACTCTTGGCACTTAAGCTCTTTAAAATACTGGCAATTAATGCTCAGATCATCTTACAGTTCATTTACTTATTTGACACGGGCGATAACAGTAAGATTACCAAAGACAAGTTACGATCTTTCCTTATATTGAAACCCAAGACAAGAAAAATAATCAATAAAGGTCGACATCTAGCTCCTTAAAGTGTCAAAAACTTTTTGAATATAGCAAACGGTAGACGGACACGTGTCCCTTATAGCGTCCCCAGTTCTATATTACGAAAAGACCTAAAAAAACAGTATTTATAAAGAAGAGAAATTAAAAAATTGAATAATATATTTTTATCATGTAGCTCTAAAATAATAATTTCTCTGTGCAGGTTTAGATTGCAAAGAAATAATTTATGACAAAATGATCTAAACAGACGACAAGATACGCTCTTTTGTTAATTTTTTAGTCGTCCTTACTTCTTCTCTTGTCTTGGTTGTGTGTAGACGGACATCTTGCGAGTGCTGGCAAATGTAAGCATATTTGTATGAGTTAAGCAGATAATATATTGATTTCATATTATTGTGCACTTTTAATTTGTAAGAGGTGATCCCGATTTCATGTCCGCCTTCCTTGAATTAACCTACATTCAAGTAATTTACAGTTCAACAATCGCAGCGGCCGATTCAGCCAACGACGCCATTACGTGGCGATATTAACTTATGAAAAAATAGCGGAAGCGAAATACTCGCCCGCTATTAACATAATATTAATTTTTCTCCACAGCCGCACGAAGTTGCAGAAATACTTAGCTTTAAGATTCTTATTTTCAGTACCGCAGCCGACAGCCAGAGCCAGGACTCCGACTACAATACAACGGTTAACGGAGGTAAGAAAAATACTCTCGCGCGTGTGTGGGCCGCAATTGTAATTAATAACTAAAGATCTTTTGCTTTAAAGTGAACCTTACTAGCCGAGGAAATTAATATGAAAAGTTTATTACATTGTTCAGCTTGTATGCTCATGTTTTAAGATGCAGCTAGTCTAACATTCATTAACGTAACAAATAATTGGAGATTAATATTGCTAAATAGGAGAACTTCAGGAAAGCATTTAATCGTAAAATCAAATTGAAATGGAATATCATTTTTATTAAGGCCCACCACGTAAGTCGGCAACAATCAAAAAATAATAATAATAACAATAATATATTAAATTACGAACGCCGACGGACGCGAGACCCTGAATGATGTTAGAGGAACTTTACATGAAGATGTCAGGTACTAGTCCCTTCAAATATTAAACGAATTTCAGTTAAAGGAAATTAAACTGGCGCTACCCCCTTTTAATGACTAAAAGCAATTGATACAGAAAAATCAGCAAATAAATGCCGGGATCTAGCCCCTTCAAGTATTAATGTAATTTCAATATGCGGAAGGTAAAGTGGCAACTAGACTTTTCAGTGACAAAAAAAGTCTAATCAAGAAAAACCGGCAAGCCTGTGTCGGGCGCTAGTCCTGTCAAATGTTAAACAGATTGCACTGTAGGAGAGATAAATTGGTCGCTAGCCGTCATTTGATCTGATGTGATTTTAAAACAATTAACAGGTCTATAATGTATCACTCGTAATAAAACAGCTAGAGAGCCATCAGAAACTTATATCAGCTCACATTACCAACACAGTGCCACAAGTGCCGGAATTACTGAGCGAGTTAACAGTCGTCCAAAACACTCGGTTGGTACCTGGCATTGGAACGGTCGCTTCTGCCAGCAGCAAAATGCCACAGAGATGAAGAGCCCACAGGAAAACAGGCCGAGTCATATTTAGTAAATTTCTCAACATAGCAATTTCAAACTTTCAATATTACTAAAAAATACACTATTAACATGTCAAATTTAATAATGGTAGAGGATGAACAGTCGTGCTCAAAAGTACCAGAACGACCTGAATTGCATTTCGCCTGATTCACATGCAACCCGCATAACGCAGCTGTCTAGCAGTTCCTCTAATCGCTCCTCGGCATAGTCTTTTGACTATTGAAAATCGTTCCAACAAGTCACCACTAGAATACATTGCTCTGTATCGCAATAACTCTAGATGTAAAGTAGTACCACGATACTACAAATATCAGAGAACACCTTATCACAGATAAGACTGTCCTCAAGCCTTGTAAGCTCACATTTATTACAATAAATGACATACCTGAAATGTTACCACACTCATTATTACGTCACATACGTAATGCACGTAGTAAGTTCGTCGTATTCATGATTTTCTCTTCAAAGTAACATACCTTACTTATTATTTAACACAAAATGACATTAAAAATTTAAGTTATGCACGAGCAGCTAATTGAGAATATGTATGAACTTCAAAAGACACGATGACCGTCTCGTTCTGCATATGGATTCAAGCCCAGTTCATGCAGACTAAGCAAATATTTCGTGACTGGCGCAAACTAACAGTCATTCCTGACTCAGCACACAGAGAGTGATATACCTCGATTTCATACAGTATCGGTTAGCAAATATCAACTTAAAATTACATAACGTAAACATTTTTAACGCACGCGAATTCCTACCCAGCGTCTACTACCCCTGTTAACGAACTACGCGAGATGTTAAATATTGCTTCTTCACGGGTAACTTACTTGAAATGTCGTGAGGTAAGGTTTTGTGTTGGACAGGGATTCGAACCCAGAACCCATTCGGATTGTTATCGAAGCACAATCCACTGTGACATTTCGGATTTTCTCGGCAGTAGCTACATGTTTTAACTGAAATGCGAGATCAAGCATTAATTTTTTCCTTCCCAGGACTCCAACCCAGAAACTATCGCTGTTATATTCTAGAGAAAACGAACTTTAAATACAGGTTAATTACACCAGCAGCGACCTGTGAGCATGTTTGAACTTGAAATAATATGACGAAGAGTTCAGTGCTGACTGGGAATCGAACTACCAACGTATGGTTGTTGACTACACACAAAGAGACGTCAGCTACCGAGTTTTTCTCCACAAGCAGCTCAGAATAACATCCTTGAACTTACAGTGATTTCGCAAATATTTCTGTGTCTCACTGGGACTCAAAAACGTCAGATATTGTTAGTGTGGACAACGAATGAAAATACATTAAAAATGAAAATTATGATCCACCAGCAGATAAGTGTTCTCATGCTAGAGCTTGATAATACATAATGAAAACTATAGTGCCGGGCCATAATTCGAACTCATTCACGCGCAATATGTGGACATGGTAAGGAATCTGGTTTTGAACAAACAACAAACTGTAGTCGAGTTGTATTGTCACGAAGGGATCAAATTCCGGGTTAAGGGCGGGCTGAGTTGCATTCCCAGTTCAGAACCAATTTTATCGACGTACAGAAGCTCAAATAAAAGACGGAATAAGTGTCCTGTGACCATACACAGGGTTTCTTTCGTCACCAGAAATAAATAGCTAGTATAAGAAAGGTGATAGGGTTTCTACATGTCGCCAATCCTGACTTTATTGTGGTTCAACCTAACGTCTACTTGGTAGAGAAGGAATATCGTGTTTAATGTGAATTTCAGACCACAATGCCATTTACCTTCTTCACTTGGCGTAGCCAGAAGAGAATAGAATCTGTCTCTCCCCGTCAAAAATCATAGGCGGAAGTTGGAATCAAACCCTGACCATAAGTATATGAACCTATCATCAATCCAACAGACAACCAAATCCTCTTCTCGGTGACTCATTTTTCTATCGTAAAGCCGTTGCCCCACACTTGATTAGAATTCTGACACACAGGCTCCCTGTAGTGGTTAGCAGCATGTTCAGTACATTCATTTACTTGATTCACCAAATCTCCATGAACTAGCTGCCTCGGCTACCCAGTGCATACATTCGACTCTATCTTGTAATCGCCGAAATAAAATCAGGTAACTGCCACCTACACAGAACTGCCAACACTGTAGGATGCAGAAATTTAAATGGGAAGTGCTCCTTTCCACTTGAGCTACTCTATTACGCTACCTGTTTGTTGAAAACGTCGTGCAGTGCAAAAGAAAAGGTGTAGCTGTCTGTCTCTCAGAAGTCTAGATCCGTTCATATGCATTATCTCACAGCAGTGTGGAATGCAGAAGTTCTGGAGGAATTGTTGTTGACTTCTGGAGCTGCTGTAGCTGTGTGTCATCTAGTGGCGTCATGGTAAGTGTCACGAGTTCGAATACATTCACTGCTGTATTTAAAAAAAAAAAAACGCAATTCTGCTGTCTGTTGAAGTTATCAATCTAATGGAACATAATTCCCTTCATTTCTAAACCCAAAATAGCTGCATGTGGATAAAGGGCCAACTTCTGCAACATTTTGTTCTTTTCAGTTTTAACAGATGGTCAGGCAGCAGATGCATCAGAAAAGTCCTTTCTACTTTAGGTGTCGTGTGGTAGTGGCATTTTATTCTTCTTCAAACCTTGTTTGACAGCCTTAACTCAGAACAAGCTTTCTACATGCGTGTAATCAATAAACTGCATGTGCATTGTCAGACTGTTATAGATAACATCAGAGTATTCACATGTATCGTTCATGATTAATTTGTCTCTCTTGTTTGCTATTCTTTTAACAACACTAAAAGAAACCTTACGAAAAGTGTGCACTGTATTATAAGAAAGAAATAAAATTACCCACGATAACCTTACGACGAAAGTCTGTGTTATTAAAACTGAGTATTTGTACACAAGTGTGCCTCTATCAGCACGAATTAGTAAAGTACTACTCACTTAGATTTCGACTGGATCTATGTTTATTTGGTATGCTGCGTCATACTTAAGAGGTATGCAAATGTGGCATTTCATAAACAAAGTTATGTATTCCCAGAAACCCAAAATTTGCTTTTTAGCAGCGGAAAGAGGCGTTACCCGTTGTGCAGCATTGTATGTTTTTCACCATTCCACTATGAGGCGAAAGTATTTTCTTAGCATTTCCTTACCAATGTTGGACCTGCCTGCTTGTACCTCTTTCACAGAATGGATAAAATCGTTACAGTCAGTGTGACTGGAACCCCGAACCGTAACAGGTGGCTTCTCAGAGGTCAGCATGTTACTATAGAGCTAGCGAAAAGGTTCGTGTCTTAGCTTCCTCTTACGATGCCAATAGTGTCTAGCACTCGTAAACCGCTATTTAAAGGACGAGATTAGTTACGATTTCTAGGTGCAACCACCTTCGTGGGCTGAAAACTGTAAATTTACAATCTTTTGTTACACCTCAATCGATAATAACTCAGGTTATTCAATGGAAATGACAGGAAAAATCAAGTTAACTTTGAGGCTTAATGCTGTGCACACCAGGAAGTAAATCGTTGATCACAGAGTCGCCAAACATACCCTGACTTGTTGCCAAAGCTCAGTTACAGTACCAGCTGGAAGAAGACGAACCGTTGTGATCCTACAGCGGGCTTGAAAGTGACAATAGTTGGCGTCTCAAAGACGCGGCTGCTACGGCGTGGAATATGTAAAGCGTCTGATTCACATTTCTGAACCTAAGTTTAGTGACTGGAGCGCAGTTAACAATAATACTCAGAACTGAATGCAAACTAAGCATCATAAATCCGTAACTCTCACAGTTGTTTTTATATTCCTTTCTAAAGTGTACTCAAAACTAAGAAACTCATTCAAGGACGTTTTCGTGCCTGGCCGATAGTCGAGTACAACAAACAAATAATAATAATAAAAAAAGAATATGTGTGTGTTTGTGTGTGTGTGTGTGTGTGTGACAAGAGAGAGAGAGAGACATAAATATAAAAAAGAATGAGAGAGAGAGTAAAAAATTGTTGTAAAGAAATTGAATCATGGTATGTAAAGAAACCTTTCATTAAAATGACATGTTCCACATCATTACGAAAGGTCGTATCATGACCTATGGTACAAGTATTAATCTAATTTAATTATATAATATTCCTGACTTGCCATGAAGAATCAGGAATTACCGAAATTTTCGCCAATATCAGTAACCAAACCCAAGCTTGAAAATAAAAATTTAAATGGCTCTGAGGTCATCAGAACTTAGAACTACTTAAACCTAACTAACCTAAGGACATCACACACATCCATGGCCCAGGCAGGATTTGAACCTGCGACCGTAGCAGTGACGCGGTTCCAGACTGTAGCGCCTAGAACCGCTCGGCCATCCCGGCCGGCTTGAAACTAAAAGACGACAGTTTTTGTAATAAGCCGGGACTCCTATCAAGACCCTTTCGTCCCTGTTCACTAACCACGAAAGATGTCTGATGTACTTCCATTCAGAAGTAACAAAGTGTGCATGCTTTTTTAAGATGAAGCACATGATGAGAAGTTCTGTGACGGAGATACGAACCCAAGTCATAATCGGATTGTTAATTAAGTAAAATGAAATGTTACATATCGGTTTTTCTGGCCAGCTGCTAGGTGTTTGAATCTACAATAAGGATACAAATTTTTGTGCCTGAACGACAATCGAACCGCACATCTACCGTCCTTCTTTATCATCCACGAATATAGCTTAAGTATCAATTGCTTAGTCACCAACAGTAAGATGCGTGCGAAATAACGACGCCTATTGCGATTATTGACAACACATGAACAGGCATTAAAAATGCACGTTAATTTTCACTAGAAGGCTGGTGTGTACGTGAAAATGAAATTATGAATATTTTTGTACTGGATCAGGATTCGGACCCACATACTTACCTTTGGAGGAGACCTAGAGAAGACTGCAGTCTTGGGGAAAGCAACGAAGTAATTGAACTATACTGTTCCGAGAGATTCAGATCCTCAAAAGAGAAGATACGTATTCGAATCACAGTCCAGCACCAAATTTTTCAACATCTCTATTTCAATCAAGTACAAATAAAATAAGAGCCCTGTTTCTTTAAGTGGCTATCGGTTCATCAAATAAAATAAAATTTTCCAATTATAAGCAAGTTTACTTTCGACAGTAGTTCTGTTTACCATGACTTCTGCCTATGTAATTTCGGAACGTAAACCGGCTCTGCCCAGTTGGTAATGAAGGAACGTGATGTTTAATGCGGATTCTGGATTATAACGTCTTTCTCTTGAGGTTACCAGAGGTAAAGTAAATCTGTTTGTGCGTCTCAAAAGTAAAAGCCTGAACCCACGCGTTGCACCTGTGATAGTTCATTCCACCAGACCATCGTGGCAACATTTCCCAGCCCCAGGAGTGTGCTGTAACAGATGATCTGCTTAGCTTACAAAATTAGTCACGGTGGAAAAAATGCGAGTCTACTAAATGCTTAAGTAGAAGCAAGCTTCTCACCCGGAGATTATGCTATTCTCATTTCAACGGGATGTAAAGATTCTTCTAGGCATCATAGCCCCGATGCGAAACCATTATGAAATTTTCGCTAATTCAGCAAATTTCTTAGTACGAAAAAATCAACTGTGAAGCGTCAAGTTACCGGATAATTCGATTATTACCGACATTATTACTATCATTTTCTCCATCCCGCTGCTGGAACACATGTGCTTGAAGATCATTTAATGCCTTTTGGTGATTATAGAAGCAGTTGCCCAAGAACACGTTCTTTCTCTGTCTACGGAATCCTTTTCATGTTAATATCAAACATCAGCAATTACTCGTAGGTTACATTAAAACTAAAGTAATTGATGAAGACGTTACTTGATAACAAAACGCGCTGCCTTTCTTCATTTACTTGCGCCTAGAAATGGCTGTCGAATACTGCCAAACCAAAAGCCAAGGGATCTTACAGCCTTCCGATATACGTCGCTGTCAGTTCTTCCATATGATTTGGTCGACGTGACCTGTTTCAAGTTGCGTATGACAGAGAATGTTTTAGAAAATCAATTGTTTTCCTTTGCAATAAACAGAAAGATTTTCATTCTAAGCTATTAAAGTTCAAACTTTTCGCAATATTAGTTCAAATTTAATATTCGCTTCTATAATGTAGGAAAGTATTTCACAGTTTCAAAACCCGCATCCGACTCTGGCCTTACACTTAGTCGCTGACCATAAATTCTAGCTCAGAGTGACACCAGTCTAAGTAACCTAATGTAGCGAAGACTGTTTGCCAGTGCTCTTTCTCACCGAAAAATAGGCAGTTCACTCATTGGGCTCCATAAGTACACTGTAACAGTACTTTCTGTGTGTATGCAATGCACACGGATTGTAGAATTTAGTGGTGCCCTCTCTTCCACTTCTGTATACAATATGCCTGACCTAAACGGCCCTTTATCATTACAGGGCCTGGGCAGTGCATCATCATACTGACAACAGTAATGTGCTTACACTGACAACCTCACTGTTCGTTTTATCTGATTTTGTAATCATTTAAATAACACAACATGACCTTCCAGTGGGAGACGTTTCGTCCCCCTTTCCCTTCTGTGAAATTTGTCAGTAAGCTTTTTGCCTTCCAACCAGCAAAATGGCGCAGAGTACGGCCGGTAAACGATTCATAAACCACGATTTAGTGTCGTTTAGACCTTTTTTTTTTTTTTAAACATTGTCGTAGCTGAAGGAATTTAGTTTCTTCTTAAGTTGCCTTATGCAGCAACGTTCACAGATATCTCAAATAGGAAAAGCTCTTTATCCAGTTACGAAGGCTGTAAAACAAATTTCCCACAGTTTGTGTCAGGTTAATCTTTTCGTCTGATAGCACTGCATTAGTATTTTGTCTAAGAGATATCACAAGTAGTGTTCCTGTAGCTGTGGGAATCATTGGTTGAAAACGAGTTTAAAACCTATTGGTACAGTACTGCTAAATATTCAAAATGATTATCAACCTAACAGAAGTTTTTCTGGAAATTCGCAACTCCATTAAACAGGTCAGGAAAAAAGCTTGCACACGCTGGCCCCTACCACGTTTAGAACTGACGACTAAGTGAGCCGTTGCGACACGAGACACGGGCGGTACCATGGGGCTACGGACACACAGCTGCCAGCACCCTTCTCTCATCATGGTATTGGTCGCTTAGCCTCATAACGCATCGTGGAAGATAATAAAATTTGTCACTTATGTGAAGAATAGCATTTCTTTAGCAAAAAAATTGAATTTTTATTCTCAGCATCTTAGTTTACGTGAGGATTAAATAGCACGAATCATTCAAATAGAAAGGGAATATCAAGTGAATTTAGAGAGTCAGTTCAGTACCATACGCTGAAGTGATTGCACTGTCACAGTGTTGCCAAATGTTTGTGACGATATTGCCAATTCTCAGCTGTACTACGAACAACACATAGAGGCATTCGACTGAAACATAGCCATGACCAAGATTGTAACTGGGGTCGACAGCATTGTCGTCTACCACCTTCACAAGTCGAACGGTGGCAGTGCTCGGACAGTTACTTACGTTTACTGGTATCAAAGCTACAGCATGGAAACACAAAAATGTTAATAACCCAGAGATCATCAGTCGAAAGATTGGTTTGGACACCATAGTGCTTTAAATAGGCAAAGTCTTGTTGGAGGTGGTACGCCGTTGCTTTCCTCCGACCTTTGAGTTGACTTACCTAGCCAGTTAATAGCGCAACCTACAGTTTAACGAGGCTTTCAGACTACAACTCGTCATTTTTCACATCAACAAACGCTGTCCGAGGGGAAATATGTGTGAAATGGCACAGAAAACTGTGGGATTGACAAGGGATCAAACCTGAGAACTTGGTATTCCTTGTCTTGCTCTTCACCACTTTGCTACCACGTTGCCACCGCTGTGGCTTTTGCTTGGCCTTAACTTGAAGGATCTCTCGTTTGTGCCTGCGCTGTCACTTGCGAAATATAAAAATATCTCTGAGAGTTACTAATTTATGATGCTTAGTTTGCAGTCAGTTCTGAGTATTATTAGTAACACTACCCCAGTACCTAAAACTAGTTACAGAAATGCGAATCAGGCGCATTATTTATTCCAGCCCATTGTAGCAGCATTTTTGAGACGCCAACTATGGTCACTTCCCAGCCCGCTGTAGGAACACATCTGTTTGTCCTCTTCCTGCTGGTACTGCAACTGAGATTTGGCAACAAGGCAAGGTGCTTTTGGCAACTCTGTGATCAACGAGTTACTTCCTGGTATGCACGGAATAAAGCCTCAAAGTTCACTTGATTTTTCCTGTCATTTCCATTGAATAATCTGAGTTATATTGCTTGAGGTGGAACAAAAGATTGTAAATTTACGGTTTTCAGTCCGCGAAAGTCGCTGCACTATGAAATCGCAACTAATCTCGTCTTTTAATTAGTGGTTTACGAGTTCTAGCCAGTTTTGGCCTCGTAAGCGGATGTTAAGACACATATTTCTTCGCTAGCTTTGTGGTAATGCACTGACCTGTGAAAAACCAATTGTTATGGTTTCCAGTTCCAGTTACACTGACTGTAGAGTTTTTATTCCTTCTGTGAAAGATCTACAAGCAGTCAGATGAAACGTCGATAACGAAATCGCAAGAAAATGCTTTCGGCTCATAGTGCAATGGTGAAAAGCTTACAATGCTCAACAACAGGTAACGGCTCTTTTTGCTGCTGACAAGGAAATTCTGGGTTTCAAGGATTACATAACTTTCTTTATGAAATGCCACAGTGCGCAGTTTTCGTAAGGTTTCTTTTAGTGAAACTTCCTGGCAGATTAAAACTGTGTGCCCGACCGAGACTCGAACTCGGGACCCTTGCCTTTCGCGGGCAAGTGCTCTACTAACTTTCTTTTTTTTTCTTTTTTCTTTTTTTTTTTTTTTAGGATAAGGGGAACCAGCCCGCATTCGCCGAGGCAGAGGGAAAACCGCTTAAAAACATCCACAGACTGGCTGGTTCACCGGACCTCGACACAAGTCCGCCGGGCGGATTCGTGCTGGGGACCAGGTGCTCCTTCCTGCCCGGAAAGCCGTGCGGTTTTTTTTTTTATTCATATAAGTCAACGGGGACAGTTGAAAATGTTTACCCCGATCGGGACTCGAACCTGGGATCTCCTGCTTACATGGCAGACCCTCTATCCATCTTTTTTTTTGCGGGCAAGTGCTCTACCAACCTTTTTATTTTTGTACTACCGCATAAATTATGTCTACAATGTCCATATGTTGACAAATAGTGGGTAATTAGAAAATTAATTAATGAAGGAAATGAATAAAACTGAAAATGCCCAAATGAAAGACATGAAGACATTGCGGATAGTACAAAGACAACAGAAACACGCTCCTGTAGCAATGAAATGAAATTCGTGTCGGGGGCGACACCTGCTCACGACCCGACGTTCGATATAGCAAGAGAGCCATCTATCGACTCGTTCTCCAGACGTTGGTGTAAGACTGGGTCGTCTTCTCGAAATTAACTAAGGGTCCGTAAGTGTGACCGATGTCTATCTCGGCTTCTTCGTCTATCTCATCTCTCACCCGTCACACCCCATCTGGCCGGCGGGTCGGTAAATGTAAGTCGCAAGTAATTAGCGAAGTCTTGCCCATATTTCTTTTGCTGTTGCAGCTTCGTGTGTCCATCCAGGAGAAAATGCCAAAAATCAATTTTGTCCTTTTCCGATTCGTTATACATGTAGACCACCACCATTCCCCGTACCCACGTCACTGCATTGGTAACAAACCCATGTTTAACGTTCGTTTTCTCTAGAATATAACAGCGATAGTTGCTGGGTTGGAGTTCTGGGAAGAAAAAATTAATGTTTGATTTCATCATATCAGTTAAAACATCTAACTACTGCCGAAAAAATCCGATATGTCACAGTTGATTGTGCTTCGATAACAATCCGAATAGGTTCTGGGTTCGAATCTGTGGTGTCACCGCCAGACACCACACTTGCTAGGTGGTAGCCGTTAAATCGGCCGCGGTCCGTTAGTATACGTCGGACCAGCGTGTCGCCACTATCAGTGATTGCAGACCGAACGCCGCCACACGGCAGGTCTAGTCTAGAGAGACTCCCTAGCACTCGCCCCAGTTGTACAGCCGACTTTGCTACCGATGGTTCACTGTCTACATACGCTCTCATTTGTAGAGACGACAGTTTAGCATAGCCTTCAGCTACGTCATTTGCTACGACCTAGCAAGGCGCCATATTCAGTTACTATGAATGTATTCTGAACAGATAATATTGTGAATCATGTACCGTCAAGAGCGACGTTCATCATTAATGGATTAAAGTTAAGTATCAAACTAATTACGTCCGCTTGCTGAATTCTAATTCCTTGTCATGTTCCAGACATTACGTCAGTATAGTTCTTCCCTCCTCACGTCAGCCTTCGTGAGCTAAAACGCGTGCATTTCGGACTCCACTAGTAACACGGTGTTGGCTCTTCTGCCAACACAACAGAATCCCTGTCCAACACAAAGCCTTACCTCACGGCATTTCAAGTAAGTTACTTGTGAAGAAGCAATATTTAACATCTCTCGTAATTCGTTAACAGGGACAATAGATGCTGGGTGGCAATTCGCGCACGTTAAAAATGTTTACGTTATGTAATCAAAATTGATATTTCCTAACTGACAATGTCTACAATCGAGGTATATCACTCTCTGGTTGCCCAGTCAGGCATGACTGTTAGTTTCCGTCAGTCACGAAATTTTTGCTTAGTCTGCGTGAACTGGGTTTGAATCCATATGGAGAACGAGACGGTTCGTCGTGTCATTTGAAGTTCATACATATTCTCAATAAGCTGATCGTGAATAACTTAAATTTTTAATGTCATTTGGTGTTAAATAATAAGTACGGTATGTTATTTTGAAGAGGAAATCATGAATACGACTAACTTGCTACGTGCATTACGTATCTGACGTAATAATGAGAGTGGTAACAGTTCAGGTATATCATTTATTGTAATAAATGTGCGCTTACAAGCCTTAAGGACAGTTTTATCTGTGAAAAGGTGTTCCCTGATATTTGTAGTATCGTGGTGTTACTTTACATCTTGAGTTATTACGATACAGAGCAGTGTATTCTAGTGGTGACTTGTCGGAACGATTTTCAATAGTCAAACGACTATACCGAGGAGCGATTAGAGGACCTGCTAGACAGCTGCGTTATGCGGGTTGCATGCGTATCAGGCGAAATCCAATTCAGGTCTTTCAGATACTTTTGAGCACGACTGTACATCTGGGCTACCATGGTCTCCAGGTCATCTTTGATCAGCGACCCACCTGGTCTAGTTCCAAATTTCCCTTGTTGCTCTTTCTTCACCAATTTTTTTCTTTTACTTGATTCATGTTCCAGCATTTAAATTCTTCTCCCGTTTATTACGGGAATAAAATTTGGTTCATTAAACAGTGTGCTCATTCATTTTTTCCACTATTCTTCTTCTTTTTCTTCTTCTTCTTCTTCTTCTTCTTCTTCTTACATTTCCCCTTGCACCTCTGTTACAACCACAGTCTCATCCATCTACATTTACACCTCTAGCAATCGACGACGTTATTCTTAGGAACTTTTGAATACTAAATGAAATAGACATTGAGCAATGAGAATCGTACAAGCATACTGTGGTTCGACATTGGTACTAACTTCCTCTGGCAAGAAACAGTCATCCTTGGCGTACTGAACAAAGAAAATAATACAACAAAGTAAGTCGGCAGTTCCAGGCGCAAGTCCAGTTTAGTTTTACGGACAGTACTGTTTGGTATTGGCCTGTTACTTTACTCTCTTTTATAGCAAATCGCTCGCCCAGTGCAGGGCCCCGAACGGCTAAGAGAAAAGACAGGTGACTCCTGTATGCAAGAGGGCTAGAAGGACCCACCCACAAAATTACACACCAGCATCTCTAACATACGTTTTATGCAGAATTATTGAACAAATTCTGAGTTGGAATGTAAATTTCCTTGAGACGGAAAAGCTTCTGTCCACAAAGAGACACATTTCGGAAGCGTTGCTAATACGAAACCTGTCCTTTTCTCGCGTGAAGTCCTAGGATCCGCGGATGAAGGGCGACATGCAGTTTCCATATTCAGAGTATTTCGAAATATGTTTGAAATGGTGTCAACTGAAGACTGTTAATGAAGGTATGAACATTCGCAATAGTGGCTCGAAGACTTCTTAAGTAAAGAACCCAGCACGTTCTCGACTACGGCCAGTGTTCATCAGCGACAAAGCTATCGTCACTAATGCTCCAGTCTAGTGTGATAGAAACGCTCGTATCGTCTACACATTTACTTATAAATGGTCTGGCAGTCTTGGATAGAAGCTGTGTATGGCTGTTTTCTGATGATGTTGTGGTATACAGGAGGGTGTCGAAGTTGAGTGACTTTAGGAGGATACAAGGTGACGTAGACAATACTTCTAATTTTTTTGATGAATGATATCTTGCTGCAAACGTAGAAAAATATAAGTTAATGCCGATTAGAGAAAACAGTGATTTAAATTCGAGTACAGCAGTGGTAGAGTGGCGCTTGGCAGAGTCACATCAATTAAGTACCTAGGCATTAGACCGATGCAGTTTCCCTGTTTGACTCCTCACTCCACTGCGAGAAACAATTGCTCTGAGCACTATGGTACTTAAATATCTGAGGTCATCAGTCCCCTAGAACTTAGAGCTACTTAAACCCAACTAACCTAAGGACATCACACACATCCATATCCGAGGCAGGATTCGAACCTGCGACAGTAGTGGTCGCGCGGCTCCAGACTGTAGCGCCTAGAACCGCTCGGCCACTCCGGTCGGCCCTCCACTGCAAAACGAACTCCCAAGCTTTAGTCATCACTAATCATATTGGAGGTTTCATAAATGGTATAGTTTCAGATGTGACTGAAACCAGTGAATCTGTCACTTCACAGAAACGTGAACAAGTGCACGATACAAAGACAGAGGCAGAATGCGGCGCACCAGATGTGAGTAACCACAACACTCTCCGTCACAGTCCCCAGAAGTAAACCTGCTGACTGCTGGGCTGGCAGGGCACTGCGCCTATGTAGTGGGACAGCAGTGTCTGGAGCCGTACTGAGAAGAGAGCAACCAAGTCGGGTATCTTCTCGCAGCTGTGGCGTATACATAACTTGCATCTGGCACTGCTAATGTAAGTTACATGTTAACGAAGACCTTAGGTTGATCTTTGTACCATGTATTGAAGAAGTCAAGGAGTGTTTGTATTATTTGTCGAAGTGTGTAGATAATTGTTCTATATCATCATAAGCACACATGACACAACTACTGATCTAAGTTACTGCTAGAGTGCACTAGTGTACAAGACTTCTTTGATTTTAGCACTACACTAAACACCGTTATTTCCACTTCAAAACTCTTTATTTGTCTAAACTGGTCTTTGTCTCATCTCAATATGAGGGCCATCCAAACGTTATAGTGATCCCCAAGGCGGGGAGTCAACATTATCTTGCAGTAGAAAACATTTGCCATCCTTTGCTGATAATGCTGACATGTTACCGCACAGTGGAGACTACAAGACATTTCTCACACCATACTTCGTCATTTTACAGAAAGCTATAGTAAATGGTGTTTACTTCATGGTACAACAAATAGTAAAAAATTCTGACCATTTAATGTAACATGGGGATGTGTAGGGTATTTTTTGATAGTTTTCGAGTAGCACATTGAAGTATGCCACAAGTTATTATAATTTAGGTGGAGCATGTGTAATTGTAGAACAGTTAGTTACAATTTGGCGTAACTTATTATGATTTGTTATAACACGTTGAAGTACAAGGTATTTTCCTATATTTTGAGCAATTTGTTACAACTTTGCTGTAATATAGCATAATTTTCTTACAATTTTGCTGTGGCAGAGCGGATTTTGTGCTAACATCTTACAATTTTGCTGTAATGGCATAATTTTTGGAGCACTTTGTAACAACTTTGCCGTAAATTAGACGATGTAAGGGGCAATTTCTTACAGTTTCGCTGTAACATTGGGTAATCTATTACAAATTTGCCGGAACGTAGCAATACATGAGGCTATTTGTTATAATTGTCCATTGGGAAATACAGTTTATTCCTTTGTTTGGGGCTTACTAAGCCGTTTAGTTGACTTTGATATTGGTTTAATTGATACGTTTTGTCAAGTAATGCGCACGATTTAGCTGTGTGAATAAAATGTTTACTTGCATAGCAACATCAACATATTCCCACTGACAAGTGCACTTTAAGCTCTGAGTCAGATCATGTGCCATGTGTGCTTTGTATTCTTCTCGGAAACAGTTCTACGTATTTTGATAAATAATATATACAACTCTTGCGTTCTTTACAAAAGTCGGCATGAAATCGTTGATAAACATGCATCTTATATCACTGATGCCAACATATCAGCCAAAAGTACTGTGAAGAATAATACAGACAAATACACGTGGAAATATCGAATTTTAGGATCCATTGTTCCTTGCAAAAGTGCTTCAGTGATCAAAATGTTCACGTTAAAAATTTCATTTATCCGCAACGTACAATACCACTTTCTTTCATAATTTCGTTTCTTTACACGTATTAATAGTGCAGCGCAAAGTTACACTTTGGTATTACGCAAATACGTAGTTTTAGCGATAGAGTGCATTAATGGTCTTGTCATGAGACGGTAATCTTCTACCCTAAAATGATGCTTCATCAGCTTGATTTTTGCCCACAGTCTCTTGTATAGCTAACAAAACCTATGAGCTGCGAGCTTAGCAAGTTATTTTAGTACATCACGTCTTATATCACAGTTGTAGATGTATTATTACTGTTTCAGTTAATTTGAGAATACGCGTTTAGGGTTTTAGGCCTCGGTGGGAGTTACACGATCTTATCCTTTGGACATGTTGGGTGTTTGCATATTGTATTGGGAACATGAATCTTCCTTTGTATATTAAGATAATATGTAGTGCAAGTGATACAAGGCATTAGATATCTCGTCGAAAAGTATCATTCCCATTGTAGCGTGTGTACTTAAGTGCCATAAAAATTAACATTCATGGTTAAACACGTTACCACATGTATATTAAAGTTCTAAAGTAATACAAACAGTATTAGCGTTCAGTAACATCGATTACATTTAAGCGTAAAACTTCCATTCCCTCCCCCTCTATGAAAGTTCTAGCGTTAAAAGGTTTTTTGCTTTTCTCATTTAACCAAATACAACATTGATGATGATAATTTATGGCAATGTTTGCCGACAAGATAAAGAATGCAACCTTTTAACACTAGATTGCGTTCTCCTTGGCCGTTTTTTTTTTTTTTTTTTTTGTGGTACGACTTGGAAAGGGAGAAAAATTAATGAATGATCGACGATGCGTCGGTTCTCGATTGTGTTCAGGAGACGTACAGATTGATTGCGTGAAACTAGTTTCTCAAATGACCTCTTAACCCGGATTGCTTTCACGCAATCAGACTCTTCAATGAAATTACCTAAGGGACCTATTTGAATAATAAAAAAATGCAAAACAGTGAAATTTTGTAAAAAAAGTTGTCAGATCGGAAACTGAACACATTAATGGTCTCCCAAATACAATCGAGACACCGCGATAAAGAGCGAACCTGTAACAAAGTTCATTTAAACATAAACATTATTTGTGGCTAATTTAAAGAAAAGAATAAGCATAGATTTTCTGTATAGTGAAGCATCAATATATTCTCAAAAAACAAAGGCGTTAAACTATAAACATCAACAAATTTACAATGAATACAAAACTTACTTTTTTATGTTTTTCTCACACATGGAGCAGTCCAACAATCGCTGCTTTTGTATGTGTGATATTTTGTAAAAATTAAATGTCCTGGCGTGCGCGTAACTATTTTTTATCGTCACAACGTTTACAAAAGCGTTTTCTTTCTTGATGATAACGTGGTTTTTCACACTAAATGAAATATAACTTGTAGCGGTGCTGCACAACACGTCTTAACAAGTCGGCGACCAAACATCAAAGGTAATGAAGTACATGTTAACATATCGGCGACCAGAAGTACAACTAACTATAAAGACTCTAGAATTTTCCTAACAAATGATAAATTGTTCTTTCTTCTGTTTCGCAGCTTCTTGCTATCAAGCGCTGCGGCAATGATATTAAATATCTGCGCCCAGCGAGTCATAGTGTTTAAAAGTACCTTTTAAACGTTGGCCGCGCGTCTTGGTATAGGCGCACGTTATAAACAGATTTCGTTTCTTTATTCTCGCGTTGTCATGCTTAGTATCATTACAAACTACAGCTCGATGGCTGTCCTTTTCTCATATGCAAAATATCTGAAATCCAATAATATCACATTGCTTCCCGCGTGAGGAGCGATGACTCAGTCAGGATCATCGCGACTCACGCGCTGTCGTGATATTATTGCTTTCATGAAACAAGTTAGTATTACTTGCAAAAATTCTTTACAATAGATTTTACACACTACTTCAGGCAAAGTGGTTAACATACAGGGTATCAGGTAAGTATATTCGTACGACTGAAATTGATAGTAACTTGTCCATAAGGTAACTACATTACAATTGAACTGTGCTCTTTCTAATGTATTGTACAAGGATAACAAATGTTCATTTCTCGGTAAAAGATAATGAAATTAAGATAAAGATACACATACGTAGAGACATTATACATGGCATAATAAACATTAAAAAATAACAAAGAAATAAATTACTTGACTTAGCAGGAAGTCTGGGTGCTGTGTGCACTCGTGAAAAAAATATGTTACAAAAAATTGACATTCTTGTTTTATAATGACATATTACAGGAATATTTTTGTCGTGGTTTCGTCGAAGATTTCTTGCAGTAAATACGTAGCACTTTACTTATTTGTGGCTTTCATCAATCATGCAACCAGCCCGTAAAATTCACTTCTCTACTGGATAAGGTAGGATGGTAAGGATACTGGTTAGAGGAAAACACAAAAGACTTTTATGGAGTGAAGAGATTTGAAGACACAGTGTTAATGACGTATGATATGATGAGCTTAACATAAATTATTATCACCTTAGTTTTTCATGACAAATAGTATAATTAAATCGATACAGTAGTTTCAGCGTCGTCTGATCCACCTCTCTAAACAATTTTCTATGGATATCTAAAATTACTTAAACCATGCATTAGCAGTGAACTGTGTCTGTTAACTATCTTCTGTTCCATGTATCGTAAAATTGGTTTCCTAAAAAAAAAAATCGTCGTATCTCGAGGACCTGAAATAGATATTTCTAGTACTAAATTAGTTTATTTATAAATGATCTTTGTAAGTATTTCAGCTGCACTGTGCCGTAAAATTGTTATGAGCGTATACGGTTTTCTCCGTATTATAATAAAATAATTGAGTTGCGCAATTCTTTCCTGCTACCTGGATCGTTATTGACTTACTTGGTTCTTATATGCTAAGCTGCTGCTTTTTGCCTGCTGCGTTTCATAGGTGGTCTCATAAAATTTGTTGTCACATACTCCTTATGCATAACATAACATTTACCTCATTAGAGTAAGCGACCTTAATCAAATTTTTGTTTCCTGAATGATCATTTTAATTTATTTCATTCAAGAGGAGAGAGCTTTGCTATACTTAAAACTAGTGATAGCAGGTGGCACTTAGCAGTCCCTACTATAATATTTGTCAGCTCTTTCGGCTGTGGCCGTTCATGGCTCAATTAACTTAAAACTAACTTACATCTAAGGCAAATCTTGCTCTCCTACAATAAATGTGTTTTACTTAAGGTGCTCCTATAAATTACTTATCTTGCTGTGGCAGGTCAACAGGGTGTTAGTCCTGTGCATTACTCTTACATACGTTGGTACTTCACACATAGTATGACAACTTCTAGTGTGTGTATATTTTATTTTAGCAGCTTAACTTAACAGATATTTTCAATGGTTGACTCTGTATTTCTTCAAGTCTGCGTGATGAAACAAGCCTTTTATTCGTCCAGATACAGGCTCAGCTAATAGATAGCAACCAATGTGCTGCTTTTTTAAGATAATATATGGTCCTTCATACAAGTGCTGCCACTTGCGATTCTTATGATGAATCAAAGATGGTTTGAAGTGGGTCTTTAATAGCACTCGTTCATTTATACGATACGATAAGACTTTGCTAATGTGTTTGTCATGCGCCTTTTGTCTTATTGTTAGGTTGGCATGAGTGGTTAAAGATATGAGAGCTTGTCTTAACTTGTCGTCTAATGTTACTTCAGGGTGTTGTAATTTCGGTCCGCAGCTTCCCCGTGGGGGCATAAAGAAGCTACTAATGGTTTTCCGACTGGGATGGAGCTGAAATGTCAGTTATTTTTACTTGACTAGTATTTTGCGACATACGAGGTCGAAAATTTGCGTTCGTATCCCATATGACTTTTGCATCTCTTGATTGCGTGTTATTTGACAACGCGTTTGGTGCTTGGTTCGCCTGTGTGTAGAAAATGGTCGGATTTCCTTGGCTATTATGACCGGCGGTGTCATGAAAAGCATGCGACGAATTGTCCTGACTATTGTTCCTGAACTGTTGGTTGGGTTGGTGAGAAAATGTCGCATTTTTCAGCTGTGAAAAATTCATTTGGTGAGAGGGAGTGAAGTGACTCGGCTGACTGTACTGTTGTGGTCCGTTATAATTGTTCCATTTCTTTCCCTTGTGACGATCTCCATTATTCGTCTTGTTGTTCTGGTACTGGTAATTACCGTTGTGATTTATCGGTGAATTACCGTATTGTTGCTGTGTGTTTTGATAAATCGGATTGCATCTATTCTGGTGTGGATATTTGTTATATTATTTTCCATTACGGCGGTTGAAACTGTTATGATTGCCGTAAGGCTGAGCGTTTGGTTGTCCCGTGTTATGTTGGTACGACATTCCATTAACGCAATTTCTTATGTGCTGCTGCGGAGCGGGCGGTCCATTATTATAATTAATCCGCGCGCTCGCACGTACATCCTCATAGATCATATGCAAATTGTCAAGAACAGAAAGAAAGGCTTCTAGGTCTTCTTCACTCACATTAACTAGTTTTTCTGTTATTGACACAGGAAGTTTTGACTTTAAGATCATGATTACATCTTTGGTTGAAATGGGCGTGTCCCAATACTGAATTTCACGTAGATATTTTTCAAAATAACGTCTCAAACCTCCTCCTTTGGTGTTGAAAGGTTTGGCGTTGTAAACCTCCTTTCGGAGTGTTTGTTGTATACCTGAACTCCAGAATTTATTCAAAAAATGCTTTTCAAAATCTGGATAGGTGTGACATTTGTCTATTATTTCTGTACCCCAAATTGATCCTTCACCGTGTACATAGCCTAAGATGAACTGTATCCGCTGCCTGTCGTTCCATGATTCTGGAAAAGCGCCTGTCAATGATTTTAGAAATACCATTGGATGTATATTTCGTTTTTCAGGTATAAAAGGCTGAAAAACTCTGTGTTTTAGCACACTCTCGTCTCGCATTAGTTCAACGAGTGTTAGTTGATCGGCATGACTACGTGACGTGGAAGTTTCGTCACGCGTGTTATTTACTGTTGGTGAGAATTGTACCTGACACTCGGGATATTGACGATTATCGTGTTCTGGCGGTAGCGAATACTCACTTTGATTGTCACCTTGCAATTCCGTAACTTGTCGTTTCAGTTGATCTATATCATTGCTTAGCTGACGTTTCCATTCCGGAAGATCGTGGCTAAATGCTCGTCTGATTTCACCTGATTCACTGGTTAAAGTGTCACTAGGAGTACCGGGAGCGGTTAAGATTTCTGCTGTAGCAGATTTAACCGTACCCTTTAGTTCAGCGTGTACCTTGCTGACAATGTACTGTTCTTTGGATTGCATCCACTCTTCAAATTCCCTATTAAGTGTATTGCTTATACCGGTGTTGACATCTGCGATCTTTTTGTCAATATTGACATCGGATATTTGCTGAGCAAGGTCTTCGACTCGCTCGCCAACGTGGTTGACACTTTCTGTCAATTGGCTTACTCTCTTTGAAACATCACTGTAATGTTTCAAAGAGTCACTTGCAGTTGATTTACACACATCTATTTGGGCCTGCATATCTATGAACTTGCTACCAATATTGGTCTCGGCGGATTCCACCATCGAAAGAACACTATCAATTTTTGCGTGTACGCTTGCGATTAGCTCGCTTGCGTAAGCAGTGGTAATGGCTTTAATTTTTTCCTCCATGGTGTCATTCGAATTTTTGATTTGTGCTTGGATGTCCTCTATCCTTGATTCTAAACTGTTGAACCTGCTGTCACTTTGATTTGCTAACTGACTGATTTGCGTTCCAAGATTGTCACTTTGGTTTGTAAGCTTTGTAAGCTGTGCCATGTTTGCTTCAAAACTGGTTTTCATATCAGCAAACAATTTTAGTATATCTGACAGCGAGCATTCACGTGACTGCGACGCGGTCTGTGGCGCCGACAGCTCACGTGTCGCTTCGTCGTCTGTTGTTCCCTCACGAGATTCCGGTTTGTTTACACCCGCGCGCGGTCTAAGTTGCCTTGGTTGCTCATCAGCCATCGTAAATTTAAAGTAGTTACACTGCACGAGCTAGAAAAGATATTTTTTTATTATTATTTTCACTTGTCAGGTGCGCCAAGGATTTCGCGTCCTGATTTCTCAGATATAGCTTGCGCGTTATAAACAATTGAAACTCTGACACACGAAAATGCCAATATGGCAACGGGAGTGATAAAATAAATGAAAAACACTTATAGAGCACTGAAACTGGCACAGATAGCGGCCATTGTGATTTACTAAAATGGACAACAATGGAAATTCTTGCTAACTATTTCTAACTATTGTAAGCGAAATGATGAGATAGAGGCTGATGTAATAGCAAAAGGAAACAGAAATTTGGAAATTAAATTGCTTGAGGAAAAGGAAAAAAGCGTAGAGAGTGAATGTCACGAGCCGACTGAATGCTCGGTACGCAAAGCTTCAAACGTAATGAAAAATCGCACTCACATTGGTTGTCTTCCGCGCTGCTATTTATTGCTGTTGTGGATTCTTACTGCGATTTTCTGCATATGCGTCCTTTTTTTTGTCACTGGTTTTGGCTTCCAATTTTCTCCAGATGGTAGCATGAAAATAAAAGGAACAAATTAGTTTTTTAGTTAGGTCCCTGTTCGGGCGCCACATCTAGCGTTAAAAGGTTTTTGCTTTTCTCATTTATCCAAATATAACAGTTCTCCTTGGCCGTTTTTTTTTTTTTTTTTTTTTTTTTTTTTTTTTTTGTACGACTTGTTCAAGAGACGTACAGACTGATTGCGTGAAACTAGTTTCTCAAATGACCTCTTAACCCGGATTGCTTTGACACAATCAGACTCTTCAATGAAATTACCTAAGGGACCTATTTGAATAATAAAAAAGATGCAAAACAGTGAAATTTTGTAAAAAAAGTTGTCAGATCGGAAACTGAACACATTAATGGTCTCCCAAATACAATCGAGACACCGCGATAAAGAGCGAACCTGTAACAAAGTTCATTTAAACATAAACATTATTTGTGGTTAATTTAAAGAAAAGAATAAGCATAGATTTTCTGTACAGTAAAGTATCAATATATTCTCAAAGAACAAAGGCGTTAAACTATAAAAATCAACAAATTTACAATGAATACAAAACTTACTTTTATATGTTTTTCTCATACATGGAGCACTCCAGCAATCGCTGCTTTTGTATGTGTGATATTTTGTAAAAATTAAATGTCCTGGCGTGCGCGTAACTATTTTTTATCGTCACAACGTTTACAAAAGCGTTTTCTTTCTTGATGATAACGTGGTTTTTCACACTAAATGAAATATAACTTGTAGCGGTGCTACACAACACGTCTTAACAAGTCGGCGACCAAACATCAAAGGTAATGAAGTACATGTTAACATATCGGCGACCAGAAGTACAACTAACTATAAAGACTCTAGAATTTTCCTAACAAATGATAAATTGTTTTTTCTTCTGTTTCGCAGCTTCTTGCTATCAAGCGCTGCGGCAATGATTTTAAATATCTGCTCTCAGCGAGTCATAGTGTTTAAAAGTACCTTTTAAACGCTGGCCGCGCGTCTTGGTATAGGCGCACGTTATAAACAGATTTCGTTTCTTTACTCTCGCGTTGTCATGCTTAGTATCATTACAAACTACAGCTCGATGGCTGTCCTTTTCTCATATGCAAAATGTCTGAAATCCAATAATATCACAAAGTGCTTAACAATATGTCAGGGTATGAACATTCTATCTTTGTACAGAGAGTTCATTGCCTCAGGTAGATCTAAAATAGCAATGCCAATATCCTTTCGTAATTTGTTAATTACCACAGACAATTAGGAGATGTGTACAATTACGAATTTTGCTATTTAATCAGCTATAGTGAAATGTGCATTTCGATAGATAATAAATAAATTTTAGAGACTGAAGTACTGTAAGGTACACCAATATTATCAATATCTTAACACAGTCCATTAAAAAATACAGGTAATACTTAATTTGGAGAATTGTTGGCAATTAGAAGGTGCAGAGAACAAGGAGAGCGACTGGCAGTTGCGTTTTTAAGGCAAGTTTAATACTGTACCCTGACTGGCTGTTTCAGTTTTCATGGCTGGTAAATCACTTGCGTGAGACTGGAGCGCTGAGACATTATGAAATGACAGAAATAGGCGCGGCTTAGGCGGGGGCATGACCTCCACCTGCCACATTCGGAGTCTCTACCTACCGTCTTCAGAGGAAGGAATGGTGTGCACACTTGACCCATAAACTCCTTACATTCCTACTGATGAGGAGTGCAGGTTAGGCGTACGCAGGCAACCTCACTCTAATTTTAAACGATTAGCAAGGCGAGATCAGCACAGTTGGTATACTCAACGAATAAATAAGATGTAGCAGAACCATAATATCTCGATACATCAGTCTGTATCGAACTCCGATTCAATTCTGTATCTCGGTAACACTGAGTTTGTATGCAGCGGATAAAAATCACCATTTGGCCATGATCATGGAAGGGGGAGGTTCATTTAATCAAAACATTAATTAACTCAATCATTTGAGATCTGTATAAGATGATAGTTACAATATTACATTAATGCTGACAGGCTACCACATGTACCGTTACATTACTACGGCTTTTGGTATTACTTGCATTATACAAGTGCTTCTTCATTTTTAATTGTAGCAGTACTACTATATTTTTTATAACTTTACCTATCCAGTGTACCAGTAGACTCTTGAGGAAGATAGTGGATAAAAGGTTTAGTTATTAATTAGTGCACATATACCCTTTTTCCATTATGTGTCCGCATTTTATTACCATGTAGATAGCGTGGAGTGAGTCAAGAGCATGAATGTTTGCTGATGCATCCATAAATGCATGTGTAATGTCAAGTTGTTAACTACCTATGTTTCTGGAAAAGAATGCAAACAAAATAGGTATGACGGAGATATACAGTAGTCTGAAATGTGTTGTGCCATGGTTGGTCACGGAAATGATTCAATTTATTCTACCGTGGAACAGAAAGTCGATACTGCCTCATCTGTATGCCACGATGGGCATCGTATCTTCGTCTTTTAAGTGAACGGTCGCTCCGTCAGAGCGTCACCTTCAGGTTGCTGTCTAAGACACGAGAATGAGTTCTTTACAAAAGTAACTGATTAATCACTTTTCTTGTAAGTCTGTTAATAGTAGAGAAGTGTTATATTGCACATTAATTTTTATATTTCTGGTAAATTCAATACGGAGAGCAAAGTATGATGGAATTTCCATCGTGCAATCATTGATTCATCAGCCTTTAGCCTTTAGCTTGAGGACTGCTGATGTTATCATTATTTAATTACAGGTGCTCCTTTCTTATATTTCTAGCAATTTGTATAGGATCAACTGATGATTTCTTTGTGTGAAACGTATCAGTCATTGCCTTCCATGGGTGTCGTTGATGGCCGCACAGACAATTAGCTTGCACTTTAACTCGGACATTTCATACCGAGTAAGTTGCGTGTTTTCGTGCGTACAGTATAAAAGTATTATCGTGTGAACGTTCTTCCAATGAAGAATGATCTCACCCTCAGTAAACTGTATGCCACTGTTCTCCATGTACCACGTGGCCATGGCTACACATAAAATGAGCTCTCATCGTTTATCAATGGCTCTCATTTAAGGCAGCATGCGTGTGAAAACATACATTGAGAAAGAATATTATTGTGTGAATTTTATCGGAATCAAGACCTATTAAATGGTGCGTAATGTGTATACCATCGTCTTAAAAAAGCCATGTGCACATTGTGATGTTACAAAATAGAAGTGATGTTGCTATTCAATGGAAAGTTGGAAATTGAGATTTAACTAACTGTTTTATCAATCACAATTGGCGTAAGAATCATGGATTGACCATTGTCATAAAATATTGCATTATGAGATGTGAATAGTTTTTACTTGCGGTTTCGCGTGGCTTGAGGCAGTCACAACTAGCGTGCTATTGATTAAGAAGTTGCGTTATCGTCTTTCTAATTACTTCATGATCGTAGATACGATCATACCCGGTTGTGAAGTTATTGTTATGACAAAAAAAATTTCCTAAGGGACCAGAAAGTTCTTAAGGGCGCAAAAACAACTGTAACATCACACAAAAGGGAAATTCAATATTAAAGCTGATGCAAGAAGACGATAAAACAGTTT
Organism: Schistocerca serialis cubense; assembly: GCF_023864345.2. Classification (NCBI taxonomy): domain Eukaryota; kingdom Metazoa; phylum Arthropoda; class Insecta; order Orthoptera; family Acrididae; genus Schistocerca; species Schistocerca serialis. Next base: position 53,671,684 of record NC_064645.1, on the reverse strand, counting down.
TCTTTTTATCAATGTAACACGCACATTGGACTGCTGATCTTGGAGTCTGTAATATTAGCAAAATGCATAATTAAAATGAAAATAATACTGAGGAGATAATAGAAATGAGCACTGCTAAATGATTCAGTATTCCCAGAACAAATATTTATTATAACTAAAACATATATCGTACCTTAAGCTTAATACAACAATGACGGTAGATTTTTTATGTCCGTATCATGTCCATTGAGCGCTCTTTTATATAGCCATTGTCCTCTTGAGTCGCTCGTGCTTCGTCACGGTAAGTTACAACAGTTCTTCTTCCTACACTTCACTCAAAACTTAGACGGAACACGTTTTTATTTATTTAGTGAAAATAATTAGATCAGACCGCCACAAATCTGCGTCCGTCTTACTCGAGAAAAACAGTAAAAGTCTTTTTAGCGCTCAAGGCTTCATTTGTTCTCCAGCGAACAAAATAGTGAAGGATCGCATATCCATCCGTACTTTTCTGTTTATATTGCCGCCCAAAGACGACAAATTACATTATTTAGAAAATTCCACCGTCGCTATGCGACGCCTCATTATACATTAATCATTATTTACAAACAAGTATTTGCCTTCTGGCTGAAAGTATTAACTACTCGTATTTGCTGTTTTAATGAAGTCAAAAATAGCGAATATCTCATTGCCTCCCATGAGGAGAGAGGGAATGCCGAAGGATTACCTCGATCCTCATGTCCTCATGAGATATTCGTGATTTTTGGTGTGACATTTACATAATTTTACTGGCGTACTATGTACTTAAATTGAAATTACATTTATAAACATATATCAGATATTTATCATTTTTCAAAATAAAGTTTTTCATTCTTTGTTCATCAGTCACTTCATTCCATAATACCAAGACTAACATTTATGTGCATTTTTAAGTTTGGTCCATATTTGCTTATAACAATAAGTGAACGTTCATTTCGCACTTCAGGGGATAGAATTCAGGAATTACTTTCTCTTGAGCTTAACAACTAATACATGAGTACAGTGAGTGCTTATTTTCACTAAACTAGAGTGGACAATGTTCGAGCATCTGTTGACTCCTTGTGGTTCAATTACAGTTTAATAACGTAGCACTACACTTCGTGATGCTTTCACTTTCTGTGTTAGCTGTCTACGGCGTTCATCATGCAGTACATCTGTCCTTTCCACTGTGGTGCCAGGAATTCAAGTGGCTTCCCGGGTTTTTATTTACAATATGAAACAGAAGAAGTGGAAAATTATTAGTATGACTTACAAGCTACTGGATACATTTATTAAGGATCGGGACTGGTCTGGAGTTTAGGGTCTTCCTATAGTGCACATTCATTTTCTTTGTCCATCAAGAGACAGGGTTATAATTCATTTTAGCAGTGTTCAGGAGTGCCGGTATTAATGGCTTTAAGGCCTGAGTAATCTATCAATCTACTTCTCACTCATCTTAACTTCAACTCAAGAAAATTGCTTAATTTACATATGAAAATGTAGTCACACAAGTGTACAAATGTCTTTCCTCCAGTATGTACGATTGAAGTCATGGCGGTTAGCAGTTTAAAGTTTGGATTGTTTCGTCACCCACACGTCAGCCACTCACAGCGGCTGCACAGTGTTGCGTGAGCTCCAACACTCAGTATCCGTTCGCACTCAGGCTGTAACGGAGCTGCTGGTCGTAGATTGCTCCTTTTTTTTTGTGAACTTCGTATCACACGAGTGCATCGATACAAACACCTCGCGCGCGTTTTCCATCGGAGGAGCCAGACACTGAAGCTGCCTCCATACTTCTCTGTCAACTGCCTCCCATGAGGCTCACAGGCAAGTGACGACGAATGTTTTAGCTGTCGCTGCACTTAGAACAACACTGAACTTTGCGTTGCACCTGTTGTCGTAGCCTTGACTTCTTTTTTTTACACTTGCAGTACAACACTACCACTAGTATACAGTGAACAGTTATTTTTATTATGCACGTCGCACTTTAGTGTGCATCTTCACACAGCATTCGTGCTTAGTTCCTTCGCCGATGGAGTTCATTTACAAAACAATTAATTTTGCAGGTTTCCTCCATTGGTACAGAAAGACTTAATTCTACTATTTACAAAAGATGACTTACGAGCTAATATTTACAATTAATGGTCACTCCTTTTGTTAAGTCCAGTGAACAACTGCTTTATGAATGGACTCTTTATATCTCAAGATTTGCTTTCACTAGTGAACCTAAAAATATTCTTTCAAACTTTCTTTTAAATGCTCATCTCCTCATTATGAAAACTACAGGTTTCGCAACACTCGTTGCATTTATTCTTTAGTGCACCCAAGATCATTTTCTACTGCCACGCAGCATATCTACTACATAACGAGTACGCATTTAACGCTGAATCTTTTTTTTTTTTTTTTTTTTTTTGCTTGCCAAATTTGTTTTTATATTTGAGGGCAGACTGGATAACAATAGGTCTCCCTCTTCGCTTCATGTACTCAGCAATCGTTCTCTGTTAAAAAAAAAAATAGGGTAACACGTGTCTACTTTTTTTTTTTTGCATGAATGGAATTACCGACAGTTCACTGGGTTTACGCAACCGGTCCATAACAAACATTACCAAAGCTAGCGAAGTTCATCACGCTACGTGTCTCATTTCTCATAAGCACTGCTTTGCTTCGAAGCACACGTGCCTTTTACAAGTCGACCCTTGGTCTGGGTTAATGAACCAGGATCAAAAGGAACGGGCAGAAGGAAAATGGATTTCATAAGAGGAGTGTCTTAGGAGACATTTTTGCAATAAAATCTGCATGTAAATAAAATTATCTTAATAAACATAGGCACATATATAAACTTCAACCTCCTTCCTTACAGCATGCTTTGCTACTTCTACGTCTTACTCAGGTTATAGACAATATTAAGTTTAAATATCACTGCATTGCTTGTTCTTTAGATTAGCCTTCAATTAGGGTATTGAATGGTCGCTAGATTACACTACAGATCTTCTGAAGATCTTTACTTGGACTTATTTATGATACGGGTGGCTTGCTGTGTGGTTATTTAGTACCTCGATTCTATTGAAATCAATTCGTCAGCTAACATTCCTCATATACTCTTTACCTTGGGCTCCGATCACAGGGAAATAGTTTACTTTCATAGCAATTAATGGCCTCGTGGAGTACTTACGCTACATTATTGATGCTTCATGGTTTGCCTCCATTTGTACTGTATTTCACCTTACTTAGTTTACTACAGCTTTTTGTCTCCTTGCGTGAACACATGCGGGTTACCACTTGTTTTTTCCATTTAACAGCACGCTTTAACTGAACTTTAAGCTATTTCTTCTACTCCTGTCCACTGTCTGGACTGTTTGAACATGTACCCTTTTTTTTAAGCAGGTAATTTGGGCTTTTACTACAGAACTTCAAGTACTTACATTACTAAAAATAAATATATAAATATTCTTGTACCTTGAGAGAAGTGCTTATTTACGCATCCTCCTCCATTTCTCACCTTTACATATTTTATTTAGCTCCGGGCAATCACCTCGCAAGCACTTTTTTTCTTATTACTAACTTAAAATTAAATTGAAATTCTTGGTGCAACCTCAATTTCCTGCTTCAGCTTGTTGAAGAAATATCAGTTCATGTCCATCACTATAAACAATTTTTTCATACTTAACATTTAATACTTAAAGTTTACATGTAGTAGCTGTTACCATGAAGTCCGTGCGCTGTTCAACACAATACTTATCATTAACAGTTCACACAAGGAAATTTCCAGTACGCAAGAGGCAGGAAACCAAAACATATTCTATCTGCAGTTGAGGCTGTGTCTGTAAACTAACTCTTTGTTTCAATGGACCAATCGCTCCCGATATGGAGCAGCCCTGAATCGGCAATGGTAAAACTTTTGAAACAGAAGACACCTGTCTGAAGAGACATGATGACATCACATTGATGTTTGCTCCTGTATCAACAACGGCTGTGAAAGGAATGTTGGCAATAGAAATCTTAATCGAAGCCTGGACCTGTTCATCATAAATGTTGTTAATGTCTTGAGCTTCTAGGTCAGGTGCAAGGTCATCTCGTAAGTCGGTCTCATGGTCATACCGTATCGCATTAACATACTCAGAATCAGAGTATTCGTTAGTACCCCCACTCAAAATCCGCAGCGACCTCTTGGAGGCTGAAAGGCGCTGCCTCTAATTTTCCGCAGGATGTTTAACCTGTTTGTCATTCATGGCCTTAAGTGTTTGTTCCGTTTCATATTGGTGCTGGTTATGTGGTACAAATGCCGGTGTAGAGAGGTAAAATCCACTGGGTGCATTCACTTGTGAATAAAATACTTGAGACGGCGGCTGTCGCCCGATCTTTTGGTTGCCGGCAGAACCATTTCCTTGTGAAGGAAAGTTCGCATTTGGTGCCATTTGAAAATTGTTCCGTGGTCCTCTATCCTGTGAATAGTTGTTCTTATGTTGTGCTGGGTGGCCTCCGCCTTGCCCATGCCACTTGCTATATTTCGACCTATAACTTTGATTGTACACTGGTCCATTTGAAAAATTACCAATCGTTTGTGGAGAATTTCCATACTGCTCAGGCGCAGAATTAAAGGGTGGGTTTCCGTACTGATGTTGTACCTGGTGGTTGTAAATTGGGTGGTATCTCTGCTGATTACTGTAATTGGTTTTCTGCTTCCGTTTAAAGTTATTGCCGTTTGCGTTTTGATAACCGCTGGCAGGTTGGCAACAGCGGTCGCAGTAGCTCGCTCTCTCCTTGGGCGCATTGTTGTCCGCGTGCGATGCATTCTGCTGGCTGCCAGGGAAGAATTTGCCGCTGCCAACCTTGGAGCGCACATCCTCGCTAATTAAATCTAAGGAATCCAGCACAGAAAGGAATACATCCGTGTCTTCTTCGGACACATTTACTAATTTCTCTCTAATAGACACAGGGAGTTTGCTTTTGAGAATCATAATTACGTCCTTGGAAGAAATCGGAGAATCCCAGAATTTAATTTTTGCTAGATACTTCTCAAAGTATCGCCGGAGACTTCCATGCTTCTCATTGAAAATTTCCGCACCATACACCTCCTTCCTTAATCTTTGCTGTACCCCATTACTCCAAAATTTTGCCAAGAACATTTTCTCAAACTCTTCATAATTCCTACACGTGTCTACCATTTCCGTTCCCCATAATGCTGCATCACCAGAAATAAAGCCAGTGACGAACTGAATACGCTGTCTGTCTGTCCAGCTCCTGGGAAATATGCCGGAAAAATTCTTTAGGAACACGATGGGGTGTATTTCTCGCTTCTGCGGATGAAAAACAGGAAAAGTGCGATGCTTAATCACACTTTCCTCTTGCATTAAACTCACGATTGTGGGCGGATCATTTATTTTCCCTACTCGGGACTCAACAGGACTGTTGTTTTGCATGTAATCAGGCGGTGAACAATAAGGAGTTGACTGACATTCGTCACCGTCTAAAGAGTTGTTCCCTATAGTTTGCGTATGCGTGTGCGGATTTTCTACACAGTTTCTCAGCATTCTGACTTCGTCCACTACTTGCTGCTTCCACTCGGGAAGATCCCGTGTAAGTGTCCTCCGAATCTGTCCCAATTCAGAAACCACTGTGTCTCCAGACTTACCAGGAGCAGCTAAGATTTCATAAGTTACATCCTTGACAGCCTCCCTAAGCTCCTCCCTGACCTTCTTTTCGATAAAAATATCTTTACCCTTTATCCATTCACTGTAGTGTTCCGACAATGCCTCCGCGTGTGCTTTCACGGGGCTCTTAACCTGTTCTTCAATATTGATTGAGTCTATCTGCCTCGACAGATCCTCCACTACACCTTCAATGTCAGATACTGCATTTCTAACTGAGTTTATTTCTTTGGTAGCTGCCTGAATTTTTGTGTTTAATGTTCCAGATACTTCAGCTATTTCACTTTTCACCTGTTTCTGCATTTTCTGAATTTGATCACTGATCTTAGTTTGCACCTCACCCAAATGGGTATTTAATTCAGCCGTAATTTCTTTATGCAGATCTGTTTTGATTGTGCCTAGCTGTGTTTTTAATGATTCGCTTACAGCATCTAATCGGGCGTTAACAGTCTCATTTTGTGTTTTTATAGTCTCATTTTGTGTTTTTACTGATTCGCTTACAGCATCTAATCGGGCGTTAACAGTCTCATTTTGTGTTTTTACTGATTCGCTTACAGCATCTAATCGGGCGTTAACAGTCTCATTTTGTGTTTTTATAGTCTCATTTACTGCGTCAAACTGTTGTTTCAGCATTTCCATTAACGCACCGAGGTCATTTGTAGCTGCAGCGGGAAGAATTTGGACTTTAGGGTCACTTTCCCCTGTTACAGACATGGTTAGTTCAGTTTCCACACGGGAACCTACCGTTCGCGATCGTAAAGGGTATGGAATACTATTAACGTCTTCACTCCCGTCTCCTGTTGTCACCTGTCTCTGTTTACTATCTGCCATTTTCGTTAGTAAATCACGTGCTACGTAAGGCTTTCGTCGTTTGTCAGTGACGTGGTGAGTCCGCTAAGAGCACCACTCTCGCGTGAGCAACAAATGAAATTCTATCTGGCAAGAAGACAAGATGGAACCTAACCGTTTCAGACAAATGAATGAAGATGCTCTTCACTGCAAATTGCGCACACTATCCACCATGTTGAAAATGTAATACAGCTATACTAACAATGGGGGAAAAATAATTTCTATTATCAGACTACGAATAATTTTACTTTGAAAGATAAAATAAAGCAGATTTTCTATAGCGGGAAGGAGATAGAAAGGATGTGGATCGACTTGGAAAAGCAACGTTGCTACTGAAGCACTACACTGCGTATGCAAAATTCTGACTTACTTTTTGATGGCTTGGTTACCGCTATGTTGTCTCAGCAAATTCGCGTCTCTTTTCTTATCTCTCCGTAATTAAACTGCGTTATCAACCAGCAAATATTCCGTTTTTCTCACAGAGAGACGATGTGTACATGAAACGACAGAACATTTATTAACACAAGCACATAGAAAATTTTCCAAGAATTTGAACTAATTTTTGGTCACGTCCCTGTTCGGGCGCCAAGTGTGATGTTACAAAATAGAAGTGATGTTGCTATTCAATGGAAAGTTGGAAATTGAGATTTAACTAACTGTTTTATCAATCACAATTGGCGTAAGAATCATGGATTGACCATTGTCATAAAATATTGCATTATGAGATGTGAATAGTTTTTACTTGCGGTTTCGCGTGGCTTGAGGCAGTCACAACTAGCGTGCTATTGATTAAGAAGTTGCGTTATCGTCTTTCTAATTACTTCATGATCGTAGATACGATCATACCCGGTTGTGAAGTTATTGTTATGACAAAAAAAATTTCCTAAGGGACCAGAAAGTTCTTAAGGGCGCAAAAACAACTGTAACATCACACAAAAGGGAAATTCAATATTAAAGCTGATGCAAGAAGACGATAAAACAGTTTTCTTTTTATCAATGTAACACGCACATTGGACTGCTGATCTTGGAGTCTGTAATATTAGCAAAATGCATAATTAAAATGAAAATAATACTGAGGAGATAATAGAAATGAGCACTGCTAAATGATTCAGTATTCCCAGAACAAATATTTATTATAACTAAAACATATATCGTACCTTAAGCTTAATACAACAATGACGGTAGATTTTTTATGTCCGTATCATGTCCATTGAGCGCTCTTTTATATAGCCATTGTCCTCTTGAGTCGCTCGTGCTTCGTCACGGTAAGTTACAACAGTTCTTCTTCCTACACTTCACTCAAAACTTAGACGGAACACGTTTTTATTTATTTAGTGAAAATAATTAGATCAGACCGCCACAAATCTGCGTCCGTCTTACTCGAGAAAAACAGTAAAAGTCTTTTTAGCGCTCAAGGCTTCATTTGTTCTCCAGCGAACAAAATAGTGAAGGATCGCATATCCATCCGTACTTTTCTGTTTATATTGCCGCCCAAAGACGACAAATTACATTATTTAGAAAATTCCACCGTCGCTATGCGACGCCTCATTATACATTAATCATTATTTACAAACAAGTATTTGCCTTCTGGCTGAAAGTATTAACTACTCGTATTTGCTGTTTTAATGAAGTCAAAAATAGCGAATATCTCAACATGACTGAACAGACAATGGGAACCGCTCCTTTTGCATAGCTTTCAGATAAAGCAGTGTGCGTATGTTAATGTGAATTTGACATAAATCTTTTGTGTGCGTTGTAGTCGATGCGTGGACGATGTAGCTGTGAGTAAGGTATATGAAATATCTTTACTACGCTCGCACGTGGTCACAACTACATAGACGATGAGGTTTCTTCTTTCTTGGCCTGTGCGATGTGCTTTTTGTTACGCTGATAAATCGATGAGCTCACCTTCTGTTAGTTATTACGCTTACTTGCTTAACTTCTACAATCAGTGGGTAGGTGCGCTCCCTCTGTGTACCGTTTGTAAATATTCAGTCTCCGTTCTGATTGCCCACAATTTCTGGTTGGCGTATGGTGCCTGAATTGATTTCTTAAGACTTTTAAAGTGATTGTATTACGGCCCAACTATAAACCCGACCAGTTAGTTACTGAGGACACTTCCCTTCCATATCCATTGCACTAAATTAAATAATGATGAGACAATTTAGCATACTGAGATTGTACACCACGCCCTGCACCTACTGTACGTACTTACAAAGTTGTATGCTTTGTTTTCCCACCACACACTTGCTTTCCAATAATACACGTTGGTGTAGCATACGGAAAAAATCTCTGTTGCTCACGCAAGTACTCTCGTAGCCCATTAAAACCTTAAATAACTGGGTCCTTTTACAAACTACCGATGAGCACATAGTGCAAGAATACTCACTGAGGTCAGGAATGAGTGGCATAATCAAGCTGAGTGGCATACGACACATTTCTTTCACGTTACAGCGTATCATATTACCGTGCTACGCAGATGAGAAGCTGGTCAGAGACGGATACGTGCTCTAATTTGGACTTTCCCCACAGCACCACTACTACTCTATTTCTCCTCTCTAGGGATTTTCCCGAGTTAAAACGAGAGGAAAACTGAAACAATCCAATTTATTGCGCATTTATGATTAGCGCAGAATCATACCAGAAAATAATGAGGCTATGGCAGCTCGACTACAGTTTGTGTATTCCGGCATGTCATGGCAGTATTTTTAAACAAGCTACAAAGAAACTCAGTGGAGAAGCAGGGGGGATCACAAACAAAATGTTGCAAATCTGTCAACTCTCAGATTGAAGGATGTACGCTTCTACGAAAAAGAAGTTAGCTACATAGGGGAGAACAGATTACAGCAATCTCTGCCATATTCTTTCGGCATTTTTCATCCAACGCACTCCCACACGTGTTGCAGCCATGAAATACACTCACAGAGATTGGTCACAAGTGCGGACAATTGTCTAGGCCATGATCCTACCCAGAGTCATTAGATACATCGGACCAACGTATTACGGCTTGTTACCTAACCTTCTCTAACAACTATAAAATCATATTACGTAAATAGACATTATGCGATGTTTCCAATACAGAAGTGAATGTCACTGAAATGAGCTTCATAAATGCCTTAACCTGAGCCCTGGGTTTAGTCTATTGATGATATCATTGTAACGACAGGGAGAGAGTCACCTATAGAATAAACTGAAAATGAAACGTACTCTCAATTCGGCAACTATTATTGTTGCAGATGTACACTAAAAAACAAGAGAACAGTTGGTGAAATACGAAAAATTTATTTTTTTTCCTTTAAGTAAACCAAGGATTGTAAATGAAAGTTGAAAAATGAATTAACACAAACAACATTAAATGAACACAGAAAAAAAGTAAACTCGGAACGACAAAAGAAAAAAAAACAAATAGAACAAAATCGAACACAAACAAGAACTTTAGGAACAAACGAACATTTTTTTCAGTGGGTGCAAGCGGCACCCGAGGGTTGGCTACAGGGTCTCTCAGCTGCCCTCTCAACCACCTCTACATGGACTTCCTCCATCTCGGCAGCACCCATGAGACTCTCGGCTGCCTCCTCCTCTATATATTGATGGGCTTGTTCCATTTTGGCAACATTCACGAGGCCCTTAGCTGCCTCTTCGTCCTCATCTCCACATGCTGCACCAATCTCAGCAGCATACACGAGACCCTCATCTTCCCCTTCCTTAATCTCTCCACAAGCTTCACCCATCTTGGCAGCACCCATGGGACTCTCAGCTGTCTCCTCCTCTAAATCTTGATGGGTTTGTTCCATCCTGGCAGCATTCACTACACTTTCAGCTGCCCCTTCCTCCTCATCTCCAAATGCTGGGTCAATATCAGAAACGTCCACGACACCCTCATTTGCCCCTTCCTCAGTGTCACTACATGCTTTGCCCATCTTGGCAGCACCCATGACACTTTCAGATGCCTCCTCCTCTAAATCTTGATGGGCTTGTTTCATCTTGGCATCATTCACGAGACTCTCAGCTGCCCCTTCGTCCTCATCTCCACATACTGGCTCAGCAGCATCCACGAGACCATCATCTGCCCCTTCCTCAATCTCTCCACGCACTTCACCTATCTTGGCAGCACACATGAGACTTTTGGGTTTCTTCTCCTCTAAATCTTGACAGGCGTGTTCCATCTTGACAGCATCCAGGAGACCCTCAGCTACTCTCTCCTCCTCTTGATCCATCTTGGCACCGTCCACCTAGGCAACCAAGATAGTGTTAGGTGCTTGGTTAAACTAGAAACAACATTATACACTAGAACTTACATTATGAAATAATAATAATTGGTAAGAATTTTCAGACATTGCAGTGAACAGGAGGTTTATATGGAGCACTGTTTTACTTCAGAGTCAAAAGAACTTCAGAATTTGAATAGTAGTAATAATGTTTAAAAGGTAGTAAGTAAGATATTGGAATATTATTACTGCACAGGCATTAGAAGCTGATGACTTAGTGTATGGTATGGGAAAGAGAGTCTTCCATTAACACTGATTTCACAATAATGTAGCGCTTAGGTCTTCATACTGGCAGCATGTCTGTATCTAAAAAGTCTCGGGCAACTGAAGGACGGGATACAACCCATCTGCTCTGACCAATTATGTCAGAATTATCCAGAGATGATATACTAAAGAGATTTAACAGCTGAGACAAGTGTTCAGAAACTGAGGAATGCAGGAGAGAGAAACAGGTGGTACACATATATAACGTCCAGAAATATTTCGACCATAATGTTATAGATATCGCTTGTTTAAGTCCCCGTACTTCTGTAAAAAAGTAAAGGCAAAAAAGGATAGAAGTAGTGGTAGCACAGAATACCTTAGTATATATAAGTTGTATCTCGAAATTCAGTCTATATGTATAGATTAATGGCAGTATGGGTCACGAATTTTATGTACGACGATTTCTTCTAATGAAAACGAGGAAATCTACGTACGTAAAATTGGCTACCTGTTGACCGATGTAGGTCAAATGAAGTATGGGATACAACTCTTTTTGGTTTCGATACTAATAGTATCGACTGAAACTTATCATAGTTTGGCCATCGTCGTCAAGAAAACCAATGGCAGTCAAAATTGTAACCCATTCTTCAGTTGAGCTATATAGGTCAACTGAAGTATATGATACTAATTAGTATTAGCGAATGGGAAATAACGACAATTATAACATGTGTATTCTGTACTTCAACTGACCAATGTCGGTAAATCACATCAATATTACACATGTCGCTGTTTTCGTCTAGCTAGCACCAGTATCCGGTACTTCAGTTGACCTGTATACGTCAACTGAAGTACGGAATACAAATTTTACGTATTTCTGCCTTTTCGCCTTCAGTAGTGCTAGTATAGACTCAGAAAATGATACTACCACCCGACGAAGAACTGTGTCAATTACAAGCGTTATGTGGTTTGGGGATTCGCAAATGACGCAGAATTCCCCATTTGCTCTTATTCCCTACCTTTTCAAAGCCTCTCAGATTGTGCATAAACAAGACAAAGATTTGAAAACCAGATTTTAAACTCGTTTTTCTTTCCAGGAGCAGTTATGGCGTACATCCATACTTTGTTGGATATCAACGGCTAATTGAAATTTAAGAAGCTGCAGATAGACTGAAATCTGGAAAAATGGTCCGAGGTAAGTCCAAAACCCACTGAGAAATGGGAATCATTGCATTACAAGACGAAAGGAAAACTTGGACACCTAAAATAGAGAGGGCACTAGAGAATCAAATGGGCAAAAATATTATTTTCAATAGAATTCTTGCCTAATTCACCAGCTGCTGCTTTTAACTGTTTAAAGAAGAAAATTAGAAAAGAAAAACAGGAAATGAAGCCTCAAATGTGAATACACACACATAAAAATAAGTTTTGCAATAATATGAAAACGGGAAAACAAGTCTGGATGCAGAACAAATGCGAACCAATAGAAGCCTGTGTAACAATCGGAAATTAGATACCATATATGGGAAAATTATGGAAACCGTTAGAGGAGAGAGATTCAGATGCATAAATATCAAACACTTACCTGGAAAGCCGTTACGAACGAAAGGACAGAGGTCTGAAAGCTGCATTTAACGTACGAATGGGTCCTACAAAGTAAACCAACTTAAAAAAGGAAGTGGATGAAGATTCGAAGTGAAATATGGTACACTAAAAAGAGTTTCACACAGCAGTAAAGCAACAATTTGAAGAAAGACTCATGGCGTACACTACAGTGTCTCAGAATTGTTCAGATCACTGGTAGGGAACCTGAAAAATGTGCTCCACGTGACATGTAAAACATCCTAAGCAGGCAAAATACACTCAGACTTTCAAAAAAAATGTAATAATCCCATTCCCAGACAGACCAAATGCTCACAAGTTTCAAAGTTAACGGAGTAGTCACGAAAAATTTAATACGAATTAATGAAGACATTGGTAGCGGAGGTTTCGCGGAAGTATAAGTCATTTCCGACCTTAGGACTCTAAAGACAGACTGCTGCAAGGCAAAAGTAAATCGGTAGGAACTCCATTTCTGAGGGTCACAGGGATAAAATACAGGGAGTGATGTGGTCGAAAACTTGTGCCTAAAACAAAGTGCAATTATAAAGGTCTCACCCGTGTGGAGTTTGCTGGTCTCCCATTGGGCGCCTCCCCAGGTGGCGCATAGGGGAATGCTCACCAGATATGGTGGGTACCGGGGAAATAAAATACCTGGGGTGGACCAAATCTAGCAACTGCTGCCTTGTAGTATGATATTGGCTTATCAAAGGCTAAAGGAAGAAAACCTTGAGTAAAAATTACCTGGTCCTCCTGGTTGGGGGTTGTGCAGTGGGCCAGCTCCTCACTCACATAAAAACATAAAAATGCTAAGAAACCTAATAATATGTCTCGGAGAAAATGGAACTTTGGACGACGAACTGGCGATGCGAAACGGAAAATTATGTTTGGATGCTGGAATGTGCAAGGTATTTCCACTAAAATAAATTTACTACCTGCAGAACTTGACATGTTCAACATGGATGTTGTCGTGCTCTCTGAAACAAAGAAGAAAGGCCAAGTAGAAGAAGAACTGGATAATTATGTACATATCTGGAGTGGGGTATCAAAAGCAGTAAGAGCCAAAGGAGGAGTCTCCGTTATGATAAAGAAATCATGGAAAGACAGAATCACAAATTGGACATTCATCAATCAACGTATTATAACTTTTGAAATGACATTATTTGCTAGGGAAGTTGTGATTATTGGCGTATATGCACCCACGAACGACACAAAAGCTAAGGAGAAAGATACATTTTGGGACACCCTCAGGGAGACTATTGAAAAAATCCCAAGAAGAAAGGAACTGATTGTCAAGGGAAATCTGAATGGAAGGGTAGGAATTAGAGAATCTTGTAGAATAGTAGGAAAAAATGGAGAGGACGAATATAATAACAATGGGGAACGATTGATTGCAATTTGTGAACAATTTGATCTAAAAATTAGCAACACATTTTTCAAACATAAGGACATTCATAAATATACTTGGCAACACAACACCAAAGAACTTCGTTCTATAATAGATTATATTATCATTAGGCAAACAAGTAGTTTCAAAGCAGTAGACGTCAGATCTTATAGAGGAGCCCAGTGTGGATCAGACCACTATCTAGTTAAAATGAATTCTTTCTGGCCATGGAAGAATGCAAGGAGTGATATAAGTAACATAAATAAAACAAACCAGACTGAGAAAGATCAAAATTTACCTTTTAATGTTGACAGCCTACAAGACGAAAGTATCAGAACACTCTTTGCGGCCAGGATGGAAAGGAAACTGGTTGAATCATTTGAAGGAAGTACAGAGGAAATATATGACTATATAAAAGCTAATGTGAAAATCATAGCAACGGAGGTGTTGGGAAAAAAATATAGCAATCACAACCGTGCAGCAGAGTGGTGGTCACAGGAACTAGAGGTCCTCGTTAGAGAAAAACGAAATGCGTTCCTTCAGTGGTTGAATGATAAATCAGAAGAAACAAGATCAATATACAAGGAAAAGAAGAATGAAGTGATGAAGAAAATAAGGATGGCAAAAAATGAAGCATGGGAAAGAACATGTGCCAAGGTGAATAGTAAATTAGGATTTGGGAGAGCAAAAGAAGCATGGTCAGTATTGAAAGGGGTTCGACAGGATACAAAAAGCAAAACTAATCTCCAACTGATAACAAAAAAGGAATGGGAAGAGTATTTCCAAAAATTATTAAATGAGGACAGAGAAGAATATCTAGAAGAAGGAACAGGGGAAGATAAAGGACATGAAGATGATGAGATCCAGATTTTAGAAAGTTAAGTACTTCAGGCGTTGAGAACAGGAATGAATGATAAATCACCGGGACCAGGCAATATCAATCTGGAGTGTCTGAAATATGGTGGTGACAAAATTGTGAAACTGATAACACAGCTCTTCAACAAAATGATACATGGCGATTCAATACCCAACGAGATGAAGTTACGTTACATTAATACAATATTTAAGAAAGGGGATCGCAAAATTTGTTCAAACTATCGAGGAATTTGTGTTACAAACACATTAATGAGAATTTTTGCGAAAGTAATTAAAAAGAAACTGGAAAAAAATTTTAGAACCCAAGAAGAACAATGTGGATTCACGGTTGGGAGATCATGTGTAGACCATATTTTAACATTACGACAGATTTAGGGGAAACATAGGGAAAAATCAAAAAATACAGGATTAATTTTCATAGATCTAGAAAAAGCATATGATACTGTTCCAAGAAAACTACTTTGGGGAGCACTACATATGGCAAACATAAACCCTCCCTTGATTAAAATAATACAACAGATGTATAAAGATAACATTTGCCAAGTGAAAGTTGGTAATAAACTTTCACAGAAATTTAGAACAAGAAAAGGCCCTGTCCCATGTCACCATCATTATTTTAAATCTCTATAGAGATTTAGCCTTAGAACATGGTCTCGTAAATGTAATAGTATGGGATTAGAAATAAGAGATGGAGTTTACCTACATCATTTATTATTTGCTGATGATCAAGTAGTCGTAGCACAAGATGGAGAGGATGCTAACTATATGTGCAATCAACCAGCAGTAGCATACAAAACTTGGGGTTTGAAGATTAATTACCAAAAAAACAGAATACTTGACTAATGATTCAGATGAGCTATACATTGAAGGAAAGAAAATCAAAAAGATAAACACTTTCTGTTATTTAGGATCCATTTTAGAAATCGAGGGAAAATCAGAGTCAGAAAACAATAAAAGAATTAGTAGCGGACGGAGGGTCATTGGGATGCTTAACTCAGTCTTATGGAGCAGGAATGTAATGAGCAGAACTAAAAAACTAATATAGAAATCCATATTAGAGAGTGTGGTTCTGTATGGAACGGAGACCTGGACAATTAACATGAAGCACATTAAAAAATTACAAGCTCTAGAGATGGACTTTTGGAGAAGATCGGCAAGAATCTCCAGGAAAGAAAAGATAAGGAACACCGAAGTAACAAGGAGAATAGAAATAAAAGAAAGAATATATGACGTAATGGATAGGAATAAATTACAGTGGTATGGGCAAGTACGACGAATGGAGAAAACCAGAATACCAAAATTGATACTGGAGTGGGAACCGGAGGGGAGAAGAAGAAGAGGACGACCTATGACAACCTGGCTCCAAAATGTACAGCACACAATGAGGAGAATGGGCGCAGAGGAAGAGGACACACAAGATCGAAAAACCTGGAGAAATATTTTGAGATTATAGTTTAAGAACGTTTATTGTTTGTATTGTAATTTCCAAGTAAATTATTATGTTGGACATAAGCCTCTATAATGAGGAAAAGCTCAAAATAATAAATAAAAATAAAGGTCTCAGAATCTCGCAGCTAGGACGGGAGTGAGATACGTTTGTAACCTAGCTGTTCAGCAAGCAGTACAGAAAATTAGGTATGGGGATTGAAGCTCAGGGAGAAAAAATAAAACTTTTAATTGAGTTCATGACATTACAGTTCTGTAAGATACACCAATTTCCTTTGATTATCAGTTGAACAAAATCAGTAATGTCTTGAAAAGAAATTATCAATGAATACTAGCAAAAGTAAAAGTAGGATAGTAAAATGCGGTAGAATTGAATTAGGAGCTGAAGGTGGAAAAATGTTAACAAATGACATTGAGAGAAGTAAACTGAGCTTTGTTGTTTGGGCAAAAGTTACAGATTATTAGCAAAGTAGAGGACATGTAAACGTCAGGACGTTAATTGCAAAAAAGACGTTTCTGAAAAGCAGAAATTAGTTAACCTATAATATAAATTTCACTTATAGGTAGTCTTCTCGAGGTATTTGTCTATAATGTAGCCATGTAGATGAACGGAACGCGTGAAGATAGACAGTTAAGAAAGAATGGAATATATAGTTTTGATATATTTCTGCAGGAGAATACTGAAGATAAACTGGGTACAGCTTGCAACTTGCGAGGAAGAAATGAATCAAAATGGAAGAAAAAGTCTTTTATCACACAATTCGCTGAGAGCTGGGATCAGTTCCTAGTATGCATCGTGCTGATACGTAGGATCTAATGTTGTTAACAGGGTGATGCGGGAGGGTGAGTGGGGAGAGAAGGTGGAAGGGTTGTAAGATTTGTACAGGTAGAGGAAGACTTGAACACAGTAAGCAGATTGAAATGAATGTCGGCTGCTGCACTTATGGAAAAGCAAAGAGACTCTCACAGGATAGACTACCGTGGGAACCTGCATCTCGTCATACTTCAAACGGGAGACCGCATCATCAACAACACCACCACGTGAACATTTTCTAACGGTTGCTTGGCCCTTACTTACTAAGGGGAAATGGCCGTATTGATGTTATTCATTGTAGAAGAGGGGCCTAGACTCCATGGATATACCCTCACGCGAAAAATATTCTGTCGTGGTGCATTCTGGTGGCAGTTGTAATAAAACAGCAGTTCTTACAACTCCACATTCAATAGCTTCATTACCCTTCTAACATTCAGCACACTTTCTTTTCCTAACCTTCTGTAATTGATTATTCTAGACTGTTATTGTCATGGCATTTGATAACACGTCTATTGTAATTTTTTTTTGTTTTATGTTGCGCACGATGTTTGGTGTAACTTCGGGATATTTTCACTCTGCCACTACGTGAACGTGTTTTATCATCATATTTTCGTAACCATTTAATGTATTTCAAGCTACCTGCTACGCCCTCATCTGGTTCTTGTTCTATGATCATAAAGATGTACTAGAATGGTGGAAACAATGCCTTGAAAAGCCGTATGCAAGAAATAGTGAAGATAAGGAACTGGAGAACGCTGAGGCAAGTAATCCGGAAGAGGAGGGAGTTTGTATCCCGTGTGATCAATTTTATCTCGTAGTCAAGCAGCTAAAACATGGGAAAGCCGCTGAAGATGGTGATAAACCAGCAAAACTCGTCAAGGCTGCTTGACAACAGCTACATGAAGAACTTTTCCATTTCATATAAATTACATACGAAACCAGGGAACACCGAACAGACTTCGAAGAATAGTTACAGCGCCAACACAAAAGAAAGTATGTGCAAACGAATGTGAACAATTTTGCACCCTCAGTTTAATAACACACGCCTCCCAGATCTTGATCTCTGTCATTGTAACGCGGACTGAAGAAAGGATGGATGTATAAGATACCGAAGATCAATTTGGCTTTAGAGGAGCTGTAGGCACACGAGAAGCAGTACTCTGGTTACGGCTAATACCTGAGACAAGACTAAGCAAGTGCCAAGAATGCAGCAGAGTGTCGTAGGAGGAATGGTCAGTATTCAGGTGTATGACAGGAACGATCATTCGAAGCTTAACCGTCTACTAAACATGGGGTCTAAAATGCAGCAATGAGCACTTCTTCTTCGATAGTGTAAGAAAATCTCGTCTTGGCCTTCTATATTTTGAGGGGCGTAAGTATGGCCCAAATCACGAACATAATTTCCTGTAAAAATGGACTGTAAAGTGCTCACCTTCAGACTTGGGCACTTGTGCAGCTTCACTGTTGTGAAACACGTCTCTTTCACAAAACATGTGCTTACAGATCTTAAGCTACGAGTAGAGTTCGTGTTTGCTAGTCTCTTTTGCTTCGAATGACCGTTCCTGTCGCATCTCTGAATACTGGTCATACCTCACAGGACACTGTATATTGCCTACGTCGACAAATAGAAAGTATTAGACGGTGTAGTCTAGCGATAGATTTTCGAGATGCTGAGAGAGGGAATGCCGTAATGTATCAGAACAGAGGCGTACTGCAGTAACTTTACAGAGAAAAGGTGGCTGTGATAAGAAGCGGATAACATCAAGAGCAAGCCACTGTTAAATAAGTTGTACGACCGGGCTGTTCACTTTCTGCTATCTTATTCAGCGGATACATTCAGAGGACTCTAAATGAATTTAGGGACACACTAGGACTTGTAGTAGGAATTAAAATTGAAGGTAAGATAACAGACATGTTGAGAATTTCTGATGATACTACAGTGTTAAGTGAATGTGCGGAACTACAGAAGCGAGATGCAGATGAAAGCCCCATTTCTTCCTAACATGCAAATTAATAAAGTTAAGACAAAAATCTTGATGAGTAGGCAAAATACCTTTTCCCAGTGCTCACTTAACAATGAGGGACTGGAGACCGTAGAATTCTTTTGCTCCCTATGGAGTAAAACCACCCTCAGGCAGATCAAGGAAGGATATTGCAAGCCAAATAAAGGAGGCAACAGCTGCTTTTAACAAGAGCAGGAACCTTACACATCTCGTTTCATAGCCCAATACCTGAGGAAAGACCTCATGAAAATATTGTGTGGAGTGTGCCACTGTACAGATGCGAAATACGGACAATCGAGGAGGCGGAAAAAAACTGATAGGCTTCGAGATGTGGTTCTATCGCAGCAATCCCAAGATTTTCTGTGAAAAGAACGTATTAAGCGAACTGAAGCACTGCAGGGTAGATAACGTGCAGCTATGTCTCCTAAAGCTTATTGAACGCCACATGTGTCAGCCATATGCTGAGATATTATGGTGTCATTAAAGGTGTCGCTGAAAGGACAGCAGAAAGGAAGAACACAAGAGACAAACCTAGTCTAGTATACATCAACCGTATCATGGACGACGCAAGTTCCACCACCTATACTGCACTCAAGAAAAAGGCCGGAGACAGAAATGCTTGGCAAGCTGCTGATGGCCAACCTGATAGCTAAAGACCAAAGAAAAAGAAGGAGATCATGATAAGTTTTGAAAGTTGAATAATTAATGGCAAGACGCTTCAAATGTTCGGAAATGGGTACATATTTGAGTAATTAGCCTGTGCTACAGAGAGAAATGTACCTACACTGTGTGATCAGAAGCATCCGGACACCCCCAAAAACATACGTTTTCCATTTTAGGTGTATTGTGCTGCCACCTACTGCCAGGCACTCCATGTCAGCGACCTCAGTAGTCATCAGACATCGTGAGAGAGTAGAATGGGGCGCTCCGCAGAACTCGCGAATATCAAAGATGGTCAGGTGATTGGGTGTCACTTGTGTCATACGTGTACGAGACATTTCCACACTCCTAAACATTCCTACGTCCACTATTTCCGGTGCGACAGGGAAGTGAAAATGTGAAGGGACACGTACAGCACAAAAGGGTACAGGGTGGCCTCGTCTGTTTGACAGAGACCGCCGACAGTTGAAGAGGGTCGTAATGTGTAATAGGCTGACACTATCCACACCATCACACAGGAATTCCAGGAGAGTAAACAATGGACGATTTAACAATGGAAAAACGTTGTGTGGAGTGACGAATCTCGGTACACAATGTGGCCATTCGATGGCAGGGTGTGGGTATGGCGAATGCCTGGTGAACGTCATCTGCCAGCGTAAAATTCGGAGGCGGAGGTGTTAGGGTGTGGTCGGTTTTCTCATGGAGAGGCCTTGCACTCCTTGTTGTTTTGCGTGGCACTATCACAGCACAGGCCTACATTGATGTTTTAAGCACCTTCTTGCTTCCCACTGTTGAAGAGCAATTCGAGGATGGCGATTGCATCTTTCAACACGATCAAGCACCTGTTCATAATGCATGGCCTATCGCGGTGTGGTTACACGACAGTAACATCCCTGTAGCCTGCACAGAGTCCTGACCTGAATGCCATAGGACAGCTTTGGGATGTTTTCCAACGCCGACTTCGTGGCAGCCCTCACCCAACGACATCGATACCTCTCCACAGTGCAACACTCCGTTAAGATTGGGCTGCCATTCCCCAAGATACCTACCAGCACCTGATTGAACATATGCCTGCGAGAGTGGAAGCTGTCATCAAGCCACCATATTGAATTGCAGCATTACCGATGGAGGGCGCCATCATTTTCAGCAAGATGTTGGGATACTTCTGATCACATTGTGTATCTCGCACACGCTGCTCTGTTAACCTCCTACTATGAGTAAATTTTTTGTCAATCCGCGACATCTGTGTCAAAGTTATTTTTTTTAGTTCATTAAATCGTAATTTGTACGCTTTACCTTAAACTTTTTGCTCAGTCTGGAACAGATTATAATCGTTCACTATTGTTCTAGCTGTAACTTAATCAGCTTAATTCTAAAGCAGCCTATATCTGTAGAAAACAAGGTAATTCCACTTTATAGACAAACATCCATTAAGGATGTGGTTAATTATCTTTTTGGTTCCAAAACCTAAGTATTATGGTGTTGAAAACTAATGTGGGCGTAGTATCTCTAGCAGAACCTACATGGATACACGTGGAAAACCTATTACTCGCCACAATGAGAGACAGTAATACTTTCTCAAAACCTGGGCCACTGCACTTCTTATCAAGTTAAATTGATAGTATGGACTGACAATCCTTTTAAAAGATCACGTTTAATTCAATGTTCGAAGGAGTGTCGTAACAGAGTAAACCCCACGAAATTGCATCGAACTGTGCTCTCACTGTGTGAGCAGTGTTGGAAGAGAGATGACTACGTTCTTTAGGTGAGACGATCATTTATTTCCACAGACGGAATGTTTATGAGGCCGAATATATCCTACTCAGTTGTTTCAAGAGATCATACCAAAGTACCATTATCAAGCGAACGTAATAGATATAGTAATTATCTCATTTCAAACATCCCTGTTAGATGGGATTTAATAACCCTTTTCTAGGCAACAATCGTTGAAGTGTTGTAACTGTTGTGATAGCATTATCCGTCCTCTACCGTTTGGTGGTATTCCTGGCGTCAATTATTCCGAGCTGCTAGTTTCACATCCACTGGCTCTTGCGTAACACGCAGAAGTGCTCTGCTCCACTAAGAGGTTTGCCTACTTGTACTTATTTGTATCGTCAATTATTCCCAGCTGCTAGTTTCACATCCACTGACTCTTGCGTAACACGCAGAAGTGCTCTGCTCCACTAAGAGGTTTGCCTACTTTTACTTATTTGTATCGTCAATTATTCCCAGCTGCTAGTTTCACATCCACTGACTCTTGCGTAACACGCAGAATTGCTCTGCTCCACTAAGAGGTTTGCCTACTTGTACTTATTTGTATATAAGTACATAGGAAGTTTGGCTTTTTATTGTGATATTTCTTGACGCTAATGTGACTGTTGAAGGTGTGACTGACCAGACGAGTGTATGCTACTGTGGTCGAGATTTGCATTACACAGCAGCATCTAAAGAACTTCCGCTATCCTTGATAGCAAATGACAACGGCAGCAATCGCACTGTAGCCAGACGTTCGTACCCTCACTAGTAACCGTATAATTTTTCAGCTATGATGTAGTAGCATATTTTCCGAAGTCTTACATCTCTGTAAGAGACAAGCCAATCATAAATGGTATTCCACAGAAAATTCCATAAGTTGCACTAACTCGATTACGACTCTGTCGCAAACTGAAATTCAGCTGCTGATCTTACAGCATTGCCTGGTACGTGCAGTGCTCCTAAACGGATGTGTCTCCGACTGGTAGCAGCCTTCAGACTGTTGGAGACCCGTCATGACGGAGTTCTACAGTTGGCGGACTCACAATCGGTGTAGGCTAGCGTCTGTAACACGAGTAATATTTGCCGAACCCGTGACAGTTTTACAACGGAATCTTGCATTCCCTGAGTAGTACTTTATATTTACATTTGGGACTTCGAACCAACGGTTGCTACATTATTGGATTCTAATATCGTGAATCAGTCTGTTAATACTTCATGTAAAGATGAGGGACAACTGCGTTTTACAGTCATGGAGATGTGTGCAAATCATGATATTATCTCGATTGATATCACCTGTCTAAGTGGCTAATTCTGCAGCTGTTTCCTCATCGCTCTCACACGCTTACTCTTAATGTTAGTAACAATGTCGACTTACCTCAGTGGGGCCCTCCTGCGGCGCATCGACCAGTATTAATTCTCGTTCCTTGGGGCAAATCTCTCTTTGCGTAGTCAGGTCGCTGTCTTGATCCTTAAATGGTGGGTTATCTTCTGCGACTTTATTCACTTTGAAGCGCCCAATAACGTGGACCTGTGGGTGATTTGATCTTATAGCTACTTACTCAGCTAGGATGGCATATATCAGTCATAGATAAAGCTTTAGATACTTCACGTAGCATTCTTAAACAGATTATATAATAAATTAGTAGCCCTTGAATGTAGGCTATAAAAAGACGTCAGTTAAAAACTAAGATAGAGAACTGTGCGGTCCTTAGGTTAGTTAGGTTTAAGTAACTCTAAGTTCTAGGGGACTGATGACCTCAGATGATAAGTCTCATAGTGCTCAGAGCCATTTGAACCATTTCACATAATGAGTTTAGCTCACAAGGAAGAATGAAACCAGCCTCTTAACTGATATATGTAAGCACATGAGACATTTTTCGTGGCCTCTTTTGTAGGTAACGTTCGTGAAGGTTTTTTCTTTACTACTTGCCACAGTACAGCACAAATTTATGAATGTCAAATACACAGTAAAGTAAGCATGTATCTCAAACCAGGGTGTTGTGCAAACGTTTTCGTAAACCCTGTCTGGTGCCATAGTCAAACTCCGTTAACTTCACTAACCCAACGAATCTAAATCAATTCCCAGAAAGAAATAAGAGTTTTTGTTGAAACTGACGTCAGCGATTTTCGTATCTGACACTAGATTTCCATATTATTTGCTGAATCTGGGCGATTGTTTAAATGAGTAGCGGGGAATCCTACAGACTGCTTGTTGAATGCAGACCACCAGAAGAAGGGAGCGTGTGTCGGTGTCAGGCCACAGTACAGAGCACGTGGCGTGAGCTCCACGGCAGAGGCACTGTCCGTGCCTGCATCCTAAACGATGGAAAGCTGATGTGTACGTTTTAACTTGGCGTGTCCACTGGCGCAGAGGGGGCATGTCGTGAGTTAGCAGCTGCAGGTTGTGTTCCCATGTTATGGGAACTGCTAGGTCCACAACGGTGAAAAGGTAAGCCTGGAGTGGGACGAAAGACCATCTGGATCTTATGTGCTTAACAGCACGGCTCCCTGAGATGACAGGCTGCTGCGAAGCTAACTGAAATTTTGTTGACTCTGCTAAGAAACGTGCGAGCACTGACATAGGACAATGCAAACAAATTCTGGAGTGGAAGAACAGAACTCACATGTGTCTACATGGAGAACGCCTGATTGGCTGTACGTGACATAGGACAGTTGGTGGGAGACAGAATTCTCAGCTCCAGCACAATGAACCTATGACTGGTATATTATGTTAAACTAAATAGGGAAGGGAGATTTTTGTACTGTTACAAGGCATCTGATTGGCTGATGCTCAGGAGAGTAAGTCATTGATTATCCGACACCACGCACACTCCGAAATGTAAATAAAATTTCTGATACTTATTGGGAGCGCTCTGTAGAGCAAACTTCCATCATTGACTCACCAGCGGACACATCAGCTGAGAGAGGCACACAGAGTTTCGGCTCTCAGGAGAGCAGTCTTCAGTACAGGTCAGATGACTGAGAGTGCAGCAGCCAC
Organism: Schistocerca serialis cubense; assembly: GCF_023864345.2. NCBI lineage: Eukaryota > Metazoa > Arthropoda > Insecta > Orthoptera > Acrididae > Schistocerca > Schistocerca serialis. The sequence continues at coordinate 53,647,183 of NC_064645.1, read as the reverse complement.
TACGGCAGCCGCCCGCGGCCACAGGCAACGCTAAGTATGGTGAGCGACAGCGGCGTTCGCTTGCTAAGCTGCAGGGTGTATGTAACGATTTCCGACTGACATTACGACTTCCACCGTTCAGTTGAGTTTACTGGTAATCTCGAACACAACATGTACTCAGTCAAGACAATGGCTGCAGGCACGAGTATTTCTGTACTTCTTTCATACATGATTAATATTAGGGAAACACTGTGGAACTATTGCGAGCGTGGTTGTTTTCCCAAACTAATTAACCAGTCTTTGCCAAGGTATGGGTATTTTACTTACAGTATAAAGTAAGTTAATACACTACTGGCCATTAAAATTGCTACACCAAGAACATATGCAGATGATAAACGGGTATTCATTGGACAAATATATTATACTTCAACTGACATGTGATTACATTTTCACGCAATTTGGGTGCATAGATCCTGAGAGATCAGTACCCAGAACAACCACCTCTGGCCGTAATAACGGCCTTGATACGCCTGTACATTGAGTCAAACAAAGCTTGGATGGCGTGTACAGGTACAGTTGCCCATGCAGCTTCAACACGATACCACAGTTCATCAAAAGTAGTGACTGGCGTATTGTGACGAGCCAGTTGCTAGGCCACCACTGACCAGACGTTTTCAATTGGTGAGAGATCTGGAGAATGTGCTGGCCAGGGCAGCAGTCGAACATTTTCTGTATCCAGAAAGGCCCGTAAAGGACATGCACCATGCGGTCGTGCATTATCCTGCTGAAATGTAGGGTTTCGCAGGGATCGAATGAAAGGTAGAGTCACGTGTCGTAACACATCTGAAATGTAACGTCCACTGTTCAAAGTGCCGTCAATGCGAACATGATGCCACCGTTATGATGCTGTAAACAGAAACTGGATTCATCCGAAAAAATGACGTTTTGCTTTTCGTGCACCGAGGTTCGTCGTTGAGTACACCATCGCAGGCGCTGCTGTCTGTGACGCAGCGTCAAGGGTAACCGCAGCCATGGTCCCCGAGCTGATAGTCCATGCTGCTGCAAAAGTCGTCGAACTGTTCGTGCACATGGTTGTTGTCATGCAAACGTCCCCATCTGTTGACTCAGGGATCGAGACGTGGCTGCACTATCCGTTACAGCCATGCGGATAAGATGCCTGTCATCTCGACTGATAGTGATACGAGGCCGTTTGGATCCAGCTCGGCGCTCCGTATTACCCTCCTGAACCCACCGATTCCATATTCTGCTTACATTCATTGGATCTCGACCAACGCGAGCAGCAATGTCGTGATACGATAAACCGCAATCGCGATAGGCAACAATCCGACCTTTATCAAAGTCGGAAACGTGATGGTACGCATTTCTCCTCGTTACACGAGCAATCACAACAACGTTTCACCAGGTAACGCCGGTCAACTGCTGTCTGTGTATGAGAAATCGGTTGGAAACTTTCATGTCAGCAGATTGTAGGTGTCGCCACCTTGTGTGAATGCTCTGAAAAGCTAATCTTTCACACATCACAGCATCTTCTTCCTGTCGGTTAAATTTCGCGTCTGTAGCACGTCATCTTGGCGGTGTAGCAATTTTAATGGCCAGTAGTGTGCTTAATGAACATAATAGTTTTCTGTTCGTGTGCTCTTATGTAGTGAAGTGTAATACATACAGCCCTTTAGAAACCACTGTTTCATTCAGTAGTATCATAAACCCCCTATTTTTATTCTTATAACGCCGCTAAGACAAAAATTTGTTAAATAAATTCAGTTTATTAATTTTGGCCTTGCCCAATACCTTTAACTAAACTCCTGTGATCGTATAGGAAGCGATTTGTTAATCGGTAAGGTCACCCGGTACAGATACTTCTGACTTTCACAGAGGTATGTCGATGGCTTCGTCGTAGCCTCACAAAGGGAGCTTCCTAACGAAAACGTAATTTATTTTTACATTATTATGCAGAAACTTGTGCCGAAGAAAAGTGTTACTTTCAATTAAAAGTGAATCACGTGGAGTTATTAATTACCCATATGTCAGTTGACCTGATAAAACATTACTCGTTATACTGAAAGTATTTAGTGACACGTAGCAGATTTTCGCGCTGTTACTGTATAGTATCAGGGCCCCTATATCTGCTGTAAGATTATTAACGCAGCACAATTTTATCTCTTCACACCTGTCATATTAGAGCCCTTTACATCTGTGTACATTTCCTTGCTCTTAATTACTATCTTTACGTGCAAAAACTTCAGTCATTAAGCTGATCGCAGACGAAGTGGGCATAGAGATGGGATGACATCTGGTTTCGTCTTCGGAGTAATCCTATCAGAAGCTGCACCAAGGCTCCTGGGCCACCTCTGATTCGCTCCAGTGAGAGGCAGTAACACATGTTTGCGAGTTGTGCCACTGACGTCGTGTGTGCTGTTATTACTACTATTTCACACAAGTAGTCTGGCTAGGTTAAGTAGTTGCAAACTCACGCTTATCTCATCACGTGATCAATTGTTGATGGAATTATATGGTGGTGGTGTGGTGGTGTGTTGGGGCTTTTGGGCGCTCAACATCGAGGTCATCAGCGCCCTGACACACATTTAAAAGAAACAAATGTGGACAGACCTAAGAAAACTAAAACACACACAAACAAAGCAGGAAAAGAAGGAAAATGCTACCTAAGAAAGTAAAACCTAAGGAAAGGGGAAACATAGCAACAAGAATGCCACTGAAATTGTCACTGGCGGGCTACTTACATAGAATATGGGCGAGCTTGTCACACAGTGAGCAAATTAAAATCCTCTCCCTAAAATCTTTGTAAAAACATTTGACATGGCACAGAACTTTAAAACTTTAACCACATTCGTCCGAGTGTTGCCTAAAAGAGACGGCAGGTCTGGTGGCAAGTCAGCCGCGACCCGCTGGTCAGAAAATAAAACGCAATCTAATAAAACGTGGCGCACAGTGACCTGGACGCCGCAAGCACCACACATTGGAGGGTCCTCTCGCCGGAGCAGGAAGCCATGCGTCATAGGGCTGTGGCCTATTCGAAGCCGAGTGAGGAGAACCTCGTCCCGTCGACGGGGCTGAAAGGAAGTACACCACACACGCGTTGTGGGCTTGACTATACGGAGCTTATTGTCAGTCACTTCCAGCCACTCATCCTCCCACCGACGCATGACCCGTGAGCTCAACAGCGAGGTGAGTGCGTGCAAGGGGATAGCACACTGAGATACGTGTGGATCGAGACACGCCTCCTTGGCTGCGAGATCTGCCCTTTCATTCCCAGCAATGCCGACATGCCCTGGAACCCAGCAGAAAGTTACAACCTTCCCCAGTCGCTGTAGTCGGAGGAGGGCATCCTGGATGGTCTGGACAATTTTGTCTGCCGGATACAAACGTTGCAATGAGAGAAGGGCACTGAGTGAATCGGAACAGACAAGAAATTTAGGAGAGGAAGAATGTCTGATGTGCTCCAGTGCCCGCAAGATCGCAAACAATTCTGCATCAAAGACAGTAAAAGTCTGAGGCAGTCGGACCTTAAGGACACGATATGGAAAAACAACTGAGCAACCAACAGAATCCCCTTGTTTCGACCCATCCGTAAAAACAGCTACATAGTCGTGGTGCTCAGATAAAATGGCAGAAAATGCTGCATTAAAAACGGTGGCAGGAGTGCAATCTCTCTTGTACTGCAATAAATCTAAAATCACTCCGGGCCTCTTCAGTAACCAGGGTGGCAGGCGGTTAAAACCTTGGATTTGGGGTTGTACAGACTCCACACCGAGGGACTCTAGTACACGTTGCACTCGGATCCCAAACGGCAACGTAGCCCGGGGACGGTGGGAAAAAAGGCGGTACAGAGGTGGATGGGCAACAAGATGGTGAGCAGGCGATCTGGGAGCTGCAAGAAACTTACAAGCCTGGCGCACCAGCAGGAGCTGTCGGCGGATGGTAAGTGGGGGTTCGCCAGATTCAGCACAGAGGCTGGGTACGGGACTGCTCCGATAAGCACCCGTGGCCAGTCGGATCCCAGCATGGTGAACAGCGTCAAGGATCCGCAAATAAGATGGCCTCGCTGACCCATATACTGTGCACCCTTAGTCCAGCCGTGAACGCACAAAAGCTCCATAAAACTGTAGGAGACGCGCCCTGTCCGCGCCCCAAGACCTGTGGCTGAGGCACTTGAGGATGTTCAGTGCCTTCAGGGTTCTGGCTTTCAAATCACGTAGGTGTGGCAGCCATGACAACCTGGAGTCAAAAATTAGGCCCAGAAACCGCACTGTGTCTCTAAAATGTAGTACAGTATCCCCCATATGCAAGGCAGGCAAAGTAGAAAGATGACGAGAACGATTAAAATGAACACAAACACACTTTTCGGCAGAAAACCGAAAACCCGTCTTTGCAGCCCACTCCTCTAACCGCCGCACTGTTAGCTGCAACTGACGGCTCACGGTTGCAACACTGGAGGAGGAACAGAAAACAGCAAAGTCGTCCACAAATAAGGAGCACTGTACTGGACTCCTCACTGTAGACGTTATACTGTTGATGGCTATGGCAAAGAGGGTAACGCTTAAAACACTGCCCTGGGGGACACCGTTCTCTTGCTCAAAGCGATCAGACAGTGTGTTACCAACGCGGGTCCGAAAAAACCGCTGAGACAGGAAAGACCGAATGAAAATGGGGAGGCGGCCACGAAAGCCCCATTGATACATTTGTGCAAGAATACAGTGTCTCCAAGTAGTATCATATGCCTTACTGATATCAAAGAAGATACCGATACAGTGATGCTGACGGAGAAAAGCCTGCTGAATAGCTGCCTCCAGGAGGGTCAGGTTGTCGACCGTGGACCGAAATTTTCGGAATCCACACTGAAAGCGGCTAAGGAGCTGTCTGTTCTCTAACAGCCAGACAAGACGCCGGTTAACCATCCGTTCCATGGTCTTTCCGACACAGCTTGTCAAGGCGATACTACGATAACTACCGGGACATGTGCGGTCCTTTCCTGGTTTGAGGAGAGGAATGAGAATTGCCTCCCTCCACGAGGTGGGGAACACTCCTGTCTGCCATATGAGATTAAAACAATCGAGGAGGATTTCCTTTGACGCCGCTGGCAGATGTCGAAGCATGGAGTACCGGATGCGGTCGTAACCTGGTGCAGTGTCAGAAGTCTCAGTAAGTGCCGATTCAAGTTCCCACATGGAGAAAGGGGAATTGTAGGCCTCAGAACTGTTCGACCGAAAGTCCAAGGTCGCTCTTTCGACAGTCGCACGGTAGCGACGAAACGCTGGATCCTGATTTGTAGTGGCAGTACTTTGTGCAAAATGCTCTGCCAGCGTCTGAGCAATGGCTCTGGGTGTCGTTTGGAGGCATCCCTGGTTCAGGACAGCAGCTATTGGTAAACGGCTATGTTTACCGGAAATCCTCCGGATGGCTTCCCATACTCTTGTGGAACAAGTGGAACGGTTGATGGAGTCCAGGAACTCCTGCCATGACCTTTTCTTGCTCTCTTTAAAGACACGCCGTGCCCTGGCTCTCGCGATTCGAAAGGCGGTAAGATTGACCGCTGTTGGGCGGCATTTAAATCGGCGAAGAGCCGCACGCCTGTCCCGGATTGCTGAACGGCACTCTTCTGTCCACCAAGGCACAAGGCGCCGCTTAGGAGTGCCAGAAGACTGTGGTATGGACAGGTCAGCAGCATGATGGACCACAAGCGTGATGTGATCCACCCATTCCTGTACGTTATTGTGGCGGTCAAAGACAGCCAACCGAGTGAACAGTGGCCAGTTAGCCCTGCCAATCATCCACGATGGTGGCCGCGGCTCCAGCAATACACCATTCAGGAGATGAATGCGGATAGGGAAGTGATCGCTGGAATGAAGGTCGTCAATGACCTCCCAGTGAACAGAGTCGGTGAGGGTTGGAGAGCAGAAAGATAGGTCAATGGCTGAGAATGACCCTGTCGCAGTAGAGAAATGAGTCGGAGTACCTGTGTTGAGGATGCACAACACTTGAGATGTTAGGAGGCTCTCCAAAATTCGACCTCGAGCGCAAAGAGAAGTGGAGCCCCACAGGACATGATGGGCATTGAAGTCTCCCAGGAGAAGAAATGGGCGGGGGAGTTGGTCGATAAGATCTGTGAGAGCGTCTAAGGTCATTGCATCCAGAGGGGGTAAATAAAGGGAGCAAACGGTAAGCCTCCGAGGTGAATAAATTTCAACTGCAACTGCTTGCAGGTCAGTATCCAGGGGGAGGGCAGAGGAGTGGTGGTCATTATTGACAAACACAACGACTCCGCCTTTGGCCCTTTCTCCAGTCAGGTCATCTTTGCGATATGACGTATAGCCCCTTAGTACAGGAGCATCAGATGGTTTTAAATGCGTTTCCTGTAAACACAAGCACAGGGGGCGTTGCCGTGCTAGGAGGTTCAGTTCCGTCACATGTGCCCGGAATCCATTCATGTTCCACTGCATAATGGGAGCCATCTATCAGGGTGGGAGTACCTTCATTCTCACTTTCTGTTGGGGAGGAGAGCCCACAACAGGTGGAGGCTCAGTTTTGGGGCGAGATGATTGCCCCAGTCTGACATCAACCTCCATCGCCGCAGAAGAGGAGTCGAGAGAGACGTCAGGGAGAATGACATCCACATCAGGAGACTGTATAACTGCAGTCTCCTTTAGTGGGCGAGTCTTCACCTTTGTCTTTGGCTTCGATGTTCTGGCTTGAGGTGGCATTGGAGCCAAAACCTCAGAAGCAGTAGCGGGTGTAGCAGTGCTGGGCAGTGCACTAGACTGGACCCGGGAAGGGGCAGGAAGTTCCATGATGTCAGCTACCACAGCCTGGTCAGATGGCCGGGGGGGAGCAGCAGGCTTCACAGGAACGGCAGCAGCACACGTACATTGACAAGCGCAGGTGCTAGTGCAGACAGTAGCAACCTCCGTTTGTGTAGCGGCATCGGTTTTCAAGACTGGTTGTTTGAGAACGGAAGAAAAGGAAGCAGCGAACGTGGGCGGCTGCATGGACTTGTAGATTTTCTTCGCCTCACCATACGGGATGCGTTTTGTAGTTTTTAGTTCCTGGATCTTCCGTTCCTCAAGGAAAACTCTGCATTCCCTACTCCACACAGGGTGATCCCCAGAGCAGTTGACACACTTGGGAGGAGAGGAGCAACCAACTCCCTCATGGGCGGCTTTACCACAATTCCCGCAAGTGGCTTCCCCTCTACGGCCGAGAGTAGTGTGTCCAAAGTGTTGGCATTTGAAACACCGCATGGGGTTTGGGTAATAAGGCCGTACACTGAGACGTAGGAAACCTGCCTTCACATGCTCTGGCAATTTGGTGGTGTTAAATGTAAGGATAAACGAGTCAGTCTTTATGAGAGCACCATCCACCCGTTTCATAATGTGTTGCACGTCCACAATTCCTTCCCGGGACCATTCAGCCCTCAGTTCATCTTGGGGAATGTCAACGAGATCTCTGCAAGTCACAACACCCTTGCTGTAGTTCAAGGTGTTGTGAAATTCATTCTCTATCGCAAACTCCCCAAGAAATTGTGCCTTCTGAAGGTTCTGGACTTGCTGGAAGCTAGATGTTTCAACCAACAAGGTTCCATTTCGCAAGCGCTTTACAGATTTTAATGTGCCAGCAATACCTTCTAAGCCCTTTTGTATATAAAATGGCGAAACTTTTTCAAAACTCCCATCTTTTCTTTTAATTATGAAAAACACATTCTGCGAAGCAGCATGCGTTCTGTTACTACTACCTGAATCAGGAGGACTGGCTACACAAGCCCTCTTGTTGGATTGGGTGTTAGAACCCACCAGCGATCCACCCTTTCCGCTGGCAGGAGAAGAATAAAAGTTCGAGGGTTCCATCTCGGTCCCACGAGCAGCTAGGGAACTAGAAGTCCACCTAGACAGAGCCCCGCGTGCCTAGGTAAGCCTTATACAACTGGGGCGCGGCAGGTGCCCCAGAGGTTGCCCGCTTGCGACTGTTCCACCCCAACAGCCATGCATCTTATAGGCGCGCAGCACACCGTAAGATTGAGGGGTTTTTATAGAGGTTTACCTTCCTCGCAATCCAGGCGGTCAAGCCAAGATTACCATTCCCCGCAGCACACAACGTTCCACCGCCGCGCCATGCGGTGGTCGCTGAAGCATGTCCGGGGGTTACGGTGACAGGAGACTGGTGGCGCTGACCAGTCCCCAGCTCAGGACCCCGGGGTCGCCAAGCCCGTACTCAGGAAATGAATGCTGGGCCCCTGGGGGGGATTGAATTATAATAAACCAGAAAAGACTGCACTGATGCTCTTCATGTGTCAGGTCTGTTTTGAGAAATTTAAGTTGTTCTCCGTATGCCATTTGTGTCTGTCACAGAGGACTTCATTAATACAGTTGGAATGTATTCGAGTCTGATTAACTTCGACTAATTCTTACCAAGTTTTCTGCTATGTTAAGGCAGTCACTTCGCTTGTACCATGTACGTTAGATGAGTCATCACTTTCTTGCAGGCATAAATCGCCGAACTGTTGTAATTGACTCCGAGTGCTTTATTGGTTCCCTACTGTCTCATAAGTGCCACTGATGGTATTGGTGTTCAGCTTGTGGTTTCGTACGAGGGTATCCTACTGAAGTGTTCAGTTCCGTTAACAGTCTGGGCTAATATCACTTATACCTTTATCTTAACGTACATGACAGTTTTCTCTTTGATGTGATAGGTCCTGGCGCCAGTATTTGTGCTCAGTTAAATCCAAGTCGGCCAATCGGATGGCGGTTCTCCGTGCTTACATAAATCACATAAAACGGTTATCGGCATACTTGCGTTTAAAATGCGTCAAACGGTTTCATTCCCCGTCATTCCACACTCCGAACTACGTCTATAATGAATTCGTCGACACCGGATGCCGTTCGCCAGTCCTACATTATTACCTCAAATCTGCGATACTGATGGACAGATGTGTCTCCGACTGGCAGTAGTCACTGGCCAGTTGTGACTCGCACAGCTGCAGATCTATAATTTGTGCACATGAAGCTGTTTGAAGCTGCTGTGTTTCACACAAGTGTTATAATCGTAACCCGTGAATATTTTACACCGGGCCTTACTGCCCCACAATAATAACTATCCGTACGACCCAAGATTTACATCTTTATCTTGTAACCAATCTATCATTTGATTGTAATAAAGTGAATCCCTTAAACTATCCTTCCGGAATTTATAGTCGAGGAGGCATGTCTGGAGCATCAGAAATTCTCGATAGACATGATCTGGCAGTGGCTGATTCTGCAATGAGTGCAGTTTATGAAGTACGTGTTGTTTCTCAGCTCTCAACCTGTCTGTCCGCCTCTCCCTGCCTTCCCTCCACGGCAGTAATGACGCTGACTTACCCCAGCAGGGCCCTCCAGCGGCGCGGCGACCAGTTTATTCTCACGTCTCTTGCGGCGGCGGCGACGCTGTTCAGTGTGTTTGCGCTCGCGGTCATCAGACGGTGGTATTTCTTCGGCTGCCTTTCTCTTCTTGACGCGCCCAACAGCATGGCCCTGTAGATGGTTTGGTTTTAGTATCGCTTATTCAGCTAGGATGCCATATGTCTAACAGAAGGAAACTTTAGACATCTGACTTAGCTTCGTTAACAGATGGTATATTAAGTTAGCAGACCATAATTGTGTCTAATAACGAATATGAAATGTGATGCTATAGGCGTTTGTCAAAAAATAATATATCAAATAGAGATAGGGAACTGAGAGGCACGCGAATGAAAAGGGTACAGAATGTTTTTTTTAATGGGGCACACTTAACAAAATAAAGGTTGGTTGACACGAATAATGATGAGGCATCCAAGAATAATGAACCCCGCACCTGAAAGGGGAAGAATGTGAAGGTGTGCAAAGTGTATAAACACCAGGCTGTTGTCCGCGCACTGTGTAGTACACAACATATGAACAAAGCTGAAACAACTCAATAGACATATGACTCGAAAAACATAGACATTGTCTGTGATCCGTTTTGTGTATAACGTTTGTAATGCATCATTGTTCACTAATTGCGACAGTAGAGCAGAAGTATACGTACAGCAAGAACATAGTAAAATACGCAGGCAATTGTAAACAAGAAAATTTGCCAGCGGGAACCTACATTTATTTTTATAATACTCTCTGTTAACACCTCTGACCGTCACGTGAATATACGTGTAAAGCTCTATGAGGCCGCCTAGTCTACCCCGAATCCACATTCTGGAAGACTACACAAAGAGATTACGACAACATCTTTACCTTTTGTTTAAGAGCCCCTCACACTATACAACTCTCTGTTATATCTTCGTGTGGTTTGGTTTGGTCACTTATATTCTTATTAACTATTCTTCATGTTTCAGAACCTTATTCTGCATGTCGCATTGATGGGGGCCACAAGCACTGGAACCGTAAACCATATTACGTCGCATTAGTATCGTGTCTGTTTCTCCTGCATCTACTGAATAGAAGTTGAAGTCGGATTTGTGCCTCTTATTACCGACAGCATATGCCCACTGCAGTTCATAGCGGCACTTAGTTTCATGAACAGGTATTGAAGCTAACACTCCGTATGATCGTACATCGTGTACTGGACACTTGAGGTAGCATGTCGAATGCACATGGGAAACCATGTAAGACTGAATCGACTGTTAACATGCGTTTTTAGCTTGTGTTTCAAACGAGTGGTATATTCCGTATCCTTGTAATTTTACAACGGAAGTTTACTTTCAACAGCAATATCATTCCGTTGTATGTCACATTTATTTTAGGATATTGTAACCACTGCTATTTTGTATTAATGGATTACAACAAAGTGAGTTCCCACGTGTAAAAATGAGAGAGCTGTCTGGGAGAGTGAATGATTCTGCGATGTATACCCGGTAGAACTGATGTTTACTCACCTCTGCACGGCCGTCCTTCCGAGTATCGTCCTTACTATTCTCTTCTTTCTTGATGCGAGGGGCAGGTCCTGGAGTCGGTTGACAGGGAAAGATCTCGAAGATGGACGGATATTCTGGCTCCCTTCTCTCTCTGAAGCGTCCGTACTCCATAAACTGTGGGTGTTTTGGTTTTGCTATTACTGACTCATGTAGTATTGCATATATCTAACACATAGCAATACTCTAGAGATTCGACTTACCACACTAGAATGGATTTTATATCACATAGGCAGTTCGTAAGTGTAAAGTCTGATGAACGTGTTACATAATGTTATAGGGAGCGGTTATAAATTAAGAAATCAAATAAAGTAGAGAAATGAGAGGTACAAGAGTGAAAAGGTGAGGTAAGCCTTTAATGGAACATGCTCAACAGGATTTGACTCAGGTTAATGAGACTGCTGCTAAGAAATCCTGAACTAGTTAACGGTCACTTGAAACCAAAACATTTGTGTAGGTGTTAACTGTGGGAGATATTAAGCAGATTTGCCAATGCAGTGTGGTAAACATACTGATACAAAAAGATTAGAGACTCATGTTCCATAACTATAATTGATTAACTTTGGCCCAAGATGTGTATAAAGTCTATGATGACGTTTTGTTTACTAATTACAGCAGTACATGTGTATGCATAGGTGTGAACACTAAGTACATAGTAAATTTTGCATGCAAATATAAGCATGAAACTTGGAAACGAAAATATGAAGTTATACTAATAATACTACCCTAGTTCGACTGCTGAATTAAATTAATTAATTTAATACCTTGTTAATATCATATAAATTAGGTGTCCTGATAAATTATTAGATTTAATAAATTTAGCCACATAATAATTCAGATTCATCGCACGGTGTAATAGTTTCTGAAATTGTATAGTTGCTCTAAAGTTACTATATCTTTTTTTTTCTTTGATGATTCACACCCATTATATTACTCCCTAAGTACATCGTTATTCTTTTTAATTATTGTTTTATTATAGGGCAATTGTTTCGTTTAGGTACCTCCCTTAGTAAACATACTTGATCTACCGTTACAGAATATCTTTCATGGCCTAAATGGTTTCCAGTTTTTTGGTAACATCTAAGTTTCATTGGCAATTGTTCTTGTATGTTTAAAGTTCCAGAACCTCCGCTTTGATGCAACAAAGGCAGTATTTCTCCATCGAATAATGTAGCAGTGTTATCAAATGGAAAAACAAGCAAGTATTCGTAAGCGCCAATGCTTTCAATCAAATTTTCCCTACTAATAAATGCAAGGCGCGTTCTAATGCAAACCAGACGAACAATTAGCCATTAGATTGGACCCTGGGGCCATCATTCCGTAATACTTTCGATTTCCACAGGGTTTCCAATAATGAGTGTTCTACCATGCACCAATGGTATTCTTTAAGGGAGTAATCTTAACTGTCACTCGTGCTACGGCTGCTTAACAGCACTTATGCTGACACATTGACGATGATACTATGGTTAAAGCACAGAGACTATTTGGGGATACGTATTGACTGACAAAGTCAGTGTTCTTTTTGTGACGAAATATCCTGTCTATTGCCTTTGAGTAGAGCATGACAATCCCGAAATAGTGACTCTTCTGCACGGTTTACGCTTTTGATGTTGAAACTGGTAACTCAGAATGCATGTCTGAGACATAGCTAAGGCTTTCATCAGGGGAATAAGCCGGCAAACATTTTATTGTACTGGTTCGCTATCTTCAGACGTCGTGGGTCGAGATTTCCAATACACTATGTGATAAGTGTGGCTAGGAAAGAGCATATGGTCTAAAACATTTCCTGTCTGCCTCCATTCTTGAATCACATTTCTATCGTTAAGCTCAGCTCAAACAGTGATAAAATAACTACTACTGCAAGCAACGCCTTCAGCAGATTTCAGGGTCGTCAATGAGGTCTGGCTTAACCTGAGACGGAAAGTAACTCACCCAGTGTCCCATTCGTTCATTAAAGAATTCACCCTCGAAGGAGCTTACTGCTGTCGTGAGCCGAAAAACAAAATTCCACAATTCTGGTTACAGTTTGCCATCAGACACTAACGTGTTCATATCATGGTGCCTTACTTAGATTCAGTTTCTGATTACGTGGTTACGTAGGATTCCGTTTGATCCACACAATATCTTGACAAGAAAATGTACCGTGAAACATTCGCCACCTCTGGTCCTCTCTAATGAAGCGCAGCAATATTTTTCACGACGTATCCTATACAGTTCATGTTCGCTACGTTTTCATACAAACTGTGCAAATAAACAATCTGCTTACAGGATCACACTTGTCTCAGCGGGTCACTTGGGCTATTATTATTAAGGTAATCGGAATTACCCTCCATAACGGTTTCGAGAGAAAGAATATAGAGGAGTTGTAACCAAGCATATGGAATCGCGGAAGCACACTTGTTCCATTTACCATCAACGTTCGTCTAGCGGTCGCTTTCTTGAACGCATTATTCGTTGGACGTTGTGTACTCACAACTCTCTGTCCATCTCCTTTTTCCCTTCACTCTGTCTGTCTCCTCCCACCACTCTCTCCATCTTTCTACTTCTCACTAGTCTCTCCTTCCACCAGCCGCTGTGGCCGAGCGGTTCTAGGCGCTTCAGTCTGGAACCGCCCGACTGCTGCGGTCGCAGGGTTCGAATCCTGCCTCGGGCATGCATGTGTGTGATGTCCTTAAGTTAGTTAGGTTTAAGTTGTTCTACATTTAGGGGACTGATGACTTCAGATGTGATGTCCCACAGTGCTCAGAACCATGTCAACCATTCTCTCCTTCCATCTGCTCATCCTTCCTCTGTTCTCCCCCTCTATCTATGCACTCCTTTCCCTTATGTCGATCTCCTGCTCCCCCCTCTACTTCCACTTCCTCGTACCCCCTCCCTCTTTCACGATTCTTAGTCTTTGATATCATGCCTCCTCAGTTATATGTGGTACAACGATGGTAGACTCTGTGGTATTGTGAATACAGCCTGCAAAGAGGTGTCTCGTACACAGTAGTACAGAAGTAATAAATTAAAACTTGATGCTGTGCGAACAGTGAAAATGTAGGAACAGCAAACTAATTTCCTTTCTTCATTTTCTGGAGTTGTCAATGAGAGAAATTTGCAAGACACTGAGTACGGTTATTTGCGTGTTGTGAGTTACACTGCTGTTTTTCTGTGTGTGTCAGAATGTGTCCCAGGGGGTATAAGAGAGAGGAGCGACGAGGAGAGAGACAGTCAGAGAGGGAAAGAAAGACATGGACATCGAGATATGGCAGAGGAGACGGAGAGAGTGAGGGGAAGAAGAGATGGAAGTGAGAGAAGAGAGACAGGCGCACTGGACAGGAGATATTGTGAGAAAAAGATGAACAGAGAGAAAGGGGGAGGAGTACATGAACATAGTGTGGGAGGAGGAAGTGAACGGAGCTAGACCGGGCTAGTAGATGGCCAAAGATAGGTGGAAAGAGGAGATGGGCAGAGAGAAGTGGTAGAAGTAGACAGACAGAGGGAAGGGGCGTTTGGGAAGTGTGCATGAGGGAGATGGTGACGTAGTGGTCAGTTGGAGAGGGAGAGTGTGTGAGTTAGCAGATGGAAGAGAGGAGACAGAAAACGTGTGTATTTCTTCCTTTCTAATAGTAAATTGGGAGAAATAAATATCCGGGCGCCCCCGTGAACTCAGCAAATAAATATATAAGAAACGGCAACTGGTTCTCAAAACTAAACTAATATCGCACTAAAATAAGCAAATCATAATTCGCACAGGTAAAATATGTTGTTCTTTAACAGTTAGTTTTAAGAGAGCAATGAAAATAGATAAACGGGTAGACATAGAATGAAAAGGTTATAATAGATTTACGTGGCGCAGAGTGACCAGAAATTGTGATGAGTTAGTATGACTCCATTGTTGCCTAAAGAAAATTGTGTAGTTCAATCTTTAAAAGGCACCTGGAGTGGAAAAGTGTGGATGTATGTAAAGAATACAATAAAATAAGCGGACAATAACCTATGATGAGTATAATACGTTCACAGTCATGAGAATATTACCGAAGGAAGCAATATGAAAAAGCAGAGAGTCTGATGACCTAAAAATATCATGGAGTTATGGTATTGCGTAGGTGACGGTTTTATATAGATCTTACCACAGCAGAAGTCACATACACTGATCAGACAGAACATTATGACCACAGACCTACTATACATATAAACACGTCCAAGTAATAGTGGCGTCACATGGCAAGGAATGACTGCTAGTCTGACACACGCTTGTGCCAGTGACAATGTTGTTCGTTTGTAGAATAGGGAAGGCGCGCGATCTATCTCCGGAGTCGGCACAGTGGCAGAGCGTTTCATGGTCCGATGAATCCCAATACCTTCTTCATAATGAACTGTTTGCAGACCAAGTACATCCCATTATGACGATTACATTTCCTGACAGCTGTGGGATTTTCAACAAGATAATGCACCATGTCACAAGACCAGGAGTGCGATAGAGTGGTTTGACAAACAACTCATACCGCCAGATCTGTACCCTACCGAACACACGTGGGATGTGACCGAACGTGGCTTCAGAGCTCATCGCTCCCCTTCCCCGAATTTACGGGAACTGGGTGACTCGTGGGTGCAGATGAACTCCAGCGACCTATCAAGGTGTCACTGCTTCCTTGCCACGACGTGACAGCGCTGTTATCCGTGCCAAAGGTAGACACACCGGCTATTAGGTAGGTCGTCGTATGTTCTGTCTGATCCGTGTATGTGTAAAGCCTGTATGGAGCAAAGTTCATGGGCAGTTGAAGCCAAATATATTCAAAACAAAATCCGTTTAAGACGTATGTTTATGATAATACTGCTGTAGAAATTAATAATGAAAGGGAAAAGACATTATATCATTTGCAGTTATTAATAATACACCCACTATTTGATTTATACGTAAAATTAACTTAAGGTGAGATCCGACACTCTTCATGGGAAGTGATCGTGGATGGCTGAGAGCAAAGAGATTTGGACAGTGAACCACCAACGATAAAGGAGAGCGTCTCCTTGAGTGTTCAGATGAACATAACGTGATACAACAATCATAATCTTTGAAGTGCGTAAGATAAAAAACTGCACCTGGAAAGTCAATGTGATAATGACAGCCATCTCATTGATTTTATATTAACGTTGAGGGCGTAAAGATGATAAAGTCTAACAACAGTTCTCCAGAATCAGACGTAGACACCGAAACTGAGTGTATGTTTGTAAGGTCTAGTTTAAGATTTAATATAAACCACAAAACTATAACAAATAGTTGGAATATTGAAAAAAACTGGGAAGTTAAAAGAACAGATTTTGCTACTAGAGTTAGCATTGTTACTAATTTCAGCAATGCTTGAACATCACTGTGTCGTTTTTGATACGTCTTGGAGTTGCTCACCATGTTCAGATCCATTATTCCAGCATCAAGGTCTTTCTTCCACTCTTTTCTATTTGTGTAGCGCTCCACATAAGGTGTCGCTTCCTTCGTTTTCTGCGTTTTCTTCGTTTTCTTCCTGCAGGGAAGACACGAACAGCACAATATGCCGCGTAGCACCTGAGAAGCCAAAACAAAATCACTATACGCGTAAACCAGTGCCTATACATAAAGAGAACCAAGACGATGCCTCAAACGTGGACTATATAGCGATCAGAAAGTTGAGGTTTTTTTTGTGGACTGCCTCTGACAAGGATTTGACCCTTGCCTCAGTTTGTTGGAATAATCTCTTGAAACTGTAAAATCTGCGTTAATAGACGTATTTATTCCAAACGCTGACAAAAATAAATTGTATACTTCGATCAATGCTTCACGTTCAGTGGGACTGTGGTGAAGTGCAATATCTAACAGTGCGGGTATGCATATGTTTTCGAATTAGTTTTACGTTACATCACGTGCAGAGTTATGAGATACAATGGAGGCTCACTCAGCATCCTCCTGCTTCATTTATCCCAGACGAACTGGAATTCCACATTACCAAGCCGTAACACAGTGTCGGTGTTCAGGACGTCCACGACGAATGGCAGCTGCAGTTAACTCCGAGATAATATCTGGAGTTTCATATTAACAAGTGAGGTATATTTCCTTATCCGAGAAGAGTTAGACACGAGAGACGTAAGAATTTTAACTCTAAGCATTATTTCCAATCATAATTTTCATGGTCCTTCAGTGGCATCATATTCGGTTAGCCGTAGACAATGGAGACAGCCTGCTACAAGAAATCCATCTAAAAAATGTGTGTGCTGCTTCGATTTCCGAGACGCAATCCAAACTAGACAGGCATATCACCCGTAGAAGGTACTTTGTTATTAGGTCAGGTAGATTCGACTCTAAAGGGGGTGCCGCTGTCCTGCTGCGACAGGAGTTACTTTCTCGGATATACACATTAGTTCCCCGACCGCAGGACTGCAGATATCGGTAGCACGAATTAAAATACGTTCTGTACTATCCACCCCGTTAGCCGGTTTTTGATACCCGAGAAGTGAGATACGTGAAGTACGAGTGGAAAGTAGTGTTGCCCCAACTTGAGCAACCACTGGTGCTCTGCGGGAATTCCAGCGCTCTCACCTCTATATAGGGAAATTCGTGTACAAGAGACCCAGGACAGAGCTCACCTGATGTAATGGAAGACAGCCACCACACAGTCCTCAACGACGGCTCTCCTGTCCTGGAGTCTCTCGCCACGATAGTGGCTCACGTAATTCCTGCCATCAAAAGTGAATATTTGTACTCGGTCGATATTTCATCAAAAATCAGGATAAGGTAACTTTTCCTGTTATTTGGACGATGGAAGCGACAACAAGAGACGTGCAATTCTTTCCTAAAAGCGATTGGAACATAAATAACAAAAACTGGCACTTTTCAAAAAGTAATAATAGAGTTGCTGAAGTAAGTTTACCAGAGAACGGCTCAGTGTAAGTATCTTACTAGACATTGTTTAGAGGATTAAACGCGAAAGACTTCTAGTATCAAAAGCGACATTTAACTTTGTTACACGTTAAGGACTCCGTGGTACGGTGGAATACGGTATACTCACCAGTGACTGCCGAACGTCGTCTAGAACGTAAGAAGGGTAACATCTTCTCAACTGTGGAAGATTACCCGTGAAACTGGGATGTAAATGCTCGAACTAACATGTTTTAAAAATTGTGAAAACCTCTTAACCGGATAAATTCACCCCCCCCCCCCCCCCCCCCCCCCCGGGCAGCAGTCATCGCATATGATAATTTCCTAAGACCCCCGTCTCAGATGAAAGAGATCATTATGCTCACTGTCTCGTGCTCTCTCTCGTGACAAATCGTCCCTTCACGATTTTTCTACGAACTTTATCGACTTCTGAATTAGAGTCTGCTACCCCCTGCACAGTTCAAATAATGGTTACAGTTTCCTAATCTAAATCGGTGCCTGGAAGTTCAACTTCCTACATACCTATCCCGTTGTCGACTTGTCGGCGTTTACTAAAAGAGCTCTTGAAAGACTTATTTTGTTTTGTGTTCAGATCTTTCCAAAGTGCAGTACCAACTGTGTAAGAATAAAAAAAAATTACTCATACAAACTCAAGAGGACTCCCTAAACGCTCAGATCAGCGCACTACTCTATTTTAATATACACACGGGATATGAAGAACACCAGAGGTTAAATCTCTCCAGTACGCAAATGATTTATCGCTTTTCTTCTACACTTAAAGACCAAATCTCTATGCCTAGTGTCAGGCAGAGCCATTTACACCTTCAATGACTGTATGACTGCCAACGACCTAACAGTTTGACTAAGAAATTTTCTACAGTTGTCATCAGCCCACTCTGTAACCACGAAAAGAAGCAGCATTAACGCAATGAGACCTTCAGCGGGAACTTGACTGTGTGACCACTGTAACTCTCTCTTCGTCCGCTGCATCATCGATTAGAATGATCGTTGTACCACACCGTTGCGAAAGGCGCACTTCATCAGTTTAACTTAGTAGAATTCGGGTGCAGGCTTGTGGGGATTGGAAAAATGCGATCAACTTACAAGAATGTCTTACTAGGAGAAGTTGTTGAAGCCCTGCTGCATGTCGATGTCAGTACTTCGAAAGATATTTTAATATCCAAGTAGGGCAGCAGCCCAATACAGATTAATCACGCTCCTGCGACAAATGAGGGTGTCTTCCACACACAAGGTCTGCATTGGAAATGAGGAGTGTTTGCCCTCTGCTAGTGAAAGCATTAGGCTCAGTGCACAGTATCTACAGATAGGTTCAAACAGATACATCCATAGACCAACTTAGAAATCCATTCCGGTATCAGATGTGAAATCTCGGTAGTCACTATTTACAGTACGATGAAAAATTGCTTTGGCACAATGAGTTCCCGTTTCATTGCCTACTTTAAACTTTACTGACGGACTTTGTTCACCTTTATATTGGTTGCTTTTAATTTCAAGAGACTTAAGCAAGAAAGATGCGTATTACTTCTCCCGGAGCTGAAGTCTTCCTAAGAACTTGGTCTGCCGCCACCTTGTTCATATTTTACTGCAGAAGCGGCAGCGATTCGAGAGGCTCTGACATTAGGTATTTATGTGAGGCTCCAGAACCTGCTGTAGTCTAGCAATCAAAAAGCGTGTTGCATTTTATACAGACTAGAGTGTAACAGTAAGATGAATATTCAGGTATTTGAAATTTTACGATAAGCATTGAGAAATAAACGAAAAGGCATGAGAATTTCATTCCAATGGGGCCCCAGATCATGTATGGCTGGTTTAGGAGACTTAGTCGCAAAGCTGGCGAAGAAATCCAATGGTTCTGGATGTGCGACGAACGTCGTTCTACCATCCTCAGATTTCCAGCTGTGGGCGACACTGCGATCCAGCCAGTAATTAGAAGCGTCTTCTGTCTTCGAGACTTTCAGCCTAGCAGGAAGCTGAAAACTATCTTGGTACTTATTCGTATGAACCATAAGTTCATCCTAACTACTTACATTTGGTAGATATCAGCGATGTCCGTTTCTGCGAGTGTCAGGACACACAAGAAAGAAGGAGACGCAAGTAACCATCTCTTTACCTACAAGTACTTGGAAATTCATCAAAACTCTTTAGTGCAAAACCTTGTGATATTGATGATTCCCATTCCAACAAGTGCTCATGTTTTGTTATATCATAGGGATCCTCAAATATCTTCCCCACCCCTTCTGATGCGTTTATGCTACATACTAATTTTACTTTCTTCTAGCTCAGAAAAGTAAGTAAATTCGCTGTCCTCGATTGTGGCACCACGTGCTTTCTGTTCATCACGTACTTTCGTTTCTGCAAGCTCCCAGTAGGTTGACTGAAGAAACATGTTTATTGCACCGTTAGCATGGTTTTAAGAAATAGAGGTAATTTGTGTACTTTTGGACTGGATTGACTATAGAAAATGCTTCAAAATGTTAATATACCCTGCGCTATAGAGAAAGAGATCATTTATTTCCTAAAAACAACACAGCAATGCCGTTTATAGGTGTGGCGCTATGTCTCCATTCGGCACATTAACAGCAGAGAATACTAGACGTAGAAGAGAGCGAAGAAGAGAAGGCGGAATATGATGACAAAGATTACGCATTTCCAATGAGGTAACGCACCAGAACACCCAAGCCTATGCCAACGGAACATTAAGGATGTTTCATATAGTACATCTACCTGAGATGTTGAATAAAACTTGTAAAAGTTGATTATAATTGCGTTGCCTGGTTTTAAGGATACCGGTCTGAAGTCAGGCATAGAGATTTGGCCTTTAAGTGTAGAAAAGGCATAATCATCTGCATACTGGAGAGTTGTAACCTCTGGTGTAATGATGTTCTTCATATCACATTTGTGTAGAGCACTAAACGCAAAATACGTTATCGTTTCAGAGAAAGAGCAAGAAGGAACTATTTTTTCAGTTCCATAACAAATAGAGTCAACGACCTTGCCGCAATGAAGACACCGGTTCGCGTCAGGTCACCGAAGTCAAGCGCTGTCGGGTTTGGCTAGCACTTGGATGGGCGACCATACGGTCTGCCGTGCACTGTTGGCTACTTGTAGAGCTACTTGTTTGAGAAGTAGCGGCTCCGGTCTTGTATACTGACACACGGCCGGGAGAGCGATGTGCTGACCACATGCCCCTCCATATCCACATCCAGGATGACGCCTGTGGTCTTAGGATGGCACGGTGGCCGGTCGGTACCGTTGGGCCTTCATAGCATGTTCGGATGGAGAGAGAGAGAGAGAGCGAGAGATAGCAAATAGAAGAAACAGTATAAAGGACCATATACCTGGGGACTTGAAAAAGTAAGTGTCACATGTCAGCCCATGCTTGTGCAACAAGTGTGACGCGTTGTCAGAAGACAGTACATGCTCTGGGTATCTTGCAGACATAGTTCTCCAGTGATACAGATAACAAGTGAGAGTGAAATCTCGCGGCACCTGGACACGTACTCCAAGTTTGAATTACGCGGGACAGTACGATCATTGTGGGCATAACGTCTGACACACAGGTTAGCCGTGAATTCTGACGCTGTATGGAGTACATTCAATATCGCGTTCAGCAACAGTGAAATTCTGCCAACAGTTTGACCAAAGCCGGACAGGTGAGGGTCATGCTGATGGCCAGTGGAGGCCATCGACTTGTACGTCTACCGTAGACGGCAATGTGAAGGTATCGAGGAACTGATTCACACCAGTCACAAATTTTCCGACGATGAAGACATTTACACAGCTGTTATACAATGGCTGCGTGGGCAGGAGCGGGTTTCTACAGTCGAGAAAGTGAGCGAATTTCAGTTGTCAGATTACAAATAAAATATCTAAAGATAATCCGTGAAAATATGTCATTATGAGGATGTAAAACGAGTTTGATGAATGATGTAGCATATATGAGTCTACTTGCCCTAATACTTTTATGATTCACAAGAATTTTTAAGAATTTGTTATTTCAGTCTTATTGGGTTCCAGAACATTTAATTGACAACCATTACAAAATTTTCGTTCGCAAAACCCAAGCTCATAACCGTGGAGAATAAATAAAGCTCCTGTTGGAAATTTTAGGTTTTCTCGGAGTAATCAGAATCGAAAGTCTCCTCAGAGGTCTGTATATTACGAAGACCTGCAACCTTGGCATCAGTTTCCAACAGGACTCAGCAACAGGGGTTCTGATAAGGATGGAGAACAGCTGGATCGCAGAAATACTGAATGAAATTGATTTTATAAGAAGGCAGCCAACCTGAGGTGTCAATCAAGAAAGCTATTATTTGCTTTCCACGAAATAATAGTGTGGTTGTTCGAAATATGGTTTGTTATTTATAAGTGAATACTCTTGTTAATCTCTGTCTGTATGCATTTCATTCTCTCTTGCATACTATTTCGTGTTTTCTGACTACGTTTGATATGTGAAGATTCCTTAGCTCTAAGTACTGAACATATGTGAAACAGCAAATTAATTTAAAACCATTGTATACATTATTTATACTATCTTTCTCTGCATATATGAGTTGACATTTGTACCACGCAGTTTGCAGTATGGCTCAGTAAACCCAAGCGAAATAATGTAGTAATAATAAAATTCATAAAAATGCAACAAAGTAAAGGCTCTGTGTGTGTGTGTGTGTGTGTGTGTGTGTGTGTGTGTGTGTGTGTTGGCTGTCCTACCTATGCCTTCTTCATGTCGTTGTTGTGGTCTTCAGTCCTGAGACTGGTTTGATGCAGCTCTCCTCTTCTCCCCAATCCTATTCAATACTTCCTCATTAGTTATGTGATTTACCCATCTAATCTTCAGCATTCTTCTTGTCCGAACTAGTTATCGTCCATGTTTCACTTCCATACATGGCTACACTCCATACTCGATGTTAACAAATTTCTCTTCTTCAGAAACGCTTTCCTTGCCATTGCCAGTCTACATTTTATATCCTCTCTACTTCGACCATCATCAGTTATTTTGCTCCCCAAATAGCAAAACTCCTTTACTACTTTAAGTGTCTCATTTCCTAATCTAATTCCCTCAGCATCACCCGACTTAATTCGACTACATTCCATTATCCTCGTTTTGCTTTTGTTGATGTTCATCTTATATCCTCCTTTCAAGACGCTATCCATTCCATTCAACTGCTCTTCCAAGTCCTTTGCTGTCTCTGACAGAATTACAATGTCATCGGCGAACCTCAAAGTTTTTATTTCTTCTCCATGGATTTTAATACCTACTCCAAATCTTTCTTTTGTTTCCTTTACTGCTTGCTCAATATACAGATTGAATAACATCGGGGAGAGGCTACAAAACTGTCTGACTCCCTTCCCAACAACTGCTTCCCTGTCATGCCCCTCGATTCTTATAACTGCCATCTGGTTTCTGTACAAATTGTAAATAGCCTTTCGCTCCCTGTATTTTACCCCTGCCACCTTCAGAATTTGAAACAGAGTATTCCAGTCAACATTGTCAAAAGCTTTCTCTAAGTCTACAAATGCTAGAAACATAGGCTTGTCCTTCCTTAATCTAGCTTCTAAGATGAGTCGTAGGGCGAGTATTGCCTCACGTGTTCCAACATTTCTACGGAATCCAAACTGAACTTCCCCGAGGTCGGCTTCTACTAGTTTTTCCATTCTTCTGTAAAGAATTCGCGTTATTATTTTGCAGCTGTGACTTATTAAACTGATAGTTCGGTAATTTTCACATCTGTCAACACCTGCTTTCTTTGGGATTGGAATTATTGTATTCTTCTTGAAGTCTGAGGGTATTTCGCCTGTTTCATACATCTTGCTCAACAGATGGTAGAGTTTTGTCAGGACTGGCTCTCCCACGGCCGTCAGTAGTTCCAATGGAATGTTCTCTACTCCGGGGGCCTTGTTTCGACTCAGGTCTTTCAGTGATCTGTCAAACTCTTCACGCAGTATCGTATCTCCAATTTCATCTTCATCTACATCCTCTTCCATTTCCATAATATTGTCCTCAAGTACATCGCCCTTGTATAGACCTTCTATATACTCCTTCCACCTTTCTGGTTTCCCTTCTTTGCTTAGAACTGGGTTTCCATCTGAGCTCTTGATGTTCATGCAAGTGGTTCTCTTATCTCCAAAGGTCTCTTTAATCTTCCTGTAGGCAGTATCTATCTTACCCCTCATGAGATAAGCCTCTACATCCTTACATTTGTCCTCTAGCCATGTCTGCTTAGCCATTTTGCACTTCCTGTCGATCTCATTTTTGAGAAGTCTGTATTCCTTTTTGCCTGCTTCATTTACTGCATTTTTATATTTTCTCCTTTCATGAATTAAATTCAATATATCTTCTGTTATGCAAGGATTTCTACTAGCCCTCGTCTTTTTACCTACTTGATCCTCTGCTACCTTCACTACTTCATACCTCAAAGCTACCCATTCTTCTTCTACTGTATTTCTTTCCCCCATTCCTGTCAATTGTTCCCTTATGCTCTCCCTGAAACTCTGTACAACCTCTGGTTCTTTCAGTTTATCCAGGTCCCATCTCCTTAAATTCCCACCTTTTTGCAGTTTCTTCAGTTTTAATCTACGCCTTCTTCATATAACTCCATAATTTACTTCCTCTGCTCCCCAGTTGATTAAAGTCGACATGAGGGCTAATATGAGAGGACTAACAAGAATGTCGTTAGATTAACGACCCCAAGAGGGAAAGGAAACCGGTGCATCAAATGTATCTAATGCCTAGCAGCCCACATCTGATGTCTTAATAAGATACAAAGTATTCTTTGAGTTATGGGCGAGAAAGAAGAGAAGGCCGTGTTGGCCAAGTGGTTAACGCGCTGGAGTTTCATACATATCGAGCTGCTGAGATCCTCATTCAACGTTTTCACCTGAATTTTATTCATTTTGTCAGTCCACTTGAAGCAGGTGCCGAAATGGTTCACCTGAAAAGGTTATGATCCGTTTATTGGTACACCTTTGTCCGATCCGAACGCCGACGAGACGTCAAACGCAAATTTTCGTTCTACTTATCTAGTACACAAAGTAGGATAAAGTCTGAGCGCGGTTATAGAAATCCCTTTAATCAGTTGGCAACTTTTTGGATCCTTAATCGATAGCTTGAATATAGAGTGATCAAGTTTGCGTCATCTTAATTCCTTCCTTCAGCCTACTAAAAAGTTTCACTATTTTATTTAGAGTTGAAAAGTAAAGAATAAAGTTATTGCCTCGTAGGGTAAAACTGCCAAGGTTATCATTGATATCCATCCAATTTTCCTGAGTTCATGATGTTTCCCTGAGGTACTAGACGTACCCTAGCAGCAGTAACCCTAATGAGTTTGTTTCACTGAATAATTCAATTATGAATCCATCGTGATCAACCATTTGAGACTCGAAAAATAAGTTATAGTTGCATTTACTGTATGTCTTTATCTGTGTTACACCAGTTCTCAATTTGCTCCCCTCGCAGAATGAGGAAATTCTGTGGTCTTTCAGCTCTTTTTGTGTAGTCATAGATCTTGTAATTTATATGTACATCACACTTAAGCACGTTTACATAATTATATTTCAGTTACCCCTTTGTTGTTATTGATATATCACTACATCCAAATTAGAATACTGAAGATTGTAAACTCGGCAACACGCAAATAAAAGTTAGAAAATCTAATCTGTGTCGTTATTGCTCGTACTTACACCCAAACCTCCAGATGTCAGTCACTCAGATCGGCACCAAATGTTGTGTGTCAATAGAGTATCAACCAAAACACCGATTTAGTTCGTGCTGGGTGCTGTCGTCGAATAGAACATTCATAAACGATAATTAAAAGTAACACCAGCACAATGGAGTCTAGGAGAAGCGTATCTGTGATAAAACGCCACAGAGAGCTGTGGTAGGTGAGTGGTTAAGGCGTTAGCTCCTCGTCTTAAACTTCCCGAGTTCGAAGCCCACTGATGACGATTTTTGTAAAAACAGTTTACGCGTGATATTGTTATAAGGGATAACATATCCTTGACATGTAAAAGGACGTTTCGGAGTTGGTAGCAATGTTATTTTTGCTGGCCACCATATCCCATTACTACACTCCAGGAACCAGGGAAATCGTAGGGGGTGCAGCGAACATAGTTTATTTATTTTCCTTTTCTCTCATTAATACCACAGCAGGTTGACACTCTATCGACACACAACGTTTGGTGTTGATCTAACTGTTTCACATCTGGAGTTTTGGGTGTTAGTGATAAAATGCTATGAAAGGGTGGAGGATCATCACATAGAGCCGACGACGATGTAGTTCGGCCACACATGTTGAAGTCTTGAATTCCAACGCCTAGAAAAACATATGTGACATATTTTCCTGAACCTGTAAACCACTATAACACGTTCCGAAATACTTCACGTTAATGATAATGCTAAGCCGACAATCACAGCCAGTATGAACGTTCTTACTACGGACTATTTCACTTCTACCTCCCACTACGTATGGTTGTAAGTAGTGGAAAACAAACTACTGACACTGTCAGGGAATAGTGATGATGATACAACAACTGTGGTTTTTTTATTTACTTATTCTTAGCATTCTTCTCACATGCATCTGACAACGTATTTGCCTTCTCTTCCACGTTATTGTGGAATGAACCCAATCACTTACGGTAATAAGGCAAGTTGGTTCGTACATCCAGAGAAAACTGTTTATTTAATTTGGATGCTCGTTTTGCTATTGCAGTTTTACATTTACGTTGAAAACAATTCCATAATTACTGGACATAATTCGGTCAATTCTGATCCTTAAAAAGAAAAAAAAAAAGACATTGGACGTAAGGTGATCTATTTGGATAGAACGTAAAGCGAAAAACTTATCTACGATGGCGTTAGGTGGGAAAGTTCCGGATGAGACATTTAACTGACTTATTTGCTTGGGATGTATCTTTAATGCTGTTTGCAGAAACGTGCACACACATGAGATGGAGTTCTAATTTAGCAACGTGCATTCTCGATTACTGTATCTGCACTGTGGTTTTGTGGAAACAGTTTCGCATGAACTAGCACAAACAGTATACGTTGCTCACATTGGCAGTTTGGTAGAACTCAACGAGCTCATACTGTGACTACTGCAAGTTGTACTCCACTGAAGATGAGTAAGTTGATTGCGATTCTGCTTAAATAATCGGAATTATCTATCAGTCACTTCGTTGGCCATACTGGCACAGAAATGCAAGACGATAAGAGAAGACCACATTGCTGAGTTCAGATTTCCGAAAATCACAACAGATCGTAATTCGGATGCTACTTTCAGCCATTGCACAAACGTGGAAGTGTTAGTTTTGAGACAAGTATTCAGGATATAGGAAATCAACTGAAATCCCTTGCCAGAGAAAACGTATCAAGGTCGGATGAGAAGCTGGGACATTCTGCAGAGGTCACTCAAAGAAGTTGCATCCCTTCGATTACCAGTTTATTGTAGGTTGCTCGAGCAACTAGGTAGCTGGAGCAACTGACGGTACCAAGCGATGGGAAAATAAGCGCAGGTCAATCCAGTTTTCAGGAGAATTCGCCGGGCAGATTCACATGATAATACGGCGCTACTGACAACGTCCGTCTGTTGTAGATCTGTGGAACAAATTTTATGCTCACTCATTTGGAAGTTTCAGCAGAAAGAAAATCTGTAAAAGAGTCTTCTGCAGACAAAGATCTTGACCGACTTAACAGATAGTTCGGAAGCTGACTCAATCTGTAATCATAAACCATAGGGATTTTTCTCACTATGTAGGCGTTAACTGATGCACGCTATTTTAAAATGTTTCAGATATTCTTGCAGGATTTAGTATTATTCAGAACTGAAAGAAGAAAATAATTACGTGTTCGGAAACAAGAACATATTGAAATATAGATCGTTGAATATCCCCAGTTCACAGTCTCCGTTATATTTACAAGTAAGGCGGCATTCTCATGTGATGGCACAGTAAATTACGGCGGTACGGTCGTGAGGGCTGATGCCATTCCTGCTGTAAACGTGGCTTTGTGGGCTCATGATTGCTTCAGCATCAGTTAATGCGCAGGTGACAGACTCACTGAGCGAGACACGTATCCAACCAGGTTAACAAGCGCTATGTACTACCATTGCCGAGCGGGATTAGCCGAGCGGTCTTGGTCGCTGCAGTCATGGACTGTGCGGCTGGTCCCGGCGGAGGTTCGAGTCCTCCCTCGGGCATGGGTGTGTGTGTTTGCCCGTAAGATAATTTAGGTTAAGTAGTGTGTAAGCTTAGGGACTGATGACTTTAGCAGTTAAGTTCCATAGGATTTCACACACATTTGAACATTTTTTTGTAGTGCCGATTACCAGTCGTATTGCAGA
This sequence comes from Schistocerca serialis cubense, assembly GCF_023864345.2. Lineage (NCBI taxonomy): Eukaryota > Metazoa > Arthropoda > Insecta > Orthoptera > Acrididae > Schistocerca > Schistocerca serialis. Next base: position 53,619,006 of record NC_064645.1, on the reverse strand, counting down.
ACTGTGTACAGCGGGGCACCATACCGCATCGTTTCTTAGGCGATATCCTCACCTAGTAGGTCCAGTACCATGTCCCCATCATTCACCGGAGACGGATGTACCGGATTTCTGGCTGAGGAGGTATTTAAGGTCATCGGTGTATGCCCAGTCCATCTACAAAGTGCGAACGTAGCAGGAGCGTGTGACCAACGAATGTAACGCAATCCGGACAGAGGCAGATGTATTTGAAAGAGAGTGTGCTTAACAGAGAAGGATGTCATGATCCGAGAAAATCACATGCCGCCCTTGTGACTACGGGAAATTTCCTAGCTGATTTGGACAGTACTGCGTCAGTTTGGAATATATGACAGTTGCTTTCGAACACCTGTGTTTATCCACAGGTAGTGTAGGTGATGATCGTATGTAGCAAAGACTGACCACAAAGAATAAAAATAATGAATGCCATTAAATGGGCGAAAAGCTTTGAGGTGCTTTCATCACGAGATTGGTTATCCGTCACTGGAATCAGTCACAATCTACGAAGCTCTGGAGCTTAAGTTTGGACCGGTTTAAAGTTGAACGACCCAACAAACCTGGCTCTTGTTATGGCACAACGGAAGCAAGTAGCCAAGAGGTCCACAATGTTCCACCTATTACGCACGACTGAAGTACATACGTATGTGAAACAAATGCTAGTCTAGTATGATGCACGACTGTCGCACAATCAGCTTAACAGCTCATGCATCCACATTGGCGATAAGAATAATACACAGAAGAATGAGAGAGAATGATCTGGATCTGCTTCTGTATTTGGCTTTGATGCAGATGGACACGAGCAAGCAGTCCTGTCATAGTGATTGATAATTGAAGCAAGATTTATGGAAAATTAAGACAAAAGACAATAGACTAAGTGTTCGGCAATGTAAAATGGTACCACATGTTCAAAATTCACAGGAAATGTGTAGCCTGTAGGAAAATACGGATAATATAATATATGTACACTAAGCAAGAGGGAACGAAGGAAATGAAAACCAAGATCGGAGTGCTCTAATTAGACAGGACCCTACAATTCAACCTGTACGTCTTAGAAACAATCAGGGGTGTACAAGAGAAATTCATGAGTTGGATTTGAATTCAAAGTGGAAGATATCAATGAGAGGATTTACTGATGACATTGCTACCCTCATTGAAAGTTAGATAGAATTGCAAGACCTGTTGAATGGAATCTGTAGTCTAAAGAGCACAGTTACAGAGTAAACCAGAGAGATTAGAAAGCAAATAGGAGCAGCACAAAGGAGAACACCGATAAGCTCAAAATAAAAATGGGGTCATGAATTAGAAGAATGAAGGCCTTCCTGGTCAAAAGAAGCCCAGTAGTATCGCACATTGGCCTTAACAACTAATGAAGACATTTCTTTGAGTATGTGTCTGGAATACAGCATTGTATGGAAGTAATCAAGGATTGTGGGGAAACCGGATAAGATGATTATCGAAGCGTTTGTCATGTGCTGTTACAGAATGGCGCTGAGAATTACCTGGACTGTTGAGATAAGTAATAAGGAGTTGAAACTTTCTGGCGGATTAAACCTGTGTGCCGGACCGAGACTCTAACTCGGGACCTTTGCCTTGCGCGGGCAAGTGCTCTACCATCTGATCTACCCAAGTATGACCGAAGTTTGGAACGTAGGAGACGAGATACTGCGAAGACGGGTCGTGTGTCATGCTTGGGTAGCTCAGATGGGTTTACTCCCAAATGTAGCAGTCGCCTCGATCGCTTTTACCTTTTCGACTCCTTGTGTGGGCAACTTCTGGATGTTGATGTGATACCAGCCTGTGTTACTGATCGCTGAGCTGTAGCCGTCACGTTTAATTACGAGCGGCAACCGGTTAAATTGTTTCGTCCTCCCTGGCTGCTCAGTATAGCCTATTTGCAGGATAACTCTCTTGGTGTAGTCCTGGAGGACATATGGTTCGTTGTTCTCATACTATGGACCGATACTCGTCTATTGTGGCATGGTGGACACTGCATGTTAAACCATAAATCCATAGGGCTCTGATGCGTTTTGGAGCTGCGAAGGTGGCAGACGATTGACGAACGCAAGAGTTTTACTACTCAGTCTTACGTCAACTATACGATAGTGCTACGCATGCTCCACTACGGGTTACTGATATACAGCGCATCAAAGCCAGATTGCTGCGGCTCAAACGCATTCAAATGGAGGGACTGCGGATGAGGACTCAACCACGTTCCCTTTTACAAGACGAATTGACACCACTATACCATCTAGTAGGTTTACTGGCGCGCCGGAGACGTGTGTGCCTTGCCTCCCTCACGACCGCTGACATCCGCATGTTCACCTCTCACCGTGACATTTCCGACTTTATTTACACCTATTTTACTGATCTGTACGAGACCCATGTCGCGGCTGAAAACTCTCTCGACGACTTTACATCCTAGCAGCATCGCGTCGTCGCTCCTCAATTAAATGACACCATTATGTGTCCGTTTCACGAGGACGATATATATGATGTTGTTACAGGATCTCAGTCCGGCAATTCGCCGGGATTACGCAGTATTCCTAAGGAGTGTTATGTTTAATTTTGGCCACTCATTGGTGACACCTTAACGTCAATGGTAAATGAAGTATACCGGGAATCTCACTTCCTGCTCCATTTCTGGAAGGTAAACTGGTCCTCCTCCGAAAACCACAGGTTTTGATTCCCTCCGTCCTATTACTCTCCTTAACTTCGATTATAAAATCGTAGGTCGAGCAATTAATATCCGTCTCTCTAACCTGCTCGATACCATTATTGCCAACCACCAAAGCTGTGTGCCTGGACGCACGATACTGACTTCTGTTCTCGAATGTCGCGATGTAATTTCGGTGGCCCATGCCGCTAATATCCCAGAAGCTTTGCTTTTTCTTGATTTCCAAAAAGCGCTTGATCATGTCAGCCATGATTTTCTAACGAGAGTGATCACCACTGTCGGCTTTAATAATGATCCTCGACAGGTCTTAACTCGCCTCTTTACCGGTATCAGGGACTCTGTGATTGTGAACGGTCGCCATACCCCCCCCACCCCCCCACCCACCCTGATATCGATCAGACGGGCTTTACCCGAGGGAAGCCCCTTGTCTATATTTCGTTTTGTCTTGTTCTTAGAACCCTTACTTCGCCGTCTCACCATGCAATTACGTTGCTGGACTATATTGGGGGAACTTTTTTCGGTCCGTGCATACGCCGATGGGGTCATGGTTTTAGTTCATGTCGAGGACATACCGAGGCTTAAGGATACCCTGGATTCATTTTGTCGTCTTGCTGGTGCTCGCATTAATGATCGTAAATGCACGTTCCTACCGTTGAGAGGCTTCGATAATATCGTCATTCCTTAGGCGACAGTCGTCAATCGCCAAGACGTTAGGGATCTTAGTGGATCGCAATCCCATCAAAATGGCGACACTGAATTGACGTGAGGTTGCGAGTCGTGTTCATGGGGCGATCCTTGAACGTGAACGCCGTTCGCTTAGCCTCCTTCACAAGGTACAGGGTTTAGAAACCTATGTCTTCAGTAAAGTATATTAAGTTGCGCAGGTCTTCCCGCTTCCCGCGATGATGGCCCGCAGACTGAAACAGGTCTCTGGTCGATTCCTGTGGCGCCGCCGTATTTTTCGTGTCCGGTACGAAGTAGTGGCCAGGCCTCAAAAGCTTGGAGGATTCGCTCTTTCCGATATCAAGATGAAGACATCCATCTTATTTGCCTTCCGCAATGTTTTAACCTGTACGCGGGGGGCTTTGCATTTAGTTACCTCTCGTTTACTTTCGCGCCTCCGGCTGGTCTGTCTGACCCTTCCTGTTGGTGTTGGACGGATTAATACTAAATTGAGGAACATTCGTGAATACTTCCTAATTATCGGTATCCTAGGTGCTGACATACTTTCTATGACGCATATTAATACGGCCATGCTGTCACCTCGTTGGGGTTCACTACTTCCCCTTCCTTTTGTTGAACTTGCTTCCCCATCAACGTGTTGGGAAACGGTCTGGTCTCACCTTAGTCTTCCTGTATTTCCGATGGAGATGGCTTCAACGTGGTATAAGGTCATTCACAGTCTGACACATACTGGTGATCGTCTTTTTGGTATTGGCCTTCGTCCGACTGATCAGTGTGAGGAATGTCATCAGACTGCCACCTTACTTCACAGGCTTGTTGCTTGCGGACGGAATCATTGGTTCTGGATCCGCCATCAATTAGCTTTCCCTTACTCGAGGGCCTCAAACTGCTTTCCCAGACGACATTCTCCTACATCCGGACATATCCTTTCTTCCTTTCCCTCAGACGAAAACAAACACGATTGTCTGGCTCTTGGGTTACTAAGTTCACTATGTCGTTGAAGGTGGGAATGACCCAGATCGCCGCGTTTTTCACCATTATCTGACAACAGCAGTTGCCACGATTCCGAACGCTTTCTGCGAATATGCTTTTTCTTGTGTTTAACCCTTCGGTGGTTGGTTAAGCTCTCCTGTGATCCCTGTTTCTCCCCTGAGCTTGAGTCCCCTCCCTTGTAGCTTTGTTTTGTCACTTCTTCTCTTCCACATGTATATCAAAAATGACAAGAAGGGTGGGATAATGGGTTAGTCTTCCCCTTTAGCATTTAATAATTGTTTGTGCTTGAACTAATTTGTTGATTTTCTTTTTGCAGACTGTGGTTGTCTCATTTTTATGAAAATACCAAGTGAATCTGATAATTAAAAAAAGATGGTAGAGCACTTCTCGTGAAACGCAAAGGTCTCCAGTTCGAATCTCGGTCCGGCACACTGTTTTAATCTGCCAGCAAGTTTAATATCAGCGCACACTCCGCTGCAAAGTGAAAATTTCATTCTGAGGTGAGGAGTTTCTCTGCAGAAGGTGTCCGGACAGGAATATGTAGAAAACAGAGGCCATAAGAAGAGACACAGTGATAGAACGTGTGTTGAGACATCAGGAAATACTTTTCTTGACACTAGAGGGATCTATAGAGGGGAAGACAGAGCAAGGAATATATACGACAGATAACTGAAGACGTTTGGTGGAAGTACCCCTCTGCTCTGAAGAGGTTCGCAAAGAGAGAGGTAAGTGGCGTTCCGCATAAACTCAAGCAGCAGACAAATTGCATAAAATAATAAAAACTAAAATTAATATTATGTGCTTATACAACAGTTTTGAAGAATCAGTTTCAAAGTTCAACCAGCCAAACAACACCATCCGAATCACCAATCGCCAACCAAGGCGTAGTAGCAAAAGACTATTGCTTTAGATGTATTTGGATATAACAATAAAGTGAGAGAATAATAAACACACATTTGACATCTTCAGAAAGCCAACAGCCACAGACGTCATTATACCTGCTTCATCCAACGATCGGCTAAATAAAAAATTAGCTGCCCTACGACACATGTTATACAGACTAAATAACATCATACTCAGCAAAGAAAACTATGAAAAAAGAATTACAAACAGTAAAACTCATATCCACAAATAATGATTACAGCACCCATATAATACAGTAACGCAATCAAAGTATTAAAACACAACTAAAGAGAATCAAGACATGCAGAGAGCACAGAAACCCACGTACACTACATCACACATGGAAAGACAAAACAATAACACCCATGACATAAATAAAAAACATGGTACACTCTTACATACAACCACAAAAGCAACACACAAGACAGCAAATATACTAAGGAAACAGGGATTACAAAGAGCTTACCGAACAAGAAACATACTCCAGTAACATTTACAAACAACAGACAAACCAGATAAATACCAAGGATCAGGTATACACCAGCTATAGTCCCAAGAATGTAAATCAGTGTATCTGGGGATGACAAGTAGGAACTTCAAAGCTAGATATGAAGAACAAATAAGAAGTTGGAAACATGAAAATAGCCATTCTACCTTCGCTAAACACCTTATAAAACATGGACATCAACCATCCAACATGGAATGTCACGGTAACATAAGGCTGGAAAGCAATGAGCGTCATTTGTCTGTGAATCGCGTAAACTTTGTTCTGTATGTTGTCGTATGTGAACAGCTCGTGTTACATCATGTGATTCGGAATTTGGGGACCAGCATATCATTCGCCTAAACGAGCGTGGAAACCACCTAAAACACACCGTCAGGCTGATCCGTGTACCAGCTCAAGGTCGTTACTCTGCCGCGCGAATTCGATTAGAGTCTGGATCAGCTTCTTGTGCAGCAAGCTCGTGTGCTGCTTCTTATTCGATTTCTTTAGAGTGCCTGTGATGTTTCAGATTTCAAATCTGCACTGTTCTGAGCATCATCTGTTTCTACGTCCGTCATCTTCAAATGTCATCTGTCATTCCTGTTCTCTTCCTACCTCTTCCTCTAATTCCTTCCACTTTTCCCTGTGTAATTCTTTGTTGCACGCAACTCCTAAGCGTTTTTTTTTCAGATTCCAGAGATAAATTTTCTTTCATCTCCTATATTCTTCAAAACTTCCTCATTCTAAAGTCGGTTTCAGAATTCTTCTCCATAGCTACATTTCGAAACTTTCTAATATTTTTCTTTCTTTTTAACCATCCATGATTCACTGCTGTATGCACTACAATCCAGACACAAAATTGAGCAAATCCTTTCCTCAACTACATTGGAATTCCTCTAGATGTTACTAACTGCTTCACTTTTACAAACGCTCTCTTTCCTATAGATACATTCCTCCTCATTTCGTCCGTATAACTTCAGTTCCATGATAAAAAAAACTTTCACGTGTAGAAAGACTCTTACTTGTTCTCTCTTTTTTCTCTCTGGGAATACGTTTACTGGAGCTTCCTTCATGCCTGTTCTCAACACTTCCTCTTTCCAGTATTTATCTTCATCGTTGCTCCTTCCTGCAATAGTCTTCAACATTTTCTGTAGCTTCTCTTTTCATTCCGCCAGCACCGCTGGCCCATTCGCTTATTTTATAGTCATTCTCCTTTCTCTTCTAATTACAATGCCTCTTGTATCGTCTATCGCCCTACCTAACAGTTTTTCTCCGCATATGTTGATTATCTTCGGTGACAATGAGCATCTTTGCCTTACAGCTCTTTCAGTGCACATATATTCCGACGCCAGATTGCCTACACTATCACCTTTTGCTCTGTACTCGTCTCCTATATTAACCTTCCACCGTTCCACCTTCCACATCTTTTAAAAATATCAGCAGTGTACTCCAGCTGTCAATACCGAAAGTCTTCTTCCAGTCGACAAAGCAAATATACATCACCTTGTCCATTTCTGTCATTCTTTCTCTTATCATCCTCATACAACCTACAGCACCTCTTGTTCATTTACCCTTGTTGAACCAAACCTGGTTGTCCCCATTATTTTCCTCAATTTTCCTTTCGATTCTCTGTAGGATGACTCTCGTTATAGCCTTTGTTACTAAACAGATAAAACTAATTGTCTTATATTCTTTGTATTCCTTTGTACACTACTTTTTAGGTAAATGTAGTAGAATAGTCTTAAGTAAATCTTAATACTAGATTCCGATGTCATAAATTCTGTTTACTACCACAGTCAATCTGGCTACCGAATTTACACCTAAGATTTTCGGCGTCTCAGATGGAATTTTGCTACAGTCAAACGGTTTCTTTTCCCGGAGCTCCTGATTCACTTTCTCCAATACACATTTCAATATGTTAGGACTTCGTTTTTCTTCATTTTCTTACCCTTCATCTTCCAAATTCAATCCGATGTTATCAGCTTGTACACCATACACCTCTTCCAAGTAATCCATCCAAACGTGTTTTCTATACACACCATACTCACGCGAAACTGAAAACTGGCAAGATTTCTGAGACAAAACTGTTCGAAAAAGACATTTAAGATAATGCAGAGCAGGAGAGAAGACAGAAAGCCTAACGCAAATTTAATGTTCTAAACATGGTCCTCAGCTCGTCTGAGTGTGAAATTTAATATGTTCGAGTGAGCTTCATGTACGACATCTGAGTATGGAAATAACTATGAGAGGTATGGCTAGCACATCGAAAATTCACAATGTGCTTCGTGTCTATCAGTTTAGACAGCCATCATATGTCGAACAGGTGGTCAAACAGGTCTGTGTGAAAGTTAGCGGAAAGACGGCAGGTGGAAAGTAATGCTGTAAACGACGGAAGAAACGTTGAGCTGGAAGTGTGTAGAAGCCCATCTAGCAGAATCTGAATACTGCTGAAAAGTTGCTTTTGTTGGGACTCCTTTCTTACCGTTCTTATAAGCAATAAAATGACCAGAGATGTGTGCACGTGTCGATCAATGGCAGAACTCACACAGTTCTCTCTGAGCTGACCTGTGGCTGGGCTACATACAACTTTTTCAGGGTTTTTGGTGTGGTGACAAAACAGGCCTTGGTCGAAACGTGATTGAAATATGCAATTTCTGCTTTCTAACTCTTGCGGTGAAATTTAGGAGGTGACCGGACGAACGTCTAGGCAAGTCAGCATGCTGCTTTAATCGATTGGGTCGCATGGTGCTCATGCAAGTTGGGAACACATTACTATTAAAATTTTCTGCGTAAACTTCATTCTGCTTCCGACGTTTCTTTCACACGTGATGAATTCAGTCAGTTTATTGACGGCTCATATGAACCAGGATGCAGTCTAAAATACACATTAGACTTATTTTTAGAATTAGAATAATAAAATCATCTGCACAATCACATTTATATCTGACAAAATAACCTGTTTCGGCTGACATTTGCAATCCTCAGGTCATAAAATACCGTGCGTGGTTACGTCCCACCACTGACAACATAGTTTCCGCAGTCGTGGAACGGAAGCACAGTCTATATTTTAGTATCACTGGAGGACGATGTCGGCCGAAACCGGTTACTTCGTTAGGAACAAATGCGATTGTGCCAGATAGTTAAATTGCTCTAAAAATAATCAGTCACTGTATTCCCTTCTAAATACAAATGGTGGTCTTCCCATTCTTTGTAAACTGTACCGGGTCAAATAAAGAGAAACTAAAACTGCCCTCTACCCAATGTGAATAGCTTTCCTATCGGTTTTATTCCCGTTTCCTTCGCTCACCAGTTATCACATGTTTCCATAACCCTATTGCTTCCATTCCGTATTAACTGTCCTATCTTACATTGCTCCGAAATATCTAAGGAGGAAAGCAGTTAAGGTAAACCTGCTCTTCCACGTACGATGCGCTACAAGATCCACCAATAACCCCTATGAAATGACATGAACCACACTAGGCTGATTCAGAAGGTATCAGTTCCTTCGACGTGACATCCGGGTGGCACCAACGCAGGAACGAACCTACGTACACTCAACAACACTCAGCTACTTCAAGACCCAACGAAAAAAGCTGATAATTTAAACTACCGTGCCAAATTTGATCGAAGATGCGTTTACGCTTTGACGAAGTGGGGTTTCCTCTAAACTGTTGATGCCGAGTGCGGAGCAAAGGAGGAAATTATGAAATCGTAGTTAATGAGTGAGCACTTGCTGTATTCCATGGCGATCTGATGACTCGGCGCCAGGTGACTCCGAGTGTTCTGAGCTGGTTGTCAAGTTTAGACATTTGCTTCTTAGAGTAGACACTTTTCGGTGCAAGGAAACCGACACACACACGAACACGTACACACACTTATGGGCATGCATATGTGTGTGCGTGTGTGTGTGTGTGTGTGGGTGGCACAACGACCTCATACAGTAATGTAATTTAATGAAAATTTCTGTCCAGAAGTGATTCATTAGTTGCTGTGAAGCTAAGTAATTTAATCACATGCAATTTTAAGTTCTCAGTGTAATTATACGAGCAGCGCATCCAGTGACCACATACAGTACATTTCCTTGTTACAGAATGAAATAACCTGTCCTCGTGTGCCGAATTAATCCACATATTTTTATAAAAACGGATAACTGTATCGTTGCCCATATTCCACATCCGCTATTAAACCACTGGATCGATTTGATTCAAACTTCGCACTGTGTGGAAAGAAGCGCTGTGGTGTGTAAGAACCACCTACCAATCAAAGAGGTGGGGGTGCAGGTGAAAAAGTAGCGTAGCCCACGACTGACAAATATCTGGAACTTATTCATTCAATATTTAAGAGTGAGAGCACTTAATCACTTGGAACAAACTCTATACGTAATTTCGATGTTTATCCCTTACTACATTTTCGTGTAGTGCAGTAAAACAGCCGCATCAGGAATTACATTTCAATTTATGGCTTTTTTTGGTAGAAACTCTATTCGTGACGCATATCACATACAGTATTCACATATACCAGCGACTGCACTTGCAAAATATACCAATGTACGGCACATAGTTATGGAAATGTGACGTCATCCGTGAAAAGCTGCTTCAGTATGCGTGAAGTTTTAATTTATTGCTACTCCAGAACCAACTCCACTCCCAACACACTTTGCGGACAGTACGCAAAAATACCGTTGAATGAATCTGGAACATTATATCATAGTACGACTCATTGTTCAAAAGATAAGACGTCAAAACATTGAACTTCGTGAAAACGAAACTGCGGGGTGAAATTCACTAGGGGTACAAGTCAAATACGGGTACCAATTTGTATCAAATATGTTACATATATTTAAAATGTATGTGACGCAAGCAGCAAGTAAAAACTGATCCTAAATCCAATGTCAACCAAACTTGGTACACATGTTACTTATGTATTATCTGGAAAAAATATTGTGGGCCTAGGAATCACCTACGATTTTGAGGAGTGCTCACGGGGAGAGAAGCATGGGGGATGAGGAGATGGAGAAACAGTGAGGGATAAGGAGTACCAGGACATAGTTAGAGGACGAGAAGGGCAGACAAACGGAGAGGATGAGATTGAGGGCGTGGGAGATGGGTGAAAAGAGAAGCGGGAGGAAACGGAATGAGTGAGGGGGTGAATAATGTGGACAGCAAGAGGGGAAAGGAGGAGGTGCGTAGAAAAAGGGGGGGGGGAGGAATCTGAGATGGACGGAGATAGGTGCAGAGAAAGTGGACACAGAAGTGGAGGAGGAGTGGACTAACAGAACACTAGAATAAATACATAGCCAGGCTCCTGGAAGTGTTCAGTTTGTATGATTAAAATTCGCTATCATTGGTGTGGTGTCACCGCCAGACACCACACTTGCTAGGTGGTAGCTTTAAATCGGCCGCGGTCCATTAGTACATGTCGGACCCGCATGTCGACACTGTGTGATCGCAGACCGAGCGCCACCACAAGGCAGGTCTCGAGATACGGACTAGCACTCGCCCCAGTTGTACGGACGACGTAGCTAGCGATTACACTGACGAAGCCTCGCTCCTTTGCCGAGCCAATAGTTAGAATAGCCTTCAGCTAAGTCAATGGCTACGACCTAGCAAGGCGCCATTAGTAACATTGCATGTATCTAAAGAGTCTCATTTGTATCGCCACAATCTCCAGATGTACCAAAAGGATGGATTAAAGTTAAGTATTCCAGAAGCTACGTACTTTTCTTTATAGCCTTCATTACGTATCCTGTTTCAGATCTCACGCCCTCCTGCTTTAACTTAGCGCGTGCCTTTCGGCTCCCTCTCATTGTGTCTAGGCTGTCTTGTCTAGACACAACAATTGGCGTATCTTGTTTTGTTTGATCTTCAGTATATTAATATTGGACTCCATGCTAAGCAGACTACAGACACATATGCACTGCATATGTGATTCCTATGAGGCACAATATCATTGGCGTATCTTGTTTTGTTTGATCTTCAGTTTATTAATATTGGACTCCATGCTAAGCAGACTACAGACACATATCCACTGCACATGTGATTCCTATAAGGCACAATATTCACAGATGCAATATTGTTCTTTTCCACGTCAGTAACCTTTCAGTTGCCCTATCCTGCTAACGTTAATCATATCACGCAACATAATATCTAATGGTGCCTTACAGTTGGCTGACCATGCCCGGATATTCTAACGAGCAATTCAATACAAGTGAATAATAATCTCACTGTGTGTACTAGAAGGAAAGTGATATTTATAAATAAATAAGTTCCTTTCACTACATGTCTGCCTCATACTGCATAGGAGCGATGAAAGCTGGATGAACTGCTTGAATGAATATGGGCCGGTAGAACGTCGCGGGTAAAATGAGAAGACCTGACAGTTTATAGATTTAGCTGTAACAACAAAGGGGATCTGGTATCTAGAAGTGGTTAACATGTAGAGGATATTGGAATATTGAAGGGACAGCGAGTACAAGTTACAATGAGGTAGCTTACAGGGTGAGTGCGTTGTCAGCCGTGGATAGCACGGTCTAAGAAGTTCCGCCGAGGAAATCGCCACTGCGGACTCTCGAAACAGCACAGTGGCTCCTGGCAGCCACCTGTTGCTAGCTAATGCCACACGCCAGGAACACATCGCTTCTGCCGATCGTTTGACTCTCCTCACAGTTCACTAATTTACAAAACTCATGCGCCTTTTGTGTAGCCAGCTATAAAAATGAGTCGTCACGTGTAATGTCTCAATGTCGTACTTTCACGGACATTCTTTGAAGCAGGGAATTAATTGCTTTACTCCAGGCGATCGATTAATGGTTTCTAAACTGAAGAAAAACCGGCAGTAACGCATTCTACGTAAATTGAGACACAGACTCACTGTACCTAGCTCATCTGACGCAATCGCGACTAGTAACATAACCTCGCTGGCCATTAGAATTGCAACAGCAAGATGATTAGCAATTATCGAGGCCTTACTACTTGTGCATATACGCAATAGCACAGAGAATGAATGATTAATTAATTAATTGGAGTGTTTCTGTTGAACTTGTGAGTCAGCATTATTCAAAAAAAGGGACGAAGAGGACAGTTTTGTCACATTCGGGATAACAAAGGTTCACACACTCGTCCGAACACCCTCATTATGCTCCTCTGTTTGGTACCTTACATCGACTGAGGTCAATGCCTGGCAGAGTCCACTGGAGAGGTTCACAGTTCACTCCGTTAACCAACATTGTTCAATTCGTGCTTGTGGTATTTCTCAGAAGATATGGTCATCTACTCGACGTTTTAACCTGGTCTTTAATTTTTCTATGAGGAAATGTTGCAGAAATACTGGTACATGTATAAGTATATTACGAGACAAGTGTATTACGAGGAAAGGGAAATTAAATGCCCATTGGTAAGCGTTCCCCTGATATAAGAAGATATAGTCTTAAGAACACACAACACGGATGATAAAAGCAACACTTTTCATCTGGATGTTACAGAGTTTAGAGCTACCTTTCTAATTCCTCCTTTAGTGTATCCCTTTAATGGTAAATCAACCACCCAAAAAAGGTGCAGTTCTGGCCATTAAAATCGTAACACTAGGAAGATTAACCAGTAACGAAGCTTTACTCATTGCGTGTATATGCAAGAGCAGCAAGAATACACGTTTAAATTTGCATGTGATATGGGGGCGCACAGAGTGTGACATACACAGGACTGCCTCCTCACTGAGGGATATTAATTTTAATTCGGTCGTCCATCGTACTGAACTGAGCATAGAGGGGAGATACGGACACATCATCCAGAGCTGCTTCAACTCACTGCCACAGTCCAACCACTGTAGTGACTGGCAAGTGCTAGCGTGCTAGCCGTTCGACAACGCATTACCAGGCGCTTCCAGTCTAGAGAACGCGTGGGCCAAGGCAACAAACTAACACACTGTCACATATCCTGTATTAACTGAGAGGACACCACATGTCGTATCTACTGCTTTATTTTCGTCTCCTTTCAAAGATATAAGTATTTCAGAGATGAATCGCAAAAACAGAATTCATTTAATCCTCAACAGTCTCACCACCTGATCAGTATCAAGTGGGATGACCCGTTGCACCGGCCAACTAATATTTCTTCCTTCTGCGGTATGCAGCTTTAAGGTCCTTGGTATTCCATCTCTCCCTGGCCTTCTGTCGATAATGCCGGTTCTCTCCATCAAGTTCCTCACCCTCTGTCTTCCTGCAAGGGTAAAATCCACTCGACACTTCCCAGTTTTCCTATTAGATCGCTGGACTTCACGGAAGTTTCAGAGGTCGAGCAGGTATGCTTCCTTCCGTATCTTCATCATTTGCCCTCTTCCTCGCTGCTTGGCCTCTCTTTCAATATCTTTCGGTATACTTTGTTCATGGCCGATGGGTATTATAGCCAACCATTCTGCAGTCAAGAACAGCTTAGTGTAAGTGCTTCCGAGCGTCCCTGAGCGATTGGTCGCGAGTTTATGGAGGACTCTATCTGCAACAATAAAGTCCTAAGTTGTTGCCTCATCTACCAGCAATTTTTGTAAACTTTTCTCAGCGAGCGTTCCATTGTTCCCACCATACCCTCCCACCAACCTCCCACCAAGCCGAAAGTGGTGCAATAAGCTTCTAAGTAAAACCTTTCTGAGGGATGTGCTGGCTTGTCTTCGTGTTCTCGGAGTCATGAGTGAGGTCTTCTAGTTCTTTATTTGCTGCTCAAAAGTTTTCACATCTACGGAATAAAAGTTATAAGTTGACAGCGGAGGGCGGAGAAAATAATACTCTGGGTCAAATTCCAAACATTTGAAACACAACAGTGGAACCAGAAACTCGAAGGGCTGGACACCACGCAACCTGGCGTGTGGCAGTTGCCCCTTGACTCCACCAGGGAGAAAGTACACCCACCCACGCTACAAGGGTCCGACGGACCGGCATATCCTGCGGAAGAAAAAGTGGAACTTATGGCCCTCGCACTTGCAGCGTCATTCACACCGAACCTGGATCCGTCAGACCCAGCGTTCGCACTTGCGACCGACCAGGAGGTTACACGAATCTTGGCCCAACCATCTCGGAATGGCATACGACAGACTAGCACAGCTGAAGTCAAATGAGCCATCATGCATACCATCGCTACGAAGGCCCCCGGTTACGATGGGATTCAAAACCGTGTCCTCCAGGAGTTCACGGATAAAGCAGTAGAATACCTAACACACATCACGAATGCCATACTCAAGCACCAACACTTCCTCGCCTTTTGGGAGATGGCCAAAGCCCTCATGTTGAGGAAGCCAGGGAGAGACCACTCCCTCCCACAAAATTACCCACCCATCAGTCTGCTGAGTGCTCTCAGCAAGGTCGTTGAGAAGGTAAAGACACCCTGAGGCCGGAGCAGTTAGGCTTCAGGAATCACCACTCGACAACACAGCAACTCCTCCGCGTCGTTGAATACATGACACACGGGTACAACACAAGCAAAGCAACTGGGGCAGTGTTCCTGGACATCGAAAAGGCCTTTGACCGTGTATGGCACAACGGCCTCACACGCAGACTCAGCGACGGAGGGTTCCCCGACGGGTTCGTACTTCTCATACACTCATATCTCGCGGACAGGAATTTCAACACCGACGTGCAGGGCAAACAATCAACACGACATGGCATACAGGTTGGAGTACCCCAAGGAAGCATCCTAGGACCCATACTGTCTAACCTCTACATGAATGACCTTCCAGCTAAAAGCAACACGATGGTGGCAATCTAAGCGAATGACACTGTCATCCTCGAACAAGATTGGAAACGGTCCAACATTAACTCACGACTACAGACTGCACTCAGAGAGGCAGAGCCTCGGTTGGTAAAATTAGGTGTTAGAATAAACGTCGACAAGTGCGAAGCCGTTCTGTTCACTAGAAGACCGAAACTACTGCGCAAACATCAACGCTGCAACCCAGTAACACTACATGCATTCCCAATACGTTGCCGTGAGAAGATCAAATGCCTTGCTGTCTAGCTGGACCGGAAACTACTCTGGGGGGACCAAAAAAGCAAACGCGTCGCTCAAACAACTCTATCCTGTGCTTAACAGGCGTAGCACACTGAATAGGAGGTTCTCAAGGTCCATGTACACCACACTTATTAAACCTCTGATGACGTATGCTGCTCCCGTCTGGGGATACGCTCCGCTCACACGCCTGCGCCGTTTGCAGCTCATACAAAACAAAGTACTCAGAATCATAAGCAATGCACCGCGTTACACACGCGCCGCGGATCTTCACTGGGAATATCGGCTAGATACCGTCTTGCAGGTATTCCAAAAACTCTCCACATGACTTTACAGAAACACGAGACACTCGCGTAACCCGTTTATTCTTTCTCTGGGGAACTACCACCGCAACCATAGATGGAAACATAATAGATCCAAGATACTTTTGGCAAGGAACTAAACATCGATGGGCAATAGCACGCTAACACAACAGTACTGGCGAGCCCCTGCAACATAGCTACTACTGGCAACCCCAGATGCTCGACCCGCCGAAAAACAGGCAACCGCAGGGAAGCCGTACTGTACACAACACGCAAACCAGCCAAACACACACACACCCTACACTTTGAGCTGATCGATGGCCGATCGCCCACTAATGTGTGACGACCTCGAACTGTTACAGGGACGCAGCCGCTGCAGCAGGCCCTACAACGAGCACCAGCAACGACAGAGGTAACGATGCACGATGCCTCGCACTAACATAACCTCACCTTGCATGCACTGTCGCAGCTAGCGAGCCGCTACTGCCCTTACTACCAGTTCTACTGTGGCAGAGGCTTTTTTTCTCTCGGTGCTTGCCTTGGCACTTTCTTGCACTCTGCCCTTACAAACCGCTACCCTTCGATCGCTTTCGTCCACTTTCTGTCTCCTGATGGAACATGTCAATGTGTAATCCTACCCAGAAGCACGGACAACATCACAGCCCGCGTCCTGTGACTCCTGATTCGAAGACTAACATGTTACATGGCGGTGTCAGTAGAACTTTTTGTTTGGTCATCACGTCGGTGTGGGCGTGGAGGGGCACCATCCTACAGAAAAAAAAGGCGGAGAAACTAACTGAAAGGGAAGGAAATATTGATGTCAGCTGCATCCGGGAATTTATGCAGAGTCAGCGACGACGAGTGAAGATGTGTGTCGGACAGGTATTGGAAACCGGGATCTCCTGCTTGCTAGGCAGTTACGTTAACAACTGTGCTACCCCCACCCGCGTTCACAACCTCGGCGCCCCTCCAGCAGCAGCAGCACCACACTCCTGTCTGGCGCCACCTCACTGCAGTCCCCTCCCGTGTCCTTCATGCTGGCGACTTCGAGATTCCAGCAGGAAGTCGAACGTTTTTGTGCATCCGCGCTGGAGCAAGTGCTGACGGGTGCGAACAATACCGAACTATCAGTTTAAATACACGTGGTTGCACAATACTAACGCGAATTCTTTACAGAAGAATGGAAAAGCTTGTAGAAGTCATCCTCTGGGAACATCAGTTAGGATTCCTTAGAAAGGTATAACAGGCAACCCAATACTGACCCCACGACCGCTCTTAGAAGATAGATTAAGGAAAGACAAACCTATATTTATAATATTTGTAGAGGTAGGAAAAACTTACAGAAAAGCTGACTGGAACACTCTCTTGGAAAATTTGAAGGTAACAGGAGTAAAATAAAACGAGTGAAAGGCTATTGACAACTTGTACAAAAGCCATGACGGCGGTTATAAGAGTCGAGGGGCGGGAATGGAAAGCAGTGGGTGAGAAGGCGGTGAGACAGAGTTGTAGCTTATACCCGATGTTGTTCAGTCTGTACACTGAGCAGGCAGTATAGAAAACGAAAGAAAATTTTGGAGTAGGAAATAATGTGCAGAGAAAAGAAATCAAGACTATCGGGTTTCTGCCGGTTGTTTGCCGCTCTCTTGTACCGATATTTCAACTGCGTGACTCGCAGTCTTCCTCAGGTGCTGCCTGATACTGATTCCAGTGCGGAACGAGTCCGGTATTTATGGCTGTGTTTTGCCAGGCGCTCCGTCTGCGGCCCGCCCCGCGTCATGTACCGACCAATAGCAGCGGCTGCAGTGCTCTCTCTCCTCTGGCCGCGGCAGTTCCGAACGCTGTGGTCATCACCCGTTGTCAATCTCGCTGTTGCAGTTCTGAACGACGTCCAAGTCGTGCTAGACATTTCATCCTCCGGTTGTCGTCACCTGTGATCTTGGTAGCACGTTCTGTTACCGTGGCGTGCCGTGTCAGGCGTTCCGTGCGAGGTCCGTGCCCACCAGGGGCGGCTGCAGTGTTGTTTTCAGGCCGCTGTTGCTCGAACTGCCGCTCGAGACCCGGTAGAGCGTCCTCAGGTATTGATCTGTTGTCTAAGGTACCATTTCGTGTGCGTCCTATGCTACATGCACCGGGCAGTTTTCTCCAATTCCGTCTTCATATTTGTGTCCCACGGGGTCTTCATGTTGTTCCCGTTGCGACTTCAGAAGACCGAGTCCCGAATTCGAGGCAGAACTCAACTGGAAACTGGTGTCGCGGTTAATAATACTCTCCGTGACCTTAATCTCAATAGATTCTTTGCTAATGCTGCCCCAATATCTCGATGTATGTGTTAGAATCTTGGCATAGTTATAGTTCATAGAATGATTGAATTTTAAACAATGCACGACAATCGCTGACCTGGTTGCCTGTGTCAGTATGGTGTGCCTTTGATGTTCTTTGCACCTATGGCAACGGCATTAGTCATCAAGCCGATATAGTCCATCCCACATTCAGAATGTATGTGGTAAAAGCCCGGTTTCCACAGATCCAGGTAAACCTTCACACTCCCTGGCAGAGCCTTAAGCTTGGTGGGTGGACGGAACACGCTCTTGATGTTACGTTCGAGCAGAATTCTACTGCTTTTTGCGGATATCGGCCCGACATATGGCAAATATCCAACTTCCTTCATTTGATCTTTTACCCCTTAATGAACCTCTAATGGGTAAAAAGACCGCGGTGCCTCTTGAACACATCTAGAAGAGTGTTTGTTTTTGTAGAACACAGATTACAAGTGTTCTATCTCCGTCGCCAAATTATTCGTGTCTGTTCAACCAGTTCTGAGTAAACTATTTTTCTATGTCGGATAGTGGCAACTGCTGGCGTGCAGTTACAAGTCTGAGTGTGTTTGGGGTAGGCCTACGCACTGTGACTGAAGATACCACCTGCCATCCTCTTGACTAGTACACCTAGGAATGGGATGGCCCATCCATCTCCAGTTCCATGATAAATTTAACGTTAGGATGGCGTGAGTTTAGAAGGTCCAAGAAAACATGGAGATTTTCCCTCCCGTGATGCCATATAACAAAGGCGTCTTCCACGTACCTAAAAAAAGCATTGCAGTTGATCTGGGGCCGATGTAAGTGCCTCCTCTTCAAATCTCTCCAAAAGGAGATTGGCCATCATCGATGGGAGAAGGCTACCCATTACCACCCCTTTCATTTGCACGTAGAATTGATCCCCATATAGGTGGTACGTCGAGGTAAATATGTGCCTCAATAAGTCTAGCAGAGAACAGATCAAGTGAATCGTTCAGTGCTACGCAGGTGAACGGGGGCACCATGTCGAAACCGACCGTGATATCAGATACCTTGACCCGTAACTGCCTCAGGCGTTATAGGAAATCGTCTGAGTTACGAATGTGACGGCCACACTTTCCCACATATGGCGAGAGCATCTTCTGAAGGTGTTGAGCAGTGAGGTAGCTGGCTGCGCCCGTGTTGCTGACTACTGGGCGTAGAGGAACGACCTTCTTTTTGCACCTTAGGCAGACCATAAGGTCTTGGAGTCACTGGTGCTTTTGCTCTAACGATCTTTTCTGGAAGGCGACGTCCTTTACAAGATCTTCTTATCCATCTTGTCTTATGTAGTCGCTGTCCACTAGTCTTTATACCGGGTCGTCCAGAAGTTTTCGCACCTTACTGTCATAATCTGCCTTCTGTAGGACAATGGTAGCATTCCCCTTCATCTGCTGGTAGCACCACAATTCTATCATCTTCCCTGAGTTGTTTAAGGGAAAACATCCCACCTCCTGGACGTTTCGTGAGCGCTCTGCGAATCTCCCCTCGCACTTCTTCAGCATCATTGGCAGTAAATTTCAGGGCCACCTGCTCCATTGCACTAACGGAGGCCGCCGCAGGAACATTTACGGGGGAAACTGAGAACTTAAGACCCTTGCTGAGCACTTTCAATGTGGTTGCGTCGAATCCCTTCTCACTCAGGTTGACGACCGTGCGAGCGTCCTCGTTCGGCTGCGCCTTGTCATTAAGACGTTCAAACTTGGCTGGTTGACAGGACGCTGATTTCTTCCTTGTGTGCTCCGCTAGTGACCAAAAGATGCCATCAAATTGGTCCAAGACTCGTCTGGTTAGAAGGTTTGGTATAAAATAGTGTAGAGACAGCAACACTCTGGATGTCACATCAAGTCGGTCACACATGTCACGTACTCTCTCCCTGACCAATGCTAAGCTCGCTCGATGGTTAATTCTGTTGGTCAGTCTAGAACTGACGTTATTTTTAATTTTAGCAAACACTGGAACACGTGCTCTTCTCGGTGTGTAGGCCGGAAACAGAGAGAACAGAGCTTTTTCACCTTCCCTTGTCAAAACTTATCCAGCGTTCTAATTATGAAATAGAGGGAGAAGTACCCACATCCTAAAGGCCTCGTACTGTCGAGCAAGAAGAGATATTCAGAATGCAAGGGCCCTCATTCAGTATGCTCATACTGCAGGATGTGGCAGCCACAGTCTCTAATAGCCGAGGCTAGAACTCCTTAGAACAGCGTCCGAGCATCTGAAAGCGCTTACCAGGTAAGAAAACCAGCACCAATGAAGTCGTTAAAGATAGGTGCTCCAGCGTCTAAATTAGGACCCTCACTTTCAAACTTTCGTTGTATACATCTACATCCACATCTTCATGGATACTCTGCAAACCACACTTAAATCCCTTGAAGAGGGTTCATCGAACCACCTTTACAATAATCCTCTGTTATTCCACTCTGGAGCAATGCGCAGAAGAAACGAACACATATACCTTTCCGTGCGAGCTCTAATGTTCCTTATTTTATTAACATGATCTTTTCTCCCGATATATGTCGGCGTCAACAAAATATTTTTGTACTCGCAGGAGCATACTGGTGACTGAAATGTCGTGATAAGGTCCCGCCGCAACGAGAAACGTTTGTGATTTAATGATGGCCATCCCAAATCCCGTATCACGTTCTTGAAACTCCGCCCCCTATGTAGGGAAGGATGGGGAAGGAAATTGTCCGTGCCCTTTCAAAGGAAACATCCCTACAATTGCCTGAAACGATTGAGGGAAATTACAGGAAATCTAAATGCGGATGGCCAAACGAGAGTTTGAACTGTCGTCCTCCCGAATGTGAGTCCAGTGTGCTAACCACTACGCAGTCCCGCTCGGTCTCCTACGAACTGTGACTTCTTTGACAGTAAATCACGTATCCACTTGCATAAGTGAGGCCATATCAAGTAAGCACGCTATTTGATTACAAGCCACTTGTGAAGTACGGTGTCAAAAGCCTTCTGGAAACCTAGAAAAGCGGAATCAATATGAAATCCTTTGTAGATACCACTCAACACATCTTTGAGTATACAGCTACTTCTGTTTCATAAGAACGATGTTTTTTAAATCTTCGAGGTAAAAGTTTGATCACAATATATATTCCAAAATCAATCTGCATATCGACGTTAATGCTAGGGTTCTGTAATTTAGTGGATTACTCCTATTGCCTTTCTTGAGTATTAGGGCGACCTGTGAAATTTTCCTGTCCTTGTGTTCGGATATTTCGACGAGCGAGCTGTTGTTTATATTGTTAATTGTGAAGCTATTGCATCAGCGTACTCTCGTAGGAACTTATTTCACTTACAGTCCGGACCGGAAAAATTGCTTTTATTAAATGATTTGAGTTGCTTCACTACTCCGAAGACATTTAATGCAAAGTTATTCTTGTTGGCAGCTGTTCTTGAGTCAAATTATGAAATATTTAATCCGTCTTCTTTCTTGAAGGAATTTCGGAGGGCTTTGTTCAGCAAATCTGCAGTGGTAGTACTGTCATCGATAGTATTTCCTTTGCTATCGCGTAAGAAAGCTTTGATTGTGTCTTCTAACTAGATATTTAACATA
The DNA here is from genome assembly GCF_023864345.2 of Schistocerca serialis cubense. NCBI lineage: Eukaryota > Metazoa > Arthropoda > Insecta > Orthoptera > Acrididae > Schistocerca > Schistocerca serialis. Next base: position 53,597,064 of record NC_064645.1, on the reverse strand, counting down.
CGAGCAAAATCCCTTTGGTTTTTCTACCAGGTTTCGAGGCAAGGTCCTTTATGGTAACTAATAAAAGCAATTCATGTTGATATCCGCACAAAATTTCGAGCTTTTCTAAAAGATCGGCAATTTTGAGTGTTTTGCGTCGCTTTAAGTTTGGCATGCTTTTTCATTATTTCTGCAGCGGTGTTATGATCGGGTTTGTGTAGTCGTTTTTTAATTTGTTTGGTATAAATCATTCAATTGCTGTCGATACTATTTGTTTGAATTCAAGGTGTATCACGTCTACACTTACATTGCTAATTAAGGAGGAATGGAAATTGTCTCTCAGGAAACAGTGAAGCGAATTTTTGTCTGATTTTTTGAATAGAAGTATTTTTAGTGGATTTTGGAGTTACGGTACTTAGGCTCGCTACGGCAACCCTGTGTTCACTAACTGCTGTATCCGATTTGATGCTCGTTACTGGCTCAGGATAATTTGCTGCTAAGAGTTCGACAGTGTTTTTTCAATCATTTAGGATTCTAATAGGTTGGTCGACTAATTACGCGAAATAATTTTCGGAGAATGCGTTTAGCACAATTTCGCATGATGTTTCATGGGTACCTTCGGATTTAAACACGTATTTTCACCAACATATCGAGGGCAAGTTGAAGTCACCACCAACTATTACTATATGAGTCGGGTACGTGTTTGAAATTAGACTGAAGTTTTGTTTCAACCTTTCAGCAAGTGTATTATTTCAGCTAGGAGGTCGGTAAAACGATCCAGTTATTATTTTATTCCGGTTGTAAAGAATGACATGTACCCATACTAACTCACAGGAACTATCTACTTCCATTTCGGTACAAGATAAACTGCTTCTAACAGCAAAAAAACACGCGACTGCCAGCTGTATTTAGCCTATCCTTTCTGAACACTGTTAGGTTCTTCGCAAAAATGTCGTCTAAGCAATAACTTTAAGTACCTATAACGATTAGAGCATCAGTACTTTCTATTAGCCACCTGCAGTTGGCTGCACCCTGTGCTCTTCATGGCATCCGGAAGGACCGTTCCACATCTGGATTGGCCCCACCGGGTATACACATGGGCTTTCTTCCCTTCCTTGGCAGCCATATCCCTAAGGGTCTCCATAACGCGCCTGACATTGGACCTCCCAGCTACCAATAATCCAACCCTTTGTGAGCGCCCGAATGTTGCAGGCCGAGAGGTTTCCTTTGAAATAGGGCAAGCGACTGCATCTGACTGAGGGACATTGTCAGCCGCAGATAGCAACTGGAATCTGTTTGTCAGCCTAACCGGGGTGGCCTCCCCGGGAAGTCTTCTGTAGCCTGCCCCCTCCCCCTTCATATGCAGACGCCGTTTCAGAACACCCACACCGTTGTTTGAGGAACTTTACATTCCTGTCCTTGCCTTCTTGTGGACTTGCGAGGGCTCTGAGTGAAAGCGTCTCGGATATGCAAGACGTTATCATCGCATGTACGTAGCCGACCAATGCCCTTCCCTGTGGGTATACAACCAACTTTCAAGGTTTTTGTATATCACTAATAAATATACAAGTGCAGAGGTGGCTTCGTGCTGTATCGCCGGCGAAATGACGTTGGACGTGAACAATTGACTGAGCTCACTCAAATTCCAACACACAAAACGATTTCTCTTGTAAAGTTGTAGCCATGCTGTAGTGTTGGCGGAGCGGTTAACGCTATGGAGTTTCACACGTCGAAAAGTACTCACACCGTCATTCAGCGACCTCACGTGAAATTTAATTAATTTCTTTAGCCACTTAAGAAACGCGATCTGTTCACCTGAAAAGTTTATGATCCATTTTATAGTACTCCTTTGCCCAATCCGAAAGTCGACGAGACGTCAAAACCAACTCTCCACGTCTGTGAATACAGAGCTTCACGGCATAGGCCGAAGGTCCAACGCAGCTCTAGAAATCAGGTGGTAAATTTTTGGATCCTAGTAATCAAATTTGCATTATCTTCCTTCCTTCCTGGAGCTTACTAAAATATTTCGTTATTTTGTTTAGAGATGAAGAGTAAAGAGTCAAGCAGTGCGTCATGGAGTAAATAGGCCATGGTTAGCATTCACATCCATCCCTCTTTCTGGGTTCTCCCCTAAGTAGGGAACGATTCCTACGAGCAACAAAGCTAAACAGTTTCTTTCATTGCGTTAGTCATAAATTTCAGTAAATAGTCCGATAGTAAATATATCATGATCAGACAATTGAGATTCGTAAATTAACTGCTAGTTGCGTTTACTGTAAACATAGCCCAATGTGCAGCCGCAGCAGAATCAGAAAATTCGGTGACTTTGTAGCGTCCATCTTGTGAGGAACATTCGCATCAGACTTGAGAACATTTAACTAATTACATTCATGTTACACTTTTCTTGTGACTGATATATCGTTGTGTCCGACTAAGAATACTTAAGATCGTAGTTTCACGAACATGCAAACAAGTAATTAAAATCTAAATTGTCATCTTATATCTCGTACTTAGATGCAAAATCATGCGGGATGGAGGAAGATTAAAACGTACATCCCATGGCGACATGCATGGTGCAGTGTCTTTACCTTCTAATGCCTAAGAAAACTTATGTAATACATACTTTACTGAACATGTAAACTTCTATAAAATGTTTCGAGAAACTTCAATGGCAATGTTAATGCTAAGCCGATAATGACATTCAGTATGAACGCTGTCCTACGAAACACTTCATCTCCGTACCACATAGTGGATGGTTCTAAGTAGTGGAACAGTAAATTGCGATAATAATAGGCAATAGTAAAATGATTCCGTATCTGGGATTGTTTTTTTTATTACTTATTCCTGAAATTGTTTTCAGATGCATCAAACCACATACTTTAATTCACTTTCACCTTCATGTGTACTGAACATAAAGGACTTAATGGTAATCAGACAAATAGGTTCGTACGTAGTGACAAAACACGTTATTTAATTGGGATGCTTGTATTACTACTGCAGTTTTACATTCACGCTACAAACACAAAACAAATCGAAATCGATCTCTCCTGATTCTCAAAAAAATTTAATTCGATTGACAATGGATATAAGGCGATCTGCTTTGCTTAGCATATATCCCGAAGAATTAATCTAAGAAGGCGAAGGGTCTGAGGGTTGCAGATGAACCGTTTAACATACCTATTTCCTTCGAACGTATATTTACTGTTTGTAGGAACATGCACACACCTGAGCTGGAGTTAAAATTTAGCAGCGTGCATCCTCGATTACTGCATCTACGCTAGTTTCACGTGGTTTAGCGAAGAAGCAGCCGCTGCTCGTTTTGTCAGTCTCATGAGGCTCATGCTGAGAGCATCGTAAGTGTAGATCCACTGAATATGTGTGAGTTAAAAACTATCAAGTTTTCTGATTAGTTGCTGCGTTAGCCCTACTGGCCCAGAAATATAAGACAATAATTCAATGTCGAATTGCTGTATTTGACTGTCCGAAAATATTACGCCACAAAGCTTTACAATTATTGCTCCTTTGAATCATCGCATAAATGCCGAAGAGCTAGGTTTGAAACAAGCGACCACGAAACAGGAAATCAACAGAAATCGTTCATCAGAGGAAACACATTGTTGATGCGTGAGACAGTGCGACATTCTACACAGACTGCTCGCATCAAGCCATTGGAAAAGAAGTGCAAGGCATTCCCGTATTCAAGAGGGGTCGTCGGGTATATGCACATAATTGCAGACCAGTATTACTGTAATTCATTCACGAGAGAATGAAAAACCTTTGTACGACCGATTTGCTGATCGCTCTGGAGCCTTTGTCTGGTTTGATTAATATAAGTGACTGAGAAGATTCAACTAAGGTCGGTACGTTTCGTCGAAGGATTCTTGAGTAGGCGCGAGAACGTTACGGTGTGCTCAAAATACATACTCCATTCGCAGACGCCACAAGATGTTGTACATCACGAAGATGGTACAGTAGAAATTTCAAGAGCATACATGTCGAAGAAAGATGGGCAACATATTCTCACGAAATGCGAACTGCTGGGAAATCAGAACAATTGGAGTCGTTACGATGGTTTGTTTACAGGAGACCTTCCCTGTACCACGTGCGAATACAAGAGGGAAGGCAGGAGTGCTGAAACACTCTGTGCCACATAATGTAAAGCGGTTTGCGGAGCATATCTGCCGAAGCAGAGTGATGCACGATTCACAGGAGACTCCCAAGCCAAAATACTAAGCAAATACGCGTATAAACTTTGGAAGTGCTTTTGGCGATGCTCGGATTCACGCTGTCTCTTACTCTCGTTAGGACACGCAGCATTCAGCAGTAGCAGCTTTTGAAATTGTTGCCTACAGTATCAGATTTCAGCGTGGACTTGTTACAATGGCTGAATATGAATTGGTCACTTACCTCCATTGTTTTTCGTCACAAGTCTGCTTCTCTTCAAAAGTTAACCTTCTTTCAAAACCTTATTTAACTTCTATGTGCTAAGAACAGCACAAACTCTGTAATCACTGTATTCTCTCAAAGAACTTCGACGCACGCCCGGATGACTTGAGCTCTCGAAGCAGACAGTTGCTAAGCCACGGCAGAGTCACGTCGCGCGATTTTCTCATTGTTGTGAGCCTGTCCTCGGACCGATGCTAAGCACCGAATATTGGTGATGACTAGCGCCCGCATTATTGGGTTTTTGTAAGACTGACTTTAGCGTTTTTGGAGTCCTTCAATTGAAAGTGTAATGGACTCCAATATTAACATAGAAACCGTCATTATATTTTTGACAGAGCCATTCTAGTTCTTTGTGGCAAATGAGCTACTAATTATTCCCTATGCCGAAACTCGGAAAAATTTATAAGCAGTTGAGATATTTACCGGTGCTACAACTATCTTCTCTTTTGGTAATATAGTAATGGGACGCGTTTTACGGAAAAGATCCTATCATATGTCACTCTCACAAAAACACAGACTTGTTGTGCGTACCTGAGTAGGACCACAGTCCTTGGCCTAACGCTACAATCATATAACATTTTGGAACTGCAGTACACAATGAACCACACATCTAACCTGTGTAATATGAAACTTTTCTGCTGTCTCTCAGTACATTTTTGGAGGCTGAGAAAGGTCTGCCATAGACGTCTGTAGTCCCGTCGACTGAAAGCCTAATGCAGTGGTCATAAATGTATTTTTTAATACCAGCAATAGCCTTTCCATACATCTGTTAGAAATAATTTTTGCAGGGTCGACTTTCCTGGTATATTGCAGGAAGGTCTTAAAATGTTGTGTTCTTTACAACGACCCATGGCAGATTAGATGGCACTAAATCGTCACACAAGTCTAGATGAAAGCTATCCACTTTAAGATTTGCCACAGGCGACTTTAATGGTTCAGTCTGTGTTTGCTCTATTTACTGGTGGAGCGCGTAATGTGAGCTGTGGAGCTTGGTGCAGAAGAAAATGTCTTTTTAGAACGGATTACCTAAACAAACGATTACTAATAAGACGATAGTAACTAAAAACATAAGATCGTAATCATATAAAATGTCAACTTAAGCTCAATCACATATGCCTGTCAGTCATTTAATTTTATAAAGAACGATTAGAAAGTTTCTGCTTAAAAGCCGTATAGTCCTGAATCGGTATGCCGATCAGGAAAAATCGCCGTGGGCATTCAGGAAATCATCCCACCGACGCATCAGGCTGGTGATAACTGTTAGCTAAAACAACAAGTCCTGCTGGTTGACTAAGTCCGTAACTACCTGATACACATCCTCCGACAGGTATAGCTTATTTGTCAAGGTCTTATTGTAAGATAGCGATGGCGTAATAATCCAACGGGATGAGATCAGGACTATATGCCGGGTGTTGAAGTGTCTCCCATTTACGTTGACGTAACTTGTACATTACGACATATTCGATGTGGGGACGTGCGTCATCATGAAGCAGCAGCTCCATATGAAACTTCCTGGCAGATTAAAACTGTGTGCCGGACCGAGACTCGAACTCGGGACCTTTGCCTTTCGCGGACAAGTACTCTACCAACTGAGCTACCCAAGCCCGATTCACGCCCCGTCCTCACAGCATTACTTCTGCCAGTACCTCGTCTCCTACCTTCCAAACTTTACAGATGCTCTTTTGCGAATTTTTTCCGTAGTATTGGATCAGAAATTCTATCTAAAAATCGTGTTTTGTAGCAACAAGTCCTTTTGGTCCCCACTTTTTCTGTGTAAGTCCAATTTAGCTCCCTTTTAGACCTTTAAAAAAGATTTAACCGTTTTGAGGTATGTTGCACATAGGAATAGTAAGTAGTGCACGGATTATACTTTGTTAAGAACCGACAGAGACGGCTAACTGGGCCGCAACTGCTACCGGCTTCGTAACGGTGTTGTAACTGAATGTCAAAGTTGGAGGCCAAAAGTACAAACAAGCTACGAGAGCATTTCATCAGACTATGCGACTGGGAATCTCGAGAACAACCGATTCAGCATTTTGACAACAGTGCGGAACAGACAGAACGTGCTACAGTAACGAGGTTACATGTAGTAACTTCACTTAGAGGTGTCATAAGAATACCTTGAGGGATGCAAAGTTCAAATAAAGGAACACTCTGAAACCCTGAAGTTAAACACTAGAGCAGACGGGAGCGCTTACAGGTTTGGAAAAGAGAGGACGTTCAATCATCTCAGTCACCAGTGTGCGCGAGAGGGTGGGGGGGGGGGGGACAGTACCACTTCATCCCTAATTTACAGGATGCTCTGGTGAATTCAACCACCGTCTACAGGCTTGCGGCAACTTGGAGTCCACTGCTTCAAATCTAGAGCCGTCCTGCCTCACAGGGGACTTCTCCTGCTTATTTAAAGGACTCTGACTGAAAAGCGGGTTATCAGCTCCCTCACTTTACCTTTTTTTTTTGAGCTCGTGGTGTTAGGTTCCTATTTGATCTAAGAACATAGAATAGAAATATTTTTCTTTAGCCCGGACCTGCGGCCATTTTTATAAACGTTCGGACATCGGTTTTGCTGTGGCTTTTTTACGGTATAATAAGCAACGTTTGATTGAGGACCCGGAGCTGGCGCTCAGGAAAAATAGATGAATCGATTCATTCCATTCGCAAGAGATTGTAATTGGGCTGAAATTAATGCTCAGTTAATGATACCATTTGTATGTGAACCATTCGGATTTTATGGGGAAAAACAGTCGCCCTTAAATAACTGCTGACTGGAGTGAGACTGATGGTTCAAATTTGGTCCACTCATGTGTCGGATCTTCGTCTAAGATAAGTTTCAACAGTTTCAAAACAATCTTGCTTCGTTTGGATTTTATGTACAAGAAACACCTTTTTCTGTGAGGTTTCTGAAGCGCGTCACTTCTAGACTTGAAAGTGATACAAAGCGGCTCAAACACTGCACGAATGTAGATAAATAGCGTCGAAACAATTTTGTTTTAATCCAATAATGTTGACCCGTTATCGAGATAAGATGGTTTAGATTCGAGGTTATTGTAGTACATAAAATTCGTACTTACTTGAATCGAATGCGCGTAAACGGTTTCAAGTAAATCAAATACAAAACGCTTTAGTACGGTAAAATTGAAAACGCTTTCAAAAATTTTGATAGAGTTGGATTTTATGTGCAAAATACACATTTCTGTGAGCCTTTCTAAGCACGCCACGCCACTTCTATGTTCCCAAATTGCGCGAATCGGTTCAAATGCTGTAATAAGTTAGACAAAATTGCGTAATTAATGGCTATCCTATTGTTTTGTGAAAGTTTTATCCCTTGCCACATTATAGCGGGCTAAGTTTGCACACAAATGCAAGTAAAATCCGGTTTTATGTGAATAGCACAAGCTGAGACCGTTTAAGGTGACAGAGGTGATAATAATAAATTCAGTCCTACTGTTAATGTAAGAAATGTTTGTTAAAACCTTTCATCATTCTTCTTTTATTTGCGCAAAATCATGCGTTTTCACGTGAAATTGTGTTTCGTACAAATGCATTTCATTTTTAGCTGTGCATTTGGACATAATTAAAATAACGTTTATTACAGTTGATTATCATTTCCTTGTTAATGCGTTTACATTTTATTCGCCAGTGGCTCATAACTCTCGAAAAATCTTTAGACATCAAAATAAAGCATGTAACAAACCATAATTATGCCAAGCCCTGTATAAAATGATATATTGTTTGCTAGAGCATTTAATGCTTTGTCGACGACCACTCAGACAGTTAAACTAAGCTACGAATTGGTACAAAAATAAGTGTCAGAAAAGAGGTCACCTTACTTCTAACCAGCAGATAAAGTTTTTCTGTTTTTTCTTAAACACTAACATGCTGTCTTACAGAAAATTTATTTTCGGACACAACACGCTTAATTTCGTCATTACAGGACTGAAAAGTTGATAGTATTTTGTCGTGCATAGGATGTTCCACTTTTCGTCTGTTTCTTTCAGCCAATCATACTCACTCCTAATTCGGGGTGGTTGTTGCAACATTTCGTGCCAAAATTAATTATGAAATTTTCTGGCGATGGATTTTTAATGTTCAATTTTTGTTGTTATTGCAAGATCCGGGCAATCACAGAGATTAATGGTAACTGGGAACTCCAATCTTAGACGTGTTATGGGGCTTATTAGAGACGTGACTGGCAAGGAGGGGAAGAAAGCCAGTGTAGACTCCGTCTGCATACTGGGTGGAGTCATTCCAGAAATGGATCGGGTCCTTCCGGATGCCACAAAAGAGGTTAAAGCGAATTGCAGGTGGTTGCTCAAGTCGGTAGCATTGATGTGTGTCGCTTTGGATCGAAAGAAATTCTCTCTGGTTTCGAGTGGCTAACAGAGCGGCAAAAGCTGCTAGTCCTGCTGGCGAGATGAAAGGAGAGCGCAGCGTTTGCAGCGTAGTTGACAGGACCGATCGCGGACCTCTGGTACAGAACCGAGTGGAGGGTCTGAATGAGAGGCTCAGACGGTACTGTGACAGTGTAGGCTGCAGATTCCTCGATTTGCGCCATAGGGTGCTTGGGTTCCGTGCTTCGCTGAATATGTCAGGAGCCCACTGCACACATGATGCGGCGTTACCGGGTAGGAGGTGCTGTGTGGCGTGGACTGGGCGATTTTTAGGCTTACAGAGTCTCGGGGAAAAACAAAAAGGGGTTCTGTCTCAAAATGTGCGAGATGAACGTAGGTCTAGGAATCATCGGTTTGACAGTTGTAAATTGTTGTAACTGTGTTGGCAAAGTACCAGAGCTTCAAGTGGTAATAGAAAACACTGATGCTCAAATCGTCATAGGCACTGAAAGCTGGCTGAAGTCGGAGATAAGTTCAGCCGTAATATTTGCAAAGAATCTAACGGTATTCCGAAGGGATACAGTCAGCGTTGTCTTGTTTGTTGCTGTTAGAAGTAGTTCCATCTTGTAGCGAAATTTAAGTAGGTAGTTCCTGCTAGTTAGTATGACTGGATGTCATTCGTAGCAACTGGAATAAAGTAATAACTGGATCGTTTTATAGACCTCCCAACTGAAATAATACGATTGCTGAAAGGTTCAAAGAAAACTTCAGTCTAATTTTAAACACGTACCCGACTCATATAGTTAGAGTTGGTGATGACTTTAATGTACAATGAATATGTTGTCGAAAATATATGTTAAAATTCGGAGGTATGCATAAAACATCATCCGAAGCTGTGGTAAACGCATTCGCTGAAAATTATTTCGAGCAGTTATTTCATGAGCCCATGCCAATAGTAAACGGATGCGAAAATATTGTTGACCTCTTAGCAACAAATAATCCTGCGCTAATAACGATCATCAAAGCGGATACAGGGATTAGTTTACACAGGGTTGTCGTAGCGAGACTAAATACCTTAACTTAAAAATCTACCAAAAATAAGCTAAAAATACCTCTAGTCATGAAAGCTGATAAAATTCGCTTGATCCATTCCTATGGAGCAATTTCCACTCATTCCAAATTAACAATGCAAGTGTAGACCGGTGTTCAAAGAAATAGTATCGTCAGAAATTGAGAGATTTATACCAAATAAATTAACAAACGACCGAGCTGATCCCCTTGCTACACAAAAAGGGTCAGAACACTGTTGCAGAAACAATGAAAGAAGCACGCCAGATTTAAACGAACGCGAAGAGTGCAAGATTGGCGATCTTCTACAGAAGCTCGAAACTTAACGCGGAATTCAGTGCGAAACGCTTGTAACAGTTTCCACAACGAAAATTCAAGGAGATCCTGAACGTATGTAAAGTATGATAGCGGCAAGAGACAGTCAGTGCTTTCTCTGCACGATAGCAATGGAATACTATCAATTACAGTCTTGCTGAAGCGGAATTACTAAACACAGCCTTCCTAAATTCCTTCACCAAAGAAGACTAAGCAAGTATTCCTGAATTGGAATCAAGAACAGCTGCCACCATGAATAACTGACAATTAGACGGCCGTTGTGGCCGAGCGGTTCTAGGCGCTTCAGTCTGAAACCACGCTGCAGCTACGATCGTAGGTTAGAATCCTGCCTCGGGCATGGATGTGTGTGACGTCCTTAAGTTAGTTAGGTTTAAGTCGTTCTAAGTCTAGGGCACTGATGACCTCAGATGTTAAGTCCCATAGTGCTTAGAGCCATCTGAACCATTTTTCTCGGAGTATGAAGCAACTTAAATCATTTAATAAAAGCAAGTCTTCGGGTCCAGACTTTATACCAATTAGGTTCCTTTCGGAGTATGCTGATGCAACAGCTCCATACTTAACAATCTTATAAGGCCGCTCGTTCGACGAAAGGTCCACACCCAAAGACTGGAAAGTTGCACAGGACACACCAATATTCAAGAAAGGTAATAGGAGTAATTCATTAAATTACTGGCTCGTATCATTAACGTCGATATGCAGCAGAATATTGGAGCATATGTTGTATTCGAACATTACGAATTATCTCGAAGAGAACAGTTTGTTGAATGTTCAAATGTGTGTGAATTTCTAAGGGACAAAACTGCTGAGGTCATTGGTCCCTAGACTTACACACTACTTAAACTAGGGCAAATCAACTCATGCTAAGAACAACACACACACCCATGCCCGAGGGAGGACTCGAACCTCCGACGGGAGTCGCCGTGGAATCGTTGCATGGCGCCTCGAACCGCGCGGCCCCTCCGCGCGGCTAACGGTTTGTTGACACACAGTCAATACGGATTTGGAAAACGTTCTCGTGAAGCGGAGTAGCTCTTCACACACGCGAAGTGGTGAGTGCTATTTACAGGGGATTTCAAATTTATTTCGTATTTCTAGATTTCCAGAGAACTTTTGACACTGTACCACACAAGCGGCGTGTAGTGTAATTGCGTGCTTATGGAATATCGTCTTAGTTATGTCACTGGATTCCTTATCTATGCCGGTCGGGGTGGCCGAGTGGTTCTGGAACCGCGCAAATGCTACGGTCGCAGGATCGAATCGTGCCTCGGGCATCGATGTGTGTGATGTCCTTAGGTTGGTTAGGTTTAAGTATTTCTAGGTTCTTGGGGACTGATGACCTCAGAAGTTAAGTGCCATAGTGCTCAGAGCCATTTGAACCATCCTTATCTATGTAAACAGATTTAGGAGGCAATCTGAGCAACCGACTAAGGTTGTTTGCAGATGACGCAGTGGTTTATCTAATAGTAAAGTCATCAGAAGATCAAAACTAATTGCAAAACGATTCGGAAAAGATATCTGTATGTTCGAAAATTGGAAATTGACCCTAAAAAATGAAAAGAGTGAGGTCACCTACACGAGTGCTAAAAGGAATCCATGAAACTTCGGTTACACGATAAATCAGTGTCTATTCTGAAGGTATTAAATTCAAGTAAATACCTTTTCATTAGAATTACGAACAACTTAAATTCGAAGTGACACATAGAATATGTTGTGCCCAATGCAAACCAAAGACTGCCTTTTATTGGCAGAACACTTAGAAAATGCAACGGATCTACTAAAGAGACTGCCTACACTACGCTTGTCCGTCCTCTTTCGGAGTAGTGCTGCGCGGTCTGGGATCCTTACGAGATAGGATTAACGGAGTACACCGAGAAAGATCAAAGAAGCGGGATACGTTTTGTATCATCGCGAAGTAGGGGAGAGAGTGTCACTGCCATGATATAGAATTTAGGGTGGACATCATTAAAACAAAGGCGTTCTTCGATGTGGCAGAATCATCTCAAGGAATTTCACTCATCACTTTCTGCTCCAAATACAAAATTAATTTGTTGACGTTGACCTATGTACGGAGAAACGGTCGTTATAATAAAATAAGGGAAACCAGAGCTCGCACGGAAAGGAATCTGTGTTCGTTTTCTCTACGCCCTATTCGAGATTGGAATAACTGAGAATCATTATGGAGGCGGTTCCATGCACCCTCTGCTAGGCATTTAAGTGTGATTTGCGGAGTATCAATGTAGATGTGGATGTAGATGTTATTGCTTTGTTCAAACAAACAATGACAAGAACTTTAAGATAAGACATAACAGCAACATGTATGCTTCTTGGTAATTTATTATTTGTTACTCGAAACTTTCAGCGTTCGTATGATTCATTACAGAGTCACTTTTTACTTGTTGTGATTGAGATGAAACATATCATCTACAAGATCATTCGGAAATTTTCTAAATTTTGAAACAACACATACGCTTAGCTGACAAGCAGGTTCCATTTGGCCACAGATCTGTACGATTCCCGATAAGTTGGGTATATATTGGTCAGCCTATCCTAGGGCGTGGTTACCTGCATGTCATGATACATTATGAAGATACGTTGACATATTATAGTGGTCGATTGTAACTTTGTCTGTGAACTGTTTCATAATGTGTTTGGTCACTTGGCTCTTGTTGGCTACTTTGCAGCTACTTTTATGAAGCAAAATGACGTAACGTCCCTTGTTGCTGTTGAAATAGGCGAAAGCCATTTGCCGTCCAGATAGCCTTTCACAAGTAACCATTTTTAACAGTAGTATGTGTGAGTGGAGAGATTTACACATTTTTCTAAGCTTCGAAGCTGCTACTTCACATGAACCACGTGCACACGTCATTTTTTGTACAGACATTCTACATTTTTGTTCGCATCCTAAGTTTATCTATATATTATCGTTGTATCGTAAGTTTATCTAGGCAGCATAAACTATTTATATAAATATTGTCAAACACTTCGAACAGTATTTAATATTTTGTATGTTTCCTGTTTTTGTTTGCTGTTATTTTGTATACTGTGTTGAGCATTTATCTTTACAATGCGTAGACAGCCTCGTGCGTATATGAATAAGATATTCAACTACAAAACAGAAAATTAAGAATAAAAATAAAAAATACGCAGAATTAGAAAATACAAATTATAAAACAAAATAGAAAAATAGTAAGAAATAAAAACGTATGAAAAAATAAAAGGAAAAACCGTCGTACAAACATGTGACCTTGGAGTGGTGGACATGCTTGCATGCTCTGAAGACACAGCATGCAATGCTGGACAAGTTCAACCATCCCAGGTTGGTAATCGTAGAGGAGAAGCACTAACGGTCCCAACTCAAACAATATGATAGAAAAGACAATAAAAAAACCTATAGCGGATCGGTCGTCGTCCGAGTCAACAAAAATATACATCCGTTGGCAAGCTGTGGCGATCTAATGTCAGATTTGTGATACAGTAAAAGTTGGGGCACACGAATGAAAAATGCTCTTACAGTTGCATAAAAAAGGTGAGTACCTCCTGGGCAGAGTCAGGAATGCAGAAGAAGGAAAATTATCTGCCAGCTTCAAAGAAATTTAAATGGAAACGTCTTGACATATTCACACTTTTCTGAGTTAACCATACATCCTCAGGGCAGTGAACTATCTGAGCTGCAAGGTGTTGGTACACCTGATCTTGCAAAAGTTCCTCATCCTGTGCCAAAATCCAGAATATTCGTCAGCCATACTATACAATATATAGTACCATACGCCTGAAGAGCATACATGTAATTTCTGAGAAAGTTTTTCTACAGGGACAAAATGTCTGGGGCTGAATTTGCTACTGTTGGGATGTAAAAACATTTAATTCTTTCTTCTTTTGGGTGGGGGAGTTGATTTTTTTCCTCGAAGGGACAATTTCTCCCCAAGCCCACCACCTGTTACATGTACGGTAAGATACGTAAGAACAAACTTATGTGCTTCTAGGGAGTGGGATGTATCTACAATGGGAAGTGTCCAAGATACGTGTTTGCTTGTACGATTATATAGGATGTATCCCCGAGTGGGGATGCATGCATCCCAAACTTCAATGACCAGTTGTATCATACCGCACGACAAGGCAAATACCATTCTGGTAGACATGATGGCATGTTTCATGTTATATGACATCTTGTACGATGTTACTAGCTTGACATGACACATTATATTACATGACATGTGTACTAATACTAACAAGTAAAAAATTGCAAGTATGTCAAATATTTTGATTTAAATGTCTCTGAGTGTGCCAAACAGGTAGGAAAGCTAGTCCCCTTCTTTTACATCCTTAAGTCTGCACAGGCCTTCCTTGCCTTTTTTGTACTATGATAGCATTTTTCATTCTGGCATTGATATGTAAGATATCGTTCAGTCTTCCATCATTCGTCTTGTATAATGTTTACTTAGCCCTCTCTGATGCAAGCAACTAAAGTCAACATGTAATAATAACAGGAACACATATTTCATTAACCCGTAAACTTCTGTTTCATGAATAATGTATGCTGTTACATCTTAATATTCGCATTGTCAGTCTATTTTGTAATTCACTTGATGGGTTTTGTAGATTTTTAGTTTATAAGTCTACAATCTGGTTGACTGAGGGATCTCACTTTATAATATCAACCAAAACGATATTGCTGTGCTGGTACTGCTAAAGGCTGAAAGCAAGGGAAAACAAGATACGTAATTTTTCCCAAGGGTACGGGGCTTTACTGAATTGTTTAATGATGATGACATCCCTTTGGGTAGAAAATTGAGTAAATAAAATAGTCCCCCATTCGGATACTCAGGAGAGGACTACTCAAGAGGATGACGACATCAGGAAATACAAAACTGGCCTTCTACTGATCGGAGAGTGGTATGTTGGATCTCTTAGTAGGGGGAGGTAGGTTAGAAAACCTAAAAAGGGAAATGGAGCGGCTACAGTGAGATATTGTGAGAATAAGTGAAGATTATTGGCAAGTGGAACAGGACTTTCGGACAATTGAATACATGGTTTTATAGATACAAAATCAAGCAGGGGTAATGCAGGAGTCAGCTTAATAATGAATAAGAAAATAGGAATGCTGGTAGGCAACTGTGAACAGTGCAGTGAACGCATTATTGTAACCAAGATACCAAGATAAACACGAAGCCCACACCAACCACAGTAGTTCAAATTTATATGCCAACTAGCTCCGCAGATGGTGAAGAAATCGCAGAAATATACGATGAGATAGGAGAAAGTATTCAGATAGATTAGGGAAACGAAAATTTCGTCACTGGAATTCTATAGCACGAAAAGGAAGAGAACGAAAACTTGTAGGTGAATATGGACTGGGCACAAGGAACGAAAGAGGAAGCCACCTGGTAGAATTTTGCGCAGAGCACAATTCATTTATCACCAAGACCTGGTTAGACAATCGTTAAGACACCTGGAGACACCAGGAGGTATCAGATTTATTACACAATAGCTAGACAGAGGTTTAGGAATTAAATATTAAATTTTAGCATATTTCCAGGGGCAGGTATGGACTCTGACGACAATTGACTTGTTATTAACTGTTAATTAAAACTGAAGAAATTGCAAAAAGGTAGGAAATTAAGGAGATAGGATCTGGATAAGGTGAAAGAGCCAAATAAACAGGTACATCTGCCTAATATCGTGTAGCGCCCCCGCGAGCACGCAGAAGTGCCGAAACACGACTTGGCATGCACTCGACTGATGTCTAAAGTAGTGCTGGAGGGAAATGACACCATCAATCCTGCAGGGCTGTCCATAAATTCGTAAGAGTACGAGGGCGTGGAAATCTCTCCTGAACAGCACGTTGAAAGGCATCCCAGCTATGCTGAATAGCGTTCATGTCTGGCGAGTTTGGTGGCCATCGGAAGTGATTCAACTCAGAAGAGAGTTTATGCAGGCATTCTGTAGCAATTCTGGGCGTGTGGGGAGTCACATTGCACTGCTTGAACTGCCCACGTCCGTCGGAATGCACAGTGAGTGGATACAGGTGATCAGACATGATGCTTACGTACGTGTCACCTGACAGAGTCGTATCTAGACATATCAGGGGTTCCGTATCACTCCAACTGCACACGTCCACACCGTTACAGAGTCTCCACCAGCTTGAACAGTAGGCCATGCAGGGTCCATCGATTCATGAGATTGTTTCCATACCCGTACACGTCCATCCGCTCGATACAATTTGGAACAGGTTGCCAGTCATCTACAGTCCAATGTTAGTGTTGATGGGCCCAGGCGAGGCGTAAAGCGTTCTCTCGTGCAGTCTTATGTATACACGAGTGGCCTTCGGCTCCTGAAAGCCCATATCGATGATGTTTCGTTGAATGATTCGCACACTGACACTTGCTGATGGCCCAGCATTAAAAACTCCAGCAATTTGCGGAAGGATTGCACTTCTGTCGCGTTGAAGGGTTCTCTTCAGTCGTCATGGGTCCCATTATTGCAGGATCTTTCCCGGCTGCAGCGATGTCGAAGTTTTGATTTTCTACCGTATTCCTGATATTCACGGTACACTCGTGAAATGGCCGTACGGGAAAATCTCCACTTCTTGGCTACCTCGGAGATGCTGAGTCCCATCGCACGTGCTTCGACTCTAACACTACGTTCAAACTCACTTAAATCTTGATAACCTGCCATTGGATTAACAGTAACCGATCTAACAACTGCGTCAGACTCTTTTTGTTTTATACAGGTTAGTCTGCTGTTTACATATCTCTATGTTTGAGTACGCATGCTTTAGCGCTTCAGTGTAGAACTTAATTGATGAAAGGAGAAAATATAAAAATGCAGTAAATGTAGTAGGTCGAACCTAATAAAAATGTCTAACAAATAAGATTGATAGGAAGTACTAGGTTGTTAAGCAGAAATGGCTAAACAATATTGTAAATGTAAGGCTTCAGAAGCGTATTTCAATATATAAAAGATTGATATCTCCTGCAGGAATATTAAAGGGGCCTTTGGAGAAAAGAGGATAACATCAGGAGCGTAGCTCAAAAGCGGTCCTAAGCAAAGAAGAGAAAGCTGAAATGTGGAAGGAATATAGAGAGGGCTCGTACGAGGGAGATGAACTTGAAGGCAGTATTACAGAAACAGAAGAGTACTTAGATGAAGATGAGATGGGAGAAAGGAATATGAGAGACCACTGAAAGTCTGGAGTGGAAACAAAGCCTCGGGGGTAGACGACATTCTTTCAGAACAACTAATAACCTTGGGAGAACAGCCATCACAAAACACCCTCCTCTGCTGTGCAAAATACATGAGACAGGTGAAGTACCGTCAGACTTCAAGAATAATATAATAATTCCAATTTCAAAGAAAGCAGGAGCTAACATATTTGGATATCATCGAACTATCAATTTCTTAAGTTATAGTTGCAAAATACAAACACGAATTCGTTATAGAAGAATGGAAAATCTGGTAGAAGCCGACCTCGGGGAGGGCAAATTTGGATTCCGGAAAAATGTAAGAACACAGGAAGCAATACTGGATCTATGGCTCCTCTCAGAAGACAGGGTAAGGGAAGGCAAACCTATGTTTATAGCGTTTGTAGACTTAGAGAATGCTTTTGGCAACGTTGATTGGAATACTGTTTGAGATTCTAAAGGTGGCAGGGTAAAATACATGAAGCCATAGTACAGAAACCAGACAACTGTTATAAGAGCTGATGGGTATGAAAGGGAAACAGTGACTGATTAGGCAGTGGAGTGGTTTGTAGCCTACTCTCGATGATATTCAATTTGTACAGTGAACAAACGGTGAAGAAAACCAAAGAAAACTTTTTAGTAAGAATTAAAGATAGGAAATAAGAAATAAAAACTTTTAGGTTATCCTATGACACTGTAGCTCTGTCAGAGACAGCAAAAGACTTGGAAGAGCAGTTGAGTGCAATGACAGTGTCTTGATATAAGAAGAACATCAAGAGAAGCAAAACGAGGATAATGGAATGAACTCGAACTAAATCAGATGATGCTGAGGGAATTAGGTTAGGAAACAAGACGTTTAATGTAATAGATGTGTTTTGCTATTTGGGCACCAAAATAACTAACGATGGCCGCAGTAGAGACGATATAAAATGCAGACTGGCAATGGCAAGAAAATAGTTTCGAAGGAAGAGAAATTTGTGAATATCGAATACAGATATAAGTATTTTCTGAAAGTATTTGTATGGAGTGTAACTTGTTATGGAAGTGAAACATGTATGATAAACACTTTAAACAAGAAGACAATAGAAGTTTTTGAAGTTTGGTGCTACAGAAGAATGCTGAGGATTAGACGGGTAGATGACATAACTAATGAGGAAGCACTGAACAGAACTGGGGAAAAAAGAAATTTGCGGTACAACCTGACTAATAGAAGGAATCGGTCGATAGGAAACATTCTGGGACGTCAAGGGATCGCCAATTTAGTAGTGGAGGAAAGCGTGGGGGATAAAAGTTGTAGAGGGTGACCAAGAAGTGAATACTGTAAGCAGATTCAGATGGATGTAGTTTTCAGTGGTTATTCGGAGATTAAGAGCCTTGTACAGGGTAAAGCACCCTGGAGAGCTGCGTAAGACCGGTCTCCAGACTGAGGACCACAACGATGACAGCAAGTCTACCTTGCATGTTACACTTGTGTCTAAAGTTAGATTAATTTAATTATCTGAAACAATCACATATTTTTCTAACAAATAAACAGAAAAAAGAGTTGTTTCGAGCGGCATTTGCCACTCTCAGATCGTAAAATACAAAAGGTGCCTCAGCCCCACCACTGACAACGTGGTTTACGCAGCGGTGGGATTGAACCACTGCCTGTGTTTTATGATCTGAGGATGGTCGATGTCGGCCGAAACAGGTCATTTGGTAGGAATAAATTTCATTGTGCTGGATAGTTTAATTATTCTAAAAGTATGTAATTGCTTGATCCTATATCGATAGATATATCAACCTTCCCTTTGTTCGTACAATGTTAAGGACTAAATGAAGAAAATGTAAGACTCATCTCAGCTTTCCCAGCTGTTAATTCCAGTTTCCGTTGCTTACCAACTATCCCATATTTTCATAAGCCTCTAGTTAGATGGAATTTCATGCACCAATTATCTGTTGTAACTTACATTGCTAACATAAAATCTAAGCAAGAAAGCATCTGAGATAAACTTGCTCTCCCATGTAGGATGTGCTACAAATCTACCAACAAACAGTCTGAAATCACGCATGCCACCCCGGTTAATTCAGAAGTATCAGTTCTTTCGACTTCCATGTGAGGACGACGCTGCAACGAACATTCGGCCAACAATGCTCACCTGGTTCAAGAAGAAGGTTGAAGAATTCCAAATACCATGTTAAATCTGGCCCAAGATTAGGACAGGTCAAGGGAGATATAGTTATACCTTAAAGAAGTGGTCTCTCCGTTTGTTTCTGACTGCAACTTCGTAGCAGAGGAGCAAACTATAGAAAACCTTTTTAAGCAGTGCATTTTACAGTGATCTGAGGACTCTACGCCAAGTGACTACGAGTGCTCTGGACTAGTTGCCAAGTGTCATCATTTCCGTTTGGTTGTACATACAGGGTGTTCGAAAATTCACGTTGCAGGTTGCCAGTACTTTTTATGCAGGAGGGTGGACAGGTAATATTTTCATCCAAAACCCATGTCTGTAAACGTACCGTTCCCGTGCTAAAACCCTTTGAACACATATTGGTGACTGATTAGTCGTGACCCAGCACATCACTTGTTTTGCAAGACCACAGTCACGCCTGCTAGCGGTGATGGTACCATTTCTCTCAGCAGTTGCGTAATTGTGGGTAAAAGGGTGTGCGATAGAGTCGGACACTGTGCAAAAAATCGTGATAAAGGCGAAGGGCAGCTCTTCCATTACTATTCAGAAGCATGATGTCTCTGTATTCTGCAAACGTGTACTCAAGCATGTTGCTCTAACACTCAGAGACATGTGAATGAGGCTCGACCAGGTCAGGGAGGTAAGACAGACGTCAAATGACTTCAGTCGATCTGACGTAAGTACCCCTCACCATGATACCCTATTGCATAACTACCTAGCAAACATGTTTTTAAACGGCTGTGGCACGGAAACGGTACGTTTCCGGAAATTAGCTCCTATTCAGAATACGAGTATGTACTCGCTCCCCTCTACAAGTCTTAGAATTTGTAACGGCTATTTCCGGACACCATATATATATATATATATATATATATATATATATATATATATATATATATATATATATATATAGGGTGTTTGTTTTAACTTGAGACAACTAAATATCTCGTAAAACACGCATCGTACGGAAAACATTTCTATGTGAAAAGTTAATATTAGTAAAGGGGACATTTACCTGTGCTGAAACTAGCCACTCCTAACCACCTCTCGTGTTTGTGAGGAATTTACTTTATATTTTCAAACGAGAAGCAACCCCCCCCCCCCCCCATTTTTATTTCCTATTCGGATTCTAAACCAAAAAATACTTGCGGTTTTTTTGAAGCCATTGTTTCCCATTCGTGGTAGACGGCGCTGTAATCGACAAATGTAAAGTGTGATTTTTTGCTATTACTTGGCCATACATTTCATTTACTGTGTAAATGAAAACCTTTGCGTTCTAACAGTTCGTATTTATGTTCGAAATTTACTCCTGTGTTCCATGTTTGTTTGTGCAGTGCAATACGGTTAGCCGTTTCAAAGTCTGCCTGGAAGCTAAGTTTAGCATGATCGCGGAACAACGAAGTGAATGTAATAGTTCTCTATTCCCATCGGAATGCTTGATTTCGGTGAATCCCCATGCCTCTTATCACTGGGTTGCCTCATTTCGTTGAGTATCCATGGCACATGAGCCTGTCACGTTCACTTCATGGACATTTTACGTTATTTCAGAGGTTTTGGGTCGTATTCCATCGATAGCGGCACTGCTACCGGTGCGAGAGTTACGGGGATTGGACGGAAACACACCGGTATCAGTCACTCTGGTGATAGGGTTGACAGGTGGTCACCCAAATCAATCATTCCGATGGTATCGGGACTCACCAAAAGCAACCCTATAGGAACGTAAAACTACGTCACTATACAAGGAACTTACCTGCCAGAAATGTCAAGACCTAACCATACTATTTGTGCTGTACAATCACATATGCAACTCTCAAGTAACATTGAACATAAGCATCACCCAAGAGAACATACAGGTTTACATTTACATCGTAAAAGAAATGTAGAATCAAATGCATCGGTTCCTAATTGCAAAAACAGGCACACATGATATTTTTCGATTACGGTGCCATCTACCACGAATGGGAAAGAATCCCTTCAATAAACCGTACATATTTTTTGGCGTAGAATCCGAATGTGCTAAAAAAATGGGATTTCCCATTTGAAAATACGAAGTTGACCCCGCCCACATAGGAAGAGTGATTAGGAGAAAGCCAACAGCAGCAGAGATAGACGTCAACATTACAAATACAAACTTTTAACCTAGAATACTTTTTTCGTGAGATGAGTCGTTTCCAAGAAGTTAAATTATAACGGAAAAAATCGCAATACCGAGAAGTAATTTGCGACATAAACTAAAGTTAATAGGCGTTTTTCTACATCTGAAAGATGATATTTACTCGCTTACATGCCATCTGGCAAATGTATTCCCGAGAACTTTCAGTTCTCTGCTTTAATTACGTTTCGGTGTTGCGATTTTTTCCCTTTACCATATATAGTGTGTGAGTGTGCTACACATATGATAATGACGCGCCGAGTATTCGCGCGGTCTGAGCGCGTCTTGTTACGGTCCGCGCGGCTCCCCCCGTCGGAGGTTCGAGTCCTCCCTGGGGCATGGGTGTGTGAATGTTGTCCTTAGTAGAAGTTAGTTTAAGTTAGATTAAATAGTGCGTAAGCCGAGTGTCCGATGACCCCAGCAGTTTGGTTCCATAATCCTTACCACAAATTTCGACCACTTGTCATTTCCTTTCCTGTTACACTCGCAAATAGAGCGTCTCAAAATTAATGTCTACATGCGTCCATACGAGCCCTGATTTCCAGTATCTTATTTTCGTGGTCCATAGGCGAAATGTATATCACCGGCAGTAGAACCGTTGTGGGGTCAGCTTCAGATTCCAGTCTTCTATTTTTCTCAGTAACGTTCCTAGAAAAGAATGTCGCCTTCCCTCCAGGGATTCCATTTTAGATTTCCGAAGCATCTCCGTAGCTCCTGCGTGTTGTTCGAACCTACTGGTAACATGGGGCGCAGCGCGCCTCTGAACTGCTTGGATGTCTGACTTTAATCCCACGTGGTAAGGATCCCAAACAATCGAGCAGTATTGAAGAATAGGTTGCACTAGTGTCCTATGTGCGGTCCTGTTTAGAGACGAATCACAGTTCCCCAAGATTCTTCCAACAAACAGCAGCCGTCCGATCACCTTTCCTACCACAATCCGCACATCTTCGCTCCTAGTCATATCGCTTTGTAGCATTACGGGTAGCATTACCCCCACACATTTAAACGACGTGACTGTGACCTGGGACACTAACAATGCCGTATCCCAACATGAAGGGTTTGTTTTTCGTACTCAACTGCATTGCCTTCGATTGTTCTGCGTTTAGAGACAGCTACTATTCATCACACCAACCAGAAAATTTTTCTAAGCCGTCTTGTATCCTCCTACAATCACTCTATTCTGACGCCTTCCGTACACCACAGCATTATCAGCAAACAACTATAGATTGCTACCCACCCTCTCCGCCACACCATTTATGTATACAGAAAATATAGCGACCCTGTCACACTTCCCTGGGACACTTCCGACGATACCCTTGTCTCTGATGAGCACTCGCCGACGAGGTCAACATACTGGGTTGTGTTACTTAGGAAAACTTCCAGCCACTCACATATGGGGGAAACTGTTCCGTATTCTCATAGCTTCGTTAAACATCTGAAGTGGAAAACCGTGTCATACGCTTTCCGAAAATCTAGAAATGTGGAACCTGCCCGTTGTCCTTCATCCATAATTCGCAGTATATCATGTGAGAGCTGAGTTTTGCACGAGTGATGATTTCTATAACCTTGCTGAATCGTGATCATAAGCTTCTTTGGCTCAAGAAAATTTTATTACATTCGAAATGAGAACATGTTCAAGGATTCTGCTGCAAGCCAATGTTAAGGATATTGGTCTGCAATTGCAGGAGTCAGTTGCAGTTTGTGCAGTCGCTTGGGACTTTGCGCAGGGTGAGAGATTCACGATAAATACAAGTTCAGTAAGGGACCAGTGTCTTTGCGTATTCTTTGTAAAACCGAATTGGGATTCCATCCGGGCCTGGTGAGTTATTTGTTTTCATCTCTTTCAGTTGTTTCTCTACGCCAGGGATGCTTATTACTATGTCGCCCGTATCGGAGTCTGTTTGTACGACTCCAATCCGTGAACGATTTCTTAAACGCGAGACTTAAAACTTCGGCTTTAGTTTTGCTATCTTCAAGTGCCACGCCACACAGGTCGAAAAGGCACTGAATGGTAGCCTTAGCCCCGCTTAGCGATGTTTCTCGGGTTCCCGCCCATATCGTTTGCCAGGGTATGGCGGTGGTTGTATAGATCGCGTATAGATCTTTTCACGGAGGCACGAATCTATGTTAACCTTTGTCTGTCGTCATTTGCGTGTTCTCTTTCAAACCGAAAGCAACAGCCTTTGTTGTCTTAGCATTTTCTGAATTTCGTTGTTAAACCACGGTTGCTCTTTTCCGTCCTTATTCCACTTACTCAGACCATAATTCTCCAGACTACGATTTACAAACTGTTTAAGCTTCGGGGATAATTGTTCAGGGTCTGTCTCACTAGAACTAAGTGATTCCAGTTCACTGTCTAAGTGAGATGATGACAACTTCTTATCTGCTCTTTCTAGAAGAAACATTCTCCTAACTTTCTTGACTAATTTATTAACTTTTTTAACCATAGTTGCTATAATGACATCTTGATTATTAATTCCTACCTCTATATTGACGCTTTCGATAAGGTCCGGCCTCTTTGTAGCTACAATGTCTAACAAATTTCAACTGCGTGTGGGCTATCAAACTAACTGCTCAAGATTGATTTCAGCATACGTGATCAAAAGTACTTCGCAAGACTGTGTGTCTGTACCCCATGCAATGAACCTATAGACGTTTCAGTCTGCACTCGATAGGTCAGAGTCGCCTCCTACTGTTATTGCGTGATATGGGTATTTACGTGCAACTAACCGTAGACTTTCTTTGAATGACTCTAGAACTGTCTCAGCGGAATTGGATGGCCGGTGAAACGTACAAGAAATAACATGGTTTCACCTCGACCTCTAATACGAGACCAGATAACGTTACTGTCAAACCCAACTTTGACCTCAGTAGAGACAATATTTTCGTGAACTGCATTAAATACTCCCCGTCCTATGGCGTCTAATCCACTTTTCCGATATATGTAACATTATTCGCTAAATATCTCACAGTCTTCTACTTCAGGTTTCAGCCAACTCTTGGCCCCAGGAATGATCTGAGTGCGACAACTTTACAGAAAATAAAACAGACAATCCTTAAATTTGATAATGGTCAATTCACTACCCGAAAGAAATTCACAGCTGTACATTGAAATTGTAACCCCAGGAAGATCAGTAAATAACTAAGTTGTACTTACTTTGCGTAAACGCAAGAGCAGCAAGAAAACACGATGAAATTTGCTGGTGATCAGGGTTTAAAGAGTACGATCTATACAGAGCTTCCATCTCAGCCAGCAATAATAGTTATAACACGATTCCACGTAGAGCTTAATTGAGCTTGGATGGGAGATATTGTTACCTCATCCCGCGCCACCTCAACTCAGTGCCAGAGACCATCGATCATCCCAGCTGTCAACTGGTGGCCTACTTAGTCGCTCGTCAGCTCGTGACCAGATATTTTCAATCTAGAGAACTTATTGGCAGGGGAAAATACTAACACTTTTTATTATACTTCATTTATTAACTCACAGGAGAACACGTGTAGTGTTTACTGATTTATTTTCGTCTCCATTCAGAGATATACATAATACAGAGATAAATAACAAGCAGAGAACTTATTCAGTCATCAACAGCTTCCCCAACCTAGTCACTCTCAAGTTGGGTGACCGTCTGCACCGGCCGACCAAAGTTTGAAGGATTGAGGTCCGCCCTGTTCCACATTTCCCTGGACTTCTTTCTATAGAGCGGGTTCTCTTCCACATATGATTCAACTGTCAGCTAAAGAGTATGGCACGTTATAAGACTTAAGCCAGTTTGAACGTGGTGTTACAGTCGGTGCAAGGGCGGTGGGACACAGCATCTCAGAGGTAGCGATGAAATGTGAATTTTCGTGTGCGACCATTTCATGAGTGTACCGTGAATATCAGGAATCGAGTAAAATATCAAATCTCTGGCAGCGGTGCGGCCATAGAAATATCCTGCAAGAACAGCACTAATAACGACTGAATAGAATCGTTCAAAGTGACAGGAACGCAACCCTTTCCGCAAATTGCTGCAGATTTCAATGCCGGGCCATCAACAAGTGTCAGTGCGCGAACCATTCAACAAAACATCATCGATACGAGCCTTTGGAGCCAAAGGCACCGATACGGGCCTTTGGAGCCAAAGGCACACTCGTGTACCCTTGATGACTACACGGCACAAAGTTTTACGCCATGCCTGGGCCCGTCAACACCGATATTGGACTTTTGATGACTGGAATTATGTTGCCTGGTCGGACGACACTCGTTTCAAATTGTATCGAGCGGATGGACGTGCATTGGTGTGGAGGAAACCTCATGAATCCTTGAACCCCGCATGTCAACAGGGGACTGTTCAATCTGGTGGACGCTCTGCAATGGTCTGGGATGTGCACAGTTGGAGTGGTGTCGGACCCTTGATACGTCTGGATATGACTCTGGCAGGTGACACGTACGTAAGCACCCTGTCTGATCACCTGTATCCATTCATATCCACTGTGCTTTCCGACGGACTTGGGAAATTGCAACAGGACAATACGACAACCCACTCGTTTAGAATTGCTACACAGTGGCACCAGGATCACTCTTCTGAGTTTAAACACTTCCGCTGGCCACCAAACTCCCCAGACATAACCATTATTGAGAATATCTGGAATGCCTCGTAACGCACTGTGTAGAAGAGATCTCCATCCCCTCGTACTCTTACGGATTTATGGACTGCGCTACAGGATTGATGGTGTCAGTTCCCTCCAGCACTACTTCAGACATTAGTCGAGTCCATGACACATCGTGTTGCGCCACTTCTGCGTGCTCGCGGTGGCTCTACATGAAATTAGAGAGGTGTACCAGTTTATTTGGATATTCAGTGTATTTCTACCAATAAAGTCCTAAATGATTCTTTCTCTACTATCGTTTTCCAAAATTCTTCTCAGATAGTGTTTCTCAGTTCGTACCATACGCTCATCCACCAAGTCGCACGTAGTACAATAAGCTTCAAAGAAACACCTTGGTGAGTCAAGTACTGACAGGTCTTCGTGCTCTTGAAGAGGTGAGTGAGGTGTTTTAATTCTGTGCGCGACATGAAATATAGTCCCTGGCAGTCCCCTTCTCGTCGGAAATATGGAACGGCACCATATATTTGCTTGTTTTCATATTTAAGATCAGTTCAAATTGGAGAGCTGTTGTTATAGCAAATCTAAAAAGAAGGTTGTAGCACCGAAACAAGTTATCAAGCTTGACGAAAAGTGGACCTACGAAATCTACGCCTGTTACAAAAAACGGCTTGGTGATTTCAATACAGTCAGATGGTAGAGGACCTTCTATTTCGGATACGCGGACACTTCTGTTTAGTTTCCAAGGAGACACGTATGTATGGTCATTTTTAGCGTTTCTCTTCCCTTAAAGCTTCAAAAGTCGTTACGTATTTCAGACGGCGCTATAGCAGTTCCTAGGTGGTGTAAATGTACATGCCTCTGTCGAATGGGTAGTTTTGTGAATGGGAGGGTATACTCTATGTGTAGTGGGGGCTGTTCTTGTATCTTAGACTCTGCAAAGTGAACTCGTCTTCCAAGTCGTACAAGTTCGTTACGAAGGAACTTGTTATAACATTAAATTTCATAATCCGTTGGATGCTGGGTGTTTGGCAGGGAACTATGATGCTGAACCATCCGCATCCAACTGCGTTTTTCTCATTCTAACTCTTGGAAAGTGAATTTTCTCTTAACATTTTCTGAGCGTCGAACCTTATAGATCAAAGGCAATAATCCATGCCGTTATGCACAATGTTTCCAGTAAGCTCTACATTTTGACGCGTCAATGGAACACACCAAAGCATTAATAATGAAAAAATGTTCGATATCTTTCGCATCTCTGGAAAGGAATCGTCAGAGGTTTTTTCCAGAGACCACGTGTGAAGTGGCTGACTTTAACACGGAGGTCCATTCCATCATAGTACAGAAGACCGGAATTTTCCCATTGATGTTCCATGTAATACCAGATTTGCAGGATCATATGTGATGGGACAATGTCGCCGCTGCAATGACGTCAAACTCTCTTAGGTATCAATTACTCTAAGGACAAACGTATTCTGGCAGTTTCGGTGTCTCCGTATCTAGTCCAGAGTCACCATAGGATTGCTCCAGATTCTGGCGTTTGCGATGTCAATTACGGAGAACTGGTGAAAAAAATCTCAGAAGTCGCGAACCCAGGAAGACGTATACTTAGTCAAGGCGCGGAAGCGTCACCATTTTAATAAAGGTGCACTGCTTTTACTTACGATCAAAATAACAAATGTGTTTTTAGTCTTGGAGATTCTGATGTACAACACTGCTCCATGACCCCACCCCGAGGCATCACATACCCTGAAAAACAATTTTTTCTACAGTGGATGTTGATGAAAAGATACCAAGAGAATCATAGAATTTCGCAGTCACGTGCAGTAACTTTCGTTTAATTAGCAGGGTCATACTGCAGTTTATCGGTCACGGAACGGTAATCATAGAAAACTTATTCCGTGTCCCAATCAATGCCTAAAAATGCTGTATGTTCTTCAAATCTTCGCTGATCCGTTTTCCATATGACCTCTAGTATATTATAAATACTATCCTATTTTCCCATTGGAAGTTTTTTCTGTTTCAGCAGACTTGTCAGCTGCTTTTGTAAGGATATCAGATTATTGTCGTCCTCACAACAGGCGGCAAAGTCGTCCAAGAAAGTACTTTCAAGCAGAAGTTCTGCTGCAGTAGGATATGTGCCCCTAAGTCCTGTAGCCAAATCACGCAAAGTTGCGGAAAGGAGACACTTGGTGTACGTGAGGCCAAACTGTAAACGTGTATTAAACCTGTCAATGATGACGTCATCATAGTTTGCCAAATTGCACCTATTTTCTCGACATGAAACCGGGGGACTCTCGTTGTATCTCTATCCTTCTCGTTCTACGTCAGTTGTAAATATACAGGGTGAGTCACCTAACGTTACCGCTGGATATATTTCGTAAACCACATCAAATACTGACGAACCGATTCCACAGACCGAACGTGAGGAGAGGGGCTAGTGTAATTGTTTAATACAAACCATACAAAAATGCACGGAAGTATGTTTCTTAACACAAACCTACGTTTTTTTAAATGGAACCCCGTTAGTTTTGTTAGCACATCTGAACATATAAACAAATACGTAATCAGTGCCGTTTGTTGCATTGTAAAATGTTAATTACATCCGGAGATATTGTAACCTAAAGTTGACGCTTGAAACATTGTCCTCACTTCATTGCAGGGGCCCAAACAGCTGCAACATACATCGCGTTTCTACAGAATGATCTGCCAACGTTGCTCGAAAATGTCCCACTGGAAACACGTCGACGTATGTGGTATCAGCATGATGGTGCACCTGCACATTCCGCAATTAACACTAGGCTGACCCTTGACAGGATGTTCGACGGGCGTTTCATAGGACGTGGAGGACGCATAAATTGGCCAGCCCGTTCTCCTGATCTTACACCTGTGGACTTCTTTCTGTGGGGTACGTTAAAAGAGAATGTGTAGCGTTATGTGCCTACAACCCCAGAGGATATGAAACAACGTATTGTGGCAGCCTGCGGCGACATTACACCAGATGTACTGTGGCGTGTACGACATTCATTACGCCAGAGATTGCAATTGTGTTCAGCAAATGATGGCCACTACATTGAACATCTATTGGCCTGACATGTCGGAACACACTCTATTCCACTCCGTAATTGAAAACGGAAACCACGTGTGTACATGTACCTCACCCCTCATGGTAATGTACATGTGCGTCAGTGAAAAAGACCAATAAAAAGGTGTTAGCATGTGGACGTAATGTGCTGTTCCAGTCTCTTCTGTACCTAAGGACCATCACCGTTCCCTTTGGATCCCTACGTAATTCGGTGCTCTCCGATACACACGATCGAACAGCGGAGGAATGGTACTCAAGCGTCAAGTTTAGGTTACAATATCTCCGGATGTAATTAACATTTTACAATGCAACAAACGGCACTGATTACGTATTTGTTTATATGTTCAGATGTGCTAACAAAACTAACGGTGTTCTATTTAAAAAAAACGTAGGTTTGTGTTAAAAAACATACTTCCGTGGATTTTTTTATGGTTTGTATTAACCAATTACACTAGCCCCTCTGCTCACGTTCGGTCTGTGGAATCGATTCGTCAGTATTTGATGTGGTTTACGAAATATATCCAGCGGTAATGTTAGGTGACTCACCCTGTATATCTGAGTGCCATCTCCAATGATTGTCTTCTGGAACATCCTGAAGCAAATTCATGATGACAATATTTCAGACAACAGATTAGAGCCTGTGTCCAAAATGTCATTGAGTGATGGTGAACTGTTTTTCCCAGTTGAAGCATCAAATAATTCAACGTTTTGTAAATCTCAGTCTTTCTTTCCTCACAGCCTGATGAGGAAGGTAGGATACATAATTTATAGTATCCCGCGTACTGATCGTTTCGCCCTGCTGGTTCTAAATGTAAAGAAATGTTTGGGAATGACACATCTCACAAAACTGAACGTCTTTAGAAAATTGTCATTGGTAACGATATGCAACGTTTACCCGCGTCTAGAACGGGCTACTTTAGTTTTGTTGCTACATTCGTTAATCTTGCTACCACTTAACAATCGTAAAATTCCATTAGCTTCCTGACGTGCCTTTCTGCGTTCTATAGTCTTGCAGCATACATAAACCAGTGTTGAGCAGTATCTGCAGGTAACGCACGCAGGATTTTGGGTGCCATCATGCGTCTATAATTGTTCACGTTTTTCCCTTTGACTCGTAAGTCTTATCGGGATATTTAGAGGATGACTTTCAAAGCTTAAAATTCTGCTGTATTTTGTTTTACATTGTGTTTGTCGTGTACGTTTTGTGAAGAAATTTCTTTCATTTTATGTGTTCGATGTAAAAAAACGCTATGCTTTAAGGATTTGTTCACAGATTATCATTAATGTAATGATTTTATGGGGCTCTGGAACGCCCTATACTTGAAATGTTAAAATAACGCTTATAAATTACATCTTTCCTCACAAAGTATTTGAGGTAGTAAGTTGAACTTTTTACAGATTATTTATTGAAATATGGGCTACAACTTAACGCAGGGATTTTACAAAATTTTAGTTCAGTTATGAAAGATGATTTTTTTTCAATTGTAATGAAAATTCACAACATTTTTTTGCAATTTTTTATTTATATATTCAAAAATATACAGTTTTTTGGAAAAAGGCTGTGTTAAATTATTCAGAAGGTACTGTGTAACATTTACTGAAAATTTGAAACAAATTTGTTTGGAAGATCCTTAGAAAACATGTAATTAGTATGAGAAAATAAAAGTTTTGGGAATCGAGCGACAAAGATTGGATTAACTTTTTAGTGCATTCCAGGTCCATAGGATGGATTATCTTCATCCTCTGCAAACTCCTCCTCCAGCTTCCTCTTGTTCCTCCTCCTCTTGCTTGTATTTCTAGACTCTTTACAGCCCTTTCTGCAGCCCGAAGGCGTTCCTTGTCTAAAGCAAGCATCGCTCGTACCATGTTAGAACCTATCTTCATTCCCATATTTCTAAATAAATTGCACCTTACAATGTTGCCATCATTGAAAGTCGCAACAGCATCATACACACCAAAGTGAAGTGTTTCTATTCCAACAAATACAGTCTTGGGGATTCTCGACCATATAACACTATTTACACTTTCATTGGGGTTTTGAGTTTTTCCGTGAATACACTTTTTCAACAGTTCAGGTGCTGCTAAGTCTCTGAAAATAGGTTTTATCACCTCCATTATTGCATGAGGCAGACTATGCTTATGAGTGTACACTTCACCAGTTAGCAATCCTTTGTTATATTTATACCAACTGTCTTTTCTTTGGGGCACAAGCTATGTTGGGGATTTTCATCGGTTGAAGAAGTATGAAAAAAAAAGAGCCCAAACAGCCTTCTTCATTTCGTCGACACTTTGTGTATTTTGCCTAATAGCCATTCCATAATAGTTCTGTATTTTGTCAATTACACTGTCAGTTAACCTTCCCTTCCCATCCAACCCTTTACCATCACTGAGTTTTTGTTTTTTGTACGAAGCTTTCAGTCGCCGAAGTCATGTTCCTATTCGCTTCTGTACGTGTCCAGTACACTCAAATTTCTGCACTACAACATCATCACCATAGGGCTTCAGTCCTTGAACATGTTTGAAACTTTTAGAATCACCGTCACCAAGGTAATTAACATATCGCACTTTATCACACGCCTCAGAACGCTGGAATATACTGGCAACACCAGCCACTTCCATTCCTCCACTACTGCCACTATAGTTAGCTTTGCAATTATTTTCATGTGTACCTTTATATTTTTGTGGACATCTACAATACTTTGATATTACTGCTACATCTAAAACTTTCCCTGTATACATACTGGTGGCAGATACTACACCATGAAGAGATGTGTGTCCCCGTTTACGCCAGGTACCATCGAACGCTGCAGTCAAATCTCTGTTACCATTATTTTCCATTACTGCCTCTTCCACAGCGTTCTTCATAGATTCTATACAGACATCTTCTACTTTAGACCCTATTAATTTATTATAGGTCGTAAACTTGGTTGGGGGATTTGGAAGATTCATGATGCCACAGAAAATTGCACCTGCAGTAGCACCCTTACCAACTGAACGCAAGGAATAAACAAATCTAATGTTGTGTTCGTAGATTTTGCTACCATTTTCTTCAGTTGCAGTTACTGCAACACTGTTCCAAAAGGTGGTCATGTATGAACACTTATCACATTTCAGTTGTATTTCACTAGCAAGTCATACGTGCTTTATTATGGAGAGTTCCAGACCAACTTCACTACAATGAATACATCTTGCACAGTTTGAAAAAATTCCTTTGAGAACCGACATATCAAATATTTCATTCACATCCGATTCGCCCATAAAACATTCATAGTTTTCACTCATTGAACCAAGCTTCTTCTATGAAGTATTTTCTTTCCCACTTTGACTGCTATGGGCAGGTGTACTTAAGAGGTTAGGTTCACTCACTTGGTTATCGTCTTTATTGCTTACAGTAATAACACATACCTTTGGCTTTCCAACATTTCTCCTTTTCTTAAAAGCCTTCAGAGGATTTCTAATAACTTTACTTTTACTCATTATTATACTTCAACAAAACAGAGACTCAAGAAACAGAATTAATTACGAATATTTTCGAGATAACGACAGAGTAAATAAACATGAAACAATCGACAATCACACCAGCGATATATATTGAACCATCACAGGTTAGCCACAACACATATTTTATCTCACATCACTAAAATGTACCTGATGAACACGGACGTTAATAATAACACCATTTGACAGCAGTTTAACAGCGCCACAGTGGGTCACGCCCATGTAGAACACATTTCAAAAAAAAAATTAAAAATAGTTGTAGTCTTCGGAATTGAATAAATTATATATCTATTAAAAGGTAATAGTCTGCAGATTCAGAAAACGCAAAAAAGTAAAAATTGAACTTTTCATGATTTTGAGCCTTTCCGGAGCCCCTTAAGTCATAATAATGAGTTACTGATTACTATCAGTTAACATAATATATATATATGTGAAAGGGTAAAATAAAAGGAAAGGAGGACATAAATGTGAAATGTAAAATAACAATTTGAAACATAATATTTAAATACTCTGGCAGCACATAGTGACAGCTTATCTTCCAAAAATGGGATTTTAGAAACCACCTGTAACATCGCGAGTCACTACGCAATAGCATTTTATTGCGGTAAGCTACTTTGAAGTACGGGCTCGTAGTTTTGGGGCCATTGGCGGTGGCAATATACGGCCGCTGGTGTCTTAGCGTGACTCACTCGCACCTGTCGCTAGCCTAGCCGTGGGAAACGCAACCTGCGTTAGTTCGAGCGACAGATTATTCAAGTCAATAAGAATCTAAATAAATAGTATTAAATATTATTCAGTTTTGTTAAAAGTCAATATACAGCCCTTTGTTATTGTAAGAAAGGTTGTGTTAAAATCTCAGCTAGATAGCTGAGATACTTTCAGACTTAGAGACAATTACCTAAAACACCAAAAACCGACACTTATAGGATTAAAGTCAGTTAGGATTCACAGCAGTTTGTCTCTTAGTATCATTTGGAATTATTTCTGAAGTTCACTAAATGGCAGAAAAATTTATTTAGATTTTTTATAATTAAAAACGTCCACTATTTTTCATTTTAGTAACATAGAATGCAGAAAGGGTTAATATTTATTTAATAACAATTTATTTTGTTGTGTGAGTAAATGAGAGTGAGTAAGAGTGTATATGTGGGACATACGTAAAGATTCAATATTATCTGATGTTAAACTTTACGTAACTAT
This sequence comes from Schistocerca serialis cubense, assembly GCF_023864345.2. Classification (NCBI taxonomy): domain Eukaryota; kingdom Metazoa; phylum Arthropoda; class Insecta; order Orthoptera; family Acrididae; genus Schistocerca; species Schistocerca serialis. The sequence continues at coordinate 53,563,027 of NC_064645.1, read as the reverse complement.
GTCATGGGAAAGTGTGAAGCAAGCAGTTGCAATGAAAGCTGTAATTTCCCTACCTTGCTGATGACGTATGTCCAAGAGTACTTGCTTTTGTAAGAAGGCAGCCAGAACAGCCATTTGCAGATTAATGTTTTTCTAATGTCACTTTAAGATTAGTTTTCTTTTAGTTTGGTTTTGTTAAACATTTTATTAAGATTTGCATGATGAAGTGACGTAAATGCACATGTGAATATTGATTGGCGTTGGACAGTTTTGGCGCGAGAAAGAACTCGAAGGACTGTTTTGATTGGCTTGTCATGTTGAACAACCAATCAGAGTTAAGCATTTCCCGCCCTCTATCAAGCAGTTACAGGCCCTGGAAGGAACAGCAGGGAGTCAGTCGTTGGCTAGCTATTGGACGTACAGGCCACGTAGGGCGTGTCCGTCTATGTTATGAGTAAAATGAAGAAGTTACTGCTGTTTCGCGTCCGGATGGTATTGCCGTGAAAGCAGTTTGATTTACAGACAGATTGTGGAGATTTGAGCTTTGTGAAGTGTTTCATATTCATCTATGGAATAGTTGGCGAGCAGTTTTTTTATTACAAATCCACTGGAAAAAAGCTCGAATGTGAAACTCATATATTGTAGCAAAGCATCGACTGTAGATCACGTAATAATTCGGATCAGACTTAAGTACATTTCTCTGTTTTGCGTGTATACTGGGTTGTATGAACTGTGAGCTGAGGAAATCTATATTAGTCGTTTAAATAATTACGAGCTGATGGCTAATTCTTTAATTTTGAACCTAAAGAAGTAAAGAACTTGTTGCCGAATTTTGACACTTTTTCTGAAAGAACGAAGCAATCGCCCTCCACCCGACAATCGTCATAAGATATTACTGGATAGCTTGCTGCCATAGTTTAGGCGGACTTTGCAAACGTAAGTATTGACGATGTTTTTCTCGAACGCTGCTTTCAACATCGTCTGAACAGTGTCAAAGTATGCAGAGAATCGGGCTGGTGACCAGATGCAGTACTGAGGTAGGTGGAACTTTTTGTAGTGCACAGTACGACGAAAGACAGTGGTCATACAATTACGGAACGCATCGTGACTTTTAACCCGCCTAGCCACACAGCTTCATTACTCGTGGATCTACGTGGTTTGAAAGTTTCTCGAAATTATGTTGTAACAAAAGTTATAATGTTTCAAAATTATTAATTGTGGTGCAGTAGTTTGCAAAATTTCAGATTATTACAATAGCTGTATATAATATTCTAGAACGTTAATTACAAGTCTACTTTTATACGAAAAACATTATATCATCATTTAGAAGATATTCCCTCTAAATCTAGATCACATTATGGGCTGCGTTCTACTTCTTAATAGTGGAACTAGGTAGAAACAAAGCTATACTCCCAGATTTCATCAACATCGTTTATTTACTCTTCGGAACGTTCACTTGTTAGTCTTACCCCATTTGTATTGAACAGTTTTTTACCATATTATTGTTGTTTCTCATCGTTAGAGCCAATAATAGTATTGTACATTCTACTTTTATTCCATTTATCTTTAGTTCAATACTCTTGTTAACAAATTATTCTAGCTCTGTATGGGGATTTTATTTTCTTGTCGCCTCTCGGCTGTTTAACGACTGCTGCTAATCCCTGTTGCGTTGGCCATAAGACCTCCTTCGTTCCTAAAGATACCCAGCCCTTTCACTTCGTAGAACCTGCACTGCCCCACCTTGGCATATTCTGTTATAGTCTGCTCACTGCTTACTCAGTGCCGCAAGTGTCCATTAGCAGTCTCCTCACACGTGCTGCACCTGAATACACTAAGCTCCATATTGCACGCACAAATATCCAGTTTCTGGCAGCTTATCTCGAGGAGTTACGTCATGGATTGGAAGACATAGGTATCCGTACTATACTTCCGTCAGAGATCTGGCTCAAACAAAGCATTCCCACAAGCTCGGTAAATATGAAGACTACGTGTTTCTTAGACACGATAGATGTAACAGACGAGAGGGAGGAGTAGGGGTATACATACTCTATGGTTCTTAACCTCCTATGTTACACACATCGTACAAAAATGAAGATAAATAAGTAAAATATGTGTTCATATTCCTTGACAGAAAGTGCCTGAAATGTGTTCTTTACAAACTGCCTAAAGTACATGTGGTTGCCTGCTTCGAAATTGCTCTTTCAGGTCCCTAAACAATACACGAGCACATGTTCACAGCTGGTGACATTAACAAAAAATTTCTGCTTAATAGTTCCTTCCAGTGAGAAATTTTGGCAGGTGCTGTCTTCTTCAAACGTGTTACTGCTTCAGGTTCCTCTTACCCATCATATAAGCTCTAGTCAGCCTCTCGTACATATATTTGCAATTAAATCCCAAACAGTATTTTCACCTCTCAACTACTTGCACCTGGCATGCCTGCCTGTGACGTAATTTTCATGAAGTATGCAGTAGAATGTCCCAGAAAGAAAACACAACTGACTACATACGGAGGCTTCAGATGCAGTAATTTATCTGAACTTGCAAGTAAGGCGCAAGAAATAGTTTGAGTGACATCTTCCGTTCCTTCAGTTATAGCATCCCCTTGTCTCACGTGATATTCTACAAACCATGATTTTGTCAGGCACATTCCATATTTCTAGATTTCTGGAAAGCATTTGACCTGGTGCCCAATTGCAGACTGTTAAAGGTTCGAGCATATGTGTTAGGTTTCGAGACTTGCAAGTGGCTTGAAAGCTTTTTAAGTAGTAGAAACCAGCACAGAATTTTCGACGGCGCGTGTTCAGGGCATCTTCGGAAGTGTGCCTGGGAACCGTGATAGGAACGTTTCTATGCTCCATGTACATAAATTGTCCAACAAACAGAGTGAGCAGCAACTTACGGATGTTTGCTGATGACACTGAGGTGTTCGGGTAGGTATCCTAGCTGAATGGCTATGGCAACATACAAGATGATTTAGATAAAATTTCTAGTGACAGCTTGCTCTAAAGGTAGAAAAGCGTAAGTAAATGCAGATGAATAGGAAAGAAAGTCTTGTAATATTCAAATACAGCATTATTAGGGTGCGACTTCGATTGAATATCTAGGCATAACGTTGCAAAGCGGTATGAAATGTAATGAAAACATCATTTTGGTAATAGGTAAGGTTGATGCTCGACTTCAATTTATTGGGAGAAGTATTGGAAAGAGTAACTCATCCGTGAAGGAGACGGCGTTTAGAACGCCAGTGCGACGCATTCTCGAGTACTGTTCGAGTTTTTGGGATCCCAGCAGAGGAAAAATTAAAGTACGGCATCGAAGCAATTGAGAGGCGGACTGCTAGCATTATTACCGACAGTTTCAATCGGTATACGCTTCGTGAACTCAAATGTTAATCCCTGGTGGGGATACGATGCTCTTTCCTCATGATACTACTGCACAAGTTTAAAGAACCGGCATTTGAGGCTGACTGCAGAACGATTCTACTACCGCCAACGTACATTTCACGTAAGGACCATGAAGATAAGATGGGAGAAATTAGAGTTCGCACGGAGGCTTTTAGGCAGTCGTTTTCCTCTCGCTCTATTTGCGACAGGAATAGGAGGGGACATGACAGGTAGTGGACAAGATATCTTACGCCATGCATAATCCAGTGGTTTGCGAAGTATGGGTGTAGGTGAAGGTGCAGGTATCTAACACCACTCCTTAACCATAAGTGTCTTCACTGAGGCCTGAAAACATGGACTAGTTAAGGAACTACCTAGAATTGGCGCTGCAACAGTACACTCTAATTACGGACCTATTTGCATTCTTCTTGCAGCCAGCTAACAAATTACCTAACTACAGACAACGTACTAGAGGAATAACAATCATGCTTCCGTAAACATCGAAGCACAATATCTGCGCCGCCGGTGTGGCCGAGCAGTTCTTGGCGCTTCAGTCTGGAACCGCGCGGCCGCTACGGTCGCAGGTTCGAATCCTGCCTCGGGCATGGATGTGTGTGATGTTCTTAGGTTATTTAGGTTTAAGTAGTTCTAAGTTCTAGGGGACTGATGACCTCAGATGTTAAGTCCCATAGTGTTCAGAACCATTTGAACCATTTTGAACAATATCTGCCTTAATAAAGTTAACATACAGTATGACCTGAAGCTTGTCATGGATGCACAAGAGGCAACTATCACGTGCTGCTCGGACTTCAGCAAATAATTTGACATTGCCGACATTTAGTTTCCGAACTTAGCAGACTAAATTTCTCGCCGAGTGTAATGTAATGGTATCGCTCATACATGTCGCATCGCCAGCAATGTGTCATGTTGGGTACCATGAAGACCCAAAGGAGGCAGGCAGTTTTAGACAGGTCCTACGGTTCTTTATTACTTTCTATAATCTGTTCATTGAATGCCAGTGATGTGTCATTAGTTTTGTACTGCTGAAAATATCACGTGACCAAGCTGTATCTGAGTACAAAACCAACAGGCCTGATGACAGCCATCGAGAATGTCAATACCGACCTTTGCGCGATACCAAAATGGAGACAGTCTGTCGGGTTAAAGGGCAACCCACCCTAAATCTCAGCAGTACTGACCCGTCATTCTAGCCTCATTAGCCCGAATTATCGGAAATTCCTACCAACTTCAACCCTAATTGGAAAAAATATCAACTTATCTTTCTCAGCATATGATCTAGAAGAAATAATAGATGAAAATAAAGATTGGGATGAGCACGTAACTGCTCTGTACAAGACGGCATCAGCGTCTCTGCATGTCCTACAAAAATGTACCATAAAAATCTCTTCCTTCTTGATCAGAAAAAGAAATTACTACGAACACATGTACTTCCAGTTATTGATTACCCTGAATGTACCCTGCAAGGTCTTTCTCAGGGAAGCTCAAGGTACCTGTAACTGGTCATGGATGCCTGTGTTCGTCGCATCTGTGGTGTTCGACTCCTTGATCATATTTCACCATCATATACATACCTATCCTGACTACGTGCAGACTAGAGCAGATTTTTTCCCTATCCTTCGGATTCTCAACTGTCTTACCAACGTACACTGTCCTTCATATCTCTCCTGGACCTTAACGTTCTTGTCTCAACAACATTGCAGAAATACCCACTCCTGTCAGAGAAAAATCCTTTCTACACCACCCCATGGTTGAGCCACTTTCACGAAGTCCTTCTCAGAAGCAGGAACTCGACTCTGGCATAACCTCCTGCTCTATTCTAGATAACTGAATAACATTTACAACTTCTGAATAGAGCTAGTGACATATCTACAGAAACATAAATAATGGATACGACTGTTCCTGAACGCACTCGTTAGCGCCAAACATACTTAAATTTCCTTTCCCCAGAACTCGCAGTATCGAAAAACATCTATTTTGTACACCTGCACATTCTTTTTACATCTGCCACTATCAGCATTGTCATCGCTGTCATGATTACCATTTTCTGTTGCTATTAACGTTATTAGTGGCGGCGGCAGCGGTAGTAGAAGTACAGCCAGTATTAACCTCTTAGCTCATAGTATTACTCACATTATTTGTATTGATACTATAACCATTTTGATACTGATTATCATATTAAAACTTCTATTTGTTAGGTAAATATGACGTAAAACTGTACTTCTTATGTGAAACTTTGGTCAGACGCATGACGGGGCACGATGGCCCTAAGCTGTTCAGGTTGAGAAATAAATAAATATTTCTCCTGAAAGTAGCTCTAAGCTGATGGCTGGGAGTTTAACAGTGTGTGTCATAGCTACAGCTGCTGGTGCCACGACTGAAGATGGAGTAAGTGTCACGTTTGCAACCGCTTAGGATGCAGTATCTGCTATCGTTCATGTTCCTTTCAAAACTGCCCTGTTAGCAATGTCGACATATTCTTCGCAGTTCTTTACGTCAGCGTGTTAGAAAACAGATCCTGAATTGTGTCATCTCGGGCTCTCGAACGGTCTAACACCTCTTTCAGTCGCGTTTGAAAGTACTCGTAATATGTATCTTTGTTTTTACCTCCCTCATCAGTTGCCGTACTGAACGGCGTTACTAGCTTTCTTTCAATGATTCGTTTTTATTTAAATTGCACAAACGTATTTCTGTATCCGTCTCCACATAATACCTTGATTTGATGTCACATGCGAAGAATCAGAGAATATAGTACAAGAAACTGTCCATAGATTGCGCTATCGCGAATTGGTGCTACGCTGGAAAATTCAAAGATTATAGCAATATAAACAAACAATAGAAAGTGCTGCCTGCGGTTAAATATTTTATCACTACACGACTTTGTTTAAACTGTTACTATCAAGCCTGTGAATGAACCTCACAATACTTGCGGAGTTTACTTAATATACGTTTGCTAGAATAGTAAAGCGTACAACTCAATTGCTGTGCCGAGGCTATGCAACTACTGAGTATTCTGCTATATGCTGTCTCCGTTCTTACCTCGACTCAAGGGCGTGAAGCAAGTGGACGTCGATTTTCGTCTGGCAGCTAGACTCCCACTCCACTGCCATACTATCCTAGCCACAGGTTCCGGGTGTCGACACCATATTATGCACCGTGCATTAACTGACGTGTAATGTTTACAGCTTTATTTTCGTCTCCAGTCAGAGATATATATATTACAGAGATGAATAAAGACAGAGCACATTCACGACGAAGATCATGTCGAACGTGTATCCGATGTAGATGGCTGAGATATCACTCACCACTAAATGTAATGCCAATTGCGGAACATAAAAACTTTAATTGCCTTGACTCTGTGGAACCAGGAACTAGGGCTTAAAGAGCTTGTTTGTCTATGTTTGTCCATAATATTTCCATTTATTGCTCCTTGATGACTGATATTCGAGTGCCCACTCTAGTCTTCCTCTTCTGTATAATGCAATCTGTTGGTGAGATGGCATATTTTAAAGAATCATTTTTATCAGCCATCCTCACTAACACATCCACTACTTCATTAAATATAATGTTAGCGTGTCGCTTGATCCACATAAACTTTAACTTCTACGCGAGAGTACAGACCTTTTTGTGGCATTCTTAGTGTCCGCTACCATTAGATTAGTTTTCCTGAGTAGAGCTCACGTCTGAATGTCTTGGGACAACCTTCTATAGTACAGTAAAAGCGGAATGTTTATATTGTGAGTTTCCGCAACTAATTTAAAGCTTCGCGCATAGTTCGTCGGCGCTTCTATGGGAAATCTCCCTGGGAAGTGCAATCAGATTCTTTTCAATATGTGCTTGGCCACAGGAACACGCAACAGCCCGCGCCATTAGCTGTGGTTTTGGGTCCGTCATTATGTACACTACCGGACAAAAGTTTTCGATTACCTATCACAACTATGGATTTTTAATTAAAACAGAGAATTCATTCTGAATATATTATCACATCCGCAATTCCGATAATAAAACAATTACAATCATGTAAAGCTGGAGGCGCCTGTCCTGTGTATTTGACTGGTTGTTCAACTAGAGGGGCGCTGATGCGCATCCGCTACAACACTGACGTACCTTAACCTAAGCTGGTCCCGTTCTAATAGGCCTCACTCCTTCAGTTCGCGTCAGTGTACAGTACAGTGGGTGAATCTGGCAGTGTGCTTGTGTACATAGTGAGGTTCATAACGTATTATCTCCTAATGAGACAGAATCAGGAGACTGGAATTCGAAAAACGTGCTGTAATTTTAGCCCTGCATCAGGACCGCTACTCTAGAAAGACAACAGCAACAAAAGTTGGCATAACCCCATCTACAGTGATATATACGTTGTAGCGGTTCAAGTAAACTAGTGTCAATGTAAGTGTGTCTGGAAGACACCGAGTAACATCATACAGGGAAAATCAATTCATATGTGCACAGACTAATCACCAGAGGACGCGTACTGCACCTTAAATTCTCGAGAAAGTAAACACTATGCGAGCAACTCCAATCGCTGTCCCAACAGTGCAACGCCTTCTCCGTGAACAAGTTTTAAAGTGGTGTATAGCGGCCATAAAACGGTTATTATGTGAACAAAACAAGATGGAACTATTACAACGGGCTCAGCGAAAGCAGTGGTTTTCACGGACGAATCTAAATATGAAGTATTTTAGAAGCCATCGTCGACTTCTTGGAGAACGTATGAGGAGTAATGTTTGGGGCAACGGCGGATGGTCGGCCATAGTGTGGGGATGTTTTATGGTTGATAAAGTCAATGGTCTAATGAGAATTAATAAAAAATTAGAGAAGGAGTATAGAAAAGAAAAATGTGGGGAACAGAAGAATATGATTTGGCCAAGTTAGTCTCCTTCTTGAAATTCCATTGAAGTCTTACGGGATGGACTTGACAGGGAGAATAGATAAATGAGGTTATCTAATGTTGAAGGTCTGTGGAATAATTTACAGAAGTGTTGGACTACAGTATCTGCAAAAACACTACAAAATCTTATCTCCAGAATGACAAGAGTTTGTGTAATTGTACTGAGGGCACAGTGTTGGTACTTTGAAGAGGCTAAAATCTAAATCATTTTGAAATGTACTTTATCACACAGAGAGAGAAAATATTTATTTTGTTGATGAATTTAGTTTGTATGTTGTGTTTGAACACTGAAACAAAGTATGTAGCTTTTTTCGTAAGGGTTCGAAAATTTCTGACCGTCAATGTATCTCGAAATACTACAGAAAATTATCAGCAATGCTGTTTTTTGCGAAGTGCGCTGCCCCAACGAAAGCTCTTGTTGGAAAGTAGAAAAGGTCTGCTGCTAAACTCTATTTGTCGTAATGGTAATCGGCATTATAAAATGCACACATTCTAACGGTGTTTCCAATGTAGTTGTTGCACACTCAGTTACGAGTTGGTATTTCATACAGACCGTCCTCCTCACGATAATTTGCTAGCACTGCCCTCCAGCTGCAATTTTCGGCTGTATAGGCCGTGCAAACAACAAAGATTGTTTAACAATAGTGGACGCCTTTGAAATAGCTACGTCAGTTCCGTTAGTGAACGTTGAAGACAAGCGGAGAAAATAGCCGAGAATATTGTGGACATGTCGGTGGAATTAACAAAGAATTGTAACGCGTATGTAGAGAACTGCTTTGACATTTCTTTGAAGTATTAACTCTGGCCTGACGCATTTTACTTTTTCACATGCGCAAGAAAGCGTCTCGGATTCGCATTGTTTATTGTTCTAATTGATAATATCCACACTGAAGTAACACTGCCTCTCTTTCACATTGTATATTAAAGCGAATATTTGCTCCTTTATCAAGATGACGGTCATGTCATTGCCCCTGAAGGACACACTGTACTGAATTGTGAGGTAGTCAGCCAGTGACGCAGACAGAAATTTTTGCAATTAAATGGTCGATGTTCCGTACGACGTTCCAAAATGGAATAAATACAGCCCCGAACTTAAATATAATTTATACACTTACATAAAACATCGAATATTCCAGAATATGCTTCTATTAAATGTAGAAGGAAGTCACAGATGCCGAAAGAAAATACACAAATGACTAAAAAATTACTCGCTGAAAGGAGATCCTAGCCAGAAACCGCTAGGTTCTCAGGCCGTACCCATATGCGCAACACTATTTTTCAAAGACGTAATGTATATCCATTTATTTGATTTTACGATATTGTCAAGGACTTATCTATCGAGATGTCGTTAACTGACATTTAATTACAATAAATTATACAAGGAAGGCGCGGTTTTGATAAACTTCTAATGCCCTGGTGTCTTGAAACGGGATCCACCAAATAACGATACGAAAAACACCAAGCACGAAAAACACCAAACACGAATATTTGTAACCAACAATACTTCGATACCTACATTTTATTACAAAGAACCGTACCACAAGCGGCTCTTTTTTCTAGAGATCATCAATACGATAGCATTACATCAGATCGTATTCAGAGTATTTAAGCAATAATGTAGAAACACCAGCAATAAGGGCCAAAACTACAAATATGGTGGCCGCTAAATTGCGTTTGTTAGGCAGAAAGCCCTTTTGCTTCTCATCAGTCACATTTCTCTCCATGAAGCAAAAATCTGCGGCATCTGATTCTACCTGCCACTGTCGATACGCTGCTAGTTGTGAAATTCCCCGTTGTGACGCCATACATACTGGACCAGCTTCTCGTACAGGTTTTCTTTCCCGCCTTGAGTGAGGACTGCTTGACCCTTTGTTTACTACCTATGAACTCTGTGTACAATGGAATACGGAGGCAAACTAGCAAAAGGACCAGAACATTCAGATAACTGTTTTACAGTATTTTTGTTGTATGTCGTTTCAGAGCAAAATTATTAGAAAAACCTATGTTAGGTGTTTGGGAAACTCCGCGAACAGTTGTTATTCCTCATGCAGAACGCCGTGTTTCACTGTGCTGCACAATATACCATCTCGGTGTTCCCTCTGTAGGCGTGTGTTGCTGCTTCGTTTAGCAGTTCGTCGTGTGGAACGCGAGCTTTAAAATAGCTAATGCTTCGTGATTAGTGCTGTTATTGTTGTCGAGAGCGTTGAATGCCCCACGACCCGTAGAATCATAGAAACTGTAACCTTTATCAACCTCAATCTTCGTTGTGAATTAATTTCGCAGAATATTATGCTACACTGACTATAGCCACGTGAAGAACAATTCACGTTATTCGTTGTCAGTGTTTCACTTTGATTATCGTTGACATTACTGACTTCCGATAGCTTAACAGTGGCCAGATCAGCAGCGCACAGATTCCACTGTTCCGTGATTCTATGGCTGAGCGGACGAGACGACTCAACCCTTATTTGCCAGTGATTACATGACTCTATTGCTCAGGACGAAAGGTGACTCGTAGTAATGACTTACGGCACACAAAATGTAAATTAAACGAGCCTCAGCAAAACCTGAAGTTCTCCGAACTGTGTAACCACAAACTCGATACACGCAGTTTACTGTGGCCGCTGTTAGAGGTCAGATGTAGTTCACCCTTAAGACAGGGGGTTCATAGAGTTCATAGAACAACCTTCACACTATTTCTCTACAGTTCAACTTCCGAACGGCGCGCAGGAAAAACAAACGCTTAAATATACTTAAATCTTTCTGTGCGAATACTGGTTTCTCTTATTTTACTTTTATGTTCGTTTCTCCCTATGAGTGGGGGTGCAGCTCCAGTACAAGCTAAGTGGGAAGCATTGTTCTCTTATGGAACCAAACTGTCCAGTTGCCTTAGTAGCACCTATATAAATGAAGCTTTCATTTAGGTCCTTCTTTTATTCATTTAGGAGGTGATCTATAACTATCATGACAGTTACTATAATTTATGGCCATGGTAGCTTTCTAGCAGCCTACTTGCGTTCACGTTCACGCAGGAATTCGATTACTTTCGGTGTGAAGTGGCAACTGTCATGTCCACCTCGGTAGCTACGTGGTTAGCGAGGCGAATTGGTAACTGAGGGGTCTCAGGTTCAGTTCGTGATAGGTCTGAGATTTTATCCGTTTTCGGACTGCATATTGTGTTGTCCTTACTTTGGTATCGTCATAATTGACATTACTATGGAGAAGGTTGAATGGGCATAGCCCAGAAGACGCAAAAATTACAAAATAAAAAAAAAAAACTATCATAATGAAGACGGCAACTTATGACCCACAACTGAAGCCTCTCCTTCCCCATTGGAGCACTGCGCTCTTTCTCCTACCAATAATGTAGTCGTGTGCTCGCATTGGCCCTCCCACCACCGCCACCACCCTCCTCCCTAGTGCCACCATCATGCTGTCATTCTTAGTCTGTCCCTCTACTGGGCAAGTGTATGAAACACCTGCAATTTCCAGCATGGTAATGCATCCTCAGTGCTGTTTGCCGATTATTTGAGGAACGTGGTTGTAAATATGGAACTTAACATCAAAAGACACCAAAAAATGTACTATTTCTACTCTCATATTATAACAAATAACGTTCCTACATATGAAGAAAATAGGACTTTGTAACTAACATTACAGCACATAAATGGAAATCATGCGTAAAAATGTGTAGTTAACGTCACTCTGCATAAACAAAATACTCACTTTCTACTTCGATAGTACAATACTATGGTAAATAACAGTCATATACGGGATCAATGTATTTTATTATATACCTTCTGCACACTGGTAGTGCACTCGGTCGGGGATGTTTGAGAGAGCAGATCAATGCAGCCCACCTCCTCCTTCTCTTCCGCTCCAGTAATAACATGGACACACTGCCTGATGTCTCTCTTGCAGCATGATTTGCATCAAATTCAAAATGCTTAAGGATGTGCTGCTGGTTTAGCACAACCAAGAGGGTACTTGCTAATAGAGAAAGGGAGTAGCCCTCATTGCCAACGAGTCCGCAGCTCGTGGGCCAGCGGCTAACGTTGCTACCTCTGGATCACGGGGTCCCGAGTTCGATTCCCGGCCGGGTTGTGGATTTTCCCTACCCGGGGGATGGGCGTTTGTGTTGTCCTCATCATTCCTCCACATTCATGAAAGTGGCTAGACTGCACTGTGTACAGATTGGGAATGTGTACAGGCGCTGATGAACGACCAGTTGAGCGTCAGACAAACCAAACATCATCATCATTACCAACTGGTTCCGCTAAACAAGCCATAAAATTTATACAGAAGAAGAGAATAAAACTTATTTTTCTTTAAAAAAAATCTATTTTTATTTGAACCTTCGTTTACTACCTTCACAGCGCAGTTTAATGGAAGATGTGCCATCAACATAGTAATTTACATCGAACGGTAAATGCTTATCACAGACGCATACTTGGAAATAACCTCATCACTACGAAACACAGGTGGTAGCTTTTGAAATTTCTATGTTCTATTACAAGAAGCAGATATTAGTTTTTAGGAAACAGATAGTAAGTACTCTACTGAATTCAAATTATAGCGGTCATCCATAATTCTTTTATACAATTCAGGAATAACTTTATACACTTTTCAGATACAAGTAGGCAGAGAATATATATTGCTATCTTTTCACCCCAAAGAGAAAATACAGTGGTAAATGTCATTATCGGTCTAGACGCATCAACACTTGCACTACGAGAGATGGTCTAGATAAGCATCTGACTCTGATTGCTCCCCGGTAGGAACCGGTAAATGTGGAAATGACAATTAAAAACAAGAAATACCAGCACGAGGAGCGTTGCCCCTTCACACCATACACTGACTTTAGATGTCTACTCATTCTTATCGCGCTCTGTAAGGGAGACTGCGCTGATACATATGCTACCTTTACAGAGCAGCGTGAACCATATGTTGCGACATATAGAGTTGTGTAGTGGTATGACTCGGGTAAAAATCGTTTTATATCATTTGTCAGGGATAATTCTGGGAGGTGGCTGCTCAGTGAGGTAGAACAATTTGCTGGTATTTTGATCACAATAACGGCACCAACACCTCCATGATCATCACACAGGGGTAGTTCTGCAGCACAGCATACACTGCATGCAACTTAAACAACTACATGCCGTGACTCATACTCACATCCTTCCACAATTTGAGCAGTTATAATGAAGATTTCATAACTGTGCACTTGGGTGATCTTGGTTCGCACAAAGACCAGATCATACCCTGACTAAGAGCGTTAAGACACTGTGGTGTCACCGCCAGACACCACACTTGCTAGGTGGTAGCCTTTAAATCCGTCGCGGTCCGTTAGTATACGTCGGACCCGCGTGTCGCCACTATCAGTGATTGCAGACCGAGCGCCGCCACACAGCAGATCTAGAGAGACTAGCACTCGCCCCAGTTGTACAACCAACTTTGCTAGCGATGGTTCACTGACAAAATACGCTCTCATTTGCCGAGTCGATAGTTTAGCATAGCCTTCAGCTACGTCATTTGCTACGACCTAGCAAGGCGCCATATTCAATTACTATTGATATTGTGAATCATGTACCGTCAAGAGCGACGTTCATCATTAATGGATTAAAGTTAAGTATTCCACCAGCTACGTCCGTTTTTCTAAATTCTAATTTCCTTGTCCTGTTCCAGACCTCACGCCAGCCTGCGTGAGCTAAAACGCGTGCATTTCGGCCTCCTCTAGTAACACGATGTTGGCTCTCCTGCCAACCACAACATTGGCGATGAGGCAAAACCGCGTTCTTATCGATATTGCCCTGATTTATTTGTGTAATGGCTTCGCCACAATGTCCAGATGTACTGTCCGAATTTTATCGCTTACAGAATCAGCAGACGCAGGCCTTACTGGATGCCATTGGACAGCTCGTCCAGGGTCAACGTGCGATGCAAAACGATGCGGCAGCAGCCGCTCCACCGCTAACGCAGCCAAAACAAGCAGTTGCACCAACTTTTCTACCTTTTGATGCTGCACTGGAAAGCTGGACGGAGTGGTCACGCCAATTTGGATTCCATCTCGCCGCCTACAGAATTCAAGGTAACGAGCGGCAGCCTTTTTTGTTATTATTAGTGGGGGTGAACACGTACCGTGTGATAGTCAAATTATTTCCCCGACGCGACGTAGCAACTCTGTCCTACAAAGATATTTTGTCTGCATTAGATGCATATATCAAAGAATCAGTCAATGTAGTTGCGGAAAGGTATACCTTCTTTCGTACAAAGCGTACGGCAGGTCAGACTAATAGGGAGTGGGTTGCAACCTTGCAAGGTATTATTAGGGATTGTGCTTTTGAGTGTCAATGTGGACTCCCTTATTCAGATACTATGGTACGTGATGCAATTGCACAGAACGTTTCTGATGTTCGTATAAGGGAACAGATTTTGAAACTAGTCAATCCCTCCCTTCAACAAGTGATGGACATATAAGATCGGTAGGACACACTTGACTTTGCACAGGAATCATTTGAAACTTGACCAGCCTTGTGTCAGGTGAACCTGCCCGCCGGGCGAGCTGCACGGAACAGTAAACGGCCCTCGTGCCCGTCCGCGCAGCTGCCGCGCAAGCAAGCAAATGCAGTGCTAAAATCATGCCCGCGGTGCGCTACTAGACATTCGCATGAGAATTGCCCGTCACGCAAAAGGACATGTTCAGAGTGTTTGCCAGAAAAAGCTGAGATCGGAAGCTCAAAACCATTCCAGGCCCTTTGCTTCGCGCCGGAATCGGAATCGAAACAAGGATACTCAGGCTCGCAAAACTTCACCCATGGAAATTCATGTAGTCCATTCCACTCCGCCCAGTGCCACTCTCTCTAACAGTGACTGTGTTCGTCCCACAAATAGTGTGCGTCGACATCGCTGAACTCCCGTCAAGTTGCAAGTGATTTTGTAGCAGTGTCAGTTCACGTTGCACGAGACAGTCGCTCTTGTCGTCAGCAGGACAATAAACTTTTTGAAGACTTGGACATCAACGGCAAAGTGATACCATTCCAGCTCGATACCGGAGCTGCAGTTTCACTGATCAATCAAGACACTTACAAACTGCTGGGCACACCTCCGTTGCGTGCCGCAAATATTAAGTTAACTAGTTATGCAGGTCACGATATCCCTGTGTTCGGACAGTGCAGCCTTTTTGCAACATACAAAGGACAAACAAAACTTGTGTCATTGTACGTCCTTCGTTCTTCTTCTGCAGTGAACTTGTTTGGTTTCGATTTATTTCAGTTGTTTCACTTGTCTATAGTCAATCAGGTCCTATCAGTGAACCAGACTGTGCCTTCGGACAGTGTTTCTCGTCTATGTGAAGACTTTGCAGACATTTTTGCACCAGGCCTTGGTTGCGCTAAGAACTATAAAGCACATTTGGAACTGAAAGTAAATGCGCAACCGAAATTTTTCAGAGCGCGCAATGTTCCCCACGCATTGCGTGATGAGGTCACAAGAACATTACACGATTTAGAATCACATGGTGTAATTGAACGTGTGCAGGCTTCTCTCTGGGCATCACCCTTAGTAATTTTGCCTAAGCCTTCGGGAAAATTGAGACTGTGTGTGGACTTCAAGGCAACAGTGAATCCACAACTAGTGATTGCCACTTTTCCTTTACCCCGCCCAGAAGATCTTTTTGACAAACTGTGCCCGGGTAAATATTTTTCGAAGTTGCACCTAGCAGATGCGTATTTGCAAATACCGGTGGACGAAGAATCCCAGCGCGTTTTAGTGGTTAACACGCATCTTGGTTTGTATCGATTCAAACGACTGCCATTCGGGTGTGCATCCGCCCCTGCATTGTTTCAGCAATATGTACAAACTGTTTGTGCGTCGGTCCCTACTGCAGCAAACTATCTGGACGATATTGTGATCTCCGGAAAGACGGAAGAAGAACATTTAGCCAATCTCAGAACATTATTTCAGGTCTTGCGACGAAATGGTCTTCGCTTGCGGAAGGACAAATGGTTCAAATGCCTCTGAGCACTATGCGACTTAACTTCTGAGGTCATCAGTCGCCTAGAACTTAGAACTAATTAAACCTAACTAACCTAAGGACATCACTCACATCCGTGCCCGAGACACGATTCGAACCTGCGACCGGAGCGGTCGCTCGGCTCCAGACTGTAGCGCCTAGAACCGCACGGCCACTCCGGCCGGCGCGGAAGGACAAATGTGTGTTTTTTGCTCGTGACTTGCCCTACCTGGGACATGTACTCAATGCCCAGGGCATACATCCCAGTCCCGAGAACCTCCGTGCCATACAAGACTTGCGTTCACTGCAGAATTTGAAGCAGCTACAGAGTGTGCTGGGAAAAATCATCTATTGTCGTAACTATGTGCCGCACGCATCTTCGATTTCAGCTCCACTTCATCGCTTACGCCGTAAAGGTGTTCCGTTCGTTTGGACGACGGAATGCGAACGCGCCTTTCGCCAGCTGAAATCGGCGTTGCTTTCCAATACTTGCCTTACGCCATTCGATCCCCGGAAGCCCCTTTTGTTGATGGTGGATGCATCGGGTTTCGGGATCGGTGCTGTGCTTGCGCACAAAGATAGATCGCACGATCGCCCTATTGCCTTTGCGTCCAAATTGCTCTCGTCGGCGCAAAGAAATTATTCACAGATCGAGAAAGAAGCATTGGCTCTCGTATTTGATGTTACAAAGTTTCATGATTTCTTGTATGGTTGTCCCTTTACATAATCACAGACCACAAACTTTTAACATCGCTTTTTCATCCGAACAAGCCTGAACCTCCACGTACAGCGCAGAAATTCATTTGCTGGTCTATTCTCCTCTCACAGTACCACTACGATATCTTGTATCGGTCCACTGCTAAGCACGGCAACGCCGATGCATTGTCCCATTTGCCTGTTGCTGAGGATTCCTCCGAACTTGCTTGCATGTTCATCGATGCGGAAACCGATGTCGTGGTCGAATCGTTTCCGATTGATTTTCGTCGTGTAGCTACAGCCACAGCTGCCGACTCTGTCCTTGCTACCATTCTGCGTTTTGTTGCTATGCAATGGCCCTTGTCAAAGTCACGGATCGGGGACCCGTTGGTTCGCCGATTTTTTGCTCACAAGGAGAGACTTTTTGATTTTCCTTTTGTTGTCCGGATGCATTCCACAGCGTCATCTGCCACCATCCAAGCGTTATCTGCTATCTTTTGCATTGAAGGTCTTCCACAGACTATTGTTTCCGACAATGGCCCACAACTCATGTCCGCAGAATTTCAGTCATTCTGCAAGGCCAATGGTATTCAACATCTGACGTCCGCGCCGTTTTCGCCACAGTCAAACGGTGCCGCTGAGCGATTGGTCAGGACGTTCAAGTCACAGATGTTGAAGTTGAAAGAGTCACATTCTCGGGAGGACGCGATATTGCTCTTTTTGTCCTCGTATCGCTCTCAGCCCCGAGATGGTAGCTCGCCGGCTGAGTTGCTCCACGGTCGTCATCATCGAACCTTGATGTCTTTGCTACATCCGCCGCATCAGGTTCCTGTGCAGCGGCAGACGCCTGCTTTTGCTCCAGGCGACGTTGTCTACTATCACCACTATCGAGGTTCACGGCGTTGGCTCGAAGGGCGCTTTCTTCGCTGCCACGGACGCGCTATGTATCTGGTTTTGGGGGCCTCTGGTGAGGTGCGCCGGCATCTCAACCAGCTGTGCCTCTGTCGTCGCACGGGATCTGCCGCTCGCCGTCTGCTTTCAGCGACGGTGTCGTCCGGTCAGCGCCTTGGGGACCCATCTACTGGCTCGCATCAGCCCCAGGTGTTACCGATGCTGCCTTCCATTTTGCCCCATGGCGACGCGCCGCCACCGCCGCCGCCACCTGTTCTCCCGCCGGCGACGCCCGCAGTGGACGCGTCGCTGCAGCCGCCAGGCGCCTCCCTGGGTCACGCGCCGCCGATCGCTTCCCGTGACCAGTTGTCCTCCGACGTGGAACTCTTGCCCGCTCCGGACCATAAGTCGTCTTCGCCCGTCAGGTGGCCCGGCCCGATGGAGGTCGACCCTTCGGCCCCTCCTGTGTCTCTGCGGGCGCATACACCGCATGTTGGCGTGCACCCTGGAGCAGGTTTTCAGGCGGTTCCTAGCTCCCCGCGGTCCGAATGGCAGGGTTCGAGTGGCACAGCCTCGCCTGTTGTTAGGCTCCCCGCCTCGTCGCATACGTCAACATGGGGTCCTCCCCACGGCGGGCGGAGGCCTTATACCACAACCGTACGCCGATTTGCGGGGGATGAATGTGGCGTCACCGCCAGACACCACACTTGCTAGGTGGTAGTCTTTAAATCGGCCGCGGTCCGTTAGTATACGTCGGCCCCTTGTGTCGCCACTATCAGTGATTGCAGACCGAGCGCCGCCACACGGCAGGCCTAGGGAGACTTCCTAGCACTCGCCCCAGTTGTACAACCGACTTTGCTAGCGATGGTTCACTGACAAGATACGCTCTCATTTGCCGAGACGATAGTTTAGCATAACCTTCAGCTACGTCATTTGCGCGCCATATTCAGTGACTATGATATTGTGAATCATGTACTGTCAAGAGCGACGTTCATCATTAATGGATTAAAGTTAATTATTCCACCAGCTACGTCCGTTTTTCTAAATTTTAATTTCTTTGTCCTCTTCCAGACCTCACGCCAGCCTGCGTGAGCTAAAACGTGTGCATTTCGGCGTTCTCTAGTAACACGGTGTTGGCTCTCCTGCCAACCACAACAAACACACACTTCGTTCTCCAGGCGAATGACGCGAAACATTACATCACAGTTCCTGGTCTTAATTCGATTTATGCAAGGAGGACACGTAAATCTCTAAAGCTGCATTTGCCGATGGTCTTATAAATACCTGAAGTTCAAAGAGAGACTCAACTAAGTCACATTGCCTGACATACCCACATTCAGCAGTAATCTTACAGCCAGTACCATAACGAATTTCGAGTATAAGCATCTGGTGAATGTTTAGCAGGAATTCAGCGTCTATGATTTAGGGGAGGCTATATGGGCATGGACGTACAACTACTTGCAGATATTTTCGAGAAGTTCTGGATAGTGTGCATGACCACATACACTTTGAATTCCACATTATGTTACATTTCGACACTGAATTTTTGATCAATGTCAACATGGTTTTCTTTTTCGAATGCAGCAGGCACGGTGGACTTTGGCAACGTGTGTGCACAGACACGCCAAGGCAAACAAGACGTGAATGGGCGGACAAATGGCTCTGAGCACTGTGGGACTTAACTTCTGAGGTCATTAGTCCCCTAGAACTTAGAACTACTTAAACCTAACTAACCGAAGGACATCACACACACCCATGCCCGAGGCAAGATTCGAACCTGCGACCGTAGCGGTCGTGCGGTTCCAGACTATAGAGCCTAGAACCGCACGGCCATTTCGGCCGGCAATGGGCGGACAGTTTAAAGCCTGTGAGTATGAGAGTTACATACGTATCTTCGTGTTAGCAGCTTATACGGATATGCCACGCAACATAATCTGGCTGGTGGGAAGTTTCGATGCCTGTCTGAGGAGTACAGCCATATAATAGTTGATTTCAAAGGTGTCGCAGCTGGTCTGGTAAAGGATATAGTGTGGAAGGTAGACTTGGCATATCCTGCTAGTTTGCATGATACGCACAACAACGGAGCACCTCGTCCCATAAAAGGACTCCACCCTCAGTCTAATGACGGCACTGGGTCGAAAACAGATATGCATTATGCACTACAGATATCCCCAGCAACGCATCCATTTGGAATGGTTTTGATTAGTGTCACCCATGGCATCTCTTTCAAGTGAAGTCGCTGACATAAAGAAATATTTTTTAAAAATAGATGAATAATGCTATTTTCAAGAGAAACGTCGACAAATTAAGAAAACACAACGAAATTCATGAAGTTTACTGCTGGGAGAGGCGTTATGGCGGCATTATTATGTCGCTTGGCCACATTCTTCAGAAGGTTTAGTCGTTCTGGAGATGGATAAGTTTTCGATGGAGTTCATAAGAGCTGTTTATGTTTGTATATGTATATCGGACATTTCCTAACTCCGTGTGCAGCAATTTCGCTATGCCTTTCTGAAGACCAAATTCACTGACACAGAGTTACTTTATATAGATGAAGACTGTTTCATCTAGTGGATGAAAGACTGCAATCCATATAAAGTAACGAGATACAGTCCGGAGGAATTCGAAACGTCTGGATATTCGACCAATAATACGGTTTACACCTCGTATCAAGAGGGTTATCAGAATCAAGTCTTCTCGGTTGTCAAGCCGCGTCAGTTCGAATAAAATTCCCAAGGTTTCTATGGCTATCTCCGCCATCGTTGTCAGGAGCAGGGGACAGCACTATGTTGTGATTTTATAACCACGGATGTGGCGGCTGGCACCAGTGAGAGAGGGCCGAAACGATGCGAGCGAGGAAGAAGAGGCGGACAGCTCGTAGCAACTCCGGCCCGCCGCGCGACAGGGTGACATCAGGTGGCGCAAGAGCCCGGCGACACGTCTGGAACTGCCTCCCTGCAAGCGTTAAGCAGCCGCCGTGGTTTCCTTTCGACACCCAGAGCCCACCCCCACCCGCTACTCACTGTGTGCGTCTTGCCTCTGTTGTAAGTGTTGTTGTTCATTCTAATCTCGGCCGTCTATTTTATAACGGAATCCCATTACGTTCGCGGACAACCCGAGACTCGTTTCTCAATCAG